>NC_140591.1:223803619-224444334 GCF_964204655.1 Triturus cristatus
TGGTGATGGATTCTGAATACTACCATTCAAAGGTACTAGCACATGTTTCTGACACCAACACCTATTTGCCATTACCATATGACCCTACAGCACAACTATTGGATTTGCTTAACTCAATTCTTAATACGGCACTTGATCATGAATGGATTGACAACGCTACACGCCTTTTCCTATTGTCATCTAATCCACAACGTCCTCATTTGTACATGATCCCAAAAATTCATAAGGACCCCAATGATCCTCCGTTCCGCCCAATTGTATCTGGTTGCAGGTCCATCTTTGACCCCATTGGAAAATTCTTAGACTATTATCTCCAAAAATTTGTACAAACATGGACGACTTATCTCAAAGACACCACTCACTTCCTCCAAGTTCTTCAACAGATGACCATTGATCCTCAAGACTCCATCTTTCTGTGTACCACTGATGTAACTGCCCTCTACACGTCGATCCCACATGCTGCAGGCCTTGAGGCAGTAGAATGGGCCCTACTTAAAATGGATGACATTGATATTGAGAAAATTTTCATTCTCCAGCTTTTGAAGTTTTGCCTGCATAACAGCTACTTTCAGTACCAACAGCAATTTTATGCACAATTGAATGGGACTTCCATGGGATTTTCGGGAGCACCTGCCTATGCGAACATCTACATGGCACAATATGAACAAGACAATATCATCTCCAATATTGACTGGTGGTCGAAAATAAGTCTATATTACCGCTATATAGACGACATCTTCTTGATTTGGAATGACACAGTTCAGTCTTTTACCACTATGATTGAGACTCTAAACAGGACAAACACCCACATTCAACTCACATACACCATTCACAAGGACTCGATTGATTATCTGGATGTTCAAGTCACCAAAACTTCTTCAAATCACTTTAATACCACCGTTTTCCATAAACCAACAGATCGCAACAGCCTCCTTACTTTTTCGAGCTTTCATCCACGTCATCTCATCACAAATTTGCCACTCTCTCAGTTCACACGCATACGTAGAATCTGCTCTGACCCTGAGAATAGCACATTCCAACTACTAGAAACCTCAAAACGTTTTTCATCAAGAGGGTATCCTCAGGATGTACTAAACAATTGTTTAACAAGAGCCTTGGCCACATCACGTGATGACCTATTGAAACAGCAACCACGCATTCCCTCAAAAAGACTGGTATTTGTCAGCAGTTTCTCTACTTCATCAACCAAAATCAAGAAAATCATTCATTCACGGTGGGAACTTCTCCAACAGGAACAAGACTTTCAAGACATCTTTAAAGAAAAACCCATGTTTGCATATACCAGAGGTAAAAACCTACGGGCCCTTCTAAAATCCACCAGAACCAATGAGAAACCTAACCTTTATTATGGAACTCGCAAATGTCATGCATGCGTACATTGTAACAATGTAATCACAGGAAATATCCTCACTCATCCCTCAACGGGATCTAAAATTTCCTTGAAGCACAATAGTGACTGTAACACCTCACATGCCATCTACTGCATCAAATGCCCTTGTGGCAAGGCCTATGTAGGCAAAACTGAACGAAAAATAAAAACTCGCATCACGGAGCACAAATCCAGGATTAGAAATAAAAACAGTACCTCAAGTCTTGCCATGCACTGGTCAGAAGCCCAACACACAATTTCTCAACTCCGATTTCAAATTATTGAAACTATTGACATCAGACCAGGTGTCGACATCACTAATTTACTCTTACGCAGGGAGATTTTCTGGATTCAAAAATTACACACCCTGGCCCCTGGTGGGCTTAATGACCGATTAGACTTATCATGCTTTCTGTAAACACTCTGTATTCATCTTCTTCTTGACCGTTATCTATAACCTTGAGGTCCAATATCTTTTTCCTTTTTTTCACACTCTCTTAAACAATGTGTTGTGCTTTTCTATCCTTTGACTTTTTCCATACAACACATGACCATGGTTTAGTATGTCCATCCATCTATTCTTATATACACATTCTTCATCATTTTTCGTTCGATCTTACTTTTTGCGCTAACTTTATTGTCATCCCTGGTTGACATACCAAACACAAATACAGATACTCATCGTTTTTCTTTATTTCCTACAATCAAAGATAATCATCATCCTCCTGTTTTTTTCGTTCATCACACATTAATACGTTAAGTACATATTTTATACCACTCCTCTTCGCTATTTACGATGTCTATCCAGTTATATTTTATTTCTAACATTTCTCCTGTATTTTTCTAACACACCGTTTAAACATGGCGTTTAGAACCAGTCCTCTTTCCCATTCCATTATTTCCCCGACACATCACTTCCGCTTCAGATGTAACGTTCCAGGGTTATTTAATGGCGCAGCGTTTTCACCAGAACATCTCGCTTCAGTGACGGGACGCCTTTGAGTCATCACGGATTATGCCACGCCATTCTGTGTATTTAGTAAGTACTTTGGCTTCTCGTAGTTTTCTATTAGCATAGCTTTACTCGCCCGCCATTTCCATTGGTAATTGGCTTACGTTACCCGTTCTCTTATTTTTTTAGCGATTGCCCTAGCGTTCGCATTAAAGCTTCTGTTCAAGCGCCAGTCTTTGGCGTCTGGTTCACACCGGATCACCTAACTTTGACTACGGGACCCGTTCGAAGACACCCAGGCTTCATTAGGCCATCCTCCCCCTTTTTTTAAGTAAGTACCTGGTCAGCTTGTAGATTTAGTATCAGCATCGCTTCACTTTACCATCCTTCCCGTAGACCACTTTTTTACGTTATTTTCATGTATTTCTTTCAGTACTTACTTGTGCATCCGTTTACATCACCGAGGTGGTAAGTAGGGAGTAGTCCTCCTTCCTAATACTCCTATCAGCCGCCCCATTGTGTGTCGTAGTCATGTTCACTTATTTCCTTGTCTTTTAGTCTTCCACGTCGCAGCCCGGCTTTATGATTATCTACCATTCTTGAGGTCAATACACAACACTTAAGGTGAGGCTTTTTGAGCCACTACCTTTTCGATTTTCTCTCTCTCTCCTGACACTATTTTCAACTGTTTTTCTCGCTTCAGCAACACCTCCTTGGTGCAACCACTATTCTGGGTGATATAACTATTAACCCTTTTCACTACATTTCACATCACCCCCGTTCAGCATGATCAACAGGGCCTCTTTTTTATTGATCTGGGTATAGACATTGTTGTTCTCAACATGACTTGTGATGTTTTTACCATGGAGCATTCTTGAATGTATAACTCAGTGTTGTTCATCGTTTATGATATGTATGCATTCTCTTTCACAGATCGCCCCTGACGAAGGGACAATATAGTCCCGAAATGCATTGGGCTCACCGATATACCACCATGTGATCATTCAAATGTATTATGTACTGGATCTCATATCAGAATTGATTTAGTTGGATGACCACCATTAAGTGTTATTTTCTACATAACATGTTGACCAAATGTGATATTGTTTCATTGCATATATGAATTAATATATGTTTCTTTGAACATAACATACTGCATTCCATGATTGTTTTGTCAATTGTGTTTAACTATTTGGGTCTTTTATACCCCTAGCACTGTGCGCAGTGTCAACCATCAGTTGGTTGTCTTTTTTTCCTCAGCAACCATACTGGCATACTCGACTGTGTACTCGGATTCGCACGACCCTGATCGAGAGTCCACAAATGGTGACCTTCTTGCCCAGCGAGATCTCCTCGATTCCCGGCCGGAACGAGATGAGCTGGAGGACGACTTTGGCTGATCTTGTACTGCTTTCACGTGGTGTCGCCTGGTGTCCGAACGAGTCGGCCTCATCGCGTCATCCTTCCTCTCCCGGCGATATTCACCACAAGTCGCCTCAAAATGATTAGTTCGCCCACACTTCCGGCATTGCTGCCCCATGGCTGGACACGCTTCTCGGTGCGGGAAGTCATATCCACATCGGTAACACTTCTTTCCCCCTTCCTGCCTCTTGTCTTTCCTCCTCGATCCGTGTCTTCTGTGCTCAGTGTACCTCTGGCGCGGGGAGGGCCTAGAGTGGTACCGGCGCTCCTTCGAGTGTCTACATCGGTGACTGTCTTGCACCAGGCATGCTTGCTCCCGTCTTTCAGGGCGCCCGGCTTCCATACTCTTAGCTTGCTCCTCCGCCTGGTCATACACTCGAGTCATCTCTTCTATTTCCTCTAGGTTGTGACTTTTCCTCAGCAGCCTCCTCCTCAGTGTCTCCGACTGACACCCATCAATGATCTGCGACCGGATGGCATCATCCGTTGAGAAAGCATCAAAATCGCAATATCGGGACGATCGACGCAGTCGTGTTATGAACGAACTCATCACCTCTTCTTTCCCTTGACGAGCTTGATGAAAGGTGTACCTCTCATAGTCCACATTTCGTTTCGGCAGAAACCTTCTGTTGAGTGCCTCACGCACTTTATCATAAGTTCCGGTGTCCGCACGAGGTAGTTCCTTGATGATCTTGCTAATCTCTTTGCCGACCAGATTGCGCAGCGCAATCACTTTGTCCTCATCTTCGGTCACCTTTGACCCTTTAATGTAATCCTCAAAATCTTCCAGCCATTCTTGCCATCTGGGGCCCATACTCTCCCCAACCGTCAACGGTAGCGGCTCTGGTGGGCGCAGGTGCGACACGCTCGTCACGATCGGCGTGGTCTCAGGCCGTTGCGGCGAGTTATGATTCGACATCCTGACAACACGTGCCTAACTCGTCCAGTCCTCCCACGGGCACACTTATTCTTGGCTTGCCTTTGGCTGATGCTTGGTCACTTTCCTTCTTTCTCTTGGCTTGTCAGGTGCTTATTTAAGTTCTGGCCTGACTTAAAGATGGCTGCCCCTATACTTCTTATGGGGATGTCCCACTCAGGACCGCCTGACTCCAAGATGGCCGCTGCTCAGGGTTGCTCACTCCCACGAGGTCTTGTCTGCCACTCTCAGCCAGCCTGCTGCACTAATCTTCAGCGTTCCCACAGTCACAACACTCTTCTAGTGCATCACATGCACTTCAGGCCTCATTACCTGGCACAGCGCGCTCGGGGTGAGCACCCGACGTTCTTTTTCCTCACACGTGCCATTGCTCACGCATCGGGCGTGAGATCGTCATTTAGCGCGTAGCAGCGCTCATGCAGCCACGTGGTTTCCCGCTCCGGTATAACCACCGGTCACCACAGGAACCACCAGCATCAGTCGGAGTGGGCTCCCGCTCCTGCTCTCACGTCCTCTGGTGGCACTCGATACAGCGCGGCTCAGCGCTCGACGCAGGGTACGTTTTTTTTTCTCTATTTTACGTTACCGGCCACACCAAGGGACAGGGGCACGTTTTCTCCAGATCGTGGGGGTACTGGGCTATACCATCCCACCCTCGTCGCCAGCTGTGATGTCCAGCAGCAAATAATAACAGAAACCAGGATTCGTCTACGTCTAACTTTATTAGGCTGCATCCATCACCTTCCCTGTCCCTACTCTATCTGCCCGCGTCCTGTCCTCGCTCCTCCTCTTCCTCTCGCCCACCTAGCTCCACCCAGCCCAACAACTATACCGCTGACCCTCTACACCCCGCATTGATGGAATATTGGTCGGCAGTGGCGGACGCGCTAGCACAAAGTACAGGCCACACGCTCCCCTTTGAATGGCATATATACCTTCTGCATTTACAGCGCAGAAGTCGCAACAAGAAAGCCAAGTCTAGATTTTTATACCTGGGGATGGCAGTAGCGAAAAGGCTAATCACAAAAAGATGGAAAGACCCCGACTCCCCGCGCAAAATGATGAGGAGACGTTCCATGCTCAACTGGGCTAAAGCAGAAAGCACAGCCCTCAGACGTGAGGACACACTTGGGATCCTGAAGATCCCCTCGCTGCCAATTGGGATGACCACACACTCAAGAGCACCACCCCCTTTCAAACCCCAGCAGACGATGCACCTCAACAGCGCTCGCTCGCCATAGAGGGGAACTCACAGAGGAGAGAAACGGAGAGGAAGAGGGGTGAAAGACATCGACCCACTAAAGAAGTGCAGCCAGGAGCGCATCCCAGGCCCAGCTAGCAGCCAGCGCCAGTGCATAAACAATAGACACCAACACAGCACAGTTGTTCCCAGGGTTCTTACGCGCCAGCCCCACAGTTCAAATCCCATACCCGTTCGGTATTAGTTTGCCACAGTTTTCGTTATTAACCCTCCTCCACAGTTAAGGGACACATCATGCCCAACACACAAAGCATAATTGCACAGCGTAAGATGCAGAAGGAAAATTAACGGTAACGCCACAGACACATATCCCATGCAATGTGCCTGTGTCGTGCAAGATACAAAAGTTGTCAAATAAGATGTATAACACACTGCGAAGTTCTAAATACCTCGTTGAACACAGCCAGACGCAAATGGCATGAATACAGAAATGTCCCCTTCTATTGTTGGAAATCATAACGTGTCGCAACACCATGAACTAATGTATACTATGCATGTGTTTAGTATGAAGAAAGAATCTCAATTCCAACAGATGTTGCAAAAACATAATGCTTAAGTTCGACAGTCACATGTAATCTGCTAGAAATGATAGTTGAAACACTTTTTGATGCTGAAAAGATACTGTATCCATCGCACTTGACTTGCCAATAACGTGCTGCGTACCGATTGTAACTATGCTTGATGGTGCTTCTTCTTTGCTTGCTTGCAATGAAACATAAGAAAATCAATAAATAGATTCAAACAAAAGAATGAGTGACTAAAGCATTTTAGTGTGGTGATGCGGACACCAGCACTTAAAAGTGTTCGTCTTACCCCTGATGTGTGGTACTTGGCAGGGCTGGTTGGAGAGTATGGGGTCTGTTATGTCATGTATTTGTTAGAGCCTGACGTGCCCTTAATGTTTGCCATACAATCCAACAATAGACATCATGTAAAAATATGATAGTGTCTTCAAAATACAAAAGTGTGTATGTTTTTTTAACATGCAGGTGGAAACGTTTCCCCTTAATACCTCAGACTTTATCACTCCATTGAAAAGCATGTGTTGTAAGTTTTTAAATATGAACATAGAACCATTAATTCGACCCCACCCTGAAGACAGTACAATTGCTAAAGTAGAAGCCAAGTCAGATGTTATTTGCAACTTAGATGTGGCCTTGATTATTTTTACACATGGAGCAATATTATAGTCTATTAAATCAAACATAAGAGATTTGTGTACAGTGCACATCCTGAACTCACTTAGTTGGAGGTGCATTCATATGAGACAATGAAAAAATAGAAGCTTGATGAAATAAAATATTTGCCTAGGATCACACAATTTGAACAGGTGGGGAAGCTGGGATGTATCCCAAGTTTTCTGAAATCAGCATCTAAATGGGTATCTTTTGCGTTCTACTATTTTACATCAAAGGTTAATGCTTTTTTTTTTTTTATTCTTTTTTTTTATTGGCATTTGCATTTTATTTAACGATTTGTAAAGCGCCTGGTGACCCGGAGGCATCCCCGCGCTGTGAAAAACTAGTAGTGATCAGGAGGGGAGAGGAGGTACTATTTGGGGAAGAGGAAGGTTTTCAGTTCTTTGCGGAACCGAAGGTGGCAGGGTTCCAGACGCAGTCGGCGTGGAAGTAAGTTCCATCCGGAGGACGCCTTAACTGCGAAGCGTCGACCACCAGTGCGCACCTTCCTGAATCTCGGAACGTTGGCCAGACGCTCATTGTCAGAGCGCAAGAGTCTGGGAGCCTTATAGGGAGTGACCATGTCTCTCAGGGTCGAAGGGCCTTGGCCGTTGAGGAGTTTGTGGGTGGTACACATGGCCTTAAATTCAATCCTCTGACGAATCGGAAGCCAGTGTAGGGCCTTGAGTGCTGGTCTGGCAGAGGCTCTGATGGGAAGATTCATTAGGAGCCGGGCGGCTGCATTTTGAACGCGCTGGAGTTTTGCCAGAGTGGATTCTGGGGCTCCTAGATAGACGGCGTTGCTATAGTCGAGGCGAGCAAGGATCAGGCCTTGGACAAGAAGTTTCCTTGATAGGGGAGGGAGTAGCGGGAGGATCTTTCAGATAGAGCGCATGAGTCCGAAGCAAGTGCCTGCTGTTTTGGCTGCCTGGGTCTTCATGGATAGATCAGGTTCAAGCCAGACTCCCAAGGTCTTAATTTCCTTCTTCAGCGTGGGCGCCTCGCTAAAAACGTCAGGCCAGACCGATGAAGGAATAGTAGCCCATTTCTTGCCCATGAGCATGACCTCCGTTTTGGATCCATTGAGCTTGAGTGATGAATCGCACATCCAATGGTGGATTTCCTGGAGGCAGTTCAACAGATTGTCTGGGCGGTGGTCAAGATGTGAGAGAGAGACGACCAATTGCGTGTCGTCCGCATAGCTCACTATCTTGATACCGAATGGGGCTACTACATCCTCCAGGGGGGCCATGTAGACGTTAAACAGGGGCTTAGCCACTCTGTTAGTGCATAAACATTACATAGAGGCACATTTGGAGTTACTATTGGTGCATAACTACCCAAGGCAGGAGCGCCCAGCCACAGCACAGGTGGGCCCCCGAGCTCGTGGACCCGTGGGGTTGCGTGATGCTACTCTTTGTAAGCTGCAGACAGACGTCTGGGGTCTGCGTCTGGGCATGCCCCACCACTGCGCATGGCGGTCACTGCACTGCATAATCAAAGGTTAATGCTTTATCTTTCATTCTTCGTGCACGGTTTTACAGCACAGCTGGCAGGCAGAACTCACATAAAAGTTTGTCTTGTTTTGGGCTTGTCAGTCCATGTGGACCTCGAGCTGAGCCACAGCCTGGCATCTAGCTTGAACTTTCAATAACTCACCCACCTCCAGTATTGGTGTGTTCTGTATACATTCACAGCTGGTTTCTGGCCCACATTAGGTATGACTCGGATTGCTTAAATCCACATTAGCGGTGGGTTCAGCAGCATTTACACCGTTCGGTACGGCTACTATTTGGGCAAGCAGCTCTCTGGGGCTGGCGAACATCTTGTTCTGGTAGCATACTGTGTGTTCTAAAAACCCTAGTGTATGCAGTGCAACTGGTTCACAACAGTGTTATGTTCATAAGCAGCCCTTGTGCTATATTATTTTTGGCTCAATGACACAAAAGCATGGCAATCGTTGACAAAAATACTGTGTCAAAAATATTGTTTACAACAATATTGTGTTCCTATACTTATACAGGAAATAACAAAAATATTGAAAAATAATATCATAGGTAGTTATAGCATCCAGAAAAATACAGAAATATTGTTTTTCTCATATATATATACAGTTTAAAGAAGTAAATATTAAATATTGGAATATATAACATTAATATTATATAAAGTAAACAAATTCAACCAAATATTTAATACTATATATGAATATATATTTATATAAGCACACACACACATAAGTGTGTGTCTTTATATAAATATGCATATATATATATAGCATGACATAATTAAAAATATTTATTTGACATTATATTAATTTAACTTTTTAATATTTTCAATTTTGTACCATAAAAAGAATATGCATTAATATATATAAAAAAATGCATATATACAAACATATATAACATGTGTAAATATATATATACACACACAAACATATATATATTTTACAAAATAAATACACAAATAACAAACAACATAAAAAATATAAACAACTCAATAAAAAAACATTAATCAATTTTAGAAATATGTAAAATAATAAACCCCCAGAAACACATTTACTAAAAGTAATATGAACATCTAAAAAAGAATATTAAATATAAAAAATAAACAAATAATGATATACATTGTATGTCACCAATATTAGGAAAAGTGTTGGACTCCTCAAAGATTAAAAATACTATTCCTACTCCAGTTTAAGTAACAGTAAGGAAAGTGTTGGACTTTGGAAGGATTTGATGTACAATTCCCACTTCAGTCTATGCAACAGTGGGGAAAGAGTTTGACTTCAAAAGGATTACATATATAAATACTTATCCTATTAATTTAGTAAAAATGTTTGAACATTTAATATAAAATATTATTTTTTAACACAAATAAAAAATATATTTAAATTAAAAAACTAAAGGAAAAATAATATTACATATAATAATATCAATTTCATTAACTTACAAAAAATAGCACAATTATGAAATCATTGCTTCTTAATTTTAATTGACGCATAAAAAACAAAATATTTTTAAGTAACAAGTATCATTGCACAAACAAAATTGCACACACTCGGGTGCCGATTCCGATCCGGTAAAAAAAATTTGCGTACGACTCGTATCCGTATATTTTCACGTACGAATCGTACAAGTACCGTACAAAATGCGAAGTACGATTCGTACGTGAAAAATACATACGAATTGCGTCGGGAAAAGGGTACGAGAAGGAGCCGGAAATTTTTACGTCCGAATAGCGTCGGGAAAAGTGTACGATAGGGAGCCGGACATTTTTACGTGCAAATCGTAAAACAGAAGTCCAAGCGCGCAAGTACGATCCGTACCGCCCGTCCGAATACACAACCGCATGTAAAAGGCCCCATACGGAGCAAACACTGTAGCACACATGTACACGGGTAAACTTGTGCCCGGATACGAGTCGTACAGCCCCCCCTCCCCCCGCATATGTCAGCACCGTACCCCCGTATGTCAGCACCGTACACCCCCTCCGCACCGTACCCCAGGACCGTACCCCAGCCCCGCACCTGTACGCACCGCACCCCAGGCCTGTCTCCCAGCCCCGCACCTGTACGCACCGTACCCCAGGCCCGTACCCCAGCCCCCCACCTGTACGCGGCGCACCCCAGGCGCGTACCCCAGCCCCGTACCTGTACGCACCGTACCCCAACACCGTAGCCCAGCCCCGCACCTGTACGCACCGTACCACAACACCGTAGCCCAGCCTCGCACCTGTACGCACCGTACCCCAACACTGTAGCCCAGCCCCGCACCTGTACGCACCGTACCCCAACACCGTAGCCCAGCCCCGCACCTGTACGCACCGTACCCCAACACCGTAGCCCAGCCTCGCACCTGTACACACCGTACCCCAACACCGTATCCCAGCCCCGCACCTGTACGCACCGTACCCCAACACCGTAGCCCAGCCCCGCACCTGTACGCACCGTACCCCAACACTGTAGCCCGGCCCGCACCTGTACGCACCATACCCCAACACCGTACCCCAGCCCCGCACCTGTATGCACCGTACCCCAACACCGTAGCCCAGCCCCGCACCTGTACGCACCATACCCCAACACCGTAGCCCAGCCCCGCACCTGTACGCACTGTACCCCAACACCGTACCCCAGCCCCGCACCTGTACGCACCGTACCCCAACACCGTAGCCCAGCCCCACACCTGTACGCACCGCACCCCAACACCGTAGCACAGCCCCGCACCTGTATGCACCGTACCCCAACACCGTAGCCCAGCCCCGCACCTGTACGCACCATACCCCAACACCGTAGCCCAGCCCCGCACCTGTACGCACCGTACCCCAACAACGTATCCCAGCACCCCACCTGTACGCGCCGCACCCCAGGATCCTACCCCAGCCCCGTACCTGTACGTACCGTACCCCAACACCGTACCACAGCACCCTCACCCAGCATCGCGTATGTACAGACCTTACCTACGCGAAAAATACTCGTACAGAACCAGGACACTGTAAAACAGCACAAGGAGGGTCAATTCGACTCGCACAACACCACAAAACACGTTTACATGACAAAATACATCTCAATGACTGACCTGGCACATCCAAACAGGCAAACAGAGGCCTTAAATCACAACCACATCTTATAACACACCCACCACAAATTCAAACCCAGCCACACCCACAAATGGACCAATAAAAAGGGCCCACACACACAACCCATGAGCCTTTGCAACAGACCCACTGCTGCCAGACCCCACAGACAAACTGCACCTTACTTACACCTTAACTACACCTTAACTTACACACCTTCACAAAACCTCCTTCACAAACACCCCCGCTTCACATTCCCACACACACCGTCACATTCACACCCACACACCCACAACCATCCACACCCACACCCCACACCATGCCCACAGACAAGAATCCAAAGTTCACAAGGGCGGAGCTGGAAACTCCTTGTCAACGAAGTCATCAGAGTCGAGCCACAGCTGTTTGGAACATTGGTCAGACAGACCAGCATAGCCCAAAAAACTAGCCTGTGGCAGAGGATCGTCGATAAGGTGAATGCTGTTGCGCTCATCCGAAGGACCAGGCATGAATGCCAAGCCAGGTGGTACGATCTGCGCAGGGCAGTCAAGAGGAAAATGAACGAGGAATACGCCCAGAGTAACATCACTGGAGGTGGGCTGCCCCGCAGACCCGTACATTACCATCCCTGGGAGGAGAAGGTGATGGCCATGCTTCCGCCGGTGGGAGTACACGGAGTCGAAGGAGTCGCAGAGCCTGGTGAGTACACAAACAACTCACGTAACATGGGGGGAATGGCATCCACACCACAAACACACCAAATGCACGCAACTTCCCCCAAGCCCTCACCGCACACAACCACACTCAAAAACCACGCTCATGCCACTAACGTCTCCATGCCCCATTCACAAATAAAGGTAATGCCATGTCCCAGGCCACACCAACCACAAACCCAAGACTGGATGTCCGGGATGCTGGGAGGGTGGGGCTCACACAACACATTGTGCAACTCAGAAGCAGACACCAATGCCCTCAGCCCATATGGGCTAGGTACATACACATGCACCATGCCCAATACACAGGGACTGGCAAAGTACTGACATGGTAGCTGACACTTGGCCCTGCTGTATGCAGCACAAGGCCCTCCTGTGACCACTCTACACTCAAACACCAACTCCACAAGCTCAGATATCTAGCACAGGAACTCACACTCACTGTCATGCCAGCATGCACCATGAGGGGACAGACACATCACCTGGGAGACCCAATGACAAATGACACTACACCCAACAGCAGGCCCGGTCACACACCCCCCCTCACACAAGCACACACCCCCGGGGCAGGCAACGGATTTACCCACTCTCACAATGGACATGTGACACAACAAGACCAATCCATAGCCAAATAAGCATCCTAGCCAAAAATCTACTGGTCAAACACTCAGGAGAACATATTAATCTGTCCCCCGCAACATACCCATCCCCAAGTGGACATTGAGAGGAATGCTAGGCACACCCAACTACCTGGAGGAACTGTGACAACTTGAATATGTATGAAACATTGATGTGGCATGAAACAGCATTAACATTGTCTCTCTCTCACACACAGGGCAACGTCATCGACCTCCCCCCAACAATGGGGGGGAACAATCAAAGTCCCAGGCTCAGCGTGAAGATGTTCCCACCGGCAGCGATGACTCTGACCACTCCATGGATGACCCCGACCAACCTGGCCCCTCTGGTGCCCAAGTCCCTGCAGCACCTGCGTCAGGTACATCTGTGCCAACCCCCACCCCTATTCCTGCCACATCCCAGGAGACACCCAGGAGCCCTGCTCGCACTGAACAACAGAGCCAGTCTGACCAGGAGGGACAAGGTTCTCCGGGCACCCAGGAGGAGGCAGACAACCCCGCTAATGCCATCCCTCGGGGGTCCCGTAGACCCGATGTGCCCACAATGGCAGGACAGGCTCGTGTGGGCAGGGGTGGTGGGAGTGGAGGCAGGCGGAGGCGAGAACCTGACCAGGCAGCTGAAGGAACTGGTATGTCACACATACGCCACATCCTGGACACATACGGGCATGACACCAGGGGCATCAGCCAGGTAGTGTCGAGCCTCGCAGAGATGAAGGGGACCCTCGACGAGATGAAGAACCCGCAGGCCGAGCAACATGCCAGTCAACAACCACACCAAGGACGGATGGAGGCAAGACTGGCTGAGCTCCTGGCGGTGCAAACGGATTGTGATACGGCCCGTACACGCGTGTGTAGGGATCCTATCCCCATGGGCCGTATCACTATGGCGTACGGCTACGGCAACACTACCATGGGGATAGGACCCCTACACACGCGTGTACGGGCTGTATCACAATGGCGTAGGCCTACGGCAACACTACCATGGGGATAGGACCCCTACACACGCGTGTACGGGCCGTATCACTATGGCGTATGCCTACGGCAACACTCCCATAGTGATATGGTCCGTACACACACGTGTACGGGCCGTATCACTAGAGTAGTGGTGCCCTAGGGTTATGTGAGAAACGCACCGTACCGGTGTGGGTATTTGAAAATTACAATGGGGACACATAGGGGACAAGTATTAGGGCCTAAATGCATGCTGGTTGTCATGGATACCCAGTTTAAAGATCAAATTTTTCCATCATGTGGCCTGGAAAGAGCAGTTGGCCAGCTTATACATTGTTGCAAAGTGGTTGTTGACTTGACATGATGTTGCAAATTTGAAAAAATGCTAATGCTGTCACTGGTGTATGTTCAAAGGGATTGGAGGAAACGTAGGATGCAAATGAGTCTGACCAATCACTCGGTACTCCTGTAAAGGAAATAGCCCAGCAAGGCAGATATAAGTCAGCCAGAACCCATGAGAGGGCACTTGCCTGCACAACCTTTCATCGACACCACTGCTGCTGTTTGGCTTCCCTGGCACCATGTCAAGGACTGTGGAGAGGGCCCAGCCTTTCACTCAGGAGGAGAATTAGGCGTTGCTGGACGTCATCCTCCCACAGTTCCCCAGCCTGTATGGTAGACCAGGGGTGCAGGTGAGTGCTGACTCCGCTACCTTTGACTGTGCCCCTTCTTTTTGTGACTGGCACTTCTGGCATTGTGTCCAGGTGTGACAGACATGCAATGTTGTTTAGAGTGGGTCCCGGGGGGGTGGGGGGGAATGGCTTAGGTCTGTCATGCAGAGCATGATGTGGTTCATGTGTGCACTCCTCACTTGCATTGTGCTTACTGTGACATTCACTGCATGGTGCATGGCACATTCAGCATGGCTACTCCTCTTGGCCATTCTTGTTCTATAGTCCTGAGGTGATTCAGTGTTCCCCCCGGTGTGACAGGTGACTGTACCCACAGATGTGTGTGAGTTTAGTGGAGCTGTGGTGAGAGTGACCAAATGATGTGTACGCCCCCTGGACATTGTGTGTGAATGTTCCTTGTCATATGGGTGAGTGTCTATGTGGAGTGTTGCACCGCAGCTGCATGGAGGAGGCAACTGCTCAACCCATCTGATGTAAGAAGTAAGCCGTGCTGTGTGTCTGACTAGCTGGGCTAGCCCCACGCCTGTGACACCCCTCAGGCAAGTGGCACATGCGCAGAGTGATGTTTGTATCCGCTGTTGCCACTGGCAGGTGATTTATATGTGTCTGTGTGCGTCTGTGTACTCTGCTGAGGTTGGGTCAGTGGCCTGGGGCATGTGACTGCTTGGAGGTGCTGTCCATCAGCCTTGTGTTGCTTGTGATGTAGTGTGTGCCATGATCAGGGAGTGTGTTGCACCCCTCATGCCACCTGTGTACTTTCAATGCCATGTAGTGCATTGGGGCTTACACAGAGGCGAAATTCCCTATGACGAAGGTGCTATTAGTTTGCAGCATGCTATGCCCTGTTCAACAAATCAAAGATGTTCTAATGTGTGTCTCTGTGACATGGTGCAGGTGTAGTGATCTATTCTCACTTTGTCATCCTCACAGGTAACCGCCTACGAGAAGGGGAAGATATGGAAGCGGGCCGTCAGGGCCGTGATCTCCGTGGAGGGTCGCAGTCGGCGCCTGGCCCAGGTGAGGAAACGCTGGCAGGACAGCCGGTGCTGGACCAGGAGGATTGCCCGGGGCCTGCTGGGGGACTCACCAGCACGAAAACACGGTGGGCGCTGGTGCCTGACCCACCAAATGAAGTGTGTCCTGGCGGTGGTCTTCCCTGACATGGATAGGCAGTTACAGGAGAAGCAGCAGCAGCAAGGGGGTAGGTACATGTGTGTCTGTTGTGTGTCACAAGCTTTTGGCAGTGCTCAGTAGCATGGATACACTGCCAGGGTTTATATGTGCAGTGCATATCCTGTTCCCCCTAGTCAGCCGCTGCTGTTCTTCCTCCCTTCCCCTCCTTGACATGTGTTCCCTGGTCTGTGTGTAATCACTATTGCACATGGTCATCTAGGCTGCAAGGTCATCACGGTGCACAATGCTTTCTGCATCATGTGTGGGGGTGGTCTGCGACATGTGCTGGTACCTTACCTGTGCCCTGTCCTGTCCACTCATTTGGGGGTCCATAATTGTTGGCACTGTCCTGAGGCTCCACATAGGAGTGTGAGGTTTTAAATACACACCCTTGCAGCATTCATGACCAATGAAGCGGCCTCAGACATTATGTGCATGAGTGGAAGATATGCCCACAACTGTCCCATGAGACACCTTATCCTAGGAATCATGTGTGGCATCACAACCTGTGGCCAGTCTCTGTGCGTAGTTTGGCCTCTGTGGCATTGTTTCCTGCCCTAATTTCTATTAACGTAAATTGTGCTACATGTGTCCACTGTACAGGGTGACCCCATTAGGCTTGTGCATACTCACACTGGGCAGTGCCTGTGTGTCTATGTACAACTATCAGTTGATGGTTGTTTGTCACAGATATATGTGTGGTCAGCCTCACGAGGTGATGTTGAGTACATTTAGGAGTTCTTGATTCCCCTTTTAGTAAACACAGATTGAGAGGTGTAACTACTTGCTCTGTCTCAATCACATAGTCACATGTATGGGGGGTTTGTGCAGGAAAGGCATACTTGTCAAAACCTTATGTCTCCTTGCCAGGTCTGACCTGTGTGTGCTAATTGTCTGGACTGACACTCAATAGTGCAGTGACCCAGACATGTTGTGCAGGGTGTCATGTTTGTGCTTTGCAGCATGTGTCAAAAGTTACTATACATGTTTCCAGCTCATCCATTATTGGCACCGGTGTGTGCTCCCGATGCTATGTGGTTTGGTCTGTGTGTGCTGATATCTGTGTGGACATTCTTCGGTCCTATCAGGGTGTCTCCTCAGTGCAGGTGCTCCTTATTCCAACACTATTTCAGGGCCATTAGCTAATGCATTGTCCTGTGTCTGGACATGTGTGAAAATCCACATGACAGGTAGTGTGTCAGATGTGTTGCCAACTGTGTCATCATGGTACAGATGGCCATGTGACAGGTGGCATGTTTTAAGTTGTCATTCAAGAAATCTTGTACCTTGGCACTCACTACACTGGTCAACATGTCCCAATAGTTTCGATGCTTCACTTTGATTATTGTGAAGGGCAATAATGTGCCTGCATGACAGTTGTCTCCCAAGGAAGTGCACAAGAAACCACCTTTACACTTTGGGGGAACACGCTGGCACATTTCAAACACAGGCACAGTTCTGTCCAAAATATTTTCAGGAATTATACATATCCATGTTCCCACAGTGTGTTTGCATTTGGGTTAGTCCTTGGTTGTTGCTGATGCCAACTTACCGGTGTCCAGTCATCCGGACCACCGTGGTGCCATGTATATGTACTTCCTGATGCCACATTTCTTCTTTACAATGTGTTAGAAAGGGTAGACGGACCGGGAGGGTCGGCCGGGGTCAGGAGGAGAGGTCTCCGGGGAGAGCCGTCTCCAGCGATCGTACAGACAAGTAACTTCCCCCCCACAGACAGATACCACACACGGATAAGGTTCAGTGTTCTTTATCAGCACTTCTTAAGGTACGGTTGAATGGTACAAGGAGGTCTGGACTCAGGGGTCCCCTCGATTCAGGTCTCTCAAAGCAGGGTAAGGGTTAGCGGGACAGTCTGTCTACCCGTCAGGTAGTTCGGATGAGATGATGACTAGCTCACAATCCTCGAGCTTGGTGGTTTGGTTGGTACGGGCCGCGGCAGCGCCAGCAGGTCCCGGTTGAGATGGTCGGTACGCGGTCCGCGGCAGCGCCAGCAGGTCCCGGAAAGATGGTCGATGTACGGTCCGCGGCAGCGCCAGCAGGTCCCGGTGAGGATGGTCGTTACAACGGGCCGCAGCAGCGCCAGCAGGTCCCGACGAGGATGGATGTTGCAGAAGGCCGCGGCAGCGCCAGCAGGCAGGACGATGGTTCACAAGAGCGGGCTACGGCAGCGCCAGTAGTCCGTCAAGGCTGAGTTCTCTCGGTGTCTCTCGACTCCAGGATACAACTGCCTTCCTGCTCCGGAGCTGCCCCAGTTATAGGGCAGGCGTCCTTTGATGTCCGGACCCTCGCACTTGGAGGTCGGAGGGCCCGGGATGAAGGTGTCCAGACACCCAGCAGGGGTTGGAGCCAGCTCCTGGGGGAGCTGGAGGCGATCGGCACCTGGCGGGGGAAGAGCTCTTGACACTCCGTTCCCCCATTGACCTGCCAAGTGGTCCGCTCACCTCCTGGATGGAAGGTGGTGCCGGGATGTCGGGGCCGGCCAGGCCCGGGGTTAGGGTCGGGCCGAGGCCACGCGGCCTCGTGGTGCAGGACCCAAGATGGCGGCTTGAGCCGGCCGGGGGAGCCGGTGGGGCTGGGCCCCGGGATGAGTAGAGGTCCGAGGGCAGAAGATCCGTCGGGAGACGGGGTACAGGTGCTTTTCGGGGGTTATGCCTGGCGGGCCGGAGCTCGGGCCCTGTCGTGCGGGGGGGGAGCAAGCCCTTCGTGTGGCCTGTCCAACATGCGTCCCCCCCAGCTGAAGGCGGGGAGAGTCACCCATCTCCTTGGGGACTCTCTTCGTCGAGGCGGAAAAAGCGGGACAGGCCATCCGCGTTGGCGTGGTCTTGGCCGGGCCGGTGCTCCACAGTGAAGTCCATTCCCTGCAGGGAAATGGACCAGCGCAAGAGTTTTGGGTTCTCTCCCCGCATCTGCATCAGCCACTGCAGGGGTCGATGGTCGGTTTGTACCCGGAAGTGGGTACCGAAGAGATAAGGCCGGAGCTTTTTGAGGGCCCACACCACTGCGAAGGCCTCCCTCTCAATGGTGCTCCAGCGCTGTTCTCGGGCCAGGAGACGTCGACTGATGAAGGCCACCGGCTGGTCATGACCCTCGGGGTTTAACTGAGAAAGGACGGCTCCGATGCCGTGGTCGGAGGCGTCGGTCTGTACCACGAATTCCCGACTGTAATCGGGGGCCTGGAGCACAGGGGCGGTGCACAGGGCGGCCTTCAGTTTCTCGAAGGCCGCTTGACAATCGGGGGTCCAGTTAATCCGCTTCGGTTGGTTCTTGGACGTGAGACCCGTGAGGGGCCCCACGATGCTGCCGTAGTCCTTCACGAACCGCCGGTAGTAGCCGGTGAGCCCCAAGAAGGCTCGGACCTCGGTCTGGGTGACGGGGGGCTGCCAGGACTGGATGGCAGCAATCTTAAGTTGTAGCGGGGCCACCAGCCCGCTTCCCACTTGGTGCCCAAGGTAGGTCACAGACCCTTGGCCAATTTGGCACTTGCCGGCCTTAATTGTGAGGCCGGCCCGCTGGAGGGCCTGTAGGACCTCGTGGAGGTGACGGAGGTGGTCGGCCCAGTGGCGGCTGTATACAGCGATATCGTCCAGGTAGGCAGCGCTGAACTCTTCGAGCCCCGCCAAGACCTGGTTCACGAGGCGTTGAAACGTGGCGGGGGCATTTTTCATGCCGAAGGGCATGACCTTGAATTGGTAGTGGCCATCGGGGGTAGAGAAGGCTGACCGTTCCTGAGCCCTGGGTGTGAGGCCGATCTGCCAGTAGCCCGCTGTTAGGTCGAAGATACTGAGGTAGCGGGCGGCCCCCAGCCGGTCGATCAGCTCGTCTGCTCGGGGAATCGGATGAGCGTCGGTCCGGGTGACAGCGTTCAAGCCCCGGTAGTCGACGCAGAATCTCAGTTCAGGTGCGGTGCCGGGGGCAGCGGCTTTGGGAACCAATACCACCGGACTGGCCCAGGGACTGTCCGAGGGCTCGATGACCCCGATTGCGAGCATCTTGGCCACTTCCTCCTGTATGCAGGCCCGTACCCGATCTGGTACGCGGTAGGCCCGGTGTCGGACAGGGGGGCTGTCCCCGGTGTCCACGTCGTGCAAACACCAAGGGGTGACCCCGGGGGTGAGGGAGAACAGGGTAGCGAACTGCCGCAGGAGGTTCCGGCAGCCCTGGCGTTGCTCCGAAGTGAGGGCGTCAGATAGCCGGACCCCGTCCACGGAGCCGTCAGTCTCCTGAGTCTTCAGAAGATCCGGAAGGGGTTCGGAGTCTTCCTCTGCCCCACTGTCCGTAGCCATCAGGAGGCTGAGTTCTGAGCGCACGAAGTGTGGTTTGAGTCGGTTGGTGTGGAGGACCCGGAGGGGGTTCCGGGAGGTCCCCAGGTCGATGAGGTAAGTGACGGGGCTTTTGCGCTCGACCACTTTGAAGGGCCCCGTCCACTTATCCTGCAAGGCACATGGTTCGGTGGGGGACATCACCCATACTTGTTGCCCAGGCTCGAACTCAACGGAGGAGGCGTTGTGATCATACCACCTCTTCATGTCCTCCTGGCTGGCCTCAAGGTTCGCCTTGGCCATCCCCCTGAAGCGCCGGGTCTGATTGCGTAGGGCCAGGATGTATTTGAAGACGTCTGGAGGGGTCTTTAGGGGGGCCATCTCCCAACCTTCTTTTACTAGGCTGAGGGGCCCTCGCACCGGGTGCCCGTACAGGAGTTCGAAAGGGCTAAAACCGAGGGACTTCTGGGGAACTTCTCGGTAGGCGAAGAGGAGGCACGGGAGTAGTACATCCCACTGGCGACGGAGGGGCTCTTCCAATCCCCCAATCATCCCCTTGAGGGTGCGGTTAAAACGCTCCACGAGTCCGTTCCCTTGGGGGTGATAGGGGGTCGTGAATCTGTAGGTGACCCCGCATTGTTGCCAGAGGGACTTCATGTATCTGGATATAAAGTTCGTGCCTCGGTCGCTGACGACTTCTCGGGGGAAGCCTACCCGGGAGAAGATCCCCATTAGGGCCCGGCCAACCACCGGAGCGGTCACGGTCCGTAGGGGCACCGCCTCGGGGTAGCGGGTGGCATGGTCCACCAGTACTAAGATGAACCTGTGTCCTTGCGCCGTGCGGGGGTCCAGAGGCCCCACAATGTCTATCCCCACCCTCTCGAACGGGGTGGTGACCACAGGGAAGGGTTGCAGAGGGGCTTTCAGCTTCCGACCACTCTTCCCGCTGGCTTGGCATGTGGGGCAAGATCGGCAGTGGTTCAGGACGTCGTTCCTCATTTTCGGCCAGAAAAAGTGGGTCACTAGGCGGCTGTATGTTTTATCCTGGCCCAGGTGTCCAGCCAGGGGAACATCGTGGGCCAGGTTGAGCAGGAAGTCTCTGAAGCGGAGAGGTACCACCAGTACTCGACCGGCCCCCAGCTCGGCGATTCTTTGCTCGCTGTATAGCAGGTCGTTATCCCAGTAGACCCAGTGAGTTCCGGTGGAGTCCCCTGCGTTCTGGGCGCTGGCTTGTTGGCGGAGTCCCTCGAGGGAGGGACAGGTCTTTTGTTCCTGGCGGAACTGTTCTTGGGTGGGCCCCCCTTCTTGACGCCACTGAGCCAGGTCAGGCAGGTCCTGGGGTTGTGCGTCCCCTTCGGTCGTCGGGTCGGGGAGGCTGGCCTCGTCGTTGTCTTCTACTGGGGCGACCGGGGGCGGAGGTGCTGGCCATTCTGGTTCTTCTGCTCGAGGGACGGCATGGCCGGCCATGGACCGGGTGGTTATGCAGGCCCAGTCCGGGAGGCCCAGCATCCCCAGGTGCTCTCTTCTCTCAACGGTGGCCCACGGGGAACTCTCGAGGTCATTCCCCAGGAGGCAGTCCACGGGGGCATCGTCCCGGACCGTCACCTTCAACAGGCCGGAGACCCCTCCCCATTCGAATGGGACGCAGGCCATTTGACACATACTTTCAGAGTTGTCTGCCGAGCGGACGGGGCAGAGAATGTTCGGCAGGATCTGCTCGGGCTTCACCAGGTGACAGCGGACGGCCGTCACACTGGCGCCGGTGTCACGCAAGGCCTCGGCTCGCTGTCCATTAATGGTCACCCACTGACCGTATTTTCTGGTGTTAGCGGGTAGGGGAGCCCGCGGGACCATGTCTCTTCCCCCTAAGCACGCCAGGACCATGGCGGCCGGTTCCCACTCTTGCTGGGCCGGCTCATACTCTTCTGGTTCCTCCGATGATTGCTCTTCCCCCAGGGCGGCGGCAGCTACCTGGCGGGGCTTGGGTGTTTGGTTCTGCGGGCAGCTCGGGTCATTGGCGTAGTGGCCGACTCGCTGGCATCGGTGGCACGTGACGTTGGCTCGGACCCCAGGACGCCACGGGGGGTTGCCCCGGCCGGCCGGAGGCGGGGTGCTGGCCACGGGTGTTGCTGGCAAGGAGTCTCTCCCTCGCCCCTGGCCCCCTCCTCCTCCCCGAGGACGGTGCTGGCCTTGGTTGTTTCTGTTCTGTTCGTGTGGCCCCCTCCGGCCCACTCGGGTGCTTTCCCATCGGTCAGCTTCGGCGGCGAGCTGCCGGGGGTCAGTCAGCTTACTGTCGAGGAGGTGCTGCCTGAGCTCGACGAAGCAGTTGTTCGACAGGTGCTCCCATACCATCAGGTTAAAGAGTTGTTCGTAGGTGGTGACATGGCTCCCCTTTATCCAACCCTCGAAGGCACGGCTGAAATAGTTCACGTATTCTACCCAAGTTGTACCTGTGATCCGGGTGCAATCTCTGAACCTCTGGCGGTACATCTCGGGTGTGAGGCCGTAGCGGGTGAGGAGGGCAGCCTTCATGTGGTCGTAGGACGACATTTGGTGATCTGGGAGCTGCAGTAGGGCATCGCGACCCTCGTTGATAAACCTCCCCCAAAGTCCGGCTCCCCAATCACTCCGGTCGATCCGGTGGGAGGTCATGGCGATCTCGTAGGCTTTAAACCACTGTTGTATGTCGTCTTCTCGGACATACTCGCGGACAACATCCTTGGGGATGTGGACTTTTTTCTCGATTGGCCCCGGGGTGTGTGGTCGCTCAGGCACCCCCAGTTCCTTGTTCTGTTTCCTTGTTCTATTTCCGCCAGTTTGCGCTCGTGCTCGAGCGTTATTTTTTTCTCCTCCAGCTCTCTCTGTCTCTGCTTCTCTTCTCGTTCATCTCGGAGCCGCATATGCTCGAGGTTGAGTTTCTGTTCAGCTAACTTGAGTTCCCCGTCCATCTTGAGTCGTGCCATTTCCAACTCGTGCAATCTGGTTCTTTCTCTTTCTCGGATCTCCTCCTGCGAGAGGCCCGTTCCCCGCTCCTCGGGAGCCGTGGCGTTCCCCTCTGGTGTGATGCTGCTTTGGTCGGAGGGTCCGGCGACCCCAGTTTCTGTCCACGACTCTAGGGCGTGCTTTAGATCTTCTTTGGTACTCAGGCCGGTGGTAGCAATGCCAAGTTCTATGCAGAATTGTCTCAGTTCGCGGTGGTTGTATTCTTCTAATTTATCCATTTGGAATTTCTCGGTGGAGTTGCTATCTTTGGCTGACATCGTGTTTTTGTCGTGGGGTGAGCTACTCTCTGTACGATTACGCGTTGATTCGGATCGCGCCGCTGGCCACCAATGTTAGAAAGGGTAGACGGACCGGGAGGGTCGGCCGGGGTCAGGAGGAGAGGTCTCCGGGGAGAGCCGTCTCCAGCGATCGTACAGACAAGTAACTTCCCCCCCACAGACAGATACCACACACGGATAAGGTTCAGTGTTCTTTATCAGCACTTCTTAAGGTACAGTTGAATGGTACAAGGAGGTCTGGACTCAGGGGTCCCCTCGATTCAGGTCTCTCAAAGCAGGGTAAGGGTTAGCGGGACAGTCTGTCTACCCGTCAGGTAGTTCGGATGAGATGATGACTAGCTCACAATCCTCGAGCTTGGTGGTTTGGTTGGTACGGGCCGCGGCAGCGCCAGCAGGTCCCGGTTGAGATGGTCGGTACGCGGTCCGCGGCAGCGCCAGCAGGTCCCGGAAAGATGGTCGATGTACGGTCCGCGGCAGCGCCAGCAGGTCCCGGTGAGGATGGTCGTTACAACGGGCCGCGGCAGCGCCAGCAGGTCCCGACGAGGATGGATGTTGCAGAAGGCCGCGGCAGCGCCAGCAGGCAGGACGATGGTTCACAAGAGCGGGCTACGGCAGCGCCAGTAGTCCGTCAAGGCTGAGTTCTCTCGGTGTCTCTCGACTCCAGGATACAACTGCCTTCCTGCTCCGGAGCTGCCCCAGTTATAGGGCAGGCGTCCTTTGATGTCCGGACCCTCGCACTTGGAGGTCGGAGGGCCCGGGATGAAGGTGTCCAGACACCCAGCAGGAGTTGGAGCCAGCTCCTGGGGGAGCTGGAGGCGATCGGCACCTGGCGAGGGAAGAGCTCTTGACACTCCGTTCCCCCATTGACCTGCCAAGTGGTCCGCTCACCTCCTGGATGGAAGGTGGTGCCGGGATGTCGGGGCCGGCCAGGCCCGGGGTTAGGGTCGGGCCGAGGCCACGCGGCCTCGTGGTGCAGGACCCAAGATGGCGGCTTGAGCCGGCCGGGGGAGCCGGTGGGGCTGGGCCCCGGGATGAGTAGAGGTCCGAGGGCAGAAGATCCGTCGGGAGACGGGGTACAGGTGCTTTTCGGGGGTTATGCCTGGCGGGCCGGAGCTCGGGCCCTGTCGTGCGGGGGGGGAGCAAGCCCTTCGTGTGGCCTGTCCAACACAATGGCTTCTTGGCATTAGGCTGGCAGCTCATACAATGACTATGTAAATGTAGTTTTGTGTGCACCTCCTTGTGTGCCTTCTGATATTCATGCACATGTGTGTTCTGTTCCACAAGTGGAACATTCACACATTCCAAACGTGTCAATTGTGTAAAGTGTTGTGATTCCCAATGGATCAGGTAGTATTTATTTGGCTTTTCGAAAGTACTCACAGGTCTATGAGTGTGGGGACACCTTCAGCATTGGCGTCTGTTATTTGGCATTGGGTGCACCAATACTGTTTCGTTCACAGTGTCCAAGGGGTGGCATGCCTTCATAGTCTGGCTGTGCTCCACTGTTCACAGACACTAGCTTCTCTGTATAATTGGATATCCAGTTATTTGCTGTTGTGTCCTGATGTTCATTATTTAAGGTGGCATGGTGGGTGAACCAACTGGGGAGTGCAGGGCTTACATATGTGCGCAGTCATCTAGATGTTACTCATGATGCTTTTCATGATATGCACTGTGACCTATTATGTTTGGACTCATGTGTCAGATGTACACAGGTGACTGATTATTTCCTGTCTCTTCACCTTGCCCACAGCATCATCGGGGGACACCGAGGGAGACACCTGCACGGACGTGGAGGAGGGATCCAGCATCAGTGCCACCACTCCTGGCGAGTCGGCAGCATCAAGTGGCACGGAGGGCGAGGGGAGTGCGGCGGAGGACCTGGGTAGTACCAACACAGACTACGATGCTGACGGGTCCGAGGCTGAACTCCCTGAGGGGGCGGAGGCTGCTCCAACAGTTGGCAGCAGCACTACAACTGTCACCGCCCCCTCCATTCCCATCACCGCCCTCCCAGTTGCTCCGGTCCCTTCTGTCCGTGTAGGGCAACAACGTGTCTCCTTCGTGCCAGGCACCGCACCCCCTTCCCCTGTCCCCCCTGCTGCCCTCACTGCCGAGTCTGTGGACATTCAGCGGCAGTTGCAGTTTGGGCAGACATCGATCCTGACTGTCCTCCATGGCCACACCACACTGCTGACACAGATGGTGTTGTACATGGAGGGCATGTCATCAGCGATGTCTGACCATCGGATGTTGCTGAGGTCCATGGACTCTTCACTGACGGCAGCAGTGGGTCTCCTGCAGCACTTGGTCCCCCCACCTACCCCTGCACCATCCACACTTCCCACTCCCATGCCTGTCCCAAGCACACACACACATTCCCAGGCAGGCACCACACCAGACACAGCCAGCACACCAACAGGGAAGGGCAAGCGCACACCTCCAGTCACGCACACTCAGGGGGTAGAAGACACACCCACTGGGTCTAGGGCACACAGGCAGACATGCAGCCACAGTCGGAGTCCGCATGCCTCACTCACCAGTCCCTCCAATGTCACTCCCCTCGGCTCCCCTGCCCCACAGTCTGAGAAGGAGGCCTACTTGGCTGTGCTGGGCCTCAGCCCCACTGCTTCACCATCGTGCAAACGGGCAAGGCACTCCACGGGTAGGGGAGTTGAGTCCCCCCCTTGTCCACCACCTCCCCCAGTAGCGCTGCAACCCATCCCTCCGCCCCCCCCCTCCTTGGGGCCTGTGGTTCATTCGGGTGCAGGGGAGACGCTGGAAGAGCTTGCCGACGTGTGCAGCGCCATACTAACCTCCACCATTGGCGCTGCCCCACCCCCTGTGGTGGAGTCGTCCGTCCCTACACCCACAACACCTACCCTTCCCCCTCCTGTCCCTGCGGTGCCTGGTCCTTCCCCACATGATGCCCCCACCCCAGTCGATGAACCAGAGGTTTCGAATGTGCAGGCAAGCTAGGGGAGATGCGTGGACATGTGTCCCCCCCCCAGGACATCGCATCTGGACTGGCCTATGGCCTTTGTACATAGTGTCCTTTTATACATTTTATTTGACTGCTGAATAAAGCATTTTGTTTTCGCTTTGAACACGATTGCTTTTCAGGTATTGATGTTGGTGCTGATGCTCCATGAGTTGGAGTGGTGATCATGTGTTAGGTGTCTGGGAAATGTTGTAGTATGGTGCTCATGGGGTGGACCCTGGTATCTGCGTGCCATCACAAGGTCTCTGCTAAGATTCTTTGCTCGTGTATGCTCTTTGTGTTTGGAGACATTGTCCCAAGGAGTTTTCCTTCCTCTGTGGCACCTGACATTTTCCCTGCATGGAGTTGCACTATTGTTATGCTGACCTGTGTCTACATTTCCTTGGTGGCTGACGGATCACTTCAACTAGGCCCATGCCTGCTCAGCAATGTCTCCGGCTGCATCATCTGTGCCATCCTTGGTAGTCAATGTACTTGTGTATAGAGTATGTTGCCATGCCTCCATGTGGAACTTGTCCCTTTTCCGCACTATGCGTGTGTGTAATCCCAGCCTAGCAAACAGTTGGTACTTGTTCTGCAGGGTATTTGGTCACCTGACTGACATTTGTGGTCATTGTATCTGTGGGAAGTCCACCCTATTCCTTCCATGGGAGACAGCTACTTGGTGGCTGTGCCAGCACCTGTACATTCCTATCAGTCCTGGAATGTGCGTGACAGTGTGTATTCCCTTTGGCTCTCTTAGTTTAGTAGGCTTTCACATAACTATGCAGTCTTGTGACATGTTCTCAGTGTGTGTATTGTGCTGCATCAGCCAGGGGTGGGTATGCATGTGTCATTTGTCCTCACACCCACATGTGGTGTGTCATGCAGTGGGGGAAAGACATCCATCCTCATGGGAGTGGGACACTGCTGTCAGTGATGTGTTGATATGGCACTCTCAACATTTTCGCACATTGGGGATGCGTTCATGAACACATGGAGTTGTGCTCATCTGAGGATGATGCATCCACCACTCATATGTCAGGACAATGCTGGGAATCCTCTGCACCCACCCCCAGGTCTCTGTCCACTACTGGTGTTCCTCTGCACCCACCCCCATGTCTCTGTCCACTACTGGTATTCCTCTGCACCCACCCCTCACATGTCTCTGTCCATTGCTGGGAGTCCTGGGGACCCACCCCCATGTCTCTGTCCACTGCTGGGAGTCCTCTGCACCCACCCTCATATGTCTGGGCACTGCTGGGAGTGATAGGCACCCACCCCTCACATGTCTGTCCACTGCTGGGAGTGATATGCACCCACCCCTCATATTGCAGGCCACTGCTGGGAGTCCTGTGCACCCACCCCCATGTCTCTGTCCACTGCTGGGAGTCCTGGGCCCCCACCCCCATGTCTATGTCCACTGCTGGGAGTCCTGGGCACCCACCCCCATGTCTCTGTCCACTACTGGTATTCCTCTGCACCCACCCCTCACATGTCTCTGTCCACTGCTGGGAGTCCTCTGCAGCCACCCAGCCATCCACCCACCCACCCGCCCTCTTGGTGCAGTACACTGCTGTCCTGTGCATACACACACACCAATATACTGCTTATATGCTGCACCAGGCCCTGAGCCAACATTTGTGGCGTGTGTACGCCTTGTATCCATTCAGTACTGGTGCCGTAGGGGTACGGGTGGGACAGACTGTACCCCCACATTCATGGGGTGTACGAGCCGTACCCATGCTCTGGGGGCGTGTGTACGGTCCGTACCACGCGTACCCCTACATCCACACTCCAATGGTGGTACGGGCCGTACCCACGCTCTGAGGGCATGGGTACAGCCCGTACCACCATTCGAGTGGTGGTGGAGGGGTACGCGCCATACCCACGCCCTCAGAGCGTGGGTATGGCCCGTACCACCATTGGAGTGGTGATGGAGGGGTACGTGCCGTACCCACGCCCTCAGAGCGTGGGTACGGCCCGTACCACCATTGTCGTGGTCACGGGTACGCGTCCACGTCCACTTCCGTTGCGTCACCACTACAATGGTGGTACGGGCCGTACCCACACTCTGGGGGCGTGGGTACGGCGCGTACCCCTCCATCACCACTCCAATGGTGGTACGGGCCGTACCCACGCTCTGGGGGCGTGGGTACGGCGCGTACCCCTCCATCACCACTCCAATGGTGGTACAGCCCGTACCCACGCTCTGGGGGCGTGGGTACGGCGCATACTCCTACATCACCACTCCAATGGTGGTACGGGCCGTACCCACTCTGTGGGGGCGTGGGTACGGTACATATCACCATTGTCGTGGTGACGGGTACGCGTCCACGTCCACTTCCGTTGTGACGGTATGTAGGGGTTGGTGGACATGCCCCCCGAAGTGACCAGACCCTGGAGGTCATGTATGTACAGGACATATTTACATTTTTACTTGGGTGGGGGTTATGTTTGCTGCCCCTCGCCCCCCCCCCTTTGCCCCTGGGTGTTTTTTTGACCTTCTGCGGCGTCGGCGTGGGTTTCTGTGCACCAGGTCGTAGGCTAGGAGGGCCGGGATGACACGTAGGATGGGGTCCATGGCTGTCCATCGCGTACCGGTGCTCCTTGTTCGCGTCGTCCTCAATTTCCCGGCAGTTTTTGGCTCCCGTAAAAAATGCTACGTGCGGAGTGACGTAGGCACGAATCGTACTTGCTGGTCCGTAAAACGCTACCTGACTCTGTCCGGATGTCACGTACGCGATGTCCCAGATCGGAATTGTGGGTATTTTTTCGCCGCACATAGTTTTGTACGATTCGTACGGAAATGGTATTTCTGTACGAATCGTACTTGCTGCTTTGTAAGGAGGATTTCCCGGGTACGAGTCGTACGGAGAATACGCTCCGTACGACCATTTGTACCCGGGTTTTACAGGATCGGAATCGGCACCTTACTGTTAAATAAACCAAAAGTGTATAAAAATAATAAATATAAATACATAATACATAATAAATTATCAAATAACAAATTACATGTGAATAGAAATGAATGTACAATAATATATATTCATTTATACTGCCCCGCTGCAGCCGCCAGGGAACCACCGTTTCCTGGAGGTGCTGCGGCAGTCAGGAGGCAGTAATATGCTTGACCGGACCCCCGGCAGTCCCACCAAGCATATTACAGGTTTCCTCTCCGCCACGGTTTTCATGGTGGTTCCGCGACTAAGTCCTGTTGCTCAGCACATGACAGACCTCGTACACGCACTATCTGTGTGGTTCACAGCACAGAACCTCAAACAAGTCCAATCATATGGGATTGCACCTGCATGGTGATTGTTTTTTACTAGCACTGCACTGTAAATCACGCTGTAAATAAAAGCAGTATCTGCCATTGGCTTCGGAGCATGAAAGTACAGCACACTGCAAGAGAGCTGAGGACAGCTATTCCATTCATCTATGCATCTAATAAATCTATCCTACCTATCCATAGTGCACTAGCTATACCTATCATTCTGCCACATTTTATTACTCCATCTACATCTCTATGTATAAATATCTATCTGTTCCTATGTAATCCATCTTTACTTTTCTTACTCTTTTTTTCTGTCCCTCTCTTTGTCCCTTCCTGTCTTTTAAAAATAAAATGATAATAACTTTCTGTTATTATCATATTACTTTTCCTTTACACTGCTCAGAGAGCGGTGGGCGATGTTCCTCCACCTTAGTGGAGGAGCCGCTGCTGCAAATAAGAATAAAAATCCACAGCAGACTGGAGGAATCACGCCTGACATGGTGCCACTTGGAAGCTGTGCACAGCTATCCTTTCACTGCTGCCCATGCTTGACCTTTTTTTAGGCAGGCCTTACTTTGCTGCTGAGGCTTGCACAGCTACGGATCAAGTGAGAAGCATCAAGCTTCTGTCACAATGTAGAGAGCGAGAGATAGTGAAACCAGTTGCACACTCCCAGCTTTAATAGTTACACACACTAGCAGCTGATAATGAATTAGGACATGGAAGGGAATTGGATCCTACCGTACATGAAGATATTTTCTCTTAACCACTTAAACATCCTGCGATATTGGATTAGATGCCTCACTCACTTATCGTGACATGCTTCATCATTGACGCCTATCCACACCCTGGTAGGATGATACCACCAGGGCGGACTGAACCATAGATGGAATGGGATTTCTTAAATTAAGTCAAGCTGGACAAGCAGGGTTTCAGAAGAGAGATTTGTTTGAAAATGCCTACAGGTTATACCCAAAACTTTTCCTTTATTTATAGGGTACCTGGAGTATCGATAAAAATTCTGAGTTTATGGGATTTTATTGAAAATAATTGTTCAACTGTACCCCTTATGCCATGTTTTGGCCCACTCTAAGAGGCAGTTTGGGTCTGGGGCTTTCATCAGGGCTTTTTTATTTTGTCCCTTCTTCTATGTGCATGCATACCATGCACAAGCGTGAGGCCTAATGCTCTCACCTGTCTCGGTCATCTATCCAGAGGATTTTCCCTCTGATCTGGGTTGTCAAGGGTCATGCGGTTCCTGAGAGTAGTGACGGATTTAAGAAACACCTTCGTCAAAGAACACCATGGGAATTCCTAGTGTCATCTCGCAGACAGCAGAATACGGCAGGATCCAATTCCCTTCCATGTCCTAATTCATTGTCAGAAGCATCAAGCTGCCCGGGTTGGTTGGTCCTCAATGGGAATGTCCCTTGTATGGCTTGCAGTGGCACAGCTAGACCTTCGGCTGCCCTTGGCGACCCCTGCATTTGCCACCCCGCGGCAGCTGTATTAAAGAGCAGGGGTGCTGTCCATTCCTGCAGCGACCGCCTCCGTGAAAAACGCAGGTAAAAGCAGGGGGGAGGCCACCGCCCCCAAAACCCGTGCCTGCCCCGCCCCCCTCCCTGCTACACCACTGACAGCTTGGACTGGCTTCAAACGTATGTTGCTACAAGGTGTGAAGCTAAGTATGAAGAGTTGCCTGCAAGGGGCAGCATTTGTTTGCAAGATGACTAGGAGGGAGGCACTGCAGAAAACATGTGCCTTGCTAAATGCAGGTTTAGGAGTTGCGTTTTTATATCTAGAGATGTTTACTAAGAGGGAATGTGAATATTTCGTCTGTAGTGGTTCTGAGCCAGGAAGGGCGCAGCTCTAAACCAGCATGGGAGTGGCCCCAGAGTCTATAGAATAACTCAGCCGTCTTGGCATTCACCCTATTGTGTAAATGGTCGGCCTGCCCCTGTGCCTGGCTATTGGCCATGCTATCTGTGCTTTCTGTGCTACATGTGCTGTTGCAGGTGAAGGTGAGCGGCAACATAAACGGAGATACTGAGAAAATTAGAGACAATGACAGAGTAAGAAAGCATGTGGTTTGATAGAGGGAGCGAATGTTTTTAATGAAAAATAGAGGTTTTTTTTAGTTGTTTGAAGTTTAATATAGCATGGACAGCGGAATGCTTTAGTGGGTTACGCATAAGAAAGAAGGTAATTATATATATAGATAGAACTTATACTTGTTCACATTACTTGGCTTCTTCAAGATGTTTCTTAACAATATGAATATGAAAAGGAATGTGAGGCTGCACTGGAGAATTGTTGGTTACCAAGTCAAGTGGATTGTGTAACAGGACTTCTTTCATCTTGTTCCTGAAGGCAGATGAAAGTGAGACTCAGAAAGATTGATCAATGAGAGAGATGCCAAGATCCTGTCACAGGTTGTTTTGATGCATTGCAAATGCACTTTCTACTGCAAAAAGGAACCACTGTTGCCCACTGACATCTTTGTTGGGTGTGTATCCATGTGTGTATGTCTGAAAAGGTTTTTTTGCACAGTGTGAAAGTGGCTGGAAAGCAGTGGAGTGCTGAATAAGAGGCATAGATTCTCAGTATAATGTGTGACCTTGTACAATGAGGCAGAAAATGTGGTGGCCCCTATTATTCAGGCAGCTACTGTTCTCTGAAGTGATCTGTCTTAAGTTCCTGTCTGACTTTTGGGAAGGTGGGAGCTGTTTGTATGTTAAAAAGAGGATGTTAGTTGGAGTGGAGATGGGTGGCCGCTGGTTTTCTTTCTTAGGGGCACCTGACATCTTCCCTGCAGGGAGTTGCACAATTGTTGTGCTGAACCTGTGTCTACATTTCCTTTGTGGGTGACGGATCCCTTCAACTATGGCCATGCCTTCTCATCAATGTCTCCGGCTGCATCGTCTGTGCCATCCTTGGTAGTCACTGTACTTGTGTATAGAGTATGTTGCCATGCCTTCATGTCGAAATTGTCCCTTTTTCGCACCATGCATGTGTGTACTCCCAGCCTGGCACACATATGGTACTTGTTCTGCAGGATATTTGTTCACCTGACTCACAATTGTGGGCATTGTATCTGTGGGAAGTCCTCCCTATTCCTTCCATGGGAGACAACAACTTGGTGGCTGTCCCAGCACCTGTACATTCCTATCAGTCCTAGAATGTGCGTGACAGTGTGTGTTCCCTTTGGCTTTCTTAGTTTAGTAGGCTTTAACATAACTATACAGTCTAGTGACATGATCTCAGTGTGTGTATTGTGCTGCATCCGCCAGGGGTGGGTATGCATGTGTCATTTGTCTTCACACCCACATGTGGTGTGTCATGCAGTGGGGGTAAGACATCCATCCTCATGGGAGTGGGACACTGCTAACAGTGATGTGTTGTTATGGCACTCTCAACATAGTCGCACATTGGGGATGCGTTCATACACCCATGGAGTTGTGGTCATCTGAGGATGATGTACACACCCCCATGTCTCTGTTCACTGCTGGGAGTGATATGCACCCACCCCTCATATGTCTGGCCACTGCTGGTAGTGATATGCACCCACTCCTCATATGTCTGTCCACTGCTGGGAGTGATATGTAACATGAACATCTGAGGTCGGGGTTTTAGAGTGTGGAGTACCGCAGGGGTCGGCCCTGTCCCCTCTTCTATTCAACCTATACCTGCAACCCCTGATCGCTGCGCTGGCTGCGATGGACTGTAAAGTCTTCAACTATGCGGACGATACGCAGTTGCTGCTAAGTATAAATGACACCTCGGCCGCACAACTCCAATCCCAGAACATCCTGAGGTTCACGGTACGATGGATGACAGATAACCTTTTAAAAGTCAATCCTGACAAAACTGAGATCTTGGTTATACCATCCACCCTCTCACCTTGGAGTGACCTCTACTGGCCCATGGAGTTGGGCTCGGCCCCAAAACCAAGCCTGGCTGTAAAAAGCTTGGGGATTCGGTTGGACGCTGACCTATCGATGGCGCCTCAGATCGCGTCGGTGGTAGGCAGCTGTACTAATATCATCCGGCAACTGCGGAAGTTATCCCCTATCCTTTCAGAGCCCATGATGCGCTCAATAGTAACTGCCACTATCATTTCCAGAATTGACTATGGGAATGCCCTCTATCTTGGCCTACCGAAAACCCTTACTAATAGGCTTCAGATTCTAATGAATGATGCTGCCCGACTGATTTTTAGACTCCCTAGGAGGTCTAGAGCCACTCCTCTACTACAAAACCTACATTGGCTTCCAATAAAAGAGAGAGTGGAATTCAAGAGTCTGTGTATAGCCCATAAGGTCATCTACGGTAAGGCTCCGGCCTATATCAAGGAGCGCCTACAACTGTACCGCCCGACGAGATCACTTCGGTCCTCGGACCTGCAGTTGTTGACTTGCTCTCGGTACAGGCTAGTGACGAAGGGAGGCAGAGCCTTCTCGGTATTGGTTCCCCAGCTGTGGAACAACTTGCCTGGAGGGCTACGTGAGGAAGGAAACCTCTTAAAATTTCGAAAGAGCCTGAAAACGCTACTGTTCAGGAGAAGCCTGAGCATGGCTTAATCCAATGCGATCCTTTGTTCTGACCTGTTGTGTTATTGTCCTATTCCATCTTTCCGGGCGCTTAGAGGCCTGCAGGTGATTAGGCGCGGTATAAAATTAAAATAACAATAACAATAACAATATGCACCCACCCCTCATATGTCTGGACACTGCTGGGAATCCTCTGCACCCACCCCTCATATGTCTCTGTCCACTGCTGGGAGTCCTCTGCACCCACTCCTCATATGTCTGGACACTGCTGGGAGTCCTCTGCAGCCAACCCCCACCCTTGGTGCAGTACACTGCTGTCCTGGCCATACACCCCCCCCAAATTTACTGCTAATATGCTGCACCAGGCCGTAGTACGCCTTGTATCCATAATGTCCTGGTGCCGTAGGGGTACGGGTGAGAAGGACCGTATCCCTGCATTCATAGGGTGTGTACGGTCCGTACCACGGTGCCCCTACATCACCACGACAATGGTGGTACGGACCGTACCCACGCTCTGGGGGGCGTGGGAACGGCCCGTACCACGCGTACCCCCACCCCACCACTACAATGGTGGTACAGACCGTACCCACGCTCTGGGGGGCGTGGGTATGGGCCGTACCACCATTGGAGTGGTAACGTAGGGGTACGCGTGGTACGGGCCGTACCCACGCCCCCCAGAGCATGGGTACGGTCCGTACCACCATTTTAGTGGTGACGTAGGGGTACGCGTGGTACGGACCGTACCCACGCTCTGAGGGCATGGGTATGGGCCGTACCACGCATACCCCTACCTCACCACTACAATGGTGGTATGGACCGTACCCACGCTCTGGGGGGCATGGGTATGGCCCGTACCACGCGTACCCCTACGTCACCACTCCAATGGTGGTATGGCCCGTACCCACGCCCCCCAGAGTGTGGGTACGGTCCGTACCACCATTGTAGTGGTGGGGTGGGGGTATGCATGGTACGGGCCGTACCCATGCCCCCCAGAGTGTGTGTACGGTCCGTTCCACCATTGTAGTGGTGAGGTAGGGGTACGCGTGGTACGGCCCATACCCATGCCCTCAGAGCGTGGGTACGGTCCGTACCACGCGTACCCCTACGTCACCACTACAATGGTGGTACAGACCGTACCCATGCTCTGGGGGGCGTGGGTACGGGCCGTACCACCATTGGAGTGGTCACGTGTATGCGTTCACGTCCACTTCCGTTGTGGCGGTACGTGGGATTGGTGGACACGCCCCCCGAAGTGACCAGACCATGGAGGTAATTTATGTGCAGGATATATATGTTTTACATTGGGTGGGGGTTATGTTTCCTGCCCCTCGCCCCCCCCCCTTTGCCCCTGGGTGTTGTTCTGACCTTCTGCGGCGTCTGCGTCGGTTTCTGTGCACCAGGTCGTTGGCTAGGAGGGCCGGGATTACACGTAGGATGAGGTCCATGGCTGTCCGTCGCGTACCGGTGCTCCTTCTTCGCGTCGTCCTCAATTTCCCGGGAGGTTTTGGCTGCCGTAAAAAATGAGTGGTGCGGAGTGACGTTGGCACGGATCGTACTTGCTGGTCCGTAAAACGCTGCCTGACTCCGTCCGGACGTCACGTACGCGATGTCCCGGATCGGAATTGTGGGTATTTTTTAGCCAGTCGGTGTTTTGTACGACTCGTACGGAAATGGTATTTCTGTACGAATCGTACTTGCGGGTTTGTAAGGTGGTTTTCCCGGGTACGAGTCGGACGGAGAATACGCTCCGTACGACCATTCGTACCCGGGTTTTACAGGATCGGAATCAGCACCTTACTGTTAAATAAACAAAAAATGTATAAATATAAATACATAATACATAAATTATCAAATAACAAATTACATATGAATAGAAATGAATATCCAATAATATATATTCATTTATACCGCCCCGCTGCAGCCGCCAGGGAACCACCATTTCCTGGAGGTGCTGCGGCAGTCAGGAGGCAGTAATATGCTTGACCGGACCCCCGGCAGTCCCACCAAGCATATTACAGGTTTCCTCTCCGCCACGGTTTTCATGGTGGTTCCGCGGCTAAGTCCTGTTGCTCAGCACATGACAGACCTCGTACACGCACTATCTGTGTGGTTCACAGCACAGAACCTCAAACAAGTCCAATCATATGGGATTGCACCTGCATGGTGATTGTTTTTTACTAGCAGTGCACTGTAAATCACGCTGTAAATACAAGCAGTATCTGCCATTGGCTTTTGAGCATGAAAGTACAGCACACTGCAAGAGAGCTGAGGACAGCTATTCCATTCATCTATGCATCTAATAAATCTATCCTACCTATCCATAGTGCACTAGCTATACCTATCATTCTGCCACATTTTATTACTCCATCTACATCTCTATGTATAATATCTATCTGTTCCTATGTAATCCATCTTTACCTTTCTCACTCTTTTTTTCTGTCCCTCTCTTTGTCCCTTCCTGTCTTTTAAAAATAAAATGATAATAACTTTCTGTTATTATCATATTACTTTTCCTTTACACTGCTCAGAGAGCGGTGGGCGATGTTCCTCCACCTTAGTGGAGGAGCCGCTGCTGCAAATAAGAATAAAAATCCACAGCAGACTGGAGGAATCACGCCTGACATGGTGCCACTTGGAAGCTGTGCACAGCTATCCTTTCACTGCTGCCCATGCTTGACCTTTTTTTAGGCAGGCCTTACTTTGCTGCTGAGGCTTGCACAGCTACGGATCAAGTGAGAAGCATCAAGCTTCTGTCACAATGTAGAGAGCGAGAGATAGTGAAACCAGTTGCACACTCCCAGCTTTAATAGTTACACACACTAGCAGCTGATAATGAATTAGGACATGGAAGGGAATTGGATCCTACCGTACATGAAGATATTTTCTCTTAACCACTTAAACATCCTGCGATATTGGATTAGATGCCTCACTCACTTATCGTGACATGCTTCATCATTGACGCCTATCCACACCCTGGTAGGATGATACCACCAGGGCGGACTGAACGATAGATGGAATGGGATTTCTTAAATTAAGTCAAGCTGGACAAGCAGGGTTTCAGAAGAGAGATTTGTTTGAAAATACCTACAGGTATACCCAAAACTTTTCCTTTATTTATAGGGTACCTGGAGTATCGATAAAAATTCTGAGTTTTGGGGATTTTATTGAAAATAATTGCTCAACGGTACCCCTTATGCCATGTTTTGGCCCACTCTAAGAGGCAGTTTGGGTCTGGGGCTTTCATCAGGGCTTTTTTATTTTGTCCCTTCTTCTATGTGCATGCATACCATGCACAAGCGTGAGGCCTAATGCTCTCACCTGTCTCGGTCATCTATCCAGAGGATTTTCCCTCTGATCTGGGTTGTCAAGGGTCATGCGGTTCCTGAGAGTAGTGACGGATTTAAACACACCTTCGTCAAAGAACACCATGGGAATTCCTAGTGTCATCTCGCAGACAGCAGAATACGGCAGGATCCAATTCCCTTTCATGTCCTAATTCATTATCAGAAGCATCAAGCTGCCCGGGTTCGTTGTCCCTCGATGGGGATGCCCCTTGTATGGCTTGCAGTGGCACAGCTAGACCTTCGGCTGCCCTTGGCGACCCCTGCATTTGCCACCCCGCGGCAGCTGTATTAAAGAGCAGGGGTGCTGTCCATTCCTGCAGCGACCGCCTCCGTGAAAAACGCAGGTAAAAGCAGGGGGGAGGCCACCGCCCCCAAAACCCGTGCCTGCCCCGCCCCCCTCCCTGCTACACCACTGACAGCTTGGACTGGCTTCAAACGTATGTTGCTACAAGGTGTGAAGCGAAGTATGAAGAGTTGCCTGCAAGGGGCAGCATTTGTTTGCAAGATGACTAGGAGGGAGGCACTGCAGAAAACATGTGCCTTGCTAAATGCAGGTTTAGGAGTTGCGTTTTTATATCTAGAGATGTTTACTAAGAGGGAATGTGAATATTTCGTCTGTAGTGGTTCTGAGCCAGGAAGGGCGCAGCTCTAAACCAGCTTGGGAGTGGCCCCAGAGTCTATAGAATACCTCAGCCGTCTTGGCATTCACCCTATTGTGTAAATCACGGGTACTCATAGTACGGCCCGCGGGCCGTTGGCGGCCCGGCAAGCCTTCCTTGGCGGCCCGCGGACCTTGCAGACAGTGCCTGTGCCCTGTGCTTGTCAGCGAACACCGCCGGTTACAGCAGCGCGGAGCTGTGAGGCCGAGCGATTCTTTTAAAGGCCATTTACTTGTTAATGAGGCTTTGTTGTATTTCACCTCTTCTTAGCACCCCTGCATCTCCCCTCTCATTGAGTGGAGATGCAGGGGCGCTAAGAAGAGGTGAAATACAACAAAGTCTCATTAACAAGTGAATGGTCTTTAAAAGACCTGTGAAGTACTTGGGTGCGGCGGCTGTGTGCGGTCCCTGGAATCTGTCTCACCGCGGGTTGAGGTGACAGAGGACAGCAGGGTGAGTTGATGGAGGGCAGCAGGGAGTGAGAGCAGGGGGGGAGGTGACAGCGGGAGGAAGACAGAGTGCAACAGAGGGAGGAAGAGGGAGGGAGAGAGAGGGAGAGGAGGAAGACAGGGAGAGGAGGAAGACAGGGAGAGGAGGAAGACAGGGAGAGGGGGGAAGACAGGGAGACAGAGAGGGAGACAGAGGGAGGGGGAGGGAGAAGGAGGGAGACGGAGGGAGAACGGAGGAGGGAGGGAGGGAGACCGAGTGAGAGATAGATAGATAGATAGATAGATAGATAGATAGATAGATAGATAGATAGATAGATAGATAGATAGATAGATAGATAGATAGATAGATAGATAGATAGAGCGGGAGACAGAGTGATAGATAGATAGATAGATAGATAGATAGATAGATAGATAGATAGATAGATAGATAGATAGATAGATAGATAGATAGATAGATAGATAGATAGATAGATAGATAGATAGATAGATAGATAGATAGATAGATAGATAGATAGATAGATAGATAGGTGTGCATACCGGGTCTGGTGGCTCAGTAGATGAAGGCGTCTGCTGCAGTGGCCTGTGTTCAACCTCATGGTCATAGTTTTTTTTTGCTCTAGCCCCGCCCCCTCCCCCACTGGCCCCGCCCCCACCGGTGCGGCCCTCAGCCAGAAACCACACTGTAAATTTGGCCCCCGAGAGAAAGTTTGTGAGTACCCATGGTGTAAATGGTCGGCCTGCCCCTGTGCCTGGCTATTGGCCATGCTATCTGTGCTTTCTGTGCTACATGTGCTGTTGCAGGTGAAGGTGAGCGGCAACATAAACGGAGATACTGAGAAAATTAGAGACAATGACAGAGTAAGAAAGCATGTGGTTTGATAGAGGGAGCGAATGTTTTTAATGAAAAATAGAGTTTTTTTTTAGTTGTTTGAAGTTTAATATAGCATGGACAGCGGAATGCTTTAGTGGGTTGCGCATAAGAAGGAAGGTAATTATATATATAGATAGAACTTATACTTGTTCACATTACTTGGCTTCTTCAAGATGTTTCTTAACAATATGAATCTGAAAAGGAATGTGAGGCTGCACTGGAGAATTGTTGGTTACCAACTCAAGTGGATTGTGTAACAGGACTTCTTTCATCTTGTTCCTGAAGGCAGATGAAAGTGAGACTCAGAAAGATTGATCAATGAGAGAGATGCCAAGATCCTGTCACAGGTTGTTTTGATGCATTGCAAATGCACTTTCTACTGCAAAAAGGAACCACTGTTGCTCACTGACATCTTTGTTGGGTGTGTATCCATGTGTGTATGTCTGAAAAGGTTTTTTTGCACAGTGTGAAAGTGGCTGGAAAGCAGTGGAGTGCTGAACAAGAGGCATAGATTCTCAGTATAATGTGTGACCTTGTACAATGAGGCAGAAAATGTGGCTCCTATTATTCAGGCAGCTAGTGTTCTCTGAAGTGATCTGTCTTAAGTTCCTGTCTGACTTTTGGGAAGGTGGGAGCTGTTTGTATGTTAAAAAGAGGATGTTAGTTGGAGTGGAGATGGGTGGCCGCTGGTTTTCTTTCTTAGGGGCATATCATCAAGACAATTTTCGCCGCTTTAGTGGCCTTTTTTGGCCAGAAAGCGGCGATAATTGTAACGCAGTATCAACAAGGACACGCTAACAGACTTTAGCGTGTGTTTTCTTGTATTATCACCCATTTCACTAACGCCTTGCATCTCATCGCTAATGAGATGCAAGATAGGCATTCCCGACTGATATTCAGCGAAAATAGTCGCTACCACAGCTCCTCACTATCAACAAGGATATCGCTAACCCACCTAGCGACATAAAAAATTGCGCTAACCATGTATATCGCCGGTTTCTAACACCTGCTAATTTTCTGACTTACCTATATGTATCATGGGAGGTGGATTGTGAAGCGAAATCCACATCTCCCTGTCAACAATGTTTTTCCTATCGCTGTTTTTTTATCGCTGGAAATCCAACAATATTGCCGCTTTTCGCCGCTATTGCCGGAATTTCTATCGCCTCGGCGATGCGTGTTGTTAATAGTGCGCTAACCGGGCGATAGAATCCGGCGATAAACGGCGATAGAAATGTTCACAATACACGCGGCCAGCGATTATTATTGCTGCCGCTTGATGATATGCCCCTCTGTTTCCAATAAGGCAATTCCCTGGCTTCTGGTATGGTGTTGTAAATTTGAAGTGGTTAATTTTTCAGAGAGATATGCAGGTGGACTTTAAGGGAGAGTCTGTGTAGTTCTTTCACTGTTGAAGAGATGTGGTTAAACCTCTTCAGGTTCTTCAAGAGGCATTCTGAATTATGTACAATGCCATTCATAGGATTCAGAGTGGTGTCTGGGAAATTATTAAGCAGCACGTAGCCTCCATTCAGATAAGAAACAACTAAAGCTTGGTCTGTTTTGAAACTGGCGTTGCATGGGAAAATATAGGAAACGTTTTTTCTTCTTTCAGTGGGTCAATTCCAAGCTTCCATGATTGGCTTTGTGATGTTTTCTTTGATAGTGGGGTCTGTGTTGACAGCGAATGAAGTGATTTTGTATTGCTGACAGTTTTAGATAAGCCTTAGGGATTCATTTTGGAAAGCTGTGACAGGGACCCTGACATAATTATTTTAACTGAAATATGGCTTCACAAGAGTTCCTCACCAAACATAATATCTGCCCTCCCTGTCAACTTTGGTCTTACGGGGATAAACAGACCGCACATAGTAGGTGGTGGCATCGCCATTATTTACAAAAAGGACTATAGATGCAATACCAAAGGCCTTCGAATCCCTAACTGTGAAGCGGTTCACTTTTCTCTATCGATTTCACCGAAATGTACATTCTCCGGGGTCCTTATTTATCGCCCTCTGGGACCGTCAAGCATCTAGTGCGCAAGTTTACCTGATTATTTGGCGCCTCTCATTTTACAAGCAGCAAATTTTACTTTGCTCGGTGATATCAATTTACACCTTGAGGATCCCGAAGACAAGTCATTGGTAGCCCTTATAGAGGACATGAGATCTTCCAATCTTCCCCTTTTAAATTCTGCAGCCACCCACATTGCGGGCCATCTTTTGGACCCTATCTTTTCCAATCTTTCACTCCTCTCTGCTGACCTTCCGGTCCAACTTAGATGGACCGACCATTTTGCAGTACCTTTCAGTATTACAGTCCCTTCGTCTCTGGCTATTTGGCCGTACCGACAAACCCCTAACAGGCACTGGGCTAAATTGGATATGAGGGAATTAAACAAACTCCTCCTTCATACCCTTCCTGTTCTATCTTCTAGACCGGATACTAACCAAATCGCAGTACATCATTGGCTCGACGGTGCCACTGCCTCAATTCTGCCTCGATCTTCTAAATTACAGGGCAGAGTGTGCCCTCCGGCACACTGGTTTAACGACAGCCTCCGCTTAGAAAAAAATGCTTGGAAAGCTTTGGAAAGGGTCTGGAGGAAGCACTATGCACCTGTGGCTAGAGCTGCTTATTTGTCAGCCTTGAACAAATATCATGCCTCCTGTAAAGCTGCACTGGCAGCTTTCTATACTGAAGTAATCTCTAATGCTCACAACTGTCAAAGTAGTAAAGGATTTGTCTGCAGCCTGTTCATTTACACCGTCCCCCTCCCTTTCTCAGCAACAGTGTGACAAACTTGCCTTGTTTTTTCTAAACAAAGTCGAGATAATTCCTTCTCCAGATGTTCAGCCACCGGTTGCAAACCTTACTGGCTACCGTTAAGTGAGGCTCCCCGCTCGAACACTTTCAACCATCTAAATTTAGCCTACTTGAGGACGCAGCCCTCAGGGTAGTGTTAGACTGCCTGAATTCCTCCCTGGTCACAGGGGAGGTAACTCAGAACTGGATGCATGCCTTGACACTCCCTTTGCTTAAGAAGAAGGACCTTGACCCTCAGTGCTGGTCCAATTTTAGGCCAATTTCACTTCTCTCTGTTTTTCCCCACATTTTGGAAAAACATGCCTATACTCACCTCTCCTCTTTCGTGACCACTTCCAAAGTGCTGCACCCTTCTCAGTCTGGGTTTGGGCGGGCTTTAGCACAGAATCCGCCCTATTTGGAGTCACTGAGTTTTTGAGGCAAAAACTTGACTCTGGTGGGACAGCCGCCCTTACCCTCTTAGACTTAAGTGCGACCTTTGATACGATTTTACACCCTGTTCTATTGGATAGACTGGAGGCTTAAGGCACTGCCGACACTGCTTTGAAATGGCTGTCCTTCTTTCTGAAGGATCACATTTTTCAGGTCTTTTTAGCGAACAGCACCTCTACTACTCAAACATTGACCTCAGGGTTCTGCAGAGGTCCATTCTGAGCCCTCTGTTGTTTAACATCTACCTATGCCCCTTGATGGATATGATTGAAAAGTCCGGTCTGACTGTATTCTCATATGTGGATGATTCTCACATTATTTTTTCACTATTCGATGCTTGAAACAAACACCCTTACCCTCTTAGGCAAGGTTTGGCTAATGTTGCACTCTGGATGAACAGAAACACCCTTAAACTCAACTGCGATAAAACCGAAGTCCTGATCCTGGGAAATAACCCTGATGTTTGGGGAGTCAGCCATTGGCCTGCCACACTGTGGCCTCTGCCCGTACCGGTGGATAAAGTCAAGATTCTCGGTTTCATTATCGATAAAAATCTTTCCCTGACAAAACAGGTCTCTAAGCTCACTGCCTCCTGTTTTTCCATTTTGAAATGGATTAAGAAAATACTCTGGCTGATCCCCCTAGGTTCACAGAGAACCGTGCTGCAAGCTCTGGTCACATCCAGATTGGATTATGGGAATGTTCTGTATTTGGGTGATGACAAAGCCTTGATTCGTCGCTTGCAGATCATCCAAACTGCGGCTGCCCGCCTTCTCTTTCGGCTGCCGCGTTTTGTCCGTCTCTCCCTTGCTGCAGGGACTGCACTGGTTGAGAGTTGACAAACGGATCAAGTTCAAGCCCTTGTGTTATATGTTTTGCACTAGACACGGTTTCACTCCTTCTTACATCCAAGCCCTGGTGTCTCCATATGTCCCCATTCGTGCACTGAGATCAGCCAACCTTGCTCTGTTTTCGGTGCCCAGGTTTCTCAGAGCTCATCTTAAGGGACGCTCCTTTTCCGTGTTGGGCCCGAAACTCTGGAACTCTCTGCCCCTCGATCTCAGATCCTGTAACCCCCTGCTTCAGTTCCATAAAAACCTAAAAACTTTACTCTTTAGAATCCCTGATAAAATCCAGCCTCCTTACATATTCCTCTTGCTACGCCTTGCTACTGTCCGCCGATAGTTCTACTTTGGGGTAGCTGTGCGCTCGATAAGCTTCTTTAAAAAAATAAAATAAAAATAACATGAGGATGTGATGCAGTCTTTAGAAAGTGGAAATATGCACATTTAAAAAAAAACATCTTGCATGTGTGCTAAAGTGTACAACAAATATCCAATGTGTGAGATCCTTTTGAGTTTGTTTTGGCATGAACCTTTGCTAGACACAGCATAATCACCTCTGCACCATAGTGCAAGGTTATGCATTGTGCAATGCACCTTCATCAGGGTGCCAGTACAGGGGATGACAGCAGTAGCAGGCCAATCTTACTAGATAAGACTCTGCTCTGTATTTTCACCTTGCGCAATGAAGCACATCACATTTGATTGTCGCACTGCATGATTTCTTTTTTTGCAGGATACCACTTGTGGTGCAACACCAGGGGCTGTATTACATAAGTGCCCCGAGGGCTCCCACGGCCGTTGGTGCCCCCTGTGCGCGCCCCCGGGGCATTCTGATATTACAAAAGCGGACGCAGAAGCCTGTGCGGCCCCTTCTGTAATATTGAAAGCGCTGGCGCAAATACAGCGCCAGTGTTTCCTCAATAGGACATTCCCTCATTTGCATGGAGATGTGGCCCCATGAAAATGAGGGAATCCCTTTGCCTCTGCGCCTGCGCTGTATTATAGATGTGGGCACAGCGTAAGAAATGCTCTCAGGAGGCGCACTGAGTGTGCACCACCTCAAAGGTGGCCCACTCTCAGTGCACAACCTGATTGCAGCCCTCTGGAGGGGACAAAGGGGGTCCCTTAGACCCCCCAGACATACCCTTGCAGGCGAGTGCAGTCACTCACTGGTAATGTCTTCCATCACCCTGATCGACGGACTACCATCTGCCAAACTCTACACTGAGCCCTGATCCTTAAATTATAAAATTAATTATATTAATTTTAAATTATACAAAATTTATAATTAAATATTTTGTTATTTTACAAACAAATAGTTAAATTATTTTTTTTAAAAATTTACATTTACTCTGCTTAAAGATTAATATTTAAACAATTAAATGAGTTAAAATACTTAATTATTTAATATTTATTTAATAAACATTTATTCTGAAAAGTGAATCTACATTTTATTATATTAGTTCTAGGGCAAACATAATTATTTAATTTATTTTACACATATTTTACATTAATATATATTTCAAATTAATAAACTGTATTAGTCTTCCCTATAGTTTCTCATCAGGAGATCTTCACCAATGTGGCATAAATCTCCACCCACATGCAAAAAGTTGAGTAGTAACTTTACCCTTGTAAATTCAGTCTTAGATGTATCCACCTCCTAAACTAAGGGGTTGGAAATTCAGTCTAAGGGGTTGGAGGCACATAAGTCTACACTTTGATGTAAATCTGCTATCAGATATGGTGAAGAGCAAAAGCGTGTTGTCATAGATCTAGATGCAGGAGTAGATTTGCAAACAAAATTAGTCTACACATGTAAATTTACTTTGGGAATACAGCCCTGAATATGTACCACAGAAGAAGTAGGTCTCATTTTGCCCCAACTACTGAGCACAGTTTTGGAGAGAGTTAGAGGGTTCCAACGACATTCCAGATAGAGATGCAGTGACAACTTACCTCATTCTCTGACGGGTTCTTGGCGTCTTGCTAGTGCACCCCTGCCCAGTCATTGATTGTGGCATAGTACTATCATTATCTGTTCAGGGTTACTCTGATTCTGGCCTTAGAGGGCAGGGCCGGACTGGGAACCAAAACGAGCTCTGGCAAACTGCTCGGCCTGCCCCCCTGTGGGGCAGGGTGGGTGCAGCCGAGCTGTTTGCTAGGGCTGGTTTCGGCCGATTTTGTCACAGGGGGCCGAAATCGCCGGCCCCCGGTAACAAAAACGGCCCCCTAGTGGCCCAAAACCGGCCCCCACCCTGGCGGCCCACCGGGGAAATGCCCAGTGTCCACTACGGCCAGTCCGGCCCTGTCAGAGGGGCTCCCTGAAGGCCATGACCCTCATGATTACCTTCAGGACCACCCACCAGGATCACAACAGGGTGTGATTTGCCAATCTGTTTCGCTAGCTCCGAGGGTTAGGGCATGCTCTAGAGACAGTGATGGGCAGTGCTTTAAATGGGCAGATACTGTCTGGTATTGAGTGTGGTATAATGCAAGTTAGCAATAATTAAACCCTTTTGGCTCCTCATGAACTCCGTAGAGCTACGACGTAATGGCTAGAGTGCATTGCAGTGAAGGCTGATTTAGAATGTTGAGTTTGCAGCTACACACAGACAAATAAAGACGTGTAATACAAAGCCCCTTGTGTGGCGTATCCATTAGCTTGTACTCTGGCTGCGAAGACGCTACACTGAGTACCAGTACTTATTTCATTTGGAAGGAAGAGTACCTGCACTTTTCAACACTGCTTCAATAGATAGATTTACCCGCACTTCTCATGAGCAAACAGGTACCCTGGATAGTGAGTACCGGCACGTCTATATTTCCATTGAAAGCACTGGTAATGGGGCACACTTTGTGTACCAACTGTGGCTGTGCCCCAGTGCAAACCAGGGCTGTGAACCCTGCTGGGAATCCTGGCACTGATTTGAACACATGTGCACTGCCTGAAGTCAAGAAAGTCAGCGAAATAAACTCAGGAATCTGGCCCACAATCTACAGTTAATCATTGCTCTTGCTAGATACAATGTTGTAATGAATATGTAAACCCACACTGAATATAGAAACCCCTCTTTTTCTATACAGTAATGCACACGTATACACTCGTGGATTATTGAGCTTTGAGGAAAAGTAGAGAAAGTGTGTTAAATCAGTGTCTGCAATTAACATGATCCTCCTAAGAAGACTCAATAAAAAGATCAATCAGCTCCTTCTCTATAACCGTATGAAATTCAAGTGCTAGTTTATCAGGAACCAGCCGGATTACAGCATTTCAAGCGCGTATTAACTCGAGGCATCTCAAGCATGCAATAACTCGAGAGTTCCAGGTCCTGGATTAGATGTCCTCCGGATACAAGGTACAATACGGATCCAGCACTGTTTACAAAGGCGCGCCCAGGGCTGCAGAGTACAGCAGGGCGGGGATGAGTCTTGCTTGCAAGCAAGCATGCTTGTTTTTGCACAGGTAGTACTTTGCCGCCCAATTTGATGTGGACTGGCACTTAATTAGCTTTCTCTCTGCCACATTTCTCTTCTGACCTATTCATCCTTTCTTTCCCCACTTAACCGCTTTGAACCCCACATTAAAAAAGTTATTTTTAAACCTCTAAGCCTTTGTCTGAGTCACTGGCCTGTCTGCGACGCCATACAATTCCTTCAACTGGAACCCCCCTCTAGCTTTAATTCTTACAATTTGCAGTCACTCCAGCAAACTGTGTTTGACCTTATGGTCAGAGATTTGAAACCTGGTAGGTCTACAAAGCCGTTCATCCTTCCGAGATCAATAAAATGAGTCCTGTTGAGTTGGGTAGCAATAAACATCTGTTATTCTTTGCCAAGATGCCACAAGTAAATGTGCCCTTTACTAATACATGGCATGTTACCTACTCCACTACACTGAAACCAGATCCTCTGCATATCTAATGTGCACTCTTCTCTTAGCATTACTAGTGAGCTGTCAAGTCCTATGAAATGTATGACTTACTGTATCCCATTTTACCGGTTTCCGATGCCTTCTTTCTTTTCCAGGACTTAACGTCTCTGAGGGCTTGATCTACATCCATATTTAACCCTGTAACACGCGCTTGCAAAGCACTAATAGGATTTGCCGTTAAATCTCTTGAGCACACGGAGGACAACCATCCTTTGAGAAAATCTATTTAAAAGATGTCCTCTGTAAATGTGTGTGCATCTGCAGCAGACTCCCTTGAATGGATTTTCTTAAAGCATAAGAAAATGAATTGAAAGATTTCTACTGGGCATGCAATTCCATGCACATGTAGAGACGGCCATAATGGAATAGTTAAAAAAATCAATCAATCAATCAATCAGGGAGTTTTGAGCGCGCTACTCACCCGAGAGGGTCTCAAGGCACTGGGGGGGAGGGGGGCGGGGGGATAGCAGTGATGTTCAGCCAAAGAGCCAGGACTTGACAGTCTTCCAGAAGGTATTTAGTGAGGGGGAGCGTCTGATGTCTGCCAGGAGCTCGTTCCAGGTCTTGGCTGTAATGTAGTAGAAGGATCTTCCTCCTGCTCTGTGGATTCGTGGGGTTTCTGCGAGGACGAGGTTGGCTGATCGGAGGTTTCTTTTGGGTACGTGGAAGGTGACTCTGTCGTTGAGGTATTTAGGTCCGGTGTTGTGTAGACATTTGTAGGCGTGGGTGAGGATCTTGAAGGTGACTCTTTTCTTCACGGGAAGCCAGTGGAGCTCCCGCAAGTGTTGGCTGATGTGTTCGTGTCTAGGTAAGCCGAGGATGGTCAGGCTGCGGTGTTCTGTACTGTCTGGAGTTTGTGGAGTAGAGACCTGTTTATGCTGGCGTAGAGTGCGTTTCCATAGTCCAGTCTGCTGGTGATGAGTGCATGGGTGACAGTCTTCCTTGACTCAAGGGTGATCCATTTGAAGGTCTTTCAGAGGATGTGGAGGGTGTGGAAACAGCTGGAGACAACGGCATGGATCTGAGGGTTCATGGAGAGGGATGAGTCGAGTACGATGCTGAGGTTTCTGGCAAGGTCCATGTGGGTTGGTGGGCTGCCGAAGGCGGGGGCCACCAGGTGTTTTCCCATGGTGAGGGGGAGGTTCAGAGGACAAGGACTTCTGCTTTCTCAGAGTTGAGCTTTAGGCAGCTGTTGGTCATCCGGGCTGCGACGTTCCACATTCCATTCTGGAAGTTGAGTTTGGTGTTGGTGGGGTCTTTGGTGAGGGAGAGGATGAGCTGGGTGTTGTCGGCGTAGGATACAATGCTGAGGCCATGTTGTCGGACGATAGCGGCAAGGGGGGGCCATGTGTATGTTGAAGAGGGTCGGGCTGAGAGATGATCCCTGTGGGACTCCACAGGTGATTTCCGTGGGGTCGGAGAGGAAGGGTGGCAGTCTGATCCTTTGGCTTCTGCCGGTGTGGACTGACCGGATCCAGTCGAGGGTGGTTCCTTCTATGCCGGCATTTTGTAGTCTGGTTGTGAGTGTACAGTAGGAGACGGTGTCGAAGGCTGCTGATAGGTCGGACTAGGATCAGGGCTGCAGTGTGGCCTTGGTCAAGGAGGGTGCTGATGTCGTCTGTGGTGGTGAGTGTGGCGGTTTCGGTGCTGTGGTTGCTTCAGAATCCAGATTGAGACGGGTCGAGGATGGCGTTGTCTTCGATGAAGGTCGTTACTTTTGCGTTGACTGTTTTTTCTGCGACCTTAGCAGCAAAAGGAAGAAGCAAGATGGGCCAGTTGTTCTTGAGGTCCGTGAGATTGGCGGAGGGCTTCTTGAGCAGAGGTCTGATTTCTGTGAGTTTTCAGTCGTCTCGCAAAGAGCCAGTTTAGAAGGTGGTGTTGATGGTACGTTGGAGTTCAGGTGCGATGGTGGCTCTGTGGTAGATGTGTGGAGGGCAAGAGTCTCTGGGGGGCCCTGAGTAGATGCTTTTCAAGGTTGAGGCGACATCTTCGACCGTGATTGGAATCCAGAAGGAGATGGTGGGCTGGCTGGTTTGGTTGGAGGGTGAGTTGACTGCTGAGTTGGGCATCTGGTCGGCGAAGTTGTCGTAGAGGTTCTTTATCTTCAGGTGGAAATGGGATAGGAGTTTGTTGCATAGGTCTTGGGACGGGGTGATGTCCGTGGCTTCGCTGTGGGGTTTGGTGAATTCCTGGATGACACTGAAGAGCTCCTTGGAGTTGGCGAGTATTTTGTTGTGGATGAAGGTCCTCTTGGTGGTTCTGATTTGTTAGTGGTAGTTTGTATTGGCGTCCTTGTAGGTGGTGTGGTTTTCAGGTGTTTTGCTGTTTCTCCAGTTCTTCTCAAGGCATCTGCAGGTGAGTCTGGCTTCTTGGAGGTCAGTGGTGAACCAGGCGGCCTTCCTGGGGCGCTGTTTGTCGGGGTTGCGTAGCGGGCGAGTTTGTCTGCACAGTTGGCGATCTAAGTGTGGAGATCCCTTGCTGCGGCGTTGGCGTCGGATGATGTGGCGTGGTTGTCTCGGGTGAGGGTGGAGTTGAGTTGCTCGCCGGTGACTTTGCTCCAGTTCCTTCGTGATGGGTGTGGGCTGTTTAGGTGCCTTGGGTTTGTCTACGAGGAAGTGTCGCAGTGGTGGTCGGTCCATGGGGGTTGCATTGTGTGGCTGAAGTGGACGCTACTTCCTCCTGCGAAGATGGGGTCGAGGGTGTGTCCTGCCTTGTGGGTCGGTGTGGTGACAAGTTGCTTCAGTCCGATGTTGGCGAGATTGTCACGGAGGGTGGTGGAGTTGGGGTCGCTGGGGTTCTCGAGGTGGAAGTTCAGGTCCCCAATTAGTATGTAGTACACTGAGCCGACGGCGTGTGGTGCGATAAGGTAGGTTATGGTTGTGGCGAAGGCGACCCAGGGGCCGTGGGGTCTGAATGCGAGGGTGCCGCTGAGTGTGGCATTGCGGCTGGTCTGGACCTGGAAGTGGAAGTGTTTGGCGGTGGGGAATGTTTCGTTGGAAGAGGTGAGGCGAAGGGTGTTCTTGTGAACGATGACGAGACCCCTACCTGGGCGGTTAGGGTGGTCCTTCCTTTGGATCTTGTATCCGTCCGGATGGCGGTGATGATGTTGGGGGTGGAGGCAGCGTTTGTCCAGGTTTCTGTGAAGAAAGCTACGTCGGGCGAGAGAGAGTCGATCGGGTTCCAGATCTCGACGGCGTGTCTGTGCATGGAGCGCACATTGCGGAGGATGCATCTCAGGGAGTCGGTGGTGTCGGCGGCTGGGCTGGTGGTGAAGGCCTGACGGCAGTGGCGGCAGGAAAACTGTCCATGAATTGTGTTTGGCATGGGCTGTGGCAACTGTTGTGTCTTCCGGGGTTGAGTGTGAGGAGAGCGGCTGTGTTGAAGCGGTGGGTGTTTCGGGTTTCATGGTCCCTGGCGCTGGTCGCGGTCGGATCGCGGACGGGCGCAGATGGGCGTAGACGGGCTTGCCTTTGGCACGCTAAAAAAGCATTTTAACATGGCCCTCCGCTGATACAGCGGCATGCGCTGCTCAGAATGTGAGCAGGCTGCAGGATGTCAAGTGGATAGTCGACCAGATTTTTGATAAAGGGAGGGGACCAGGAGACATAGAGAGCGAGAGAAAATAGTTCCTCATATGCAGCTTTGAAATGGAAGATCTCATGTCAACAGTGGAAGAATACATTCAATACAACCAAATTTTGTGAGAACTGAAATACTCCTTGGACGGTACATGATGGTACAAATGTATTGGTAAGCTATGAGCACCTTTATACAATGGTGATCAACATGTAACATGTGAAGTTATGTTTAATAAGGCACTTTTTTATAAATATGCTCAAATTAGACATTTAATTTTGAGGTTTGTTAGAGCATGTTCTGACTGCTCTTAATTTGAGGCATCTATATTAACAAGCATTGGCAAAGCCTATAATAGGTCTTGCTTGTGAGAGCTACTGCTTTGGCAATGTTTAGTAGCCGTGCTGTACAGCAGCGCGGATGCTTTGCAGTTTGGCTAAAACTAATTTTAAAAAGTGCAATGATGCAGCCAGAGGTAATGCCTTTTTTTTCAAAGTGCATTAGCGCTTGATGCATCATAGCCTTTTTTTATTATCATTTTAGCCATGCTGCACAGCAGCCACTCTGCTATACAGCATGGCCACAAATCATTGCCAAAGTTGGCAATGCCCAGGCTGCACAGCATGAACCAAAGGCAATGGCAGAGCCAATAGTCTCAAAGGCAAGGCCTATTGTCTTTGTGATGCTTGTTAGGTCTCAACACAAGACTCTCGTGATTCTGAGCAAATCAGTTAATCTCTCCACATATGAAAAAGAAAACAAATGTACAAAATTTGGCAAAATATCCTATCACATTAAAAAAACATAATGTGCCCATGTCCATGTCTTAATGAAAATACATTTGAAAGCAGATAACATATGTAGTCGTAATAAAAGCCGATATCATCTGTTGTCACAATAAACATATATTTCACGGGAGGAAAGGGCTTCTTTGAGGTATGAGTGGCATAGTACAACTTAGCTACAAGTGGCAGGAGGTTCAACAATGACAACAGGGAAGAAGAAATAAAAGTAGTACCTCAATCAGAGCACGACTAGTAGAAGGACAGCAATCAAGCTGAAGCAATCAATACTTGATCCTACAGCAGCTGAAAGAAGAGGAAGTGAAGCCAGCACACGCTGGACAATTAGGGGGCAGAACATAAGAGTGACAATGAAGACAACAAATGTTGAGCAGTGGGCGGGCTGAAAGCCCCTTGTTGTATACAATATCTCTTGCATGAGAGTGTTCATGCAGCACAGGTGCTGTTGCAGGCGAGACCTAAAAATGGCGATTTGTTTGTACTGATTCACTTGTCTCTTATGTCAGGTGTTAGAAAATGTTGTCAAACCATACATTTAAGAGAGAAATTTTGTGGGCAGCCAACAGAGATCAGTGTTATTGTGTTCTCTGTCACCAAAACGCATAGTGAAGTCACTTGAAAGCTGAAGCTGTGACCTGGAGACAAGGGAGTAGCAAGAAAATTAAAAGGCCTGCCACTTGAACTATACCTTTACTCACACCGAATACGAGACAAGCAAACCCTACCCTGCGTAGAAGAGTTACATTCACCCTTATATCAACCATCCTTCCATATATACATATATCCTTTCAGGTCATAACCTAAACTTCAATTTCTGGCATATTGCCTCACAACTAATGAACCTGGTGCATTAATACAAACATCAACACTCAAGTTCCCCCACCCTTATATCTCCTTTACCCCGCCGGCTTGAACCTGCCCTAAACAAATGTATTATCTTTACTTATCCCTGATCCTTCCTTCCACCCTTCTCTTTTTAAAATTCCTGAGCCTTTCGACTCACATGCTCTCCTTCATCCCCCTCCGCCATCCCATAGAGCAAGCTCTTCTGCTCAGGAACCTTAGCCAACCCTTCTATCTCCCCACTGCCACATTCATAAAAAACCCTCACAAGTCAATGCTCCAAATTTATCAAACAGAAGTTGGCTCTATCTGCAGATACAGATACTCTGGAAACTGTTCTGTTTATCACAATATTACTGCTACTGCTTCCTATGAGGAACCTCACTAACTAGCGCCTACTGCTAGAGCCGGGCTTTCTTAGATAGAACGACAGGTATTTCATTAAATCTAAAATAGACAAATTCACTATTGATCTATCTATATCTGCGTGTGTGCCTCTGTGCCTGTGTGTGTGTGTGTGTGTTTTTACAAGGCTTAACAAATTCGTGACAGGCCAGACATAAAAGTAAGGCTAAGGGCTTTAGCCCTACTTTTATGTCTAGTTTGTCCCGGTTTTTCCCTCTCAAAATCTGGTCATCCTACGTCCCGCCCAATAGGTGACCAGGGGAGATGGGAGCACTGGTTCTCCATTAAGGCACTTTGGGCGGATGGTGTAGCGCTGAAAGGAAGCGCTGTGCTGAAAATATTGGGGTTACATTTGGTTAAAGCTGGTCCGGTTGGTAGATGCTGGTGCCCATTTTCCCTCATACCCTTTTATTCTTACCTCACACTGCCAATGGATGCTGCTTCGGCGTCCCGTGCCATACCTTACTGGCATCAACTTAGTCCAAACTACCGCTGCTCCTGACCGATGCCTGTTTATCTCCCTCACAACCTTCTGAATTTGTTTAAAAAGTGCCACACTGGGAAGGTGCACCAAGATATGCCTACCCACGTGTAGCAGTATGTGCACCCTCTCCCTTTCTGCAGTTCAATCAGTATGGCAGCAACTGCTCCACCATCTACCTCCTTTATACCACCTTTTGAGACACACCCCCTCTATTTTGAAATCCTACTGCATCCCAAAAGACCATTTTCTAACTGAGATATGTCCCAGAAAGGGCCGATAAGGCAACGGCAACCCTCTCGCCGTATGGGCAGCCAGGGCCAGCCGGGAAGGTACAATTCACTGCAACCAGAGATTCTAGTCTGACTTGCTCCACATTACCTCCTCCTCCCCAAAGTCACCCTGAATTTACCATCATATCTAATCCACATCATGCCACCAGATTTCACAAACACTTTCGGAATTACCTCCATAAGCTTCAAACAGTGTGAAAGACCATACAGAATGCTTTTCAAATGAGACACTCGTGTAGAACAAGAAAGCAGAGATTCAAATATTAATAGTCACCAGGGGGCATATCAGCAACAAACGGCGATAATTATCGCTAAGCGCACTTAGCGCTAGGATAATTATCGCCGGCTAGCGTGGATTTTTATCGCAGGGATAGCGTGCTATTAGCAACGCTTATCTCAAAAGCGATAAAAATCCTAGCGCTAACTGCCTAAAGTGAGATTATCGCTGGAAACCCAGCGATAATCTCACAAAATGTGGCGTTAGCTTGTTGATAGGGCATCACAAACTTAGCCATGATATCCACCTTCCATAGCATATCATGGCTAAGTCGGTCCTGAAGCAGGCGTAAGGAAAGTAGCGATAACAGGGGTTATCGCTACTTTTCCTGACGCTATGCTTCATAGCGTGGGGCTTGATAATAGGAGAAATGTCGCTTAGCGACATTTCTCCTGTCATGTTAGGTCAGGAACGCCCACTTTGCATCTCATTAGAGATGCAAAGCTGGGCGTTAAGATTTCCTGCGCTAAAGCAAGGTTTCACGCATTTGCGTGACCTTGCAAATTAGGCGATAAAATTTTTGCCGCTTTTCGGCCGAAAACGGACGCAAAAGCGGCAATCATTTTCTATCGCCGTCTTGTAGATATGCCCCCAGGATCCTTGGCCTCCTTGCTCCTTCCACAGTCATTTTTCCTTGACTGCATGAAAAACAAAGCTAACAGCTATGCGATATCAATATAGGGAAATTTCGCAACTTTCTTCGAACTATACCCCCACATTTTGCCTCTTTTTCTTTTCCTTCTCACCACTTAGTCACATCTGCTTTCAACATTGCTGCAGAAGATTCACCCCACCAACCTATTTTCTGCTTTTTGCATCTTACTTCCTTTCCTCCATCCCAGTTCCGCTCCTTTATTGCTTTCAGTCATCACAGGTCTCTCTTTTCCAGCCACGCCTGCCCCCCACCTACACTCTTATGCCTCCCCCATTCACCTGTCACCTTTCCCAAGCCCTCTATCAATTCCCATTACTGTGCCAGAGGTGAGCAGTCCTTTGAGTCTAATGCTCTGCCTTCCCTTCTGCTCTCTGCCATGCACTGCCATCTGTTGTCTGCTTTGGGGGTAGAGGGCTCCATCTCCACACTGGATTCTGTAAGACAACAACATATCTCCTCCCGTTACCCCCTCTCACTACTGTCACCTGGCCTCTCGTCCACTTTTTCACTTGATATCACTTTCTTTCCTTATTTCAGTCTCCTCGAACTCATCACCTCCTTCCTCCCCTCCTCATCATAATCCAATTCCTCATCTTACTCCCTGTCTTCTTAGCTCCAGACGCTGGCCTTGCCCTTGCACCAGTTCCCTTTTCCATAAAAAATTCCATCCACCTCATCGCTGATGGCAGGAAGGCAGTCTCGGACTCATTCCCCTCTTTAGACGAATGCTGCTGGGCTATCCCAGACTCTTTTGGCTGACCTGAACTGTTGGTCCTCTGTATACTTACCTGCTCTTGTGTTCCACAAATGAGGGCCTCTTCTGGGTCCAGTGGATCTGGAGATCCCCAAAACCACAGGCTGTACCAGACCCTCTATCACCTGCTTCTATCGACTCCATATCCTCTCTCACCCAAACCCAAATGCCTGCTGCTGTCTGACCCCATACTCTTTGTTTTGTCCTCATATTCTTTGGCATCAAGTACCCGTCACCATAATCAGCGGGAAATGCTATGGGTGGCCTACTACTAAGCTGAATGGGGCGGGGACGAATGAGTGTGCCTCCCTGTGATTTGGGACATTTAGATACTCACAGTCATTTAAAGGAAGGACCATGGACTCTGCTGTCACCAGGACAAGTCAAGAAAGAGCCCACTTGACACAGTCACTACAGATTGTGCTCCGATATATCAACCATGCATTCACCTTCACCAAAGTTTTCAGATCATTTTTCAATATGCAATTGCAGAGAAAACACAATTGTTTTGCCTTCGCCAAGCCCAGGAAGTGAGGATAATTTTTCCTTTACAGAAGTGGAGCTTCAACTGGGGAAACTGCTATGTTTATATTTGTAAGTTGTTAGAAATGGGATGTTTGGTAGGCTAGGGCATGTGCCAAAGCCAGGCAGAAACCACCATTCTAGTCAGGATAAGGGAGTTACACTCCTAAAATAACCCCTGCTCAACCCCCTGGTAGCTTGGCGCGAGCAGTCAGGCTTATCTTAGAGGCGGTGTGTAAAGCATTTGCACATAACCAACAGTAATACAGTGTAAGCACTGCAAAAGGACACCACACCCAAAACGATAAAAATCCACAATACAGTACTTAAAAATCTTATTTTATCAAAATATACTTGAAAAACAGCTCCTTGATGTTGATAGCTCCGTCCGGGGCTATCACGGCGTCGTGAGAAAACAAATACAAACAGTTCTGGCTGACTGCGGCCTTGCGGGCCAGCTACGGTGTTGGAAAGACCCGCAAACAGTACCTTTTAGAAATGCAGGGCGTCGGCGGCCTCTCATCGAGCTTCCGGAAGCACGGCGTCCACAGACGCTGGTTCCCGAGGTCGGTGCAGGAGTCGTCGGGGCCCTTGAAGTCACACGCGTTGCAGATCAAACTCCTCTCTCCTGAAGTCAGGAAGGCTGGCGTCGGCAGGTGTCAGGTGCTGCGGTGCAGTGGAGCGGCATGTGCTACCCTCAGGACGCGCTGCGAGCAGCGGCTCGGTGGCGGCATCAGATGGCATTGTCGGTAAGACCAGGGTCGCAGTGCGAAGTGAATGCGGTGCTCGTGGCAGTGCTGGTAGGTCGCGGTGCAAGCAGCGGCATTGTTGTTGCTAAAGGGCTGTCGTCGGCTGAGGAACTAGAGTCGATGGCGCCGGAGTCGGTAGGCCAAGGCTGCGGTGTGGGATGAGAGTGGTGCGTCGTGTAACTTTACGAGCGGTGCCTTCGAACCACGGTGCAAGCAGTGGCGTCGATCTTGGCATGGAGCGTCATCGTCGGGGATACCAAGGAATCGTCGTGAAGCAAGGTGGTGCGGAGTGCGGGGCTTACAGGTCGCAGTGCAAACAGCGGCTCGGTAGTGGTGTTAGCAGGCGTCGTCAGTAAGACCATGGTCGTAGTGCGGCATTGCGGTGGTGCCCTCTGCGGTGCCTTCAGGACACAGAGTCGGCAGCGGCGTCGGCAGCAACATCGTAGATGGCGTCGGGTTGCAGCACAAAACACACAGTCTCCAGTGCTGAGGGCAGAAGAGCTTGAAGTCTCTGCTGTTCCTGATACTTCTTGAACAGGGGGCAAGCTCTACCTCAAGCCCTTGGAGCATCTCACAAACGTAGATTGCAGAAAGTTCAGTCCAGTCCTTTAACTGCCCAAGACAGAACCAGCCACCACAGGCCAACACAGCAAAGCACACAGCAATGTGGTAGTTCCTCCTCACAGCTTCTCCAGCTCTCCTTCTTCTTGGCAGTCTACTTGGTCCAAAAGAGTTCTAAAGTTCAGGGGTCTGGGCCCAAATATTTATATCCCAAAATCCTTTGATATCTTAGGCAGAGAGTGTCTGTGCCCAGCCAGAACCACTTCTGCCTTCTCTGGTGTGACTTCCTGGCAGGAGGTGGAGACGGCATGGTCAGAGGCAGACCAGGCCCTTTGAGGTGCAAGGAAATATCCTCCCCCTTCCCCAATTGCAGCCCAGGTCTATTCAGCCTTTTCCTGACCCACCTAGACTATCTGGAGCCACTCCTGCTCCCCAGCCTTCTGTCATCCAAAACCCAGACAGGCCATCCACATTCCAGCAGAGGCAAACGGGATGACTGAGCAAGAAAATACCTACTTTCTAGAAGTAGTATTTTCAAACACAGAATTTTAAAATCACCTTCACTAAAAGATGCATCTCTAGATTCTGAGTTCGGGAATACTAAACTTTATTTTCCTACCTAATTCCCCAGACCAGTTATGTTTACAAGATGTTATAAACAAACTCCCCATTCTGTCCTATGGGGAACAGATAGCCTTGCAATAGCGAAAAACGAAATTGGCTGTAAATCGCTATCAGGACATGCCGGTAAACAACCTTTACAACGCAGTCATTACATCGCACTACCTTTACAACGCAGTCATTACATCGCAACATCCTTTACATCGCATGTCACTACAACGCAGCCATTACATCACATGTCACTACAACGCGTCATTAAAATGCATGTCACTTCAATGCAGGCATTACATCGCAAGTCATTACAATGCATACCATTACAACGCATAGTACCCTTACACTATCCAACACTCACCCTACTGTTGCACTCACTGGAGTTAGAATAGTAATTTTTACCCCTACACTATCCAACACTTACCCTACTGTTTCACTCACAGGAGTTAGACTAGTAATGTTTACCCCTACACTAACCAACACTTACCCTACTGTTGCACTCACTGGAGTTAGAATAGTAATTTTTACCCCTACACTATCCAACACTTACCCTACTGTTTCACACACTGGAGTTAGAATAGCAATTTTTACCCCTACACTATCCAACACTTACCCTACTTTTGCACTCACTGGAGTTAGAATAGTAATTTTTACCCCTACACTGTCCAACACTTACCTTAAATGCGATGTAATGGTATGCGTTGTAATGGTATGCGTTGTAATGGTATAATGGGATGTAATGGAATGCGTTGTAAAGGTAGTTTCTAAAAATGCGATGCAATGGCATGCGATGTAAAAGAATGCGTTGTAAAGGATGTGGCGATGTAAAAACTGCGTTGTAAAGGCATGCGTTGTAAATGTATGCATTGTAATCTCATACATTTAGGCATGCCACACACACCAGTACATGTCCTACCTTTCACATACACTGCACCTGGCCCACAGGGGTACCTTGGGCCTACCTTAGGGGTGGCTGACATGTAAGAAAAGGGCAGGTGAGGGACTGGCAAGTGAGTGCACTGGCCAAGTCGACATGGCAGTTACAAACTGCGCACAGACTCCGCAATGGCGGGCCTGAGTTACCTTTTCAGGGCTACTCACGTGGGTGGCACAATCAGTGCTGCAGGCCCACTAGTAGCATTTGATTCACAGGCCCTGGCACACTCAGTGCACTTTACCAGGGACTAACAAGTAAATAAAATATCCAATCATGGAATCACAAATCTATAACACAATTTACCACAGGAGCACTTGCACTTTACCTCTGATCAGCAGTGAGAAAAGTGTGCAGAAACACTACGTCAGCAAAAACAGAGTCAAAACATGGAGGTAAAAAAAAAAAACCTCAGGGGAAACACGCCAAAAGATGCCAAGTCTAACACATGTCCCCTCCAGCTGAAAGTAGGAAGAACTACCCACCCTGCTGGGAGTTCTCTTCACTAAGGCAGAAGAACCTGGACAGACCATCTGCATTGGCGTGTTCTGTGCCAGGACGGTGTTCCGCCGTAAAGTCCATTCCCTGTAGGAAGATGGATCACCTCAGCAGTTTCGGATTCTCACCCCTCATTTGCATCAACCATGTGAGGGGCCTGTGGTCTGTCTGAACCCGGAAGTGAGTCCCAAACAGGTATGGTCTCAGCTTCTTCAGTGCCCAGACCACAGCGAAAGCTTCCCTTTCTATGGCACTCCACCCCCTGTTCCCTGGGGAGTAGTCTCTGCTCTAAGGAAGACTACAGGCTGGTCTAGGCCTTCTTCATTCAGTTGTTAGAGCACCGCTCCCAATCCATGCTCTGAAGCGTCAGTCTGCACGATGAATTCCTTGGAGAAGTCGGGTGCCTTGAGCAGGGGTGCCGTGCACATGGCGGCCTTCAGGGCATCAAAAGACTTTTGGCAGGACTCAGTCCAGATCACCTTCTTGGACTGCATCCTGGAAGTCAGCTCAGTTAAGGGGCAACAATGGTGCCATACCCCTTAACAAACCTCCTGTAGTACCTGGTGAGTCCTAAGAAGTCCCTCACCTCTGTGTGGTTCTTGGGGGGCTCCCAAGCCAGAAAGGTGTCAATCTTGGGTTGTAGGGGCGCCACCAGGACGCTTCCTACCTGGTGTCCCAAGTACATCACAGAACCCTGTCTGATCTGGCACTTACTGGCCTTGATCGTGAGGCCTGCCTTCTGCAGCACCTTCAACACTTCACCGAGGTACTGCAAGTGTTCTTCACAGCTGGAATTGAACACTGCAATGTCATCCAGGTAGGCAGCACTGAAATCCTCCAGCCTAGTCAACACCTGGTTGACAAGCTTCTGAAAGGTGGCAGGGTCATTCTTCAACCCAAAGGGCATCTCCCGGAACTGGTAATGTCCTTCTGGGGTTGAAAATGCTGACCTCTCCTTGGCTCCATCAATATAGTTCTCCCTTGGTGCGTCCATCTTCCCTCCTTGTATCAAGCATGGTGTAAAGCTATGAAATTAAGTGTTTATCGTCTTTTTTGTGTACTAGCCATTTCTCAAAGATCTTGAGTGGCCGAGAGGCCACTGCGTGGTATCTCGGGGATGTAACCCAGTGTATTAATTGTAGATAGTGGAAACCGTCAGTCAGGGGCAGGTCATAGTCCAGTCTCAGCTGTTCAAATGGGATAACCCCTTCTGGGTCAAACAGTGAACCAACCCGCTTGCATCCCAACTCTCTCCATCTCTGGAAGACCACTGATTTGCAGCCCGGGGAAAGTCAGGATTTTCCACTATCGGGAACATCGGGGAAGGAAATATTGTTAGGCCCTTCTTATTAGCTACTGCATCCCATACTTTCAATGCAGAGGCAGTGACTGGGGAGGAATACAAACCCAAAGCTCTGTGTTTGCGTGGAAGCCAAGCCTCCCACCAGATATTGGCTCCTGCTACCGTTTGGTCCATAAAGACCAGTTTTTTTTCAGAGAGCAGCGGTTCCATTCGACTATGTCTGTCTTGTGTGGATGCAAGCTTGAATGTGGTTTGAACCCCGAAAACAATTATGAGATAATTATTCAAAATGTTTGGTTTCTCTGATTTGTAATTATGCAATGAAGAAGGACTTTGTCTAGATCTATTGTCTCTGATAAACACATGAACACTGCGGACTCGGCGTTGTAGGGTTCAGGACACATGCGGAGTGCCTCTAAACAAGGAGACGAGAGTTTGTCTCATGGAAGCGATTCCACAGGCCGCCGCTGAGTGTCGCCGTTGAGCTGTGAGCTGAGAGCAAGAGCCCGCACAGAGCCGCCGCTGCCGCCGCAAGCTGTAAATCACGAGCCACGAGCGGCCCCCGGCCTCCACTGCACTTCTGCCGCTGTTCGCTGTCCGCCGCTGGAAGCCTCCCAGAGAGGAGAATTGCTGTTGGGTGTCGGCCTCTGCGGCTGTAGCGGTCGCGGGGGCTGAATAGTTTGGCTTCACGAGCGGGGAGAGCGCAGAGAGCCACCCTATCTGCCGGTGGTTTGCTGCTGGTTTGCTGTTGGGGCCCCCACCGTCGCCGTTGTTGACGCCTGTGCTGCAGACCGCCGTGGGAGCGAGGCACAGGAAACAGGACATAGCGGTGGGAGTGGAGAGACCTGAGAGTAAAGCAAAGCCAGGTATGTGGAACAAGGCACAACCTCGCCCCTATTTCCTCTACAGCAGCGGCAGCAAAATGACATCTCCGCAGGAAGGAAGGAAGGAAGTAATTTCAGCATAGTGGTTGCCTCTGCCGCTATAGCACCTGACAAGCCACCCCCGCTTCTTCACTCAACATCTTTACTATACCGTCTGGGGGGGGCATCAGTGAAGCGAAATAAAGCGAAGTGAAGGGTAGCATCAAGGGGGAGAATTGCAGGAGTGTATAGGAGAGGAGCTGACTGGAAGAGAACAGCTTCAGCTGTATGAGGTGAGGATCAATCCTTTCATATAGCCTCTTGCCTCTTGGGCACAAGTTAGATCTGCTTTGCCTGGAGTAGGTCAGTCCAGCTCCAATCAGCCTTCGCCCTTGTCCATCCTCTTCCACCTTTATACACTTACCCCCTCAACACACAGTTACACGCAGCCGGGGGGGGCAGCTCAATTGCGCTACTGAGTAAATGCACCAGCCAGCACAAGTCAAGCAAGCGCAAGCTGCAATAGTGCCCCAACATAGCCTTCTGAGACAGCAGAAGGCGAGAGAGCGGTCAAGAGCGTGGGAACGTGGGGTTAGGCAACAGCTCTCTGCCTTTCACTCTAACTGGAAGTACTCGCATAAAGTTTTTGTTGCTCAAAGACACAGCATCGCTGCCAGGAAAATGAGTAGCATCAACATAAACCGAGAGGTCCGCAAACCAACAACAGGGGGTTCTAAGATCCACCAATACTTTACAAGACAAAACATTGAAGCTCATAACACACACATGGCCCACGAGACAAAAGAAGGGGGTACATGAAACAATAGCCCCAATCTCGCTGCACACAGCCAGGAGCTGGCAATACTGAATGAGGATAACACCCTTAACTCAAAAAACACAGACCAGGACAGCCTGGAGGAGATATTAATCTCAGAGATGGCGAGACTCGCAGAAACGGCAGAGCAGGCAGACACGATTAACAATGTCATTAAAAATATCTCTGCCAACGACAAAAATCATGACTTGGAAGAACATGGACCAGAGCAAATTATTGAGATATCATCGACTTTAAATGATGTTGAAGCAATAAATAAATCTCAGGGTCCACTTCAGGTCCCTCAATCTAGGGAACTTACTCGTAACAAGGACGCTTTTGTTATAGAGGCCCTGGTCCACCACCACCACTTAAGTAACCAGCCACAGGACAACTTGGATGCCTTCATCAATTCAGGGGACCAGGGGAGCATTCAGTGCTGCTCCACGCCCAGACATCAAGCCAGGGCACAAAGACAACAACAACCAGGTGCGGCTACTTTCTTAGATCTGGCATCCCCAGAATTAACAAAAACTACACCTACAGCAGATTTTAAACAGCAGCTGCTGAGAGAGGGCTCGGTAGGTGCCATAACTGACAGATACTGCAGAGTCCAGAGTGACGAACAAGAGATAAATAAAAAGAATGGCCCGAACATATCTTAAACACAATAAACACGTCCTTACTGGAAGCAGTGAAGGCACTCTCTTGGCAATCACACAAATTAGAGATCCAGGTGGACCTAAGACACATGCTGGCGCAAACTGTTCTGATCATGAACGAAAAAGTGGACACAATCGGCCACAACGTCGATCAGCTGATTGTCAGTAAAAAGGCCTTTGGGAGCACCTTAAGCCCCGCAAAAAATTTTAGTGAAGCAATTGTGGAGAAATTAACTACACTCCCAGACTTACTGGCAACGCTAATAAAACAATGCAGCGAGGCACGGATAAATCCCACATTAAACAGTCAATATTCTGAAGAACGGGTCCATGGCTGTGACCTTGGAGCCATAAATACTCCTATAGCTATGGACTCAGAGACCATAAAGGATAACGGAGCTCCAAATACTTGCTACATCCCGGCTAAACGGGCCAGCTCCGCATCCAGCATAGAGGAGGTCAACCAAACCAAGAATACAGGCTACAAGGCAACTGAGGGGCAGCTATCGAGACGGCAAAAGAAAAAACTTCAAACAAACGGAAAGGTGGGATGCTAGTCATGCAAAAAAATCATGAAATAACACACATTTCAATCCAACACGGCAATCAGGTTGATATTGATAACGTCAATAACGTCAGCAATAAGGAGGGTCTTATGATCTATCCTATCTTTCAAATGAGAAACATCTCCTCATTCAAAGTATTCAAGGAGAACAACTGCCAGGAAATCTATGGGAAAACATGCCCACCAATACAGCATATGGAAGGTCCACATAAGGAAAAAGCCTCATCTTGTAACACACAAACTTCCTTAAATCCACAAGTAAAAACATATGCTGAGACAGTGATTACTAATTGTGCCAATCCAACTAATGGACCAGAAACCGGTGATCTTAGAGTAGAGCTATTGAGAGGGGAAGACAGTCAGGAACAAAGGTATAGGCTAGATACCAGCAACAACACGACTTCTCACCCAAAATGTCAGATGCTCAGTGAAAAGTCACTAGGAGATAAAATCGAGCTAATACCATTAGCATCCGAGAAGGAAACCGGTGCAGTGACAATCCACCAACTCCAAATGGAAAGCTATTGCAAATCTCAAAACACAGCAAGTGCTTTCCCCACACAAATAACAAAGACAACACAAGGAAGGAAGAGCTCTTCACCTTGCCAAAGGAGCGAGAGACACGACCAGTCTCGCCACTTTAGAATTAATCAAGAAAAGGCCGCAAATGCAGCACCCGGCCGGAATAACAGCCAAAACAAGCCCACAGCACAAATACATCAAGGGACAAGTTATGAGGGCATGGAAAATGCCCTAGCTCTAAATCCTCAGGCAGATGGGGAGTTCATGCTGATCTTCACTCCTGAATTTGAGACTAGGGGCCCATGTGATATCCTAAATCGTGCAAATATCCTGTATCTTTTGACAAGTATACCCTCACTGGCCTACCTAACATCTGCCCAACTTGAAGCGATATACTTTAAAAAATACACTTGGATATAGAATAAGGAATCAACCCTAACAAAGTGGCTCAATAAGCGAGACATTCAGAACATATTGGCAGAAACAGATACTTTTAAGGATTGGGGCATTCGAATAGACAGTTGCCCAACTGAAAAGTACCCACAAGTGTTTCTTCAGAGGTCACAAAACCAAGTAGCGCCTCGCACACAGCGCAGCACATTAAGGGGTACCAAGACAAGTTTAAGCCAACCATTTAACAACGACATTAAAGTTGAGCTACATAAAGGCACTACCACCAGACTCTGCAAGGAGGTGAGCATCGCCCAGGCCAACAAACAGGAAGATTGGGCATGGCTTTCCGTTGCATTGCACTCCAAGGATAGGGGAAACTCCTAGTACAAGGGACACACCAAACTTGCATGGTTTACATAAATGCAGCCCCGCAGGGAGGCTTAATATAGACAACCATAGAGGCACTAAAATGGAGATACCAAACACTAAGTTTAGGCTAATTAGTTGGAACGTGGCAGGGTTTAAGTCGATCATGACCAATAATGAAGCCATGAAACTACTGATGTCTGGAGACATTTTATGCTTGCAGGAAACTTGGATGGAAACAGCCAACTATATTAAAGGCTACCAGGCCTTCCATATAATGGCAAGCAAAAAAAACATCTTTGGAAGACCTAGCGGAGGGATCTCGATATTTGCAAAATTAAATCTGCAACTACAATTCGAGGATTGGCCCACATATGTACCAGATTTATTTATTTATTTATTTAGATTTCTTATAAAGCGCTAACAATCATCCTGAGGGATATCACGGCGCTGCGATTGCTACAGTGTGGATACAGTGGGCATAGTTAGGTGTATTTAATCAAAGTCGGGGAAAAGGAAGGTTTTTAGTTGTTTTCTGAATGCCAGGTGATCCTCTGGAAGTCGAAGGGCCACGGGAAGTTCGTTCCACTTCCTTGCGGCAACGTAGGAAAAGGCTCGTTCACCCATTCTGGCTTTCTTTACCCGGGGTATGCTGGCTAGCGCCGCGATTTGTGAACGGAGGTGTCTAGTGGGAGTGTAGAACTGAATCCTGTTTCTAAGGATGAGAGGGCCTGTCTCGTGAAGTGCTCTATGAGTGATGCACAACATTTTAAAAGTTGCTCTTTGCTTCATTGGAAGCCAGTGTAGATCCCGCAGACAGTTTGTGGCCGAGTCAAATTTTCTTTTCATGCAGATAGCCTTGGCTGCTGCGTTCTGAAGTATTTGTAGCTTGGTGAAAAGGTACTCTGCCATGCCAACGAACAGAGAGTTTCCATAATCCAGTCTGCTCATCAAGAGAGACTGAATTAGGATCCTTCTGCATTCTAATGGAATCCAAGGAAAGACTCTTTTGAGCATCTTCAGAGTCGCGAAGCCTTTGCCGGATATTGCGGCTACATGAGTTTTCATGGAAAGGGAGGTGTCGATCATTATCCCAAGGTTCCTTGCTGTTAATGTAGGGGCAGGGGGGATGCCCAGGGCTTCGGGCCACCAGGTGTCATTCCACAGATGCGTGTGGCCTCCAAACAGCAATATCTCTGATTTGTCTGCATTCAGCTTGAGGTAGTGCTTATGCATCCATTCAGCCAAATCAGAGAGACAGTTCAGAAGCCTGTCCTTGGAATTGGTCTTCTCGTCCAGGACTACAGTGAGTTGGGTGTCATCCGCATAGGAGCAGATTTCAACACCCCATTTTCTGCCGATTCCGGCCAGGGAGGACACGAAAACGTTAAACAGAGTAGGGCTTAGCGAGGCCCCCTGCGGGACCCCGTATTTGATGGTCCGGGGGGGGGGATGAGAACTTGCCCAAATGCACCGATTGAGATCTTTCCAATAGGAAGGACCGCAGCCATCCCAGTGCTCTGTCCCTAATGCCTCTGGTAGCTAGTGTCTCCAGGAGCAATTTGTGTGGGACGGTGTCGAATGCCGCCGAGAGGTCCAACAGGATTAAAGCGACTGTTTTCCCCTGGTCCACAAGCATTCTGATGTTGTCAAGCACGGCCAGGAGAGTTGTTTCCGTGCTATTGTTGGCCCTAAAACCTGTTTGCGTAATGTCTAGTAGGTTATTAGTCTCGAGAAAACTGACCAGTTTTCTGTTGACCAGTTTCTCCAGGACTTTCGACAAGTAGGGAAGCTGGGAGATGGGTCTATAGTTGGCCGGGTTGTTAATGTCTAGGCCTGCTTTTTTTAAGAGGGGGGTGACTATGGCATTCTTCCAACCGCATGGAAATTCTGCTACTTCTAACGAGTGATTCAGTACTTGAGTTACTGCAGGGCAGATGAAGGGAATAATTTGTCGGAAGATATGATGGGGGCAAGGGTCCAAGGGGGAGCCAGATGTAATTTCTAGCATTGCTTTGCTCACTTCCTCTTCGGAAAATGGACCAAAGCTAGTGCAGTGGGCTTGGGAAGTGGGTGGCTCATGATCTATAGGGGGGCCCGCCTCAGAGTTAGAGAAGGAAGAGTAGATCCAGTAGATGTCCAGATTATAACTATAAATGGGCTTAGAGTAGAGGGCACTCCGCTCAAACTCGGAGTAATTAACCTTTATGTCAACCCCCAAAAAAAGGATGAAAACATAAACATCAGAAGGATCATCAGGATAGTTAGAGCTTACCTCTATGAGAACCCTGGACACGAATGTATCATTACTGGGGATTTCAACATCAGGAACTTATGTGCCCCGGAACAAAATCACGAGGACAGCAGTCGCAAGCTCACCTGCATTAACGAATTTAACCTGGGATCCGCGAATAACACTTGCCAGCTCACAACAACTCCACAACTTACATTTAAGAACATCTCCACGCTTGATTATATTCTCTTGAGCAAGAATTTGTTGAGGAGATGCGTAGAGTATAAGGTACTATCCACTTCCGGAAGCGATCATCAACCAATCTCTGCTTTGGTCAACATTGCAGCATGAGGCATGAGGAATATCTAACTGTAGGCAACATGCTCAGTCTAGATAATGAAACAGCCTCAATTAAACGTATCAAATGGGGGCCTATAAGTTGGACAAAGTACAACAAATGGAAGCACAACACATGCATAAATGGCCAACAGACCAGTTGGGCAGATATCATGAGTTCCCTATTCAATGCATTAACTCCAGGAAAGCAATTTACTCATAATAATAAACACATACAATCGGGGAAATTTAATTACACAGACAATCAAATCTTTATACAGAGCAAAAAGAGCTGCCGATTGGCAGAATTAAAGTATAAGAAGGAAAGGTCTACACACACGGAAAGACAATTGAAGACAGTAAAAAAAAATCACAAAAAAATTGTTTGGCAACTAAAACAATCCGGTATAGAGGAAAAATGGAGAATCATCTATACATTACTAGCACCCAACAAAAGCAAGGAATTTTGGAGATATATTAATGGCCTTTATGGTGGCCATCACATTCATAATACCGTGCCCGCCAACAAATGGGCTGTTCACGCCACCAACCTATATGTCGACCAGAAAACACCTATGGGAAGCATTGCCAAAGAAGAAGATCACCAACATGAGGAGAGCAACGCGGTGGATCTACATCAAACAGAAAGGGAAATATTAACCATCCTCAAGAGCATCAGGAAGGATGGGGCGCCAGGGTCCAATGGGCTTCCTGGGAATATCTTTAAGGAAGATCGCGAATTCTGGGCACCCCACATTCAAACTTTATTCAATCATTGTTACAATTTTTCTGTTGTCCCGGACATATGGAAAGGCTCCATTCTACATCCCATTTACAAAAAGGGGGATGCATCAGATCCTGGAAATTATAGATTGATTGCACTACTGGATGTGGAAGGAAAGGCATTTGCAAAAAGGCTCTTGAAAGAACTAGAGACATGGATCATGAAAAAACAAGTAATTCTGCATTATCATACTTGCTTTCAGCCGAACTCGTCGACCATGGATAATGCCATTGCACTTTCCTATCTGGCAACGAAGGCAACTGGACCCGTCTCCCCACCACTATATGCATGCTTTGTGGACTATTGCGCAGCCTTTGATGGAGTCGATCGAAGCATTCTGTGGGCAAAATTGGCTAAGTGGGGCATATACACTGCTGATCTGGGAGAAGCACTGCTAAAAACCAACATCTTTCCCCCAAAATTGGGCCACCTTAGATTGCCAATCATGCAGTATGTAGATGATCTTGTCCTGTTGGACTATACAAGAATTGGCATGAAAAGGGCACTAGAGACGCTACATAACTATAACATGGAAAACAAGCTTGTAGCCAATGCATCTAAGACCAAAGTGCTGATATTTGGTCACAAGCCAAAGAAACAAACACTGGCTTGGCAGCTGGGTCCTCTAAAGATAAGCACGACCAACAAGTACACTTATCTAGGAGTACAATTCGCAGACACCGGCAGACCTGCCCTGCAGGTTAAAGCACTAGAGGCAAAAGCAGCCAAACTAACATACGGTTTGTGTAAACTACATCAAAAGCTTGTAAGCCACTCGACGGAGGGGATCCGACGTGTTATGCAAGCCAAGCTACTGCCAGCTCTCAGCTATGGCCACCTTGTCTTTCCTGGTCTCTTGACTAAAGAACTGGAGGGTCTATACACAATGGCGTATAGAAATGTTTTTAAGCTACCCCACACGACCAGGCGATCATTGATCAGACTAGAGTTCATTATTACAGCAATGCACATTGAATGTAAAAAAGATATAGTCAAACTCCAACACAACATGACCAATGCATGTTCGGGCTCTATCAGGGCAGCGCTACAGGTGGTCTTCACAGACAATAACAGTCATTGGGCAAGGTATCTCTTGATTGCCAAACAAACACTGGGTCCATCAATCGAACCTCCTACAGATGTATCATTAACAAAGGGGACAGTAAAGATCCTGCTAAAAATGTGTGGAAAGAACATCTCGAGGCAACAGGACCTTGAACGGATCAGATTGGTCCTGGGTGCAGAAGGCCTCGCCAACTCACATGAAAGTACCACATGCCAGCCTTACTTAAAAGCCGGCCTTGGAAGAAAAGCCCTACAAAATGTTATGAGAGTGAGGCTCTTAACCCTGCCATTACAAGACTATAGAGCCCACTGGAAAAACTGGTCATCAAGTGGCTCCGGCTGCTGCCTGTGTCAATATCAGACAGAATCTGCAAAGCATGTTATTTGTTGTTGCCCAGTCTTGCTTTCTCCAAGGCGCTTGTATCTAAGAACCATGTTCATACATCACAGCGTTAGATCATGTAAGGAGGCCTTAAGGCATATCCACACCACCATTGTCCCGATGGAGCTGGCACTAATCGGGAAGTTTTATGCGGCTGCTGAAATGCTCATACGAACAGCCAGAGAAGAGTCAGCTAAATAAACTACGTCCCAGCACCTTCGATACTTGTACTTTGCACACCCCCATGTCAAATTCTGCACATGCTGCCACTAAATGGACTGTTTTTAGTCACTGTATAGTACTTCTGCTTTTTATACATGTCCTTTTAATCAGATCTTATGCTTTTAACTTGCACTTTTGTTGTTTTTGTAAAAGATTTTAAATAATCATACAATAAAGGTACCTTGTACCATTACATGAATATGAATAATGTAATAGTTTGTGGCTATGATTTTTAATTTTGTGTTTGATAACTTAGGTGCTAAGAGAGACTACTTATTAATCGTGTCCTGATGAAGGTGGTTGTATAATCAGTTGTTTGCCACCGAAAGGCATCGATGCCATACTTGCTGAGGTTATATCCAAGGAACTCATATGGTCCTACTTAACTATTGAATAGTGGGCCTTTTAGTAATTTGAATGATACTGGCTGGAATAACCATTTGATGTTTTTAATGTTTCACTTGCCAGTTGTCTCTCGTATGTTTTGATTCTGTACATATATCTGCTGTGTAAAATTCGATATATGTGTTTTTATCTTTACTATGATGAATTGTCAATTATAATAAAAAACATGTATTTTTAAATTGATTGTGGTTGTAGATATATGTGTCTACACAATTGTCTTCTGGCTTCAAGTTTATGTCTTTTGTGCGGTAATGGTATGACCGCTTGGTGAAAGTGTGAATAGCTTTGAATGAGATTTAAGAACATAACCTTTGATTTGGTCCAAGAGAGTTCATTTTTTTCATTACTTGAGGTACCCTGTCTCTTGGCTAGTGGGGTCGCTCCCTTTTTTTCTATATAAGTATGTTTTCAGTAACTTGGCCGGGTTAACATTCCGGTGATTACGGAGTTATGTCTATCCCCATATTTGTTTATAGGTGCAATGCAATGTTTCGTGGAGTGGTTCAAAATGCCTATGGGAGTTAACATGGGAAACGTACTTTTCTTGCCTCCCCCTTTTCTCGCCCCCACTTGACGAATCACCCCAAAACGTTCCACGGAGAACTAAAACCAGCAGAGCACTAATTTTTGGGAAGATTTTGTGCAGATTCGTCAAACGCCACCAAAGATATAAGCAAGTCAAAAAACGTGTTTCCCAATGGAAACTAGGTCCTAACTATAATTCCCTAATGGCAATCACCAGTACGTAATAGATACATATATTTAATTTATTTTGGAGGGCCAGACAACTGCAATTTACTACCAAGTCAATCCATTTTCCACGCAATTTCGTACATATTTTTTCAATTTACTGCTCCAAAATTGACGCCTGGCAATTTGAAATACTACATTTTAAAAAATGTCCACCTCAGCATTACATTTGGCATGCATGCATGGTGACACATGCATGTGCATATGTCATCACACAGACTGTTTGCTGCTTCTTGCAGTATATACATCATTGCACTTTTTTGCTGATGCTGTTCGTCATTTCCAATAGCCACTTTTCTTCTCTTTTTACCAATGCTGTAACGACAAAAGCCATTGGCGAAGCCAGTAGTTCTGCATTGCAAAGCCGAAAGGTGAGACAGTTTGACTTTGCCAATGCTTGTTCTCATTCTTGTTCTCTTACAGATCTGTCTTCAGTATTGTTGTTCTTAATAGGTGACTCCTCCCTCAGAGGCCCACTCAGTCTGTCCAGGCCAGGATGTTGCTTGGATTTTTTAGGTTAACTTTGCGCTGACAGCATGTCAAAGACAAACCTCGTCTTGATCTGCTTGGGTATCAGCTGCTCAATGGGCCAGGAACACAGGCCCTTCATCCCCAGGTACAGCTCTCGTGATTGCTTTGAGGCTGTTCCATTTTTCCATGCTTTGGAGACTTCATTATTTTAATACGACACTATCACCTATGCTTGAAAATATTTCTTAATCTCCCCCTTACTCTCAGGACTACTGGTCTTATCTCAGCACCATCTTTTCAATTGAGCTATATCAACGCTAACTCTCCTGTAAAACACGCTTGAGAGGTTAGTTATATAATTCTGGACGATATGCTTTACGTTTATTTATACCACAGGCATAGCTTAACCCGGCTTCTAGCCTTAAATTATCAGACGGCTGATAATTTGGGGATTTTAGCTCGTGGTCTGACAATCATGTCTCTATTTTAACCTCCTGTATGGAAGTCACTGTCTCTACCCATTCCTTGCCCCAAAAAATTGGTTGATAACGTGAGCAATAGTCTTTTGCGTGGTCACTTTTATATCGACTTCACTATTTCTCTAGGAAATATATGTTTTCATTAACACACATAGCTAGTCTGAAATCATGCCTGTCGCCCCGAGTGACAGATGAATTAGCAAAAATACCTTGGGCTTGGTTAGTCGTCTTTTTATGTGATATTCGGGACATGTTAGATTCTTTGGCCCCTAAACACTAAAAATGAATGTAATTCATTCTTAACTTTCCTCCTACCTTTCCAGTCCACACCAGTTTGTAAGCATGGACACTTCCAGGTCACAAAAAATCCCAATCACCTGTGACGTTCCCCAGGGTTTGATACCTGTCATCTTCAATCTTTACATGGAGCCGCTTGTTGATCAACTCACAGACAGCAGCATTAAGCTTTACCAATATGCTGATGACACACAACTTTACTTGAAAACCTTATCTGCTTCAGACATGCAATGACTCAATCACTGTCTGCACATCATGCACATTTGGATGTCCTATGTCTACCTGAAGCTCAGCCTAACTAAGGCAGATTCCCTATTATTTGCCAAGACACAGTACAAACCTGGCTCAATGACATGAACCTTGATGGTTTCGAACCCCAAATTTCACTTAGTGCCAAGTCACTTGGATTCACCCTGGACACCAACCCCAACCTCATAGTCACCAGAGGCGCAACTAGAGCCAAATTTCGGGGGGGGGGGCTGAGCAAAAATTTCGGGGGGGGGCTGAACTTTAAGCAATAGGCAGAGTGGAGCTGCAGGGGCTCTTAGAAGGGGTGAAACAACAGCAAGGCCTCATTAACATGCAAATGGTCTTTTAAAGACCTGTGAAGTGCTCGGGTGCGGCTGCTTTTTTGCCCGGGAAGGTGTCTCATCCCGGGCTGCCACACACGACGGGGGGGGCTGAAGCCCTGTGAGTCCAATGGGTGTTGCGCGCCTGATAGTCACCCTCAAGGCCATACAAACACAGGCGGCTTGGTACAAGCTGTCTTTTCCAAAGAAAGTCAGACAGTTACTTCCAGAAAGTGACTTCAGAACCTCTCTTCAAGCCCTCGTACTCTTGCATCTAGATGGTGGTAAAGATGGTGGTAATGCTCTGCGCCTCAGACTACCCACGTCCACACTGGCACTCGTAAGGGTATCCTTAATGCCGCAGCTTGACTGTGAGAAAGCAGGCTTTTGCAGGTTTTCCTCCCACTTTTTGTCCCCATTTGGGCTACTAGCTGCTGGTTTCTGTACTCTGAGAGTGGACTGAGGCCTGCTAATCAGACATCAGGGCCAGTGTTATAACCCCTTACAAAATGTATGATGAATCAGCTACCCTCGATTAGCAAAAGGTGACTTACTTGTAAGTCCCTAGTATTTGGTGTCAAGGGCACTCAGGGCAAGTTAGTTAGACTGTCCACCCAGGGCTGCAGCACTGGTTGTGCCACCCTGCGTGTGACAAAGAAGAAAATGGCTCCCAGTCACTGCAGCCTTAAAGGGCAGTCTTAAACAGCTAGTTCAACTTTGCCATTTAAACTGGCTCAGGGAAGACTTCAAAGAACTCTGACTTCTGTGGCCAAAGTCATCCCATGTCACCCGTGGAGTAAGGAATAGCCCCAGGAAGTCCCCTGTCGAACAAATCGCCTCCCACTTCTCTTAACAGTATATATAAGTCTCACCTATGGCAGGGAGCTGTACCTTCTTAAGTGGGACATATGCTTTAATATGTCCTAATAGTAACCCCCCCCCCCCCACCACAAAATTGTTCTTTTACTGTGGGGTGCCGCTCGCTGCATTTGGTTGCTGGACATCGTGGAGCTGGTCTCTCTGCCTGCCTGAGACTGCCGACTTGAAAGGACGCCGCGCTGAACTTGGGGAGGCCGCTACAAACCCTCACATCCCCGGGACTGCGAGGACCAGGGTGCTCGCTGCTGAGTTGACCCAGCACACCTGTCTCCTCTTCCCGGCCCCGCCTCCATCAAGCACTTTACCTCTCGCGGCCCCCGCTTCGCGGGAGCCGCTCGCCGCATTTGGTTGCTGGACATCGTGGAGCTGGTCTCTCTGCCTGCCTGAGACTGCCGACTTGAAAGGACACCGCGCTGAACTTGGGGAGGCCGCTACAAACCCTCACATCCCCGGGACTGCAAGGACCAGGGTGCTCGCTGCTGAGTTGACCCAGCACACCTGTCTCCTCTTCCCGGCCCCGCCTCCATCAAGCACTTTACCTCTCGCGGCCCCCGCTTCGCGGGAGCCGCTCGCCGCATTTGGTTGCTGGACATCGTGGAGCTGGTCTCTCTGCCTGCCTGAGACTGCCGACTTGAAAGGACGCCGCGCTGAACTTGGGGAGGCTGCTACAAACCCTCACATCCCCGGGACTGCTGCGAGGACCAGGGTGCTCGCTGCTGAGTTGACCCAGCACACCTGTCTCCTCTTCCCGGCCCTGCCTCCATCAAGCACTTTACCTCTCGCGGCCCCCGCTTCACGGGAGCCGCTCGCCGCATTTGGTTGCTGGACATCGTGGAGCTGGTCTCTCTGCCTGCCTGAGACTGCCGACTTGAAAGGACGCCGCGCTGAACTTGGGGAGGCCGCTACAAACCCTCACATCCCCGGGACTGCGAGGACCAGGGTGCTCGCTGCTGAGTTGACCCAGCACACCTGTCTCCTCTTCCCGGCCCCGCCTCCATCAAGCACTTTACCTCTCGCGGCCCCCGCTTCACGGGTGCCGCTCACCGCATTTGGTTGCTGGACATCGTGGAGCTGGTCTCTCTGCCTGCCTGAGACTGCCGACTTGAAAGGACGCCGCGCTGAACTTGGGGAGGCCGCTACAAACCCTCACATCCCCGGGACTGCGAGGACCAGGGTGCTCGCTGCTGAGTTGACCCAGCACACCTGTCTCCTCTTCCCGGCTCCACCTCCTTTCCCACTATTTCCTCAGTATAAGAGTCCCGCTCTTACGCGCCAGCGGGACGCGCCCGGAGCGAAGACCAAGCTAAGAGCGGGTCGTTTGAGGCCGTTCGAGGACGATTGAGGACGGGACGGGCCATCCCCCTAACCCTTATTGTGTGGTAAGAATTGTTTTTCATCACTGCCACAAACACTCATAATCCTTGGACTTCGTGTTGCTGCTATCTTGGACCTGTTTATGTGTTGTTTCCCCTTAATATTTCCCTGTAGCCCCAAAATATGCCATTGGACGCAGGAAAATCACGTTCTTTAACTGTCAGCACATCTAATGGCCCTGTCTCTGGCACTATAGATCAATTCTTCAAACGGGTGACTACCGTTCTAGAGAAGGAAATTGCAGAAACAGAAAAACGTCTATCCCTTGATTTGTTAACTGGTAAACGTTCTTCATTGGGCACAATTGGAAAAGCACTCTCTCCGGGGGTGACGATTGAGGGAGTAGGGTCCATCCCCGAAAGGGATGAAATAGCAGTATATACTAACTCCCCAGTTACGGTCCTCTCTACTGACCACACAATCAGTTCATCCATATCAGGGCTATCAGATTCACCAAATCTGGTAATAACCCCTCCATCGATAATAGGCCCCTCCGATACTAGACATATTTCAAGAAAGAGACAAGCCCCTCCCGCTATATCATCCTTGGCTAAGAAGCAGAAGACCAAATCCATAGCTCAAACCTCGACTCTTACTGGCCTTCTAGCAACAAATAATCCCCCTTTAAGTATTAACACCATAGGGTCAACTACTGACACGGACCCCCTGGCCGATCTACTCTTAAAAATAGAGACTATGTTCAAGTCCCTCCTACTTCCCCTCCTTGAGAGGACTAGATTAATAAGCCTACATCTGGATGATTTAGGCAAGCAAATGCAAGGGAACAATTCGACCTTAAATGAACTCTTAAAAATTCAGCCCAAAACTGTTATAGATGATTTAGCTCCCTCTCTCCCTATTCTCCCAGAACAACCATTAACCAGTGGCACCTTAAGGAAAACGCATATTGTATCAGGGAAAAAATCTGCTGGAAAGTTAGCAAAAAAAACTGCAGATAATAGTAAAACTAATCTCCAACCAAAAGACAAAGAAATAGAGAGGGAGACAAGGGTGGGCAGTAGCTCTTCATCTGAAACGAGAGAAAATGATGAAGACTCAAAAAAGAAAAGTTTAAATAATTTTGAGGGAAAAAATAGTACACCAATAAAACACACAATGGCCAATGGAAATCGTGAACACCTTTCTCAGCCCCAGTATATTCCATCAACTAGGAGAGTGGATTTACTCCCGGAATCAGCTCCGTACACGATCATAATGACAGGGGTACCTGAACTCCTAGAGGGCTCCAGGGAAGATTATTACGCCCTAAAAAATAAAACCATCTACTGGCTAAATCAAAATCGCCCTCTCCCCGCACACATAAATGGGGAAATTTTAATGGTAAGAAGAACGAGCTGGGTGGGCACAAGGCCAAAAGAAAGGAAGGGGGATGTGATAATTATAAACTTCAGGGACCACGGAGCCGTTAGATGTATTGGCGACTGGTACGAAGCAAGAGGAGGGGATGTTATCTCTACACATTACGTCAACTATTTTTATCCACAAGAATTGTTTTCCCATTCAAAAACCCATTTCACAAAAGAGTTTTTCCAAGACCAGAGGGAAGCAAACCAGCAATTTTTCCATCGAAACGCTCATAAACAATTGCCTAACCCTCAGCCTTGGAGTCGTTTGATTAATAATCAATATCCATTCCAGACCATAAATTCAACGTATCAGAAAAATTATGCCCAGTCACAACAGAGGTTTAATATACCTACCTATAACCGTTTTTCGGTGCTGGGTGGCTTGGATAACATAGATTGACTTAATTTAGAACAGGTCCCTACACAAAATTCTATTGTGGGAATTCAAACCATCTCTAATGATATTATTCCCCCAAGTGAAAATATAGTTATACAAGGAATGGGAAGTAGCAATCTCTCCCCAGTCCCAACTTTAACATCAGCTAGAGGAGCCGATACCCCTACCCCTGGGAATAGCTGTAGTAATCAACCCATGCAGACGATCGATGAAGTGCAAAACCCCCCAGAGTATGTACTAGCAGTAGAGACAGCCTGTTTGAACAAATGTTCAGACTCTAGAAAGGATGACATTACAATACGAATTATGTCATGGAATATTGCAGGCTTACGAACCAAAGTAATGAACGGAAGTCTACTGGATTTCACTCAAGATTACCATGTAATCTGTTTACAGGAGACATGGTCTACTAACGAGCAGCATATAACGGGATATAAAACCTATTTCTCAGCGGCAGTGGCAGCCCCGCATGGTAGGGCAAAGGGGGGTTTGATGGTATACATAAAAAATACAATATCTGGACTAAAAATAACATCGCTTAGCCTATGCCCTAACTATCAGATATTGAAACTCTCATTTCCAAAGAACGGGACAATAGTTCTAGTGAACACATATGACAACGTCCCGGAGAGCGAGAGAGTAAATTTACTTGGAACTATTCATAATAAGCTGTCCATCCTGACAAAAAAACTGCAAGGATCAGATGTCCCAAGCATTGTTTGGGGCGGTGATTTTAATCATCACCCCTGTGAAGTAAAAGATAGTAATATCTGTGGTATGGCTGAAGAATCAGATAAATATTTGACCCACTTTTGTCACACTAAAGTGGGTGACTTCCTAAATGAAACACTGTCAGAGTTAGGCCTAGTAATCTTGAATGAAACTAATATCACATCAGGCCAGTTACAAGCTACATATTTGGGTAGAGGATGGGAGTCAACGATTGACTACATATTGGTCTCATTAACACTTGAAAATAAAGCTCAGAGCTTTAGACTGATAGTCAACACATTGAGCGATCATGCTGCATTGGCTTTTGATTTGGTCATTGATCAGGGACAATATACACTGCACCCGATAATGGCCACACTCACCCAGAACAATATTTATCTTACAAAAATAAATGGTTATACCATAGGGTGGGGAACGATAGACCCTGTGGCCATGACAAACAAGGTGGTCCACGCGGTATATCCAGCTATCATGAAGTGCCTTGACAACGATACCAGTGACGAAGATCTTTTATATAATTTTAGTTTAATCATGGAGAAGGCAAAAGACTTTTTAACTCAAAATATGAAAGGGAATAAGCCTAGGAAAAAAAGGTGGTTTGACCACCAGTGTACTACGGCCCATAAATCCCTAAAAAAAGCGCTGATGAAATCCGTAAGAGATCAGGAGGAAATACGTAGATTAAGGAGGTCCTATCGTCTAGCCTGCAAACTAAGAAAACAAGAATTGAAAAAAGCGCTCTGGGACCAACTATATGAGAGCTCCCGAAATCGAAATAGCGAGCAGTTCTGGAAGGTAGTAAAGACCCCCTTTTTGACAGATATCAGCGACATGCCAAGAGTAGAAGTAGCGATTGAGGGCCCAACATGGGCAAACCATTTCTCCAAAGTCTTTGGCAAAGAAATAGGAGTAGATCCATTAGAGGAGAACAATCAGAGTCCACAAGAAAGTCTATTTCCGATACTTCTGGATTTTGAATTAAACGAAGTCACAAATGCGATTAAAAAGAGCAAAAGCGGAAAAGCCCCTGGTCCAGACGGCGTACCAGTCGATTTTTTTAAGTCCAAACTAGACCTGTGGGCTCCAATTCTAAAAAAAGTGTTTGATGCAACAATGAAGTGTGGTCTAATTAAAACTTGGAACCAATCGATCATGGTTCCCATTTTTAAAAAGGGAAATAGAGAAGATGTGACCTGTTACAGGCCAATTTCATTATTGGACTCGCTTGGCAAAGCCCTGGGCAGAGTGGTCCTCCAGCGCCTACAGGACTGGGTAGATGACCGTAATATATTATCTGATATCCAGTTTGGCTTCCGAGAGGGTTTTGGAACAACTGAACAGGCTCTGAACCTAGCCCTATTAATGGGTAAATATGTTTCAGCAAAGCAAGGAAGGCTATACATGGCTTATGTTGACCTTTCCGCGGCTTTCGACTGCGTCTCCCACTCGAAGCTGTGGTCAGTGCTCACCCATATGGGCATAGACCCAGCCCTTGCACACCTTCTTCGGGCACTATATTCCAATGCGTCATCTAGGGTCCGCTTCGGAATGCAGGGTGAATTATCTGACCCCTTTAATGTGGAGAGGGGAGTGAGGCAGGGGTGTGTCCTGGCCCCTTTTCTCTTCTCCCTTTATACTAATGGTCTCGAGGTTGAGATGTTGAAAGGGGCCCAGGACCTTTTAAGAGTGAAAGACCGCCCCGTCCCTGCCCTTCTCTACGAGGATGACGCAGTAATACTGGCACGTACTCCGCGAGAGTTGGAGAAAGCCTTAGATAGATATTCAAAATTCATGGGTAGCTTGGACCTTAAAATAAATATCAAAAAAACATATGTGATGGAGGCAGGCAAGGGGAAGAAAAGGGGTAGGTCTATCTATCTTGATAAAGAGAGAGTGGATTTGACCACACAATACCCATATCTTGGCATCATGATAGATGACAAACTTAACTGGAAAGCGGCCATTGAAGCACGTAAGCATCAACTCTTGTGAGCAATCATTGCCCTTATAAAATTCTCCCAGAAGCTCGGCAAGAGGCCACCAGTTGAGCTCCTCCGCATCTACAAAGCAAAGTGCCATTCCATTGCACTTTATGGGGCGGGATTGTGGGGACATAAAAACATCAATGTTCTCCAGGTAGCAGAGAATACATTTATGAGATTCCTACTGATGGCACCTAAGCGAGCATCTACCTTTGCTTGCCACTCAGAACTTGGCTTTCCCCATATTGAAGATTTGGCCAAAATCCAACCTCTTTTGTTGTGGCGCCGTATTTGGACGTCAACAAAAAACTTACTCACAAAAGAGATAGTGGCCGATTGCATGTCCTTGGAACATGCGGGGAAAATCTAGTGGCTGCGCTATGTGAAAAACCTCCTTAAAGATTTGGGGCTCAATAAATATTATGTCAACCCCGAACAAATTGCTGAAATCTCAAAGAAAGACCTAAAAATAAGGGCTCTCAGCCACATGGAAGAATTACGGTTGACCAAGGAGATTAATAAAAAATCTGCTCAACACTCCTTGATAGTCATGACTACACTGGAAATGGAACCATATTTAACCTACGTCGAATCACAATTTGAGCGTTTTTTGCTGACACGATTCAGGTTGAATGTTTTCCATAGACTTGTAGCCTTTCCAAAGAATCATGACTGGAAAGAGGGTTTAACGGCGTGCCCTTGCGACGAGCTGTCAGAACAGTCAACAATGCATACGGTATTGTTCTGCAAATTCTACTCTATACACCGTATATGGCTAAATCCATTGCTGAGATCTCTTGGTCTTAGAAGGTGTCGTCCTGCCATGTTGCATCTGCAATTTTTGAATAATGTACTGACCACAAAATATGTTAGTACATTTTTAAAATGTATTTTTAAACATAGAGTAAATCTTGACTGATTTAATTTTTGTCTTAAGGAGTCTTTCCGAAATGTGTATATTGTATTTAATGTGTTTTATATGTACTTTAATGGTTATTATTGTTTTTATAACCGAATAAAGATTTACTTACTTACTGTGGAAAAGCAAGTAGCTCCATTGGCTAATACAGAGTTACAGGCTGACACCTCAATCCTGCTAACCTCTGAATTTTGTGCTACTAAAATGGTAACTTCAAGGTATCAAATTAATCATGGCATTAAATCTGACTTGATGCCCAAGTTGAATTTAATGTCATTTAAGGACAGGCACTTTTAGAAAGTTACCTCTCTATTGCCCAGTTTATCCAGTGGCCTCTCACATTTACTGACCACCAGATAGTCGTGTGAATGATTCCCAGGCTAAGGAGAAATAGTGGCCTGCCACAGAGGGAGCCTTGCAACAAACCAAACAGGGTGTTGGCCCAAAAGGCGAGCCTCAACGGAGAAACCTCCTTTGGTGGGCAAATGGCGATCACATTCGAGAAAGGCTGCCCATTTGTTCAGCTAGAAGGGCTGGCGGTGAGAACAGAGAGGTGAAACCAGTTGCCAAAGCATTTTTTTCCTGTACCCATTTACCTTACAGATAGCCACTCCTTTATGGTGGGCTACCAAGCTCCTAGCATCCAATGAAAGGTTTAGACATCTTGAGAGTGGCCTGAATAGTACACTCTGGGATTGCCAGATGGCACACATAGCTGGAAGTTGTCACAGGGCAGGAGAGATCCTAGTAGCACATTAGCTAGTGCCCACATCATCCTCCAAGGGCACATACTGGGCATAAATATGGCATTGCTGGCACCCTGAACTTCAGATCATGTCTGGACTGGAGAATGGATGAAAAAGGACTGCCCTGCTGGCCTCTGGACCTGGAAAGAGAGACTGCACCAACCACTGGACTGCACCTGCTGCTCTTTGGGATAACAAAGAGAGGACTGTGCCTGTGTTGCCGGGATTGTGCAAAAGTCGCTCCCAAGCTCCAGACTGAAGTAGTGACTCCAAGAGTCACTTGGCTGACCCCCTGTTCCAGCACCAGGGCCATAAAAACAGCAATTACCCATTCTGGCTAGACAGTAGTCACTAACACGGAATCACCACTGACTGCCGACGTGCAGCCAAGAAGACCTCCACTCAAGACTGACCTGTGTCTGGCGGACCCAAAAGAGTCACAGGACTGTAAATTGGTCACCACAGATGGACACTGTCCATCCCCAAAGTATACAGCTGGACCGGCTGTGACTGCAGATTGGTAGCCCAGCCACTGCTGGGTTTCTACTGGATCAAAGAGTACTTTGAGGAGCCCGACCACTGTGGCCAAAGTCATCCCATCTCACCCCTGGCCGAAGAATAACCCCAGGAAGGCCCCCGTTGACTGCACAGCACCCACAGCATCCTCCAACGGGTTTGATGTATAGTGTGTTGACCAGGTAACTGTCGAAATACTCCTTGTTAGCCCCCTGACCTTCACCCTGTCTGAATTTGTCACCCAGTCTGAGATGGAATTGACAAACACAACTCTTTCAAACTTTCCAAAAGTTTACAAACTTTACAGTTACCTATGTTTGGTTGCATGTTGTAACTTAGGTTTCCCTGCTGCTCAGCCAGAATGAGTGTGTTGTGGAATGTTGGATGGATGGATGGAATGTTGGATGTCTGTGAATGTCAGTTGGGTATGGGCTGAGCAGCAGGACAGCTGCTCCTGGTGGGGTTTTCCTCATTTATACTTGTAACAATTTATATAAAGAACTTAACTAATCTACGCTTGAAGTTCATATCTTCATTATGATCACAACATTGCACTTTGGACTAGAAAGCTGAGATTTATGTTTTACAAAAAAATCTATATATCCGAAACCCTCTGGTAGATTTTGCTCATATTGGTGTCTAAAATCATAAAAATCTGAACTATTTATAAAAATTGGTGTCAAGTTTTGTTTGTGTTGTGTGTATTTCGTGGTTTGGTGCTTCTAAATGTTTTACACAATTTCCTTTGTTTAAGCCTTGCTGCTCGAAGCCACAGCTACTTAGAATTGAGTGAGAGGTTTTACAAATGAGACTGACTAGTTCCAAGAAGGTTTCATAAGTGTATTGCATTGTGAGGTCGCACAACCACACCATATAATACACAACAATCCTCACAAAGTCTCACCCAAGGCCTGAACAAATATGATCACATAACCCTCATCCTGATGGAACTCCTTTGGCTCCCCTTACAAGCACACACCATAGTCAAAACCAGCTGCATTATTTACAAAGCCATCACGACCAACACCAACAACTATCTTGCAGACAAGCTCAACATCTCTGGTGGTTCTCTGCAACCAGAAGCCAGGACACAATCAGACTGGAGACTAAGAAGTGTAAAAAAGAATCTCAGCACCAAAACAGCACTCATCGCAGCCACCCACAATATCAGGACCATCCTGGACCACGGAAAAATAGCATGCACTCATCTTACTCGACCTGTCCGCAGCCTTCGACACCGTCTCCCACATCACTCTGATAGAAGACTTCACGACATAGGCATCCAAGTACCCAGATTTCAATGTATTTGCACCTTCCTCATGGGAATAACCCTAAGAGCTAGAACGTCACCATTCACATCAGAGTCCAAGAGACTGATCTTCTGAGTCCCCCAAGGATCACCCCTCAGCCATACCCTGTTCAACAGCTACATGACCACGCTAGTCAACATCACTGAGCCAAAGCCATCTCCATCATCTCATATGCAGACAACATCCATCTCAACCTCTCCCTGATAGACAATACAACCACCTCCAGAATCAAATTCACAAGCTTCATGATCATGGTATCAGACTGGATGAGAAAAATCTGCCTTAAATTCAACACTGATTACACAAATGTGCTGATCTTCCGAAATAAGATCCCCACATGGGATTCTACCGGGTGGCCATCAGAGCTAGAACCAACACCCACACAACATACCTAGGTATCCTCCTAGACAACAAACTCTCCATGATGGCAGAAGTCAATGCAGTAAGCACGTCTGGGTTCCACATCCTACACATGTTAAGCAAGTAGCTGCCACAGAACATCAGATCATCACCCAAGCACTCAGCAAAAGGAAGTTCGTCTACAGCAATGCACTCTATTCTGGAATCTCCAAGCAACTCCGAAAAGACTCCTAGACAATCCAAAACTCTGCCGCTAGACTCATACTGTACCTCCCACACCACACCCACATCACACCTCACCTTAGAGAGCTCTACTGGCTTCCCATACACAAACGCAGTCAATTCAAATGAATACAAAGCCCTTCACATCTTTGGACAAACATACCTTAAAAGCCTCATACACTTTAACCAGCCTACCAGATTCCTACGCTCTACCTCGTGCTCCCTCGCACTCCCGCATTCACAAAAATAGAGGAGGAGGTCGCTTGTTCTCTTACATTGCACCCAAAACATGTATCGACCTCCCCCAGAACATTACAGCCTTTACCTCACTTCTTGGGTTCCACAAGAAGCTAAAGACCTTGTTCTTCGGATAACTCCACGGGGACCATATGTCGACTGACCTGCTCAAGCACGTGGATACCCTCACAGGGGATTAGTCGGGCTCTACAATTCAACATAACATAACACAACACAACATAACATAAAATAGAAAAAAGCAAGGCAGCAGGCCTTTTCTAGCTATGCACATTTGATCTGGAACAACATTCTCACATCGTTCAGGACCGTCACAAACCTGCTCCAATTTAGCAAAGATTTGAAGACTCACCTTTTCAAAGCGAACCACATCACAATGCATAACCATTCACAACCCAGTTACCTCTCCCATGACTGTTTACCTTTTAGATATGTTTTTTCTATAGAAATACAATATACATACATAGATATATGCATTAAAGAGTATAATATGACACTGGCCAGACTGGAAATTGTGGTTGTGTACCCTTAATTCGGATCCATAATTTTGATTTACCCTTTTTGGATCAACGATTTTGGAAATTTATTTTTTGAGATCATGTCATTTTCGGATTACTTTTTATCCTCTGGTGTGTATTTTATTAATTTAGTTTTAACACAAATATACTACAAATGCATACATAAACACAAGCTTTAAATGTAAAAACTAAATAATTCAGTATATAAAATATGGTGGAAAATATAATTTAATGTCATATGTACTTTAAAAAAAGTGTTAAACGACACTACTGATGGTAAAGGGTCAAGTGTACAGAATTAGTAACTTGGGAGCCGACTATGATGGCAGTCGGACGTCAACCGACCGCACGTTGGTTGCGGTCCGACCGACATCTGCTGCTGCGGTCAGACCAATGCATTACAATGCGTGCGGTCTGAGGCAGCAGGTAGAGTGACCGACTGACGCTTTCCAACGGACTCATTGAGCCGGTCAGTGCATCGGAAACGCTCCATAGTCCCCTAATGACTGCGGCTCCGCTGTTGAGATTTTGATGTCGGTGTCCGACAGCCATTCTATGTCCGCCTTTCCGACATGGAAAGGCTGTTGAAAAGTGACATTGGGGACCCTTTAGCAGGGCCCCCTTCCCTTCTGGCCCTCCGCTCTGGTGCCTGGGGGAACCCATGGTGCCCTCCTAAACATCCCTGCACCGTGTGGCAGGCACCGTGTGCAGGAATGTTTGAAAACATATTTTTTTAAATGGAAGCTTGTGATGCGGGCCTTTTCTGCCCACCGCACAAGCTTCCCTTAAACAAGCATTGAAAATGCAATAGGCCTCGCCTTTTATTAAGTTAAAGCCATTTGCTTTGCTAATGGTATTATATAGTAAAGCAAATGGCTTTAACTTAATAAAAGGCGAGGCCTATTGCATTTTCAATGCTTGTTTTCATACAAATTAAGCAGTGCCTCCAAGCCGACCTGAGGGCTAAGGTACACACGGTATAACGGCGTCCATCTCCTACGTGTGATCTGGAATCTTGTTTGTTTCTTTTTGGTCGCATGATTTGCTGACAGTGTTGAGTACACTTTGGTAGCACCGGCCATCACTCACTCATGACCACGGGTGGAGTGGCACAGTACGGAGAGGAAACCATTACTCGATGACCCCTCTTCCGTTCTGCAAGCCCGTCCTTGTTCCAGCTGCTCAGTACCAGTGCGCAGGCTCTACTGGGAATCCCGCCCCCACCGACATTGCTGACTATGGAGTAAGTTTGGCAATCTATTTAATGCTAGAAATAGATGGCAGACAGACGATTTTGCTTTTTGCTGTGACTTAAAATATTTCCGCTCCTGCTTGAATGAGATTTAGAAGTGACCTCTCACCCCAGCCTGTTTTGTCAAATGAAACTGAGCGCTGTGCAGATGTCGCTCAGATGTTCATTTAGATATCGGTTACGGGTGGCATCTTTCTGGCCCCTTTTTTGGCGTGTGCTCCAAGAACAACAAAGAAGCCGATTGGTTGTTGGCGCCCAGTGTTCTCTGCTGCCTGCACTGTTTCACAAATGCAGTCTCAATTTCGAAACTTCTTGCGGTCTCTGAAATAAATGAAGGTTTACCTGTACAGTCTATCATTGAGGTTAAGCACGTTTACCGGATCTGCTAAGGACAAAGTGGAGCTTGCGCAGTGCTTCATCCGGGAGGAACGTCACTCTGCGCTGCTGACTCTTGTGCAGGAAACGAGGGTTCGACCCTCGAGGTCGCGTCCACTTCATGTGATTCTGGGCAAATCACTTAATCTCCCCGTGCCTGAATGTGTAATGTAAATACGGTGCTATGTAAAGCGCTCCAATACCTTCGGGTCGAGTTCGCGCTATATAAAATATGCAAAAAAAAAAAAAAAAAAGAACGTGGCCTTACAAAAAGCAGCGGAGCTTGAAAGAGCAGTCTCTTCCCTGTCCGGAGCCCTCCTACAGAGCTCCACGCAGCCTCGACGCTGCACCTTCCCGTCCTACCTCCCTCTCTGAAACCCGCAGCTCCCCGAACCTCCAGCCATGGCAGAGGTAGAGCCTCCCGCGTCGCTGATCAACGACTCGGACCCCACAGCTTCCAACGCATCTGCCCGGCTGCCGGCCTACCCCGAGGGGCGGCGCTAGCCTACGGGAGCCTGATGATCATGGCGTTGCTGCCCATCTTCTACGGAGCCCTGCGGAGCGTGACCTGCGCCAAGAGCAAGGTACGGAGCTTAGAGGGGTATGGTGTATGTAGGAAGAGAGTGAATTGGCCATGTGTGTGCAGGAGATAAATGAAGGGATAGTCTTTTTCTCTTTTAGAGCCGTCCCAGTTGGACTGGCTCGCGAGCCGTCCCAGTTGGACTGACTCACATGACTGGTTTCTTATCTGGTGTTTGGCCCCATAAAGATAAGAAAACCTTTTATGCCAGCAGTAAGTCGGAGCAGCCAGTCCAACTGGGACGGCTCTAAAAGAGAAAAGTGTACGTCACAAGACGCTCCTTTCTAATGGCTGGCCACCGTTTAGCATAAACGGTGACGCCAGCCAATGGAAAGGAGGGGCGGGGCTTAAAGGCCACTATAGAAATCTAACCAAAACATTAAATCTCGCCAGCGAGACTGCGCATGTCTGCGCAGTTTTACGCCAGGCGAGACCTAAAAATTGATGATTCCGACTGCCCTACGGGTGGTCGCATCAAAATACTATGGTCAGAACCGCCGAACTATGGTCAGGCGGTTCCCAATCGGCTACAGTGTTTTTTTTACAGAGTTTTATATAGCGCAAACTTGACCCAAATCAGGTATCAAGCGCTTTACATAGCACCAGTTGCATTACATGAGGACACATTCATTTTTGTTAGGGACGGGGAGATTAAGTGAATTGCCCAGAATCACAGGATGTTCAGCGTCATTGCCGAGACTCGAACCCAGTTCCCCAGATTCAAGTTCGACCGCCCTAGCCGTTAGGCCAACTCCTCTCCCCAGTGTTAGGTGGACATGAGTCTGCCCGACATTGTAAAAAGCCTTTTGGTTTTCCTATACAACAGTACTAGAGTGGTGCACAAATTTAATATTGTTGCAAGAATATAAATGGAATCAATTGTGTAAAAAATATAGTGATGTCACAAGTATTATGGGGTAGAATAGCGCAGGTAAGAATATAATTTTTTAAGTGTTTTATTTTGTTTTTTAAATAGTTGTATATAATATCTATTTTTAAATAATTTGGTTGTGTTACTACACTTAGTTTTTTAAGTTATCATTTTAATTTCCACTATAAGTAAATATTTGTAGTATAGTTTATTTATTTTTTAGCTTGATAATATATGAAATTATTATTTTAATTTTAATTAATTAATTTATTTATTTATTTATTTATTTGGGGTTGTTGGGCTTGTAGGTGATTAGGGTGGGAAGTTTTTCACCATATACATTGTATACCTGTTTATAAATAGTTTATTTGTTATAAATTTTAATGAGTAAATTGGATTAATAATTATGTAAATTATTTTATTTATACAATATTTGATTGATTATTTAAAATGGTAATTCATTGTTGTAACTGTTATTCAGTTAATTTGATTAGCGATTCTGTAAATTATTTAATTATAGTAAATATTTTTACAATCATTACGTTTATTATATTTTAGCATTTTTATTAAATTAATTGTAGTTTTTGAATATTATCGTGTTGCTATTTTTTCTAGTATTATTTGTATTGGTATTTAGGAGTGTTTGGCTTTTAGTATAGCAGTATGGGAAGTGTTTTAAATATGTATAGATCCAATGTTTTCAATTTGTAAATATTTTTTTCATAATCTGAATTTTTTATTTTATTATCCAAATGTGTAATTATCTACATTAATTATATGTTAACAATATTATACATTTAATATAGTTGTTGAAATATGTTTTTTTGTTTATTTTTATCTATATTTAGATTTTTTTAATTTAGGTGTGGGAATAGTAAATCTGACCCTTCCAAAGACCAACAGTTTCCTTACTGTTTCTCAGGTTGGAGAGACAATAGTAAATTTGACATCTCCAAAGTCCAACACTTTCCCTACTGTTGCTCAGTTTGGAGTGTGAATAGTAAATCTGAAACCTCCAAAGTCCAGCACTTCTCTATTTTTACAAAGTGCTTTCCCTACTGTTGCTTAGTTTGTAGTAGAAATAGTCAGTTTAACTTCTCCAAAGTGAAATAATTTTTTATTTGATATTTTTTTTATTTTTTTATTTTTAACATATATTTTTATGATTTAATTTCAAAAGTTATTTTATTTTTAATTATATTTTCTTGTATAATTTTATTTTTTTGTAGCACTCAATACTTTACATTTTTAATAATGTTATTGTGTATATGTTTATTTTTATAACTTTTAATATAGAGTCTTTATGGATTATTCTTAATTAGTATTGGTATTGTTTATTTTATTATCCATGTTTTTTTAATAATCTTATTTGTGTACATAATATGTTACTTATTTTTTTACATTGTTTCAAAGTATATGTTTTCATTTTATGATTTTATGGTATACCATGTATTCTATGTTATATGTATATTTTATATGTAATCTTTTTAAAAGGTCATATGTTGTTTTAAGTTAATATAATGGTAATATTTTAAATTCAATATATTTACCCATGTCATGACGATATGTTGGTCCACTATATTTTACAAGTCAATAATTTGCACTTTATAGGAAAAGTATGTAAAGTTGAGATGTGTGTCATAGCTATTACTTTTGGCGATATTTAGCATTGTAGTAATTTTGTCAGTGATATTATGTTATAGAAGAACCAGAGTGTTATATAAGATAGAAACCCCTCAAAACAAGGGGTCAAGGTTTAAACAACCGAACAATATGAAGGATTCCCCTTGCTGAATTATTTAAACAATGAATACAATGAATACACTCACACTTAGGGCCTGATTATGAGTTTGGCGGTCCTGGAGTGGGCTGCCACACCAGCACCTCGATCCCCAAGATCGCCAAACCCATAGTCAGTCCACCTGCCGGATTACAAGTTTTAATTCTGGCGAGCAGTCTTGCAGTGGCAGCCCCATGGTGGTGCCTTTCTAAGGTTCATAGGAGATCCTTAGAATTTTGTGCATTTCTGTCTGTGCAGGAACAGGGGGTTAAAAATACAGGGGCGCATAGCAGGTGCCACCAAGCATGCATCCCCACGCACAGAGGTAACAGGGGCTCGTTAGGTTCCCCTCAATTTCCTCACCGCCACCCTTTTCATGGCGGGCTCCATGCCATGAAAAGGGTTGCAGTGAGGAAACTCGTAATGTGCTTGGCGGTCTCAGCCTCATACTGCTGCACCACTGCATCGGGATCACACCACCATAGCTGTAATAAGATGGGTGGACACTCCAATCAAATTCTCAATGAGAAAATACACTCCCACATAGTATGTCACTGGATGTGGTATCAAATCAACTTTATTTTGCTGACTAAGGGCCTGATTTTGATGCCGGTAGTCAGACCACCAACATCCCGTCTGTGGGGTCCAACTGCCGATGGCCCGGAGGTCTGACTGCCGTATTTGGAGTACAGCAGTCGGACTGTCACCAGTCTGACAGACTTCCGCATCCACCAGGATCTAGGATCCCGGTGCTACCATGGGTGGACTGGTGGTCGTGAATGGCGGTGCTGAGCCAGGCACCTCCGACAAGATTACGACCTGCCTTTCCTCCAATCATTTCAAGGTGGTAACACCGCCATGAAATTTTTGGCGGAAGGACATGTGAAGGGGCCTCCAAGAGGGCACTTGGCCGAATCTCCCCGTGGGGATGCGTGAGGTGGGGAATACATGATGTGCCCCCCCCAAAAGTGCATGGTCGTGCGTGCACTGTGTGGTATGCACAACATGGTGCATGCCACACCATGCACAGATGACTTGGAGTCACTGTCATGGCAGTGATATGCTTGTAAGGCTCTCCTATGGGCCAAACATATCTCCGATGTGACATAGCCGCCGCAGCAATGCTAGCCCTGAATTACACTCGTAATTTTGCGGGCGGGAGATCGCGGGCTTGTCTGTCTTCTTGGGACAGCTGCGTCAGCGGTCCGACGGGAAGACCGACAAAATCGTAACTGAGCCCTCAGTGTGAGTGTATTCATTGTTTAAATAATTCAGCAAGGGGAATCCTTCATATTGCTTGATAGAAGCACCAGAGACACTGAAACACCAGCTGTAAATTACAGTACTGATCACATATACCGACTAGTAAACTACTGACTTTCCCAGGATTCACAGCGAAGACATTACGGTGAAAATTTTCCCCGTACGACTCGTATCCGGTCTTTTTACCGTACGAATCGTACAAGTAGCGTACAAACTGCCAAGTACGATTCGTATGGGAAAAAGTCCATACGAATCGCATTTGGAAAATTTCCCCACACGTCCTCGGGTCGGAAAAAGTGTCCGACACATCCCCGGACGATTTTACGTACAAATGTGAAAAGTGAAGTCCGAGCGCGCAAGTACGATCCGTCCCGTGCGTCCGATGTTACAACCGTATGGAAAATGCAACGTACGGACCGAACTCCCATAGCAACCATGGAGACATGTGCCCGCATACGCGCCGACCCCCCCCAGCCCCCGTGAGTACGCGCCGAACCCCCACCTGTGAATGTACACCCGTGTACGTACGAGTCGTACCCCCCGTGTATGTACACCCATGTACGTACAAGTCGTACCCCCACCCGTGTATGTACACCCATGTACGTACAAGTCGTACCCCCACCCGTGTATGTACACCCGTGTACGTACGAGTCGTACCCCCACCCGTGTATGTACGGTGCGTACCCCCGGCGCTACACGGGGGGTACGACTCGTACGTACACGGGTGTACATACACGGGGGGTTCGGCGCGTACTCACGGGGGCTGGGGGGGGGGTCGGCGTGTACTCACGGGGGCTGGGGGGGACGCCGCATACCGGGCCCCCTAATCTGGTCGTTTCGCGGTGTACTTCGCTTTTCCGGCACTTTTTGGGTGCCGTAAAAATAGTGCCGTCCGGACTGCTGTCGGTTCGAATCGTACTTCCTGGTTCGTGAAACGCTGCCTGAGAGCGTCCCGACGTCACGTCGGCGCTTTCCCCGGATCACATTTGTATGTTGGTGTTTTGTACGACTCGTACGGAAATGGGGTTTCCGTGCGAATCGTACTTCCATGTTTGTAATGTTTTTTTCACGGGTACGAGTCGGACGGAGAAAACGCTCCGACCGACGGTTCGTATCCGGTTTTTCCAGGATCAGAATCAGCACCAGAATGTCAAGTTTAGTTGATTTGTGAATCTGACACAATATACTTGCATTCAAAGTGGGATTCAAGTTTATTCCAGAGCTACGTCCAGAAGACCTTCACCTTCCTTCCACTATGTTTCATTCATTTCAATATTTCTTGGCAGATCAGTATAGATTAGCTGGACTTTAGCGCCTGAGAAGGAACATACTGGGTGGCCTGAGAATGTCTCTAAAAATATCACCACCATGCAGGTAAATTCATTACATTTACTGACTCGTTCACATACTTATAGGGATATATGGACGTGGTGGAACTCCCTGCAGGAGACTGGGGAACTGCAAAGACTCACTACAAAAGGGCAACAAAAGAAACTTGATCAATTGGGGAACTAAATGCACAACTCAACTGATGGTTGGTTCAAAAGCAATAAGCTGGCAGGGTTTCACTGCTACAGCAAGAACTCACAGCTGACATCTGCGCATGACCTGCAGATCATTAGTCTGAATCCTGACATGGTTAGCTCAGCCTTTTATTCTTCAGAAGTTAATGCATTTAGTAGCATCGAATTAAATAGATTTAATACCTGTTGTTAACATTGTTTTGAAAAAAAAAAGTCTGGCATTAAGGAAAATATAAAATACACATTATTAGTAAAAAATTTAAAACTGCCTGACAGATCTATTAATATGTCCATTCTTGAACTTCTTCACCAAAAGAGATTTGAGACCCATTGCCTTGATACATAAACCGTGAAAAAACACTCTCCATGCTAGTCAGGCATTTATGAATTACGATGACAGGAGTTGCTCTTAAAAAACACTCAGGGTAATAAAATGGGTTTCTGAACCCGTTGTGGTACAGGGAGAAAACTCTTCAGGGGCTGCCCATTGGTCCTCTGCATATCTTGAAGGCAGCCTGACTGAGTGCCAAATACTTAGGGGCAGATTTACAAGCCCCATGCGCCACATTTACGCCGCCGTTGCGTCACTTCTATGACGCAGTGGCGGCGTAAACCATGCGCCACGTTGCGCCTTATTCACAACGTGACACATCTGGGGAGATGCATCACGTTGTAAAGGCCTGCGCCACATGAAACCTGCGTTAGGTTTCATGTGGGCGTTCCGGCGCAGGGTGGGGGTTCCGTCGCAGGAACGCCTCGTAAAAGTGACACAGTGAAATCTACAAGATTTCACTGAGTCACTTTTACATCCGTGCTGCGTCAAAATCCTGCGCCTGCTTGAAGCAGGCGTCAGGAGTGACGCAGCATCTTAGGCATAGGGCGCCCCAGAGCTGACTTGCAGAGATGCGCCAGAACTCGTAAATCTGCCCCTTACTGTGTTTGACAAAACAGGAGGGCATACTGAAGCTGGCCTTTTTCTTTGTTGCGTTGTGCCCCCTTCTAGAGAGTGATGGAGTCTCTGCAGGTGGTGTGGGTGGGCCTTATTTATTGAGACGTCTGTGGGTACTCATCAAGAGTTGGTGGACTCATCCTGAGTGTGGTGAATCATGATAAGGCCCTCTTCAGTGGATCTTCATAACACACTCAGCTGCGACTTCTATCCACCATTGATACAGAACAGCCTTCAAACATCTTTCATTTAACTTTAGATGCCCTCAGAGGTCGAAGTACATTAAAAAAAAGTATTGGAACTGTGATGCTGCATGCAATGGGGCAGGGTTAGTGAGCGCGGGTTGGGGTCAAAGGTGTGGCTAAAAAAAAAACATTCTGTAAGTTTTTTTGGTCTTTCACCTCGAGGAGTATCTACATTTAAAATAATGTGCGGCTTAAATGAGAACTACATTTTGAAAAAGTTAATTAGTGAGAAATGCACCATAGTATATTATGAAACCTCTATTAGTTAATACTGCAGTTGTCTGTGTGTAACCAGAGAGCCACATAATTAAATCTTGGTTTATGCAGTGGAGACAAGAGACTTGTGTATTTTTATTGCTACGAGGACCCAGCCTGTGATAGAAAGCACTGTGAATATGTAAGTCATTACACACAGTATAAGATAAACTTCTACAAATTGCACAAAACATTTTAATATAAAATTGTGATTCCAAGATTTTAGTGATACCTAGACTGCACGTAATGCAATTTCTTTTTATATAACTGTCCCTTAAAAGCCCGCACTTCACAGCTCAGCTGGTAACTCTCTTACACTACCACTTGGAAAGAAACAAATCTATGTCACAGCAAAGCTTCAAGTGATTCCATCAATTAAAGAAAGTACCGGCTGCCAAGCACCTTTTACATTTGTAGGTTGTGCACATTTGCATTTCTTTAAGGCAAGCAGACAGCCTGGAAAGAAGGCTTGGTTCTTATTTAGCTGTCTGCCGCCTTCGGTTTCACAGCACAAGAGACTTCCTGGATGACACTTCAGTTGAAGAATTTAAACTATCGAAATTAACCACCCTGGGACGGTTGTGTGAATAGTTTTTCACAAATTTTAAAAGTATGGGCACATCCTGCCCCTCCAACCCCGCCTGCTTCGACCTCTAGATGCCCTTAATTGGTCCACTGGCAACCATGGCTAGGTTTCCGGCCCAAGTTGCTGGTGCACAGAGCCCCTGCCACGTCTGAACCAGCCTTAGTTAGCCCTGAGCTGGAATCACATCTTAGCCTTCAAACACCTTCCATTACCTCTTCGTTAGTCTTCCTCACCACATGACTAACGAAGTGAGCTTCAGCTCCACACCAGAACCCTCCAAAGCAAAAGTTAGCCTCTCATGCCTCCCATCCATTCCCAATATGGCCAACCCATACACTCCATGACCACTACAAGATGTGGGCCGGCCCAACCCCAAAGCCTGTTTGGTAAGTGGTGCCTGCAGTAGCGGGTACGTGGGTCTCGGGTTGGAGGTCCTGCTCTAGCGGACCCTAGGGGCTTGGACTCTTTTTTCCCCCCTTTCCCCCCAGTGTGTTGTATTAAGCCGGTTAGACTCTGCCCTAGCAGGCCGAGGGTTTCCAGGGGGGGTGGTCGGGATACTGTTTGGTATGGGGGCTGGCGCTGCCTTGCCTCCTCTGTTTTTTTCTATGTGCCTTTTTCTTCCACTGCCTCCATATGTTCATGTGGGCGTTTGTATGCTTTTACTTTGTGCCCGGCTGTCACCGCCTGTCTGCCTCTCATGGCACTGTGGCGGGCGGCGACTGTGCGTGTTGTTTCGCTGCCCGTCTGCCCCTCGTGGCGCTGCGGCGGGCGGCGGCTCGACTTTCTTTTTTCCTTTCAGGGGAGTCCGGCCGTCAGCACCGTGTTTTGCGTGCTGGCTGGGAAATGAATTGGCACTTGTATTTGTGACGCGCCGCCTGCCTTCGCTTCAATTCGCTACGGCGGGCGGCGGCTGTTGTACGTGTTTTAGTGTTCCCCGCTAGCGCTGCCTACCCTTAGTGCGCTGTGACAGGCGGCGGCTGTGTGTTTCCTACCTTTGGGTTGGGCCGCCTCTGGTTTCCCCGCTCATGCTGCTCTCGCCTCCCGCCTGCACTTCGATGCGCTACGGCGGGCGGCGGCGGTGCTGCACTGCTCTTGCTGTCTTCGCGGCGTGGGGCTCTCTCTGCTGGTAGGCGGATCCTGTAGCGGGCTCGTCCTCCCTGAGGCGGGGTCGGAAATGTGCTTGTCCCGCGCGGGTGTTGCCGGTAAGTTTCGTAGGGCTGGCCCGCCTTTTCCTGCCTACTTTTAGGGGCCATTATTTCCTTCTCCTGTTGTGGTCTCCAGTGGGCTGCTGCTGTCTTTTGTGGTAGTGTTCCTGCGCTGTTGCTGGCCCGCTCATGTAGCATGGGGATGTCCCTGTGGGGGAGGACCCGGCCTCCCAGGTTCCTCCTGAGTCAGTCACCCTTCAGTCCATTCAGGACATGATTCAGGCTGCGGTGGCGGCTGCTTTTGCGCAGCGCTCTGGTGGGCATGGTCCCTCTTCTCCTAAGCGTCCTCACTTGGACCCCGCTTCGGTTTCAGACGCTGGAGGGGAGGAGGAGGATCTCCGGGGACGCTATGTCCAGGGTCAAGAGTTGCGGGATGTTCTCCTGCACATCAAACAGAACTTGGCTTTTCCTGCTCCGGCGGCTGTGGAGCTCTCGGAGGACTTTTTCTTACAATACCAGCGTAAGGAATCAGAGTCTCTGCCTCTTCATTCTTCCATTAAGAAGGTGTTGGAGGGGGAATAGATGGAGATTGACAAGCAGGCCTTCCCGAGGTACCTGGCGAAGTGCTACACCATCCAGGACTTTGCCAAGGATTTCCCTCCCTCTGTGAAGGTGGACTCTCTGATGGCGGGGTTTTCCTCGCCGGGTTCCATCATTTCCGAGGACGCATCTCCCTCGGACCCTGTTGACAGGCGGGTGGAGGCCGCGGCCAAGCGGGCTTATTCGGCGGCCAATTTTTCCATTTGTGCCTCTACCTACCTGTCTTACACAGTGCAGTCCTTGTTGAAGGATTGGCGGAGCTGTTGGATCAAGGGGCGGATGTGGTTCCTACCCTGGGCTGACTCGGCTCCTGTCGGACATCTCCTTCGACACCTTGGGGGCCTCGGCTGCAGCTGGTGGCGCTGCTATTCAGGCCCGGCGGCAAATTTGGTTGCACAACTGGAAGGCGGAGGCTGCCCAGAAGGCTTTACTGATGAAGATCCCCTTTTCCGGGTCGAAGCTCTTCGGGTCTTCCCTTGAGGACATGGTCAAGAAGTCGGCTGAGGACCGGAAGCTGCTGGCTCTCCTCATGTCTTCCAGGGCCCACTTTCCAGGTCCCAAGAGGGCGTTTTCCACCTCGGCCACGCCCAGGGGTGGGGCGCCCTTTCAAGGTAGGGGTCGCGGACGGGGCGCCCCCTTCTTCTCCAAATCCCGGTCTCAGCCTGCTGCTTCCACCTCTGCTCCCAAGTCCTGACTATCTTCTGGCCCCGCCGGGTGGGTTCCTGGTGGGTGGCCGACTTCACCACTTCCTTCTGGCGTGGGAGTCCTCTGTCTCGGACCTTTGGGTTCTTCGGATCGTAAGGAAGGGTCTCTCCATCTCTCCATCTCCTTCAGTTCCCCTCCTCCGGACGCCTTCCGCGCTACCCCGCTGCCTTCCTCTCAGGTCAAACGGGTGGCCTTGCTCGCTGGAATCCAGGACCTGCTCGTGAAGGGGGCCATCCGGCCTGTTCCTCCGTCTCAGAGGGGCTTCAGCGTCTATTCCATCCTGTTCCTGGTAAGGAAGGTGTCTGGGGATTTTCGGCCTGTCTTGGACTTAAAGCGGGTGAATTCATTCATTCCTCACACTAAGTTCAAGATGCTTTCTCTGCAGGAGATTCTGCCGCTGCTGGTCCAGGGGGAGGTGGTGGCTTCTCTGGACCTGTTGGATGCCTACCTCTATGTGCCGGTCCACCTGTCTTCTCAGCCTTTCCTCAGGTTCTGCGTGGGGGCCTGCCACTACCAGTTCCAGGTACTCCCTTTTGGTTCATCGTCAGCCTGAGGGTGTTCACCCAGATTCCGGCGCCCTTGGTGGGCATTCTTCACCGGGAGGGGATCAGGGTTTTTCCATACCTGGATGACTGGTTAATTTCTGCTTCTTCTTTTTCCAAGGGGAGGCTACACGTCCAGAGGGTCTGCGAAGTCCTTTCTGCCCACGGTTTCCTGATCAACCTGCGGAAGTCCCACATAGATCCCACCCAGGACTTGGTCTTCATTGGGGGCCATTTGGACATACTCCGGGGGAAGGTGTTCTTACCCCTGGAACGCCACAACGTCTTGTGGCGGGAACAGGGGGCTCTTCTGGGGCGGGACTCTGCTCCTGTGAGTCTGTGGTTGAGGGTTCAGGGGTTAATGTCTGCCACCATCAATGTTCTCCCCTGGGCTCACCCCTTGGTCAATCACCTCCTGTCTCTCTGGGACCCCTGCTCCGAGGACTACGAAGTTTCGGTTCGGGTGTCCCCCCAGATCCGGTCCGACCTGGGCTGGTGGCTTGTGGCGTCCCATCTCTCAGAGGGTCTTCCCTTTCTGATCTCCCCATCCTGGGTGGTCACGACCGATGCCAGTCACCTCGGCTGGGGGGGCGACCTTGGGGTCCTGGTCAGTTCAGGGTAAATGGGGTCCTCTTCTGTCCCACTGCTCCTCCAACTACCGCGAGATGAAGGCAGTCCCACTGGCTTGCCGGGAATTTACTCCCTCTCTCCGGGGTCATCATGTTTTGGTTCGGACGGACAACCAGGTTGTGAGGTGTTACATCAACCACCAGGGGGGTTGCTGGGTGCACTCCCTGTGGTTGCTGTCCCGGGAACTGTTGTACTGGGCGGAGGGGGCGGTCTTGTCTCTCAGGGCAGTGTATCTCCCGGGGTCGGAGAATGTGGTGGCGGACCATCTCAGTCGGGTGTTCACTCCGTTGAGTGCCCTCTCCCTGTCGCCGGCGGTCTTTCGGCGTCTGGTGGACCGATTTGGCCTCCCCCAGGTGGACTTGTTCGCGTAGTTGGACAATGCCCTCCTGCCCTGCTTCTGCGCTCTCCATCCGTGTCCTGGGCTTTGGAGGGTGGATGCCCTGTCTTTCCCTTGGCCTTGGGGTCTCCTTTATGCCTTTCCCCCTTTTCCCTTGATTCCTGGGGTCCTCTGCAAGATCCGATTGGGTTCACCGCTCCTGGTATCCTCTACTGAGCGAGCTGCCGGTTCGGTCCTGTTGGCCGATTCCGGATCACCCATTCCCCTTGCGGGGGCCTCCTCTCCCCGGGGCGGTGTTGCACCGGCTCCATCTGCAGGCTTGGCTGTTGAGCGGGTGACCTTGCTGGCCCAGGGGTGTTCCCCGGGGGTGGTTGCTTTTTTGCAGGGTTCCCGGAGGTCTTCGACCTTGCTGTCCTATTCCCGTCACTGGTCCTCCTTTTCCCGTTGGTGCGGCCTGCTGGGTTCTGACCCGGTGTCTGTGGACCCCATGAGGGTTCTGGATTTCCTAGTGGAGGGTTTTTCCCTGGGGTTGGCTACCTCCACTCTGAGGGCTCAGTGGGCTGCCCTGCGGGTCTTCCGCAGTCCGGACCTGGACCAGCTGGATTCCTTGGTGGCTCGCTTGCTATGGAGCTATTCTCTGCGGCGGCCTCGGGCTGTGTGCCTGGCCCCTCCTTGGGATCTTCCCTTGGTCCTGCGGGCTCTGCAGGGTCCCCCCTTTGAGCCCCTTCAGTCGGTGGATCCGAAATTCCTCACCTTCAAGGTGGTTCTCTTGGTCGCCATTGTCTCGGCTGGCCGCATGGGCGAGCTGGGGTCCTTCCTTCGGTCTCCCCCCTTCTTGAGGGTCTTGCCGGACCGGCTGGTCCTGCGCCATGATCCCCACTTTCTGCCTAAGATTCCCTCCCTGGCTAACCGCTCTGGTCACAAGCCTTCTGTGTCTACTCTGAGTCGCTGGCTGAAGCAGGCTATCCTGTTGGCGTACGACTCCCAGGGTTCTGACCTCCCGGGTCTTGTCCAGGGTCGTTCCCCCCCGGAGTGTCTCTGTGTCTTGGGCCTCGTTTAAGGGTATGTCCACTGAGGAGATTTGCCGGGCGGCAACGTGGTTTTCACCCCACATGTTTATGGAACACTACCGGGTGGTCCTGGGGGGCTCTCATCCTGGGGATTTTGCGGGAGCTGTTCTAAGTGCGGGTTCTGCCATCCCTTGATTTGTCCCATGTTTGGACTGTGTTTTTATTCTGTTGTTTCTTTACATGATGGATTAAAGTTGTTTTGGTTACCTGTTTCCGCCTTGGTGGTGGTTTCTTGTGTACCATGAAGCCTTTTTGGCTTGGGTATGTGCTCACTTCGTTAGTCATGTGGAGAGAAAGACTAACGCGGAGGTAATGCCCCGGTTACTTACCGGTAATCTTCATTACTCCGAGTTAGTCTTCCTCGCCACATGAGTTCCCGTCCCTCCCTCCCTGTCTGGCTGTCGGCTTCATGTTTTGGCTTGGTAGTTTCAGGCTTTGGGGTTGGGCCGGCCCGCCTCTTATAGTGGTCATGGAGTGTATGGGTCGGCCATATTGGGAAGTGATGGGAGACATTGGAGGCTAACTTTTGCTTTGGAGGGTTCTGGTGTGGAGCTGAAGCTCACTTCGTTAGTCATGTGGCGAGGAAGACTAACTCGGAGTAATGAAGATTACCGGTAAGTAACCGGGGCATTACCTCCGCGTTAGTCTTTCTCTCCACATGACTAACGAAGTGAGCACATACCCAAGCCAAAAAGGCTTCATGGTACACAAGTAACCGGGGCATCTGTCCTCATAGACTCCTAGCCAACCTCAGTCGGAAATGCACTTCTTCTAAGCAGGTAGCAATGGACAGACCAAGTGGACAGCAAGAACTGAGTGAACACAGTGCATGATGACAGGCCAGCAGAAAAATTGACAGGTTTAAAAGTGTATAACATTACAGCAGGGAAATATCATCAGAGTGACCATCGAGGCATAGAGTCTGGTAGTCGTAGGTGATGAATAAAAGACTGGAGTATTGGAGCAATAATGAGCACGCGTGAAGAAAAAGGGTCCTTAAAGAGCACAGGAATGATTAATGTGCTGGTGAGGGAGGGGCCTATCTGTATATGGAAAAGATGGAGGAAGAAGAGTTTTTTGGCATCACCATGGTCAAGAAGAACCCAGGCTCCATAGGGCATCCATGAACAGTGGCGGCTCCTCCGCTAAGGTGGAGGAGCATCGCCCCACTGCCATAAAGCAGCAAAAGAAAGGGAAAAATAAAATGATAAAGTTATGCCATTTTACTTTGTCCTCCTGCTGCGGCAGCTTGGGTGAGGGGTGGGACGGGGCTGCAGAGCAGGGGAGGCGTGGTAGAACACTTCTAACTGCTCAACAACTGCTTGGTCGGCACTCCCGAGCCACCCAAAACAGTCATGTGCACTTTCAGTGTTCTCCATGCAGGCTGCATTACAGCCTGCATTGTGAACATGCTCACCCCTGCAGCCCCTGGCTGAGCGCAGTGGCGCTCAGACCAATCACAACGCTGCACTGCAGCGTTGTGATTGGCTGCACGGAGCATGGGAGCCCTGGTGCCTCCCGTTATCCCAGGGAGAGGACGCAGAAGAGGCGGTGGCTGTCCCAGCCGGCCATCCGGGAGGTAAGTGGGTTTTTTTTAAACCCGATCCCCCCCCGCCCCTTTCCCCCCACCTGTCCCACTGCTGCTTCCAGACAGCAGCCGTGACTGTCCATGAACATATAAGCCAAAATCCTAGACAGCGCACATGAATGCAGCTACCACAGAAGGGGGCAAAGACAGATCTCAATTCCGGATTGAGGGGTAATTTGCAACACCCCCCCTCTCTCTCAATTTTCCTCAGAGCTTGACATGGTTATCCGGTCCACCAAAATGAAAGGTGTGCAAGGTCGGTGAAGGACTTTACTCTCTTTTGCATGGTGTGCCCCTATATTTTCGCCTTAACTGTTTTGCTGGCCGTAAAACTCTACAACTGGTTAGAAGGAGTAGAGTGTCTTCCACCCTCTCTGAGTCTCCCATATGTCAAATATATTCTTGGGCCCTGGGCTGAATGGGGCCCTAATTGAAGAGTTGGGCCCCCGCTGAGCTGCAGGGGCTGCGGTGGCCTAGGATACGCCCGTGGGATGCAGGCAGTACATGACCAGCGAAATTTGAGGAAAGGGGAAAAGTAGGGTTTCAACTTTTCTTCCGAACCTCTTACTCTATTCCTCACTCTCTTAAGTGTTTAGATCAGAATCTAAATGCGTCTATCTGATTTATTCTAACAGACCTAAAGCAACAACACCGTGGTGTTAGCTGCTGCTATCAGTAGAGGCCCTGTGAATCAAAGGTCAGATGAACAGCGGCTTATTTCTGTAGGTGCGGCCGTTAACACTTCTATTATCATCTCGCTAGGGCATTAGCAGCTGCTGAGCCGCCCTGTTGCCATAGAAACCACACCCCTTGCATCACCGCTCTTCCCGGCATTCTATTTGTCTGCACGCGCTGCGCTCTTCAAAGCTGGCGCCTCGGGCTACTTGAGGGATATCGGAATATAAATTGTAATTAAGCAAACGGCTCTAGAGTTTCCCGGGGGAAGAAAGGGACCATTGTTAGCATATTCTGGAAAAAGAAGGACCCGGGAACAGGACACCAAAGAAAAACCGCTGCGCACTCAGTTGATGCAGAGATTAAGAAACTGATTCCAGCCTTAATGCCATTTTATTAACGGAAAATAAAAAAGCCTTAATCTTCTGTGCAAAAGCTGCCTAGAAGTTCCAATGTCGGATTTTATGTAATAGACCTTTGGCAAACGAAATGCGACGCAATACTATTTGAAGATATTTACAAAGTTACAGTAATGCTCTTCTGAAACCTGATGTCTCAGTTTATGTAAATGAGGGAGACGTCCAGGTATCTGCACAAAAGTTTGTTCTTTACATTATATCTCAACCATGTGTTCTAAAACGTCTGCATATCCCAAAATGCATCCACACAAGTCACCGTATCTCTAAGTCTGTCAGCGCACATTAATGTCTTCTTTTAAAAACAGACCCAAAACACTGTAAGCCTCAAGGGCCCACGTGATTCAGCAAGGGTCCGTGGTGAGGAGGCCTTTTGCTGTGTGGCCCATTGTTAGACCTACGTCTAAGGGGGTAGCTTGGCTCAGGTCACTTGGCTGAACACTCCTTTTGGCTTTTCAGGCCTGCATCCCACTCAGCTCGCAATCCTGCGCCACATCACTCAAAAAGAACACTACACCGATTTAATTTATGGAATACTCCAAGTCTTTATCTTTTCCTAACAAACTTAGTTTTCTGGATTCTCACTTTGGAGTGTAGCGGATAATTACATTACAGGTTGAACAACTCCCTTCATTTAGGAATAAAACATGGCATAACAACTCAGAATACTCTTTTCACCACAGTTCAAAGATTAACAGTTCGTAGGCTTCAGGTAGAGCATTTCGCAACATTTCGAGTTAAACCATTTCAGTACATTTCCCCAGGACATTCCCTTCGAGATAATTCTAACACAGTAGATCTCTCCACCCACTAAGTGGTCCCACCCGGCCGTTTACGCTCTGAGAATCCCCTCCGGTTCCACCATGCAGGGTCACCCCTCTAGATCTTATAAGCACTAGTGGGTCTCCAGAGGAACAGTTGACAGACAATGGCTACCTTCAGTTAGGTTACTGGTAGTATTCCATAACCCTGGCTCTACTCTGTCCCCGTTACGCCATCCATCTAGGCGCTTCCTGAGGCTGGGGTTCAACCTATTACTTCCCTCACCAGTCGTGAGCCTGCCAGTAACCAATCCTGGATACGTGCCTGATTCCGCTAGGCTGCCGGTAACTACCACGACCTTACTTGGCCTTCCCCCTCGCTTCCTGATAAACGAACAATCCGGCCCCAGTTCTCTCCCCGGCCCCGCGCTGTTCCCAGCTTACTGTCTGATAGCGAAGTCCTCATCCAGGACAGCTCCCGGTCTCTCACCTCTGGCGCGGAGCTCGGGGGGGGGGGCGGGGGCAACCAGCAAGGGAGACCTGCCGTAAAGAGGGGAACGCAACAGCAGGCTCTTTCAGGCCACCTCCCCCAAGGGATTCCCCCGGTTGTATATTCTCCGGTGATGACGGACGCCTCTCCGCTTCCCTGCAGCAGAATCTCACCACACGGGGCACAACCAGGAGACTTCGTTGTCAGCAGATATCCGGGATCGGGCGTCCTGGGTGGGCGCGGCCTCCGCCTCCTTTCCACAACAAGGGGGCGGCGCTCAGGTCCCTCTCATGTGACCAGGGCCGCAGCTTCACTGCCTCACTTCCTGACTGAGGAGAATCTCCGACGGGCGGTCGCGCTGCTCCCTCACAGCTGACACACACCCGGAGCCAATTCCCCGCCTTCGGCCTCACAATGGCAGCGCCTCCCGCCAAGGGACCCCAGGTGACCTCTCAACTTCAGGTGGGGGGAAGAAGTAGAAACGGCCAGGGCTCCGGCAATGGGTCTCGTGGAGGGGCAGGGGAAATCACAAGGTGCCGGCTTCCACACAGGAACTGAGGCAACCAGACTCCTGGGGCTGGGGCACAACCACCTCTCTTCTTCGTCAGAGAGAGTGACACGCTGGATCAGTCCAGAAATTCCCAGATGACACGGATTTGGGGAGGAGATGGCCCAGGCGCTGGCCCACTCCAAAGTCCAGGGGGTCAGGGGGTCAATCTACCTGGAGCCTTCCTCAGGTACACGGACCTCAAAAGTCACGGGCTGCACTCAGGGACCGGTCACAGGGTGAGGGGTGATGTTACTAGGATTAGGACTCTGCGCAGACCCTGGGACCTGTCTGTTCCCCTCTAAGTACAACCACCTCCTCACACAGGCGCCTTACTCCTGATGACTCCACAGCCCAGCTTGATTCTAAAATGGCTGCCCTCCTGCCACCTCTATTTATCACCTTGGGCTGGACTTGCCAGAGGGGTCCAGAAGGTTCTGGAACCTCCCATGGCAGTCATGGCCCGGGTGCTGAGGTGACAGTTGGAGCCACCATTTTGTGAATCCTACCTTCCTCCTCTATCTACCTCAGTGGAGCACCTTGCGCCTTTTCCTCATGTGAGGAGGAAAAGGCGCCCAGAACCTCTACATCAGCACCCCAAAAAGTTTGGTAGACAGAAAAAATGAGAAGGGGACAAGGGACAAAAATAATAAAATGAGGAGGGAACTGCCAAAGGGCTGACAGGTCTAACACGCGTCCCCCCCAGCTGAAAGTGGGGAGAGCTACCCAACCCCTTGGGAGTCCTCTTCACTAAGGCGGAAATACCTGGAGAGACCGTCAGCATTGGCGTGGTCCACTCCTGGGCGATGTTCCACCCTAAAGTCCATCCCCTGTAGGGAAATGGACCACCTCAACAGCTTGGGATTTTCGCCCCTCATTTGCATCAGCCACCTTAGGGGCCGGTGGTCGGTCTGAACCAGGAAGTGCGAGCCAAACAAGTATGGCCGCAGCTTCTTCAGAGCCCACACCACCGCAAAAGCTTCCCTCTCAATTGCACTCCACCTCTGTTCCCGGGGGAGTAGTCTCCTAGATAGGAAAACCACCGGTTGGTCTAGACCCTCATCATTGAGTTGCGACAGCACTGCCCCAATACCGTGCTCCGACGCATCTGTCTGGACGATGAACTCCTTAGCGAAGTCAGGGGCCCTGAGAACAGGTGCCGCACACATGGCCTTTTTCAAGGTGTCAAAAGCTTGTTGACATCCCTCGGTCCAGATCACCCGTCGAGGGTGCTTCTTGGAAGTGAGCTCAGTCAAGGGGGCCACGATGGTTCCGTATCCCTTGACAAAGCGTCGGTAGTAACCAGTGAGGCCCAAGAAGGCCCGGACCTCCGTCTGTGTCTTGGGGGGCTCCCAGGCCATGATGGTTTCGATCTTGGCCTGGAGGGGTTGCACCTTACCCCGACCCACCAAGTGACCGAGGTACACTACCGACCCCTGCCCGATCTGGCACTTGCTCGCCTTGATCGTCAGACCTGCCTGCTGCAAAGCCTGAAGAACAGCCTGAAGGTGACGCAGATGGTCCTCCCAGCTGCGGCTGAAGACAGCGATGTCATCCAGGTACGCAACTGAAAAGGCTTCCATACCAGAGAGGACCTGGTTCACCAATCGCTGGAACGTAGCAGGGGCGTTCTTGAGCCCAAAGTGCATCACACAGAACTGGTAGTGACCCTCGGGTGTGGAGAAGGCTGACCTTTCCTTGGCTCCATCCGTCAGGGAAATCTGCCAGTACCCGGAAGTGAGGTCAAAGGTACTGAGATATTGGGCAGCTCCCAACCGGTCAATGAGCTCATCCGCCCTCGGGATTGGATGAGCGTCTGTCTTTGTCACAGAATTCAGTCCCCTATAATCCACACAGAACCGGAGTTCTGGGGTAGTGCCCGGTGGGGCAGCTTTAGGTACCAGTACCACTGGACTGGACCAGGGACTACTCGAAGGCTCAATCACCCCTAGCTCTAGCATCTTGGTAACTTCCTCATGGATGCTAGCCTTCACCTTATCCGACAGTCGGTAGGACTTGGACTTCACAGGTGGGCTGTCCCCTGTGTCCACGTCATGGGTACACAGATGAGTCCTTCCCGGGATAAGGGAGAACAAGGAAGCAAACTGCTCCAGTACCTGGCGACAGTCCTTCCGTTGTTCAGGAGTTAGTGACGGTGAAAGGATCACTCCCTCCACCGACCCATCCTTCTCTTGGGACGCAAACAGATCAGGAAGAGGTTCACTTTCCTCTTCCTCCGACCCATCAGTCACCATCATTAACGTGACCTCGGGTCTCTCTTGGTGAGGCTTGAGGCGATTGACATGGAGCACCCGATGGGGCTGCCTGGGGGTCTTAAGATCTACCACGTAGGTAACCTTGCCCTTTTTCTCAACCACCTCAAAGGGACCTGACCAGCGATCCTGGAGGGCGCTAAGCTCTCCAGGTTCCATCACCCACACCTTCTGGCCAGGCTCCAGCTCCACCGGGTGAGCGTTTCGGTCATACCATTCCTTCATGACCGTTTGGCTGGCTTCTAGGTTTTCAGAAGCTTGCTTCCACAACCTAGCCATTTGGCTACGAAAGGCCAGCATGTAGCTCACCACATCCGGGGGAAGTTTTCTGGGAGTCTTTTCCCATCCATCCTTCACCAGGCTGAGGGGTCCACGCACAGGGTGCCCGTACAACAACTCGAAGGGGCTGAAGCCCACTCCCTTCTGTGGTACCTCCCTGTACGAAAACAGCAAACAAGGTAGGAGGACGTCCCATTTCCTCCGCAGGCTCTCGGGCAGACTCCGGATCATGCCCTTTAAGGTTTTGTTAAACCTTTCCACCAGACCATTAGTCTGGGGGTGATAAGGAGTGGAGAACCGGTAGGTAACTCCACACTCTTTCCACATGGCCCGCATGTAGGCCGACATGAAGTTGGTACCTCTGTCCGACACCACTTCCTTGGGGAATCCCATCCGGGTAAAAATTCCCATAAGGGCCCGTGCCACCGCAGGTGCAGTAATGGTCCTCAGAGGGATAGCCTCTGGGTACCGTGTGGCATGATCCACCAGAACCAGGATAAACCTGTGACCGGCTGACGTTGGTGGATCCAATGGCCCAACAATGTCGATGCCCACCCTTTCAAAGGGGGTACCAACGACAGGCAGTGGTTCCAGGGGAGCCTTCAGCTTCACCCCTGTTTTCCCACTAGCTTGGCAGGTTACACACGTCCTACAGAAAGTATCTGACGCAATCCTCATCTGAGGCCAGTAAAAATGAGGGACAAGTCGAGCAAAGGTCTTGTCTTGTCCCAAGTGTCCTGCCAAGGGTATTTTGTGAGCCAGTCCTAATAGGAAGGCTCGGTAACGCTGGGGAACTACCAAGGCCCGGGATGAACCATGCACCGGAGCCTTGGGTTCGCTATACAGGAGTCCATCTTCCCAGTATATGTGGAAGTTCCCCGAATCGTTACCCGCTGCCTGGGCTTCGGCCTGCCGCCGTAAACCCTCAAGGGTAGGGCACTCCTTCTGGGCCCGACAAAACTCTTCCCCAGTAGGTCCTCCCTCCACCTGCCAGTCTGCAGGGGTAGGCAAGCCCTCCAGGGACGTTACATCCCCCTCCGTAGACTCCGGGACCACCTTAGTTGCCCCATCCACCTTTGGAGGGTCAGATGCCGGGGCAGGCTTTCCCCGTCCACCCTTTCCGGCAGCTGGTTGGGCCTTTGTCCCAGGCTCCAACCTCTGTGAATCCCCTCTTCGGGTGGTCACGGACCGAGTGTGGGCACACGTCCACTCAGGGGTCCCCAACATTTCCATGTGGGCCCTGAACTCAACCTCCTTCCACGCCGAGTATTCAAGGTCATTTCCCAACAGGCAGTCGACCGGCATGGCAGGGCTGATCGCAACTCGTAGAGGACCCGCAACCCCTCCCCACTCAAAGGGAACCTGGGCCACCGGATAGTGACCCTCTCGGTTGTCAGCCATCACAACCGGGTGGACTACATTGGGGACCACCTGCTCTGGGGACCCCAGCTGACTCCTTACCATAGTCATGCTGGCTCCTGTGTCCCTCAGAGCCTCCACCCTCTGGGCATTGATGGTGACCCATTGCCTGTACTTAGTAGTATTCGAGGGCATCTGGGTCTTAGTAACCATCTCACAATCCCCTAAGGACACTAAGGTTAGCCCTGCCCACTCACCTCCCTTATCTAGGGGCAACTCCTCCCCGAGCACTACACTCGCCACCCCAGGGGTCTTTCCTCCAATGGGAGGGTGTGGTCTCTTGGGACACTTGGCATCCCCCTTATAGTGCCCAACCTCACCACACTCGTAACATCGGACAACCCTAGGCTGCTGACCACGGTCAGGATAAGGGGGTTTGTGGGGACCAACCTTAGGAGGGAATCCTACTCCCTTCCCTGGTGAACTCTTTTGGGGGCCTTTAGAGAACTCCCTCTTTTTGTCTCCCCCCTCTTTCTTCTGGGGGGTGCCTTGTCCAGCCCCTTGGAAATTCCCTCCAGTCCCTTTTGAGGATACCCGGGTACTTGCCCAGATATCTGCCTCCTCTGCAAGCTTCCTGGTATTAGTGAGCTTGCTGTCTACTAGGTGCTGACGCAGCTCTGGAAAACTTTTCTCGAGGAGATGCTCCTTTAAGATTAAATTGTACAGTCCCTCATAGTCCTTGACTTCACTACCCTGCACCCAGCCCTCTAAGGCCTTCCTGGCATAGTCCAAGAAGTCCACCCAATTCTGAGTGGACAACTTCTGACTGCCCCGAAACCTCTGCCTGAATTTTTCAGGGGTCAGTCCAAATTTCCTTACTAGGGCTACCTTCATGACGGGGTACCTGGTCTGGTCTGGCTGTTCTAGCGCTAACAAGGCATCCCTCCCCACCGGAGGCATATACCTATACAGGCCACCCCCCCCACTGGGCTTCAGGGACCCCATGGGCTCTTAGAGAAACCTCATAGGCAGCCAGCCATTTTACAATGTCATCCCCTATACCATAGCTAGCAACCACATCTTTGGGCAGGTAGGGCCTGGACTCTCTCGGGACTTCTCTCGGTATGCTGCCACCATTAGGACTGCTGGGGGTTCCAAGTTGAAGGGCTTTGAGCTCTAACTCTTTTAAGTGAAGCTCATGGAGGAACCTCCTCTCCTCCCTCTCCTTTTCCAACCGGGCCAGATCCATTCTAAGCTGTCTCTCTTCCCTCCGATCAACTAGGTCAGCAGAGGACAGGCTCCCCCCTGAGGCGCTACTTCCCACTCTTGATGGGGCCCTGGACCCAACGTCCACATTACCGCTCCCAGGGGGAAGAAGGACTTCCGGTTCTTCTAGGAGATCTAGTCCTGGTTCTTCTTCCCGTTTCCCGCTAGGGTGGGCCATAACCCAGGCTCTTAAGCTTGCCTGGAGCTCTGTCTTCTTTGCCCCCTGCTTAAAGAATACCCCCCGTTCCTGGCAGAACTCCTTCAATTGGGCCACTGTATACTCCTCCAGCCTACCCAATTCGAATTCCATCCTGCCAGATGGGACCCCAACACAGGAACTTTACTCAAGAAAGGGAATATACACAGGACATTTTCAAAAGATCCTCCAATTAGAAAACAATCTGGAGAAAACTCCAGTCAAAACAATCCAGTGTAGGTGGTGATGCGCGCAAAACTGCTACCAAGCGGATGCAAGCACTGAATAACGATCCCACCGCTGAGCACCAATTTGTTAGACCTACGTCTAAGGGGGTAGCTTGGCTCAGGTCACTTGGCTGAACACTCCTTTTGGCTTTTCAGGCCTGCATCCCACTCAGCTCGCAATCCTGCGCCACATCACTCAAAAAGAACACTACACCGAATTAATTTATGGAATACTCCAAGTCTTTATCTTTTCCTAACAAACTTAGTTTTCTGGATTCTCACTTTGGAGTGTAGCGGATAATTACATTACAGGTTGAACAACTCCCTTCATTTAGGAATAAAACATGGCATAACAACTCAGAATACTCTTTTCACCACAGTTCAAAGATTAACAGTTCGTAGGCTTCAGGTAGAGCATTTTGCAACATTTCGAGTTAAACCATTTCAGTACATTTCCCCAGGACATTCCCTTCGAGATAATTCTAACACAGTAGATCTCTCCACCCACTAAGTGGTCCCACCCGGCCGTTTACGCTCTGAGAATCCCCTCCAGTTCCACCATGCAGGGTCACCCCTCTAGATCTTATAAGCACTAGTGGGTCTCCAGAGGAACAGTTGACAGACAATGGCTACCTTCAGTTAGGTTACTGGTAGTATTCCATAACCCTGGCTCTACTCTGTCCCCGTTACGCCATCCATCTAGGCGCTTCCTGAGGCTGGGGTTCAACCTATTACTTCCCTCATCAGTCGTGAGCCTGCCAGTAACCAATCCTGGATACGTGCCTGATTCCGCTAGGCTGCCGGTAACTACCACGACCTTACTTGGCCTTTCCCCTCGCTTCCTGATAAACGAACAATCCGGCCCCAGTTCTCTCCCCGGCCCCGCGCTGTTCACAGCTTACTGTCTGATAGCGAAGTCCTCATCCAGGACAGCTCCCGGTCTCTCACCTCTGGCGCGGAGCTCGGGGGGGGGGGGCGGGGGCAACCAGCAAGGGAGACCTGCCGTAAAGAGGGGAACGCAACAGCAGGCTCTTTCAGGCCACCTCCCCCAAGGGATTCCCCCGGTTGTACATTCTCCGGTGATGACGGACGCCTCTCCGCTTCCCTGCAGCAGAATCTCACCACACGGGGCACAACCAGGAGACTTCGTTGTCAGCAGATATCCGGGATCAGGCGTCCTGGGCGGGCGCGGCCTCCGCCTCCTTTCCACAACAAGGGGGCGGCGCTCAGGTCCCTCTCATGTGACCAGGGCCGCAGCTTCACTGCCTCACTTCCTGACTGAGGAGAATCTCCGACGGGCGGTCGCGCTGCTCCCTCACAGCTGACACACACCCGGAGCCAATTCCCCGCCTTCGGCCTCACAATGGCAGCGCCTCCCGCCAAGGGACCCCAGGTGACCTCTCAACTTCAGGTGGGGGGAAGAAGTAGAAACGGCCAGGGCTCCGGCAATGGGTCTCGTGGAGGGGCAGGGGAAATCACAAGGTGCCGGCTTCCACACAGGAACTGAGGCAACCAGACTCCTGGGGCTGGGGCACAACCACCTCTCTTCTTCGTCAGAGAGAGTGACACGCTGGATCAGTCCAGAAATTCCCAGATGACACGGATTTGGGGAGGAGATGGCCCAGGCGCTGGCCCACTCCAAAGTCCAGGGGGTCAGGGGGTCAATCTACCTGGAGCCTTCCTCAGGTACACGGACCTCAAAAGTCACGGGCTGCACTCAGGGACCGGTCACAGGGTGAGGGGTGATGTTACTAGGATTAGGACTCTGCGCAGACCCTGGGACCTGTCTGTTCCCCTCTAAGTACAACCACCTCCTCACACAGGCGCCTTACTCCTGACGACTCCACAGCCCAGCTTGATTCTAAAATGGCTGCCCTCCTGCCACCTCTATTTATCACCTTGGGCTGGACTTGCCAGAGGGGTCCAGAAGGTTCTGGAACCTCCCATGGCAGTCATGGCCCGGGTGCTGAGGTGACAGTTGGAGCCACCATTTTGTGAATCCTACCTTCCTCCTCTATCTACCTCAGTGGAGCACCTTGCGCCTTTTCCTCATGTGAGGAGGAAAAGGCGCCCAGAACCTCTACATCAGCACCCCAAAAAGTTTGGTAGACAGAAAAAATGAGAAGGGGACAAGGGACAAAAATAATAAAATGAGGAGGGAACTGCCAAAGGGCTGACAGGTCTAACACCCATGAACAAAGATGTCCTAAAGTACTACCACTTCAGGTGTTACGGTTGTCTTTGCCTTTTCCTCTTAACTCCTCAGGTGGGGCTGTTGTTTGTTGCCTTGACCTCACCAGACCTATTCAGAGTTCTTGTCCCATTTTACGGACCACTAACAGCTCTCCAGGGTGGGCTCAGCTCTCTCCTGGACACAGGGCAGGTCTCCCTGAACCAAGGCAGACATCAGGTCTTGTGGATCATTAACTTCATCCACAAAACATCAGATTTCAAGGAGTCAACTAAGAATGTACAGAGTGAAAAGACCATAAGAGAAAATAATAATTTAGGAAATCATAATATTGCCTGAACATGCTATTGGGGCAGGAATATCTCCTGCAGTGTGTACAGTCACATTGCCCTGTCCTGAGTGGCAGACTGTGATCACCTGGCATCCCAGATTTTGGCACTAGTCTCATGCTGATCTAGCATACGTGCCGAGGTCCACGGTGTTCCTTAATGTGACGGAGGTCCTGGATCTGCCCTATGACCTGGAGGGGTCCATCAAGCATGCCCTTAGTTTGATGATCATGGACTACCGGCACTGTCGCAAGTTTAGCAAATAGGTCGGCGGTGCAGCTGCTGCAGATCAAAGCTTATAAATTCCCCCTACTTCCACGGACTAAGTAATTTCACAGTCATGCGCACATACACTCAGCATATGCTGGTGGGGCCCATTACACCAACATTCATTCTATTACTCTATCCGTACTGAATATAAGAGAGAACTCTTTAATCAATCTGCACCTAATTTGAGGTCAATGCAACCGAATTGAATTATCTTGAGTCTTGATATAAACAATTAAACACATCTGAGATCTCAATAACATGACAAGGAAATAACCACCCGACACTGTAATTCAAACAAGAATTATTTATCTAAATTAATTCATATGGGAAACCATACAATTTGCAAGATCATTATTCTCATATTTACCTATTCTGGCTAAATGTCGTTCTCTAAGTCAGGACAGGTCTCTCAGCAAAGAATTAAAGTCTCTCGAGCTGTCATGTAGAGTCACCGTCCTCTCAGTCAGCATCGGTCTTCTTGATCATAAGTTCAGGAAGAAGTAACCCCAGACCCTCTCTAGTCTAGTAATATTTATACTAAAATGTACATACTAAAAGTTACAAACAAAGCTCTAAAACGTCCGTTAAGCAGGAAAGGATGTCATCTTGCAACATTAGAAGAATCTCCGCTCTTGGATATCTCGAAATTCAAAACAAGGAAATAGGAAGTCCAAAACTAACTCGTAACATCCACGGATGTCCTTCTCCAGAATTGTATCACTCGCAGTGAAGCCACCACAAGTTTATCAAAAATGTTCATTTGTGACAAATGTTCTCTACCAAGGATAACTGGCGGTCATCCCAGAGCTGTCATCTTTTTTTCATAGCTTTTTAGTTCAGGCAGAGGCCAGGGTCACAATCAGCGAAGCCTCTCTTCATATTTCATCTACTCAAATGCAGGCTGTAGATGTCGTCCATTTTCTTAACAGGCCACAACGGACAACTTAATTAAAAAGCAACACAAAACAACGTTACTACATTGTATTGATTATACAGTGTTAATTCCCACTAATACCCTTATGTGTATGTATTTATCTAGCCATTTGCAACATAAAAAGGCATTAAAGCATATTATTTTAACCCCTTCGACGCTCATGACGGAACGGTTCTGTCATGAGCGTCGGTTGAGCTGTGCTCATGACGGAACCGTTCCGTCATGACCACGCCCGCGCAGGTAACGGTCAGCACCGCGGGGGAATCCGCCCCGCATGGAAGGGGTTAAAGAGCAACCACATAACAAATATCACATAAGCCACACTTATTTAATTAATTTGCTCACCAACTTAGTTCACTTATTAATTTAGCCATGCAATGGCATTGCCACGTATAATTCTTTCATTAGTAAGGTTGGTTAATAAAAAACTCAACAAACTTAGTACTTAATAATTAATCATTAGTAATTTTAGTTATGACATACAAAAATATAAACTGATGTTTGGGTTTAAGTAAAAAACTGCTCCAGCAATCCCCCCTTTGGTGATATATCATCACCACAAAAATCCAACCCAAAGGTTTTAGTTCCCCTTTTTTTTTTTTAAGAAAAATTCAAATGTCTTTTTGTTAATTCGTTAAACTCCAGTTTCTCTTTCATCATCTCTTTTTGTTTCTAAGTACATGCTCTCCCTAAATTCTTCCAATTCTATTTCTTGTGGGTCTCTTTTTGACCTCTTTTGTCTCTTTTCAACATTTTCTTTCATTATTTTTTTTTATTCCTCCTATATCTACAACATAAACACCCTAATCTAAGAATCAATAAAGTAACAATCACACATGTCAATGGAAATAATATCTTACCAAAAATGGTACTACCTATCTTAGCTATAAAATTCTTAACAGCAATCATCTTATTAGCCATTTCAGTCCAGATACTTTCAGCTTCCAGTGGTACTAATTCTTCATGCAAATCAGTAATATTTTTGATATAGACTTTTAGATCTTTGCTTTCATCAGGAATGTAAGTGCAACAATGTTGAACTTTCAGCATTCCACAGACTCCACCCTCTTTTGCCAATAGAATATCAAGGGCAAGTCGATTTTGCATAGACATAGCGCGTAAAGCAACCATCTCTGTATTTACCAATAGAAACCCTCCAGCGGTGCTTGTCGATAAGCGATCCACCACTGTTGACAGTTTCCGAATTCCATATGCATTTAATGAAATTCCCACTGCTGGTATCAAAGCTCCAAAAATATCTCCTACAATTTCTGTCCAAGTTTCTCTTTTAATACGTGTTAGTAAATTAATTTGTTCTGCATCTTCTATTCTATCTATATGGAAAATTTTTGGAAAGACCAGGCCAACATAACATGTGCCATACCAATGGTCAGGTAACCTATAATAAGCCTTATTCCCACAAATATAATACACTCCCGGGAAAACTGGATCTTCTCCCCCTTTGAATTCCCATCCTGTTGCAATAAAGTATGTATCATGGCACTCACTAGTCCCAACAAAATAATAATCATATTGGGATTTCCTTCTGGTAATGCATAGTTTACCCTTCTGTGGTGCATCTAAAGCCAAAGTTGGACTGGCCCCATTTTTCAACTCCTTTCCCATCTCAATGTCCCACATTGTCTCACTCATTTTATATCCTCTTGCCTTTTCATGCATACCCATTCTCCTTTTCTCTACCATGTCTAGGAAAGCTTCTTCTACTACCTTCAAACTACAAGTTAAATTGTTTCTAAAAATGTAATCTAATGTTAATTCTTCTGTTTCAATAAAAATTTCACCTAAAATGTTAGCTTCTTTAGCAGGATTCCGTTTTTTATTCATAGGCAATTGTCCAAAAATGTTATTCTTATTAGACATATCATAATCTATTTTCCCTAATAAATAAAAAATACTAATCAACACACTACATGAAATTTCATACGTAGCTGGGAGATGATGATAAGTAACTCCCTCTGAAACGGATGCAGGTAACTGCATACAGACGTAGCAATCCCTTACCTCCATTGTCTTTACATATTCATGCAATAATTTTGAAAAAACATTACTAGAAATATCATTAATTGACCTATCCTTGTGTATGTATATATTACTAATTCTAGTTGGTACTACTTTCTGTGAACTCTTCCCTATGTTAGTCATATTCTCAGTATGTATTCCCAAAGTGTCTACTGTAACTCTAAAAATAACTAATAAAGCAAGCACACTCCATAATAGCATCAATAGTCCTGTACAGCAGCAGCACATTCTGCACCATCTTTTCAAGAAGGTACATCTACTTTTATTATTTTCTGTGTTAGCCATCTTATTACTTTGACTGTGTCTTTTGATTTAGCCTCTTCTACTCCACTACTGAATCTCTTAGGACAGATCCACTAGATCATTACAATCTGTTAATTTTTTTTTTATTTCTTCTTCTTCACCCTTCTCCAAGTGACTCCTTCAATTCACTCAATTTGGATTTTCATCACTTTTCACTTCTTCATCATCAACATCAAATTGTATCAGATCCTGAACATCTGTCTCTTCTCCAATGTCAGACAAGATAACTTTCAGGATTCCAACAGTTTCCTCCTCCTCAACCACTTTCAGTAAGGTCCCCTCTGGATTTCCTTGACCCTCTGCCTCTTCTTCCTCTTCAGACAGTGCCATATATGTCCATTCTGGTGACCTATACTTCTGGTTGGGCTTTCTGATTCTCTTGATCTCCTCTGATTCCTTTGGTTCTTTTCGTTCTTCTTCTTTCGCTTGATTTTGGCTTGACACCTCGTTCACCTGTTCAGCTTTCGATGAATTCACTCGTGTTAGACGATATCTCAGCCTCTTTATCTTGTTAGGCCAAAGATCTCCTTTTACATTTCTTTTCTGTTTTACTTCTTTATTGTTCCTTTCTCCAATCCAAGTTCTCTTTCTCAGAACTCGACCCTCTGGTATCTTATTCTCACTCTCATCCGATTCTGTCTCATTTGCCTCTTGTTCATCAACAATTCTCTCTTTTTCCACAATCTTCTTCTCCACCAATTGAGATTTCCCTACTACTGTCCCTCCTCGGGTCTCCGACACGCAATCTTCTTGCTGTCTACTTGTCCCTTCACATAGCTCATCATGAATGTTCCCTACACCTCCTCGGGGTTCTTCCGCAATCTGACCCTCTCTATCTTCTTCTGACCCTACTTCTCCAAGAATTATCTCAGATGGATTCCTCTCAACTTCTTCATTTGACTCAGGTATAGTCTCTGTGGAATCACTCTTTTCTTTTCTTTCTTTCTCCTTATCTTCTCCACTGCTAGTTAGAACTTCAGGCACTCCTCCAGAATCTGAACTCTCTTCTGAGGTTCGCAATGTTCCTCTTGAAACTTCTTCTGGTAAGAAAAAAGAATCTCCTGACTCTCTTTCTGACTCTCTTTCCCCCCTTTCAGGATTCTTTTTTCTTCTCACTGTTTCAGTGTCTGCATCATCACTGGAATCTGATTCTTCAAAGTATTCTTTCCCAGTCCCATCCTTTGGATTTGGAACTCTCAGAGTATGGCTTGCATGGATCCAGTTCTTCACTCCAGCACACTTCACAGCAGTCGTCGTAGTCAGAATGACTTGTCTTGGCCTTCCCCACCTTGGAACCAAGCCATTTCTTCTTCTGTGCACCTTTATTCTCACCCAGTCCCCTGGGCTCAGGTCATGGGCTGCCTTCTTTTCAAGTGTGGTGGCGTCTTCTCCAACCTGGTGAAACACAGAATGAACTGCGTCAGCCAGGCCTTTACAGTAATCCAAAATCATGTCATCAGTTATAGTCATCAGCTTGTTGACGGGCACGAATGCATGTCTCATTGCACGTCCCATTATTATTTCATGTGGACTCAACCCCGTAGTTCTGTCTGGAGTAGACCTAATAGTCATCAGCACTAGAGGCAAGACATCAGGCCATTTCATTCCAGTGGCTAAACACATCTTGCCAATTCTGTTTTTTATTGTACCATTCATCTGCTCAACAACGCCAGAAGCCTCTGGTCGGTATGCACAATGTAGCTTCTGCTGTATACTCAATGCTTCACAAATTAAACTCATGAGTTCATTATAGAAGTGTCCTCCTCTGTCTGACTCAATTGTTACTGGGAACCCGTACCTAGGAATCAACTCTCTTAACAGCAACTTGGCCACTGTTATTCCATCATTTCTCCTAGTTGGATATGCCTCCACCCATCTTGAGAATAAACAGACTACCACTAGAACATACCTCAATCTATTGACTTGGGGCATTTCAATGAAATCTATTTGCATTCTGGTAAAAGGACCTCCTTCCCTGCCTATTGTTCCTAGGCTCACCACTGTTTTCTTTCCAGGATTGAATTGCTGACAAATCAAACATCTTTGACAGATGCTCTCTGCTATCAGCCTGAACTTTGCATTGTACCAGGTCTGCTTAAAGGATCTAATCATAGCATCCCTCCCCAGGTGTCCCTGGCCATGATACATTCTTGCCATTGTTGACAACATAGCATTTGGCATGACTGGTCTTCCATCCCTATAGATCCATACATGATCCTTTTCTTTTGGTGCACAACCTGCCTTGATCCAATCCTTCATTTCCTCATCTCCTGCTTCATCCTGCAACTGCCTCACCTCCTCCCATGTTTCCATCACATTAGTAAACATCACAGAAAAAAAAGACATTTCTTTCTCTTTTCCCCTATTAATGGAATGATTGTTCCTTGCACAATACTGTGCTATGTCATTAGCAAATTTGTTTCCGAGAGTAACAAAATCATCACCCTGTCCATGAGCAGCACATTTTACAACTGCCAGCTCTTTGGGCAGCTGTATCGCCTCAAGCAATTTCCCAATCACTTCAGCATTCTTTATAGGAGTCCCACTTGAGGTCAGAAAACCTCTCTGTAGCCAAAGCTGGCCAAAATCATGAACAACTCCGAATCTGTACTGACTATCAGTCATTACAGTCACTCTCACATTTCTTCCAATCCTGCAAGCTTTTGTCAGTGCCACCAATTCCGCTACCTGAGCAGATTTAACTCCTTTCAAAGGTGAAGCTTCCACAACTTCTGAAACTTTACACACCGCATATGCAGCACTCAGCACACCTTCTTCTGTTCTCAGACATGATCCATCCACAAACAACACATGATCACTCTCAGGCAGTGGCAGATCTCTTATGTCTGGTCTCGGTTTTGTACAGTAATCAAGCACATCCAAGCAATCATGATCAACATCATCTCTCACACTCACATTTTCAGCATCTGGCAACAGTGTTGCTGGATTCACATTCACACATCTCTCAAGAGTCACATTTAATGCTCCCAGAATGATTTTCTCATATTTAGTCAGCCGACTATGTGACATATATTGAGTTCTGCTTCTTGTCAAAAGAATTGCCACATCATGAGGTACGAACACCCGTACAGGATATCCCATTATTATACCCTCACTCTGTTCCAAGCTTCTGCATGTAGCAGCTACTGCTTTCAGGCAACCTGGTAAACCCACAGCTACTGGGTCATGTGTTGATGTGAAGTACGCAATTGGCCTCCGCAGACGTCCATGTTTCTGGATTAACACTGAAAGTGCACATCCATTCCTCTCACTACAGTACAGCTCAAACTCCTTCTCACAGTCTGGCATTCCTAGAGCAGGGGCTTCACATAATTTATTCTTTAATTCTTCGAATGCTGCCATTTGTTCTTCATTCAATTCCAATGGGTCTTTTACTTCACTTTTAGTCAATTTAATCAGTGGCTTTGCTATCAGGGAAAAGTTACTTATCCACTGACGACAATAACCTACCATTCCCAGAAACATTCTCACTTCTCTCTGAGTCATTGGGGCTCTCATTCCTCTGATAATTTTGATCCTGTCAATGGTCACTTTTCTTAGACCTTTTTCAATATTGTGTCCAAGATAATGTACTTCTTTCTTGCAAAATTGCAATTTGGCTGGAAATACCTTTAATCCTCCATCAGCCAGATGATTCAATAAAGCTATGGTATCTACTTCACAGGCTTCACGTGTCCTCGATGCCACAAGTAGGTCATCGATATATTGTACTAGTACTGAGCTTTCAGGAATGGTCAGACTTTCCAAAGATTTCTTCAGCAACTGATTGAATATTGAAGGACTCTCTGTATACCCCTGTGGGATTCGGCACCATGCCAAAATACGCTGTCCAAACCGAAATGCAAAAATCGGCTGACTGTCATGATGCAATGGAATTGAAAAGAAAGCATAGCACAAATCAATTACTGTGTACCATTCAGCATCATGGGGAATCTGATACAAAATCACTGATGGATTTGGCACAATAGGACAGCATGATACCACAATTTTGTTAACCTTTCTCAAATCTTGTCCTATTCTGAACTTCCCATTAGGTTTCTTCAGTCCCATTATAGGTGAATTACATGGGCTACTTAGTAACTCTCTCAAGACTCCTTGCTGAATCATTTTGTCAATTATAGGTGTTATTCCTTCAATTATCTCTGGTGTCAATCTGTATTGTGGGATATTAGGATAAGAGATTCCCTCTTTCACTGTAATCTTTACTGGATCTACATTATTCATCAATCCCACATCCTCTCCAGTAAAATCCCAAACTGCTGCTTTCACTGTGTGTCTCAATTCTTGAGGCAAGTCATCTGGATTAAATACAGCATATGTTCCAATAACCTCATCTTCTCTATTGCCTAGAGTTACTCTGTATAAGACATCTTCATCCGGTGTCTCAAAGGCTATTCCATCCGGAGTACAAAAAATTGTGCAATTCATTTTACACAACAAATCCCTACCTAACAAGTTCACTGGACTAGTGTCCCACACTACGAACCTGTGCATATCTGAAAATTTCCCTATCCTTACCCTTACTGGTTCAGTAAGACGAGTCCTAATCTGTGTATTAGATACACCCACCACTTGGATTGCTTCGTCCGAGAGAGGAAGATTTCTTATATCTGCTGACCTGACAGTTGATCTCGTCGCTCCTGTGTCTACTAAAAAAGTAACTCTTTCTCCATTTATTTTCCCATCTACAAATGGTCCTGCCTGGTCTATTTCTAGAGTTGCTCCAAGTATGCACTCTTCCTCCTCTCTTCGGCACCGTCAGAAGTCCCTTTCAGACTCACTTCCCTCATTCTTTAGCCAATATTGTTGTATTGGATTTGTACGTCTCTGTTTGTTTACCTGTTCCTCAATGTAGAATCCCGAGTCTTGATTGTATTTTTGGGATCCTCTGTTCTGTGGCAAAGGCGGTTTTGGCTCCTGATTCTGCTGCTTGACAACCTTCTGCTGTTGCTGCGGATGATTACACCCCTCGTTCTGCACCTGTTGATTCAAGGATTGATTATCATTATTCACTAATGGTGGATTCGTACACTCGGATCTCCAGTGCCCTAATTTTCCGCAGTTGTGGCACGGAAATTTTTTCTTCGCCTCCTTAATGTTCCCCTTTCCTTTTCCTGTACCATATCTGGGCCTATTTCCTGGATTATTTGCTTGTTCAACCAGCTGTGCTTCTTGTCTTTCTGCAACCTTCACCTGTGCCCACATCGCTTTTTCCTTCAGCTTTCTTTGTTTCGCCTCAATTTCATCACTGAAGTACTTCGCATGTCTCAAGATCTCATCAATCTTCTTACTCTGCCAATCAACTGTGTGCTCACGTATCATTTCACTGATTTCAGGTCGCAAGCCATATACAAATCTGTATACAAAATGACTCAAATCCTTATCACCCAGATGTTCATCTCCACTGAACTGTTTAAAAGCCAGTATTAACCTTTCATAAAGGGCATGAACTGATTCTTTCACTTCCTGAAGTGTTCGATCTATCTTAACCCAATCTGTCTCTTTAGGAGGTACCTTATTCTTCAAGAACACTATGACCTGTTCACATTTCTTCATAACCTCCGGGTCTGGAGCTCCTGTCTTTGGATCTCTCGGATATTCTTTAGTGGGCCAATCTATGAATATTTTACACTCTGCCCACAAGTCTGCTGGAACAATTATATCAAACAGACTATTCAGGTCAATCCACAGCACTTTTGACAATTTCACAAACCTATCAACCTGCCTATACCACTCGACAGGCTTCTCTCTCAGTCGAGGGAAATCATTTGTAAATGACAAAATATCCTGTCTAGTCCATGGGACATGTACATGTCCTCCTCCAGGAATCTCTCTCATAGGATAAGCATCCACTGTTTTTTCCTTTTCTCTCATGGGGAATGCTGAGTAAGTCCTGTCCACTGTATCTTCTCTTTTCTTATACCATCTATCCTTCCACTTTTCCACATCACCCCATTTTCGCAATAATCCAATCATTTCCTTAATCTGCCCCATTCGGCCAACGTCATTTAGATTCTCAATATCTTTATCTGTAAAATCCACTCGGTAAGGCTTCTGTAAAGCTTTCACCTTATCCATGTCAATTCCCATTTCACTCGCTATTCCTTTTAACCTATCATGTGTATTCTTAGCCCTCCATGTGATGCTCTTGCACATGAATAACAACTCTCCATCATGATGATTTTTTAACGTTTCTGTAGGAATTGTTCCCACTATAAGCTCCTCCAATTCCATACGTAACCTGGCTACATCAATTGCCTGAGAATCTTTTTCCTTCCTTTGGAGAGCTTCCAACCAATCATTCAAATCCTCAGCCGTTATTCCTGTAGATTTTTCTGTACTCACTTGTTCTGTCATCCTCTGTGGTTCCAAAATTGATCTCCCCATCATAACATTTCTTTCCACACAACCAGTATTCAATCCTGAGTTAGGCTGTACATTTAACTCTCCACCACATATGGTATGTCTCAACTGATTCTCTCTCGTCCTCATTCCTGACTGTTCCGGGGAACTAACTAGTCCATTTCCTACATATGGAACTGTTAAACCATTTTCACCCGTTCTTTGCTTATCGAAAATAGGCATAACCGGACCTATGGTTACAGGCACTGTAACAGCTTCTAGATCTTAGTCAGTTCCCTGATTTTCTCTGTCAACTCAAATGTGGTTCTTGCTAATTCTCTTGTTTTTTCATCCTCGATTTCATTCTCTCTTTTTCTCTCTTGCTCCCTCTCTCTTTCCCTTTCCGCGAAAGAGCTACTACTTTTCAGATCAGGTGTCACAACTTCTGTTTTTATGATTTGCAAAGTATCTCTCATTGGGGTAACAACTGGTGTTCTCACTTCTGGTTCTTGTCTATATGGAGGTGGTCTCTTGTAAATCATGTCATCCAAGACTTCATCCTCATATTCATTAGCCCCATACCTTCTCAATTCTGCATTATGTACCTTTTCTGTACCTTTCCTCCCTTCTGTTTCCTCAACAGTTCTCACAGGATATAAACCCTCGGTCATACTAGCATCTCGCCATCTCCTCATTCGATCATGATGAGTTTCACGATCATATTTCCTCCCAAACATATACCTATAATTACCTCCACTCCTCTGTTTTTCTCGCTCATGCACCTCATCTTCCCATTCTACCAATGCCTCGAACTGTGTCGGCCTCGGTCTGGGCTCTAGACTCATCATTCTTTCCCGTAAATTTCTCAACACGGCCAGATTAAATGAACCATGTTCCGGGAATGCTAAAACACCATCTTCTCTAGTATACTTAGCCCAATCGTCTAACCAAATACAGGTATGATACCCATATTTCGCAACCATGAAGGATGCAGGAGTTCTTGTCGGAGGTAGTAACTCACCTTCTCTAGTTATTATATCCTTATCCTTGTCAAACCATTTTTTAATTTTACTGAACAAGGGTTTCTTGTTCTTTTCCTCTGTCTGGTAATACATTTTTGCGTTTATCACAACCCTCTAATCCTTTCTACAACTGTACGATCTTTTGTCCAATAACAGTGCGACCCACACTAACGCACCAATCCCGGAGCGTCTACGTCACCCTGTACTTCTTCCAATCCCTGCGCGGCTCACACCAACGCACCAATCACAGTGCTTTCACTGTTCTAACCCACTGTCCAATCACAGCGCGGTCTTTCTGACGTCAGCAGTCGCTGCAGTCGCTTCTACTCCTGTCTCCTGTCACTCGTCTACCCCTCCTTTACAAAACCTTCTTGGTAGACTTTGTTTCAGATTCTACAAATCTATTAGTTACAACATATAAACATCTCCATTGTCTGCTCCGCTAACCACATAATAGTAAAGACCTTTCCCACGAGAATCCCGCTTCTCTCTAGAACAGCGCTTACCTCTGCTCTACTACGGAATTGTTACTTTCGTTGACACAGTAGCACATCCCTCTGCTCTGCCCTTCTAACATGCATCCATTAACTGTTTCCTCCCGGAATGTTCCTAAGAGCTTCACAATCAACTAAATGCCCATACATTCACGCACTTTCACACCAGGAAATGTAGCACACTCACACAGAATCCTGTCTTTCCCGAGAACAGCGAACAGTCTGTCCTACTACAGAATTATAACATACGTTAACCAAGCAGCGCTTACCTCTGCTCTGTCCTTCAAACAAGCTCAGAGAATACCTATTACCTTCCCAGTGATAAGCGTTAACGGAAATCCCAAAAAGGATCCCTGATACCTAAGACCAGAACTTCACAGATAACCTTCGCAACCATACACACTTCTCTTATACAGAAAATATGTCTCTAGTAGTAACACACGACGATGTCACCGAATCGAACCCAAACAATGCGACGCGCAACTTCAATTGTCACACGCTTTTCCCTGCATTCGTACAGGGCCAACAATTCCGCCTTTCCCGAGAGCAGTACTCACTTTCCTCTGCCCTACTACGGAACTGTCACCGACTCCCTACGTCCCAGAAGCCGTACACACTACATATAACTCAATATGACTTCAACATTTAGTGTTAGTACATGTATCAACATCAATCAATAAATCCAAAAGCCTATGTACAAGCAATCTATCAGATCAAGACAATAATCAAAACCATCATTCTGCTACCAGGAAACTGCTGCAGATCAAAGATTATAAATTCCCCCTACTTCCACGGACAAAGTAATTTCACAGTCATGCGCACATACACTCATCATACGCTGGTGGGGCCCATTACACCAACATTCATTCTATTACTCTATCCGTACTGAATATAAGAGAGAACTCTTTAATCAATCTGCACCTAATTTGAGGTCAATGCAACCGAATTGAATTATCTTGAGTCTTGATATAAACAATTAAACACATCTGAGATCTCAATAACATGACAAGGAAATAACCACCCGACACTGTAATTCAAACAAGAATTATTTATCTAAATTAATGCATATGGGAAACCATACAATTTGCAAGATCATTATTCTCATATTTACCTATTCTGGCTAAACGTCGTTCTCTAAGTCAGGACAGGTCTCTCAGCAAAGAATTAAAGTCTCTTGAGCTGTCATGTAGAGTCACCGTCCTCTCAGTCAGCATCGGTCTTCTTGATCATAAGTTCAGGAAGAAGTAACTCCAGACCTCTCTAGTCTAGTAATATTTATACTAAAATGTACATACTAAAAGTTACAAACAAAGCTCTAAAACGTCCGTTAAGCAGGAAAGGATGTCATCTTGCAACATTAGAAGAATCTCCGCTCTTGGATATCTCGAAATTCAAAACAAGGAAATAGGAAGTCCAAAACTAACTCGTAACATCCACGGATGTCCTTCTCCAGAATTGTATCACTCGCAGTGAAGCCACCACAAGTTTATCAAAAATGTTCATTTGTGACAAATGTTCTCTACCAAGGATAACTGGCGGTCATCCCAGAGTTGTCATCTTTTTTTTCATAGCTTTTTAGTTCAGGCAGAGGCCAGGGTCACAATCAGCGAAGCCTCTCTTCATATTTCATCTACTCAAATGCAGGCTGTAGATGTCGGCCATTTTCTTAACAGGCCACAACGGACAACTTAATTAAAAAGAAACACAAAACAACGTTACTACATTGTATTGATTATACAGTGTTAATTCCCACTAATTCCCTTATGTATATGTATTTATCTAGCCATTTGCAACATAAAAAGGCATTAAAGCATATTATTTTAAAGCGCAACCACATAACAAATATCACATAAGCCACACTTATTTAATTAATTTGCTCACCAACTTAGTTCACTTATTAATTTAGCCATGCAATTGCATTCCCACGTATAATTCTTTCATTAGTAAGGTTGGTTAATAAAAAACTCAACAAACTTAGTACTTAAAAATTAATCATTAGTAATTTTAATTATGACATACAAAAATATAAACTGATGTTTGGGTTTAAGTAAAAAACCCTGCTCCAGCACAGCATACTATGTTTTGTGAATCCATAGTCATGAGCAGACATTTTTATCTACGAAATGCAGGCCCACCAGCCCCACTCATGTAAAGTTCTGCTCCAATGCTCTAACGCTAAACCTTGGACTAACATGCCAAATGTATGCTATGCATGTATTTGTTTGTGTAGTACATGCAATATGTGCTCAAGTGTGTTGTGTAATGGAGGCCTGTGGGTTACATTTTGGAAGTTCCTAACCTGATCCTGTGAACAAGATGGAGGTGAGATAGTTTTCCCAGACAATGGAGGTGTTTTGTTGACATTCCTAAAGATGGAGGCAGGGGGCATAGACAATGAAGTGGGAAAGGTGGAGAAAAGGCTGCTTTAGAAATTCACTTGGGCCCTTTTACCCCTTTTGCTGAGGAGCATTACCTGAAATCTTGCCTTGCTGAAAGAGCTGTAGCTGACCTGAAGCACCTAAAAGCCAACCAACATGCCTGCTGAGGTAGGGATAGATACTGCCCGCCCTGCAGGAGGCTTGACTGTCCTGGGAGTGTCAGAACCAGCAAGACCCTGGTGCTGTGGGTCAACCAGGAGACGGGACACTACAAAGAGCGACTGTTGAGTTTGAAAGTATGGGCTCAGTCTCTTCAAAATTGTGATGCGAAATGGGAAACACGGCTCAGCAACTAACCTTGGTGCAATAAGAAAGATAAAAACAATTGCGGCTGACCTCGCAGCAAAGTGAAAAACTGTGCCCATGGTGGTCATTGCTATCGACACCAAGACCTGTGCCTTTGACCACTGCTGCATTTACAAAGTGCACCCCATGGTTGCCAACAGGCTGCTGTGTCCCCGACTATGTGGCAGCCCATCTGCTACTCAACACGAAGTGATTCAGAAGGGTGTCCGATGTCTGTTGTGGCCCGAGCAAAACCAGTGTCTTCATTTGCAGAAGGACTTCAGGTTGCTGATCTGGCTGGCCATCCTGCAGCAGAGTACCTCCTAGACTGAAAGCCGCTCCAGAAACCACCACATCTCACTCCAGAACTGGAAGAGATTTGAGATACCTGCTGCCGAAGGGCATAGAGACCTGCATTGTAGTGAGACTCTATCAAGGGGCCTGTCTTTTTTTAAACTCTTTTTCCTAAACAGGCTCATGAGGTACAGCAAGACAGAAGGTGTTCACATGCACTTCATTAGTCACATATACAGCATCATGTTACATTATGTCAAAGCAAACAAGTAGCATGTTTTGAATTGATTGCAAGCATTAATGAGCAGGGGTATCTACTCCTGAAACGTGATTTGTGTTGCTCAAAACTCTCTAACCTAAAAGAGGCCTACTTAAACTCACAAGAAGAGGGAATCCTGGTAAATTGGAAAGGGAAATGGGAAAGCGAGGGTGTTAGCCCAAGGTGCAGTAGCCCAAGTGCCAGTCCATATTAGTGTGCCTGCTACTATTACCTATGCTGGTATTAATTTTTAAGTGTGCGTCATAAAGTTCTCTTCTTATCCAAGTAAAGCACTGTGCTGGGCAGACAGGCATTGTGCTGCTGGCTGACTGAGTAATGGGTTTGTGCACCCTTACACTACCTCCCTGAGAAGCCCGTGACTGCTTGCCATTGCTACTACTGAGACTCAAGTGCTGAAGGGGTAGTATTTGTACCAGTATGCAGAGCCATAGTTGAATAGATTACGGAACATTAGAGGCACACGACCCGGGCCTGCAAGGCTGAAACCCAGTAGCCCATACTTCACCCATGACCGCTGCATGGGGTCTAACATGACCTCATGATCCCCTCTATGGGGTCTAACATGTAATTGAAAGGATATGAATTCAAACTGACCGGCTATGCACTGTGTGCCTCCTCACTCTACATATCACACAATGCCATTCACTTGATACTAATATTTCAATGGGAATCAAGGGAACAACGGATAAAGCTAGGAATGGTGCAAGATTCTTGGTACTAAAGGCATTAAGTCAAAGCAATGACAATGAGGGGATTTAAAAAAAAAAAGAACAGTGTTATAAAAACCACTTCACTGATTCCGGTACTCAGGAACACATTGTCGTGTAGTTCTGACTTATCTGTAGGACCTGTGCATCTGCTGGACAACCCAAACCTAGGGTGAGGTGCCTAGACTGATTTCGTGCACGTCAGCAGGATATGTTGGTCTAGAGACCAGCTAGCTCACAGTGCCACCATAAGCACCCCTACCCTGAACAGGGAGCAAATGGTTTCTAGCAACCACTGAATATGACAACCCTGACCCCTCAGGCATCGTGGTAACAGATCAGAACCTTTTGCTCAGTTACTCATGCTTACTTGTGCTCAGAGAAATAAACAGAATACACAGTTGGATGTTTTCAATATATTTTTTGACCCAACATTATTTTTGCATACAATTCATTTGCTGCGATAATCAGTAAACAGAAGCAAATGAAAGTGATTACCAGCCTCAAAAGAGTAAATAGTAGATATAGTTATACCATCGTGCTAAAACAGTGTATATATGCAGGCATATAAACAAAGGCAGTCATCAGGCATACTCCTACTAAGAATCCCCCCAAGGGACGAACCAACCCCATTACCTGGAAGAGAGAATGTGGGAGCCCATCTTGGTCACAAACTGGACACCCTCTCACGGAGATGTCAGACCGCTGTGTGATGAAGACCTTCGGAGTCAGCTGAAGTGTCTCCTCTGCTAATCTTTGGGTTGCCCATTATTTACAATAGAAAGCATCATTGTGATGTGCGTATAGAGTAGCGATGTTATGGATATGTAGATAGCCATGTTGCCCCGTGGATGAAGATAGAACGACATTTGTACCTAGTGCATCAAGAGACCTTGTACAAGGTGTTCGAGGCATTGTGATAATGTTACACGAAGCTAGATGTGTGCACAGAAGTAGTTTCAGAAAAACGAATCCAACATTGTCGCACATGCAAATATCTGCAAAAGGTCACAGCAGAAATGTTATTGTGCAAAATTAGGACAATGGAAGAAAATATGCAGCTTCGTTTACTGGGGCCTAACCCTGGCACATAACAACATGTCATAACACTATTTGTTGTTTTTGAAAAGTTAATGTACTTCTGTTATAAGGAGAATTTTTGACACCTTCACGGATGTGTTTCAGTACTTCTGAAACTTACTTTTTAGGTCTAGCTTGACAGCGCAAGCTGTCACTAGGGCTTGTGTGAGCAACAGAAAAATAACTTTAAGGGTCACAACTGAGAAAGGGTGTTGGCTCTGCCAATGATGTTCACCTTAAATACAGCACTTGATTGGATAGACATTTTGTGCTGCTGCCAAGAAAGAGTGCTTGATGCACTCCTGTAGGCTTTGGAAGTTTTTTTTTTTCTAATATGGCTGGCCAATTAAAATGTAATGACCTGGTAATGTGCAAGAGGAAGACCTCTTAATCATGCGAGCACCACATACACACCTTTTCACAATAGTGCAAAGGTGTTTGCATTATATTTAGCATAGGTTTTGTAATGGTAGGGGACCATTGCCATTCCAAATACCGTGCCTAGACAAACTTGAAAACTATTCCTTCTTAGGATGTGTGCTGTACGGTGTAACCAACATCAAGCATCAGGATAGTTTAGAGAAATACACGTTTCTCCTTTTTAACACCTGCCTCAAAGAGGCATGTATTTGGTGCAATACCCTCTCTACTATTGTTAGTAGATAGTGCTTTCAATCAAAAACCATGGAACAATGGGACACCCATGCACTGCCTGTGGCAATCCCCTCTACACAAAGTTAAGCAAAGCAGCTTAAAGCGCTGCTTTGTGTTATTTCCAGGCAACTTTGGAAGGCTGTGGAAACTAGCTCCCATGGCTGTTAGCATCAGCTGAAGTCATTTTGTTTGTGGCAGCCATTTTAGTTAGCCATGTGCTTTCTCCCTCTTCACTGTTGACTGCCCTTGTATTCTGCTTGTGTCATGTGATATAGTTAACTCCTTCAGCACTGAGCCAGAGCCTTGCACATGCTCAGAAAGACCTGTAGCTGCCAGAATGCTCCTGCTCTTAGTATATAACTGTCAGGCTGTTTTTACTGATGTAAGGAGAAATGTCTCCCCTCCCACTTTGTTGAGCAAGCAATTTTGTATACCCATATTAGTCAATAACTATTCTTGTATGTGCCAGTACCTCCCCGTGGTCTCATGCTGACTATGCAGCAAATGCATATATAATGCCCCTGTTCTTTCTACTCCTTAGACTGCCTCTTACAGTGACCTGAGGGTACTGTATTGACGCAGTCTCCCTCATGTGAGGTTAATAAATGCATTCTTTTGAAATTACAGCTTCCGTGCCAATCTCTTCTTTGTTGGTTTAAGGACCAGGTGCATCAGTGATTCCCTAAAAAGGTTTTTATTTCTACAAATTGGCACCCAATGTGGACCTCATCGGAGAAGTGGCTATTCAAGGGAGTGGTCTTGATGGAAGACAGGAATCTACTGAGGAGGACAGGACAGGAATCTACTGAGGAGGCACCCTGCGCATGGAGATTCTTTGTCTTTGCAGACCAATGTAATTTCTGGTTTTCCTGATTTGACCCTCCAAGTGTTTGCCGCTCCCGACTGAGAACTTCTTTGACGTGAGTATTTTAAAACAACCATTAGGTCACTCAGAACTTGGCAGAGGAAGCTGGAGACTTTGGTTTGGTAAGGTTGCTGTGGCAACACTTTTGAAATTAGCTTGGCCAAGATTTTGGTTTGTTTGATTGTTTGCTGCAGCAAATGAGGGCAGGTAATGAGGAGATTTGTCTCTAAATTTTGAAAACTTGAACGGCACACATTGTGTTAAGTGTCATTTGATTATAATATTATATATGCTATAATATTCTTGGCATGCCTTTCTTTAGCACACTATGTAGAAAGTGTTGCTGTCTTGGAGGTACCAATATGGATTTAGAAAGTACTCAGCTGATTCCCCTAGAGGGGATACCTAAATAGGTTTAGGTATATTACAAAAATTGTATTTCTTCCATGCTGACTAGTACAACATGGAACAAAATATATATATATAAAACGGATCCAGATCTGCACACTTAGAAAAATTCATAAGTGGGGACATGGAGATCCTTTGAGTGTTCTGTCAGCCCAACTGGTAATTTGGGGCCTCATGTAGGTAAATAAAAATTAACGATTCTTAAATACCGAACCGTACCGAATCGGTATTTAAGAATCGGTAAGTTATATGTAATTGTAATTGTAATTGTAACTGGGTTTTGTATCGCGCCAACTCACCGACAGGTCTCAAAGCGCTACTGACCAAGTACAGCACAAAAGGTGGAATAAGAATATACAGATATCTGATCTAGTAACCGACTATTGAAGCGGGAATGCGTCTTTAAAAAGTAAAGTTTTCAAGGACTTCCTAAAGTGGAGAAGATTGGGCTCTCTGCGAAGTGCCTCCGGTAGCTTATTCCAGATGATAGGAGCCTGCACTGAAAAAGATCTGCCTCCTTTTGTTGTTAGCTTGAAACGTGGTCGGGATAGCAAAAAAGATCCGGACGATCGCAAGGCGTGTTTAGGTTCGTGTATTTTGAGCCTTTCTTTTATGTAAGCTGGCGCCTGTCCGTGGATTGCTTTGTGGCAGATACACATACTTTTAAATTCAACTCTCTGCACCACAGGCAGCCAATGTAGTCTGTGGAGCAGAGGGGAAGCATGAGTCCTCCTCGGCACTCCAAAAATCAGACGTGCTGCGTCATTCAGAATAATCTGAAGACGGTTGATGGAGTTCTTTGGAAGGCCGAGGTACAACGCATTGCCATAGTCTATTCTAGACACTATTGTGGCTGAAACAATGGTTCGCAGCATATTCCTCGAGAGCAAGGGGGCGAGTTTACGTAGTTGCTTGATCAGATTGGTACAGGAGCCGACTACAACGGATACTTGGTTGGCCATCGAGAGTTCCTGATCGATTTTCATCCCAAGACTCTTGACACTAGGGCACGGTTTTGGAGTAGGTCCTAGTTCTTGTGGCCAAAACAAGTCGTTCCAGGGGGAAGTAGAGGTTGAAATTACGAGGACTTCCGTTTTGTCTGGATTGATTTCCAGCAAATTGGATGACATCCAATTCACTGTAAATCGCAGAATGTCTTGGGCCATTGACTGAGCCGATGGTGTATTATCGATACTCAGCAACAGCTGAGTATCGTCGGCATAGTTAAAAACTTTACACTTCATGTTTGCCAGGGACTCTATCAATGGTTGTAGGTAATAATTCGGTAATATTTACCGAATCGGTAGCATTCGGTAATCAAGAATCGGAATTTACCGAATCGGTAAATACCGAGGTGGTATTTACCGAATCGGTAAATACCGAAGTGTAATTTACCGATTCGGTAAATACCAAATCGGTATTTACCGAATCGGGAAAAAAAAATCACATGACTGGATGAAACAGCCAATCCTGTGCAACCACACCCCACCCAACCAGGAAGTGGCCACACCCAGGCAGGTGCACACAATTAACAGACTCTGGAGAGGCTTGGAGTGCAGAGGAGAGGCAGGGAGCCAGTGCCTGTTTGTGCAGCACAAAAACATCATGTCGATGCAGAGGACAGTGAGAGATGGAGGGGAAAGGAGGAGGAAGATGAAATTCAGCCCCAAGGAACTCCAGGTGCTGGTAGAGGAGGTGGTGAAGCAGCACCAGAAGCTGTTTGGGAGGCAGTCCCTGCAAGTGCCTGAGGCAGAAAAGCGCAATATTTGGCTGGCCATCCAGGCGCAGGTCAATGCTGTGGGAGTGACCCACAGGGACATAGAGGTCCTCAAAAAGCGCTGGTATGACCTGAGGATTGTAACCAAGAGGAAGATGGGGGAAATCCAGAAGGAGGCCAGCCAGACTGGAGGTGGAACCAACAGGGCACCTGCCCTCACCGAACTGGAGGAGCTGGTGGAGGCCTCAATCGAGCAAGAGAGCGTCGTGGGCCTTGGGGATGCCGACAGCTCTGCCAGAGCCGCCACCCAACAAGGTAAGACGAATGCACAGCAATGTAGCCCCCCCTACCCCTATTCCACATCCCCCATTGTGAAATGAGTATCCCACTGCAGTCCATGTGTTAGTGCAGACAGGCAATGCATTCTGGGAGATGTAGTCAGGGAAACCCCAACCATGAAGTAAATAGCACAGGGCAACAAGGCATGTTACACACATTAGCCACAAGCAGGCAGAGGACAATGTGAGAGTGTAACATGATTTTATTGTGATACTTGCAATGCAGCCCTTCAGGTACACTGAGCCGATGTTGCATTTCTGTCCACAGATGTGACATCGCGCAGGACAGGACATGCTGCAGGAGAGAGGGCACACCGGCCACACAGATCAGCTCTGGCCAGCACAAGTTCAGCCCAGGGAGCAGTGCCACAGGCAGCCGCACCACTAACACATGCAGCCTCGCCTCAACCAGAGCCAGCCTCACCTCAACCAGAGCCAGCCTCACCTCAACCAGAGCCAGCATCACCTCACCCAGAGCCAGCCTCACCTCACCCAGAGCCAGCATCGCCACTCATGTTTGAGTGACCGGCCACATCACCGCCTGCATGTGTGAGAATGAGGAGGCGTGCTGCCGCCAGGCTGCGAGCCTTAGACACCTCGTCTGACGACAGCAGGGGCCCTGAGCAAATTACAATGCCCCAGGATGGGAGCCATGCCACTGTGCCCTACACCTCACAGGCAGAACAGACGGGTGCAAGAGGGCGCCGCAGGTCGCGTGTCCAGAGTCCACCAGCAAACATTGACAGCCATGGTGTCTTCTCGGGGCTCGAGGGCAAAATGTTAAAACAACAGCGCCTGCAAACAAAGGCAGTCATGTCAGTCCAGAGGCATATACGGTGCATGAAATCAACATTTGTCAACATGGACAAGAACATCAGCACAATGGCAGTGGGGATGGGTGAAATGGCAGCGGGCATTCGGGACATGTCCCAGTCAATCCAGCAGTTGTGCAGCAAATTAGATGCTGACATAGATGCACGGCGCCGGGAACGGCAGAGGAGGGACACTAACACCAGGGCACTCAACCGTCTGGCAACTGCCACTTCTCTACTCTGCCGGCGCTCTGTGTCGATGCAGGAGGGCCTGACACACTGCTGCAGCGACGTGTCTCGGGGGATGGTGCAGGTCACAAGTGCACTTGAGGTGCTATTAACAAGTCAGGTGGCCACAACTGCTGCAGGGGATGCTGCGGAGAGCATCGACTCCAGCAGCAGGAGCAGCATCACACCCCCCGTCCCAGAAGCACGCAGGAGCAGCAGGCGGCTTGGGGTTGGCAGTAGTGAGGATGCTCAATCCGTGCCATCCCACACTGCAGCGCGTGTGCGCAAACATTGATGCAGCCCTGCGTAGCCAATTCCCAATGGGTGACGTAACCCTGGACTTACCCCTTGTAAATATGCTATGTTGCCAGATTGGCTTGATCTTGTTGGAATGGCGTAGTGCCGCATTAAAACTACGTCATGACATACCACAACTGGCTGTGTCCCCTTACTTACTCAGAAATAGTTGCATGTGATCTCTGCCCGTCTCTCTCTCCCATCTATTGCAGTTGGCACTCCAGCTGCGTTGCCCTCTGGCTGGCCTGACTCATCCTCGTTGTCCTCAAAATCTGCTAGTTCCACCTCTGTACCTCTCTTCGTGGCAAGGTTGTGCAGCATTGCACAAGTGGCAATGATCTTGCAGCAGTTGATCGGTGTGTACTGGCGTGCGCCTCCGCTCTTGTGGAGGCAGCGGAACCTGCTTTTCAGTAGTCCAAACGTGCGCTCCACCACATTGCGTGTAGATTTATGTGCCACGTTATATCGTCTCTCACTCTGGGTTGATGGGTGTAGGTAGGGAGTGAGGATGAATGACCGGCAGGCATATGCACTGTCGCCTAGGTGAGTAAAAGGGAACCATCAGTCACATGCCTCTATACACTATGATTTGCAGGTCTCATGGGGCGTCACTGTTACTTACCTAGCAGGTATCCCTCTCCAAATTCTCCGGCAATCAGTCGTGTGTAGATCCCACTGTTCTGGAAGATGTAAGAGTCGTGGGTGCTCCCAGGAAACTTCGCTACAATATCAGTGATGATGTTCCCTGCATCACAGATTACCTGCACATTGATGGAGTGGGTGGACTTTCTGTTCCTGTAGATGTGCTCAGTGTCAGCTGGTGGGCAGATTGGGATGTGTGTGCCATCAATCCAGCCAATGACATGGGGGAACTGTGCCAGTTTTTGTATTCTGCAGTTCAGCCTGTGTGTTTGGGAAGCTGATGTAGTGGTGCATTCTCTGCATCATGGCATCCAGGAACTTCCTGAAGAAACGGGACAGGCAACTCTGGGATACACCGCCCACCACAGCTATCACCCCCTGGTAACTGCCAGATGCCAGTAGATGTAGTGGTGGTATGGCATGCGCCCTTCTTGTTGGCTGGTCCAGGAGTGGGTGCAGGTCCCTTATCAGGTCCATGATGGTTTGTGGAAACTAGCTGCCATGGCTGTTAGCATCAGCTGAAGCCATTTTGTTTGTGGCAGCCATTTTAGTTAGCCATGTGTTCGCCATGTGCTTTCTCCCTCTTCACTGTTGACTGCCCTTGTATTCTGCTTGTGTCATGTGATATAGTTAACTCCTTCAGCACTGAGCCAGAGCCTTGCACATGCACAGAAAGACCTGTAGCTGCCAGAATGCACCTGCTCTTAGTATATAACTGTCAGGCTGTTTTTACTGATGTAAGGAGAAATGTCTCCCCTCCCACTTTGTTGAGCAAGCAATTTTTGTATACCCATATTAGTCAATAACTATTCTTGTATGTGCCAGTACCTCCCCTTGGTCTCATGCTGACTATGCAACAAATGCATATATAATGCCCTTGTTCTTTGTACTCCTTAGACTGCCTCCTACAGTGGCCTGAGGGTACCGTATTGACGCAGTCTCCCTCATGTGAGGTGAATAAATGCATTCTTTTGATATTACAGCTCCCGTGACAATCTCTTCTTTGTTGGTTTAAGGACCAGGTGCATCAGTGAACCCTTAAAAAGGTTTTTATTTCTACAGGGCTGCAAAGCAAATTCCACATTTGCGTTTTATATCAGTTTGCCTCAGTTTTGCGAAACAAACCTGCGGCAGAATGTCAGTAAATCTGCCCCTACAATTTTTCATAAATGTCATTTAATGAAGCAATGAATTTGAGTGTTCTGAATTGGAACGCTTTTCAATTAAAGAAATATACTTTTTGAATTTTGAAGAATCTTTAGCACATTTTTATAAATACCATGCAGAGGGTTCCGCTTGTGTTATGGCACTTATAAAGAAGCCATATCATTTGCTTAGCTCTTTGATTGACTCTCCTGTGTGTTTTCCTTGAAAAACGTTCTCCCTTTGTAGGCAGCAACAGCTTTTTACAAGAGTCTGGTCAGCAGGGGGAATAAGAAGAAGTGAAAACACAAACACAAAGGGGCAGATTTACAAGAAACTGATGCATCTCTAGAGATGCGTCAGTTTCCCTGCACCTGCGTGTAAAACCCTTGCGCCATCATGGATGCTTCGTATTTACATTACCGAGCACCATGTTGCAAGGATTGACAGATACGTCAGACATTCTGATGCATCTGTTGGCGCAAAAGTCACACATTGCTGGAGCTGTGTTGCAAGCACAACGCAACTCTATACTTATTGTGCTGCGTCACTCCTTACACCTGCTCCAAGCAGGCGTAAGGTTTTGATGCAGTGGCGTCCTAGAAGTGGGGCCGTCAAATCTTGTACACCTGGACAGCCCATTTGCTGAAAAACAATGAAATGTGAGAAACCTTTATTTTAAAAGTGCGCCCGCTATATACCTATGCCTTTCGGAAGCACTCCAAGCAGCAGTAACTTACCACCCACTTGTCTCTTTCATCTGTCTTCCGTTATGACGCACGCAACCCAGCGTCAGAAGCGCGCAGAGTCACAAACCAAAGTAAAATGATAATTCTGCACTAACTGTACCTTTATCATTGTGTAAGTGCTTTAAAAGACATCCCTTGCAATTGACGAAAGCTCTGTGAGTTGTGAGCTACACCTACTGGGGTGGCATGTTGAGGAAAAGAATGATGGATTTAACCCAGATCTCTTGACTGGGGTTGAATGTTTTGATTTGTTCTGCATTCCATCCATCAATTGTGTGTCTTTTGCTTTCTCGCCCTAAATGCGCCAGGTATGCTCAGACGTGAGTCCTGGGCTCCCTGTGCCACTGGAATCAAGCTATCCTGGCTGAAGAGGGGTGAAACCCCTGAAACTGGTCCTATGATGCTTGTTTCCGGTCCAGGGAGGACCTGGCTTGGCACTTCGGGCTGGACTGTTCCCATGAGGCACAGGGTCAAGACTGATTTGCATATAGCCATGTCTAAACTGGGGTGGCATGGTGAGAAAAAGAATGATGGATTTAACCCAGATCGCTTGACTGAAGGTGAATGTTTTGATTTGTTCTGCATTCCGTCTATCAATTGTGTGTCTTTTGCTTTCCCGCCCTAAGTGCGCCAGGTATGCTCAGATGTGAGTCCTGGGCTCACTGTGCCACTGGAATCAAGATATCCTGGCTGAAGAGGGGTGAAACCCCGAAACCGGTCCTAGGATGCTTGTTTCCGTTCCAGGGAGGACCTGGCTTGGCAGTTCGGGCTGGACTGTTCCCATGAGGCACAGGGTCAAGACTGATTTGCATATGGCCAGGTCTAAACTGGGGTGGCATGGTGAGCAAAAGAATGATGGATTTAACCCAGATCTCTTGACTGGGGGTGAATGTTTTGATTTGTTCTGCATTCCGTCCATCAATTGTGTGTCTTTTACACCTACTTTCGGGCAGGATGGCGCATCCAAGAACAACTCACAACATGATAGTGTGGAAAAGGCCACTTTAATCAAATAGGTGCACAAGCTTTATACATAAAACCATGGCCTTACAAATGAACCATCAAAACCCGGCCTTATTAGGCATCTTAATAGCTATTCATCCTCCTTTCCTCTCCCCTAATTAACCCTTTACAAACCAAAAGCCCAATCGCAACTCTCCTCACTCAGACGCCCCACATCTAACCATTGTGTATACAGCACTGTTGCAATCTTATTCCATTCAGAAATTCCCTCTGCGTATCATAGACTGGGTCACAACATGACCAACGTTTCTTGCAATAACATTTAACTTGTGTAACTAACCGTCACCAGAAAGAGCACTAGAGTTTTTCTGTTTTGTCAGCTTTGATGCAGTTTAAAAGTGCTCGCCATTTCATCTGCAGTAAATCGTTATTGCCCAAATGCAGGAGCAACAGGTCTGGGCGGGAGCATCTTCTTGTCAACAAATTTAACTTGGGTAATAACTCATGCCATCAGCCGCGGCATGTGGAGGGAGTTCTGTGGGGCGGAAAGGCGGGGCGGGGGAGGGGCAGGGTGGGGGGTACTAAACACCGGAATATGGATAATTGCAGGTAAGTAAACAATTAAATAAATAAAACGAATTTCGTAGCACGCGCTGCATCGCATTATTCCGGTTTATAGAACCCCCCACCCTGCCCCTCCTTACCAAACCATTTCAGCGTCTCTGCTGTGCTGATAAATCTAAGTTGACTTCCACCTCTCCTGGTTTCTGCATGCTGGGCCACCAATTTTAAAAAGAAATGCCCACAAATCCACACCTTTATGTTACCAATCACGGGTCCCGCAATGCAACTTAGGTTGAAAAACCGCAGCACTAATGCAAGTTTTTCCGTGGCTTTCCAACACCTGTGCTCTGCTTCTGTTGCCATCCCAATCTGGAATGAATGCATTCCAAAATCCTGAGTCCTGCAACCCAACGCATCCAAAGCCTTCCTCAACACTCACAAGACCTATAACAACATAAACATGGCCCCATCCGCGTGCTTAAAACCCTTGCGGGCCCCTGCATCTTGGCTACTCAAAGCAAGCCACCATTCACATAGGTAAACCCATGAATCCAGGAAAACCCCCTGCCCAAATGATCCGTCTTGGTGTTGGGAAGCCAAACTTGCACCGCTCCTGGAAGCATCCTCACACCGTTCCATCTTACCCCTAACCTGGCCTTAGAACTGACTACCTCTGTAACCTGAAAATCCCCAAAGAACAACCAGACCATGATCACTGAAAATACGGAGTCTCGAAATCATCCCTGCAAATAGTCAGTAGCATGAGTATAACCTTCTTCAAAATGTCCAGCGTGATCTGGCACCTCCCTCCTGCCCCATTGCCCTGCTCCCTTACCCAACCCTCCAAAGTTCGCCTGCCCATTTCCCGCACTACTGGCTCGTACCCCATAACAGCTTCCTGTAAATGGCCACCCTTGCCAAATTACCTGCTATGGTGACATCTGACAAACCCTTGTTAATCAAAGATATAATGAATGCATTCAAAGCAAAACCAAAGGGGATGATGGGCAGAGTGTTGAACATTGCAAGCACTCACCCCCAGTCAACTGATCTGGGTTTAATCCATATTCATTCTTTAGCTCACTCCGCCACCCCAGTTCAGACATGGCCATATGCAAATCAGTCTGACCCTGTTCCTCATGGGAACAGTCCAGCCGAAATGCCAAGCCTTGTCTTCCCTGGACCGGAAACAAACATCCTGGGACCGGTTTCTGTCCAATCGGCAAATGCATCACCTTGTTTCTTCTGGCTACTACACCATCAGCGTCGCACCACCCCAGACTGCAAAAGTTCCTCCCACACGACCCCATACGCTCTGCGGGTAGACTACGACAATGAACTGAGGATAAGCTGCATCACCCTATCTGACCCACGGACTACAAATGAATTGGCATCAATGTCTTCCTCTTATCTCCCCATGGTGCAAGCCTACGGAACTCCGTCCACTGGAAACAAGAAAGAGGATTGTCAATCTTATTGTGCACTTCCTAAATGTGTCCAGCCTTGTAAGTCACATTTGTTCACAGGAATTCCAGCACAAAAATTTCCGGCAACTGCCAAACCTTTGGATCTCTGGCTGATTGCCGATTGACAATTCTCATCACCGCCATATTGTCCACATTGAACAGAACAGTCTTGTTCGCAAAATGTCACCCCCAGAGACAAACTGTCACCACCAGTGGCAAAAATGATAGGAAGGCTATGCTCCGCCCCCATGCTTCCATTCCTCAGGCCACTCCTCTGCACACCACCGACCTTGCCAAAATCATGCTGAAACCATGGCCGCTGGCTGCGTCAGAAAACAGCTCGAATGACCACTACCCCTGCTCCCCTACTGCAGCCATGGGGATTCTGTTGCAGTCGTTGAAGAAAACTTTAAAAACTCACAAATTCTTCTTCACCCATGCCTTGAGGTGAACCCTATGCTGTGTGAGTGATGTCCCTGCCAATGACCACACCAACCGCCGACATAAAGTCCTGCCTTCACTCACTGCCCTGCAAGCGAATTCAGATGCCCTAAGAGGACCTGCATCTCTTTCACCTGCACCTTGCCCTTAGTCAACATCCTGTCCAACAGATCCAAACACTTCTGCTTGTTGTCCTCTGGCAGCCTAATCTCCATGCAGTTGGAGTCCAGCTCAATGCCCAAGAAAGTAATCACCTCTAGAGGCCCCATCATCTTTCCTGGTGCCAACGGGACACCGACATCCTGCATCAAATCCTGAAGCAACAACAAACCCTCCTGACACTCCTTGGACACTGAGGCACCCACCAAGAAAAAATCATCCAAATAGCGTCATGGCAACCTTCATCATTGCGTGTGTGAACAACTTCTGCAGAAAGGAACTGAAAGCCTCAAACAATGAACTTGAAATCAAACACCCCATTGGCAATGCTTTGTCCACAAAAAACGTTCCCCACAATGCATGGCCAACAACTCAGTCCTCAAGATGAACTGGAAGCAACCCAAAAGCTGATTTGACATCGCATTAGACCATCACCGTGCCCGGGCCATATTTGTTTACCAACTGGATGTCTATGCCTATGAAGGCATAGTGCACTCTACTGCATACCTCTAGAAAAAACCCATTAATTGACAGGCCCTCTGGCCATGACAAATGTTGAATCAGCCGTAACTCACCTGCCTCCTTCTTGGGTACCACCCCGACCGGCGACACCCTCAAGTTTGCCAAAGGCCAATCCTCAAACGGCCCCTCCATCCTCCTTTCTGTCACATCCTTCAACAACTTGCTCCACACCAAGATTTTGTGCCGCATTACGGACTGAGAATTGTCCAACCATCTTTGCACCCTGGGTCCCTCGTAAAACAAACAAAAACCGAATTCAAAACCGTGCAACAACAACTCCCTCTTTCTGTCTATCCCCAACTGCCACAGCCAGTGTCTCAGCCTCTCGTCCTTAACTGGCTTATGCCCCTTGCCCATCGGATTCTGCCCTCCTCTGTCCCTGCCCCTCTCGCTGCTGGCCTGGGGTATCTGGCACGGCTCATGTGTGTGGGGGGGGGGCGGTAATAGGGGGTTGCGGCCGAAGGCTGCATAAAAAAATAAATAAATAAAACTTACCTTGCCACTGCCGGGACCCGTGTCTTCTTTCCTGCTCATCTGTGTCCGACTCCAGGTTGGAATAGTAAACCTGTAGCCAGGCTCCCCCTCTAAGCCAACCACAATGCTCCAATGGGGCGTTGAGATTGGTCTGTTTGGTCTGAGCATGACACGGCGCTCAGCCAGGGGCTGGAGGGGTGGGCATGTTCTCCATGCAGCCTGCATGGAGAACAGGGGAGTGCGCATGACTGGTTTGGGTGGCCCAAGAAGGCCGACTAAACAGTCATTGTGCACTCAGGAGTGGGCAAACTACTCCTCCCCTGCCCTGCTCTGTAAGCAGAGCAGTCCCACCCACCCGCCTGCAAAAAAAAACATACAATGGTAATAACTAAAAGTTATTACCATTGTATGTTTTTGCTTCTCGCACTGTGAGAAAGCAGTGGGGAGAGGCTTCTCCACCATAGCGGAGGAGCAGCCACTGCTGCCAATGACCTCCCACCAAATGAGCTCCCTTGGGGCCCACACTGTGTGAGCAAGTGCTTTTCACTACATTTGGAGCATTCACAACAATACTTGCAATACTCCTGCAAGCACTGTCCCTTCTTATAGGACCAAGAGGCTCCTCCACTTCTGGCTTGTCCTCTCCTTGCTGCACTCAACCGTGCCTGGGTGGGACACCCTAGAAAGGACTTATATATCACTGACCACTGCATGCTGTGTAAGTAGATGGAGTTGGCCGCTGAGGTGTCATTGTCTGAAGGAACAGCTCAGTATCCAGCTGGCTCCAAATACCATCTGCATCATCCGCCAGCCTGGCCCTGATCTCCTCATCATATTGCACCCAGGCCCACCCCTGAATGTAATTTGCGCCTTCCGTACAGCATCTAGGTACTTGAACAGTGCCACACACCATTTGGATAATTCTAGGACTACATGCTCGAATAGATAAGGAAAGCTGCTGTCATATTCTCAACAATAATCAGCACCTTAGGCCGGCAGAACAGCTCATATTCCTCCTCCTTCGATTACTGTTTTGTTCATATCTTCCCATGTAACAGCTTGAAAATCTCCATGTATTCCCCATTCCAAATGCGTTCCTACGTTACTAACATCAATGAGCCCTCAGCTGCTTAGTGATAATGTATGGGAGCTTATTATGCTTTATCTCCGTACTCTCCTTCTTATCCCCCTCACTCTTCTCCACATTCTTATCCCCAGACTCCATTATCTTCTTCTGCAGTTGCTCACTCGCCCCATCCTTTTCCTTTCCTTACTCTTCGATAATCGAAGGCCTGACTCTGTGTGGTCTTTTTCTTCAAATTCTAAAGCCTGTACCGCCACCTGAACACCCCCGGCAGTGCTCGACACACAAGGCTTCATTGACCTGTTACAAACCCATATGTGTAAAAATTGGGAATTGTATTGCTCTATTTTTACGTGCATCATCAAATTGATGAGCACATGAGAAGTAGAGTAAGTGCTACTCCTTGTATGCCATAAAGTAATTTTTGAATTATTAAGTGACTACTCCAAATGTATAATTTATGTTGTGGTTTGTAACTTTGGCTAGGGCTTGGAGTGCTCTTATTTGAACAGTGAGCATATGACCCAGGTCTGGGCATACCCATCACAGTGAGGAAAACAAAAAAACGAGGGGTGGTTTGCTTGAATCGCTCTCAACTACTGGTAATTACTCTGGGCCATAATACAGTCCATCAGTCTTTTTGCCCATCATGCTACCTCCGACAGGAATCAGCCCTATGCAAATCAGACCAGTCATGCTCCAATTGGAACAGTCCAGCGCGAACTGCTGGGCAAGGTCCTCTCTTAGGAAAACGTTTCTGTTTACCTCACTGAAACATTGTGGAGCCATCAAGTGCATTTCCTGGAAGTGCACTGTGCCTATTACATGACTATATCACAACTCATTCACCCTGCTTATGTCTCGCCTAGGCAGCGCATGCACTGTCTCTTCAGACATTTTGTATCTACTCTATGGGCTTTGAGCAGGCCCATCATTTTTCCGTTTTGAAACCCTTGCTTTTAAGTGGTGCATTGGTTGTATATGTCCCTCCTTTTGGGGTTGGGATTCCTCCCATGGCTACCGGCCCTATTACATGTACTCATTCCCTCCTGTTTATTTATGTTAGTTTCAGCGCAGTATTTTTCATTTCTTCACGCTCGTGCTTTTGGAATGAGGTGTTTTTGAGCGAAATGTGCTTCGCTAATTGCATTTTCAGATTCCAACCGGAAGGTAGTGTGCGTATGTGTATGTAAACAAAGTTAGTTTAATTATATGTTTTTTGAGCCCAAGCAGCTTTTGTTTTATCAGCACGGCACCCGCTTCACATCTGCAGCGCTTCAGGTTTCATATGCATTTTTCTTAGAGGAGGTAGCGTGTATGCTTTTGAAGATGGAGCGGATTTTATTGGATCAGCATGAAATGTGCTCAGGATTTTCAGTTTCTAACCAGAAGGTAGCGTGTGTAAACAAACTTGGTTTAATTATATGTTTATGGAGCCCGCACAGCTTTTTTTAATCAGTACGGTGCCCACTTCACAGATACTGCGATTCAGGATTCATATTCAAGTTTTTTTATATTCATGTTTTTTTTTTATAGAGGAGGTAGTGTGTTTGCTTTTGAAAGAGGAACTGATTTTATGGGGTTTACTTAATTTTCAAGGTTGTACGCCTTTTATTGGATCAACACAGCGCCCACTTCACCGCTGCCACGCTTCAGGTTTCAGTATGGCGGCCACTTTAGGAGGCCATGCACCTAACTTTGAACTACAAATCCGCTTTCAGGTTTCACCATCGTGGACGCATCCTAGCTGCTGTATGTGAAGACGCCAATCTTTGAGAATGAATGGAGAGGAGCCTGATGTGTTTACTGCTTGTTAAATATTGTCAGAGGGGCACATTATGGTTCATGGCCCATGGGCATGTCGTAAATGGTCGAATCCGACCATTTGAGCCTGTGCTTGTGCCATCAGGGGGCTCACTTCCCTCACTGAAGGGCCGTAGGATATGTCCGCTCTCATGGAACATTGCATTCAAATGGTACTTACGCAACACTGCTCTTTTGTTTGGCAATGTACCCCTTTCTGATGAGGGAGTTATACGAGGTCCCTGGTAGTCAGTGAATGACCTGCTATTGTCTAAATGTGTCTGGCAGCAAAAGAAGAACAGAACTATGTTTATACCTTGTGCGAAAGATGCATAACTGTAGTGTGCACGTTTGTTCAGTGTGCAGTATGTGTATTTGTTCAGTATGCGAGTAGTCCCCAACAATGGTACATGAATTTGGTAAAGGGTGCAAGTGATACAAATGGTGCAGATAGGTCATTAAACACATTGGTTATGGCAAATAACTCCACTGTTTCAGATTTGTATTTGTTTTGTGAGGCTGTGTTTTTACTGGGCTTCAGCGTTCAGGTGAGCAGCTCCACATCTCAGTTGTATGGTCACTCTAAGGAGGGAGGTGAGTTTAAATCTGCTTTTACATGTCTCATTTATGTTAGGGGGTGGGGAGGTGTGTTAGATCTGCTTCAAAGCCTTCTGTGAGGTCTGCTGTTGCTCAGCCTGGAATGATAGTTCTGTACGGAATGTGAGGGATGTCATTCTGTGTGTTTGTGAACAGTGAGATCAGTTAGTTGAGGAGGCGGAGCAGGAAAGTACCGAGCTCTGAAAGTGGCATCTAGACATATGAATCATCTTTTGTATTTTAATGTCTCATGAAGGAGAGGCCTTCATAAACACCTTAATTCAGTATTTTTAGACATCTGACAATTATACAACGAAGACAGATTAGCAGAAATCTGATAACCAAGAGCGAACAAAACTATTTTGTGAAATGCAAGACAGGCAAAAAGCTCCTGATTGTTAATTCGCCTGTAGAGAAGAATTGGGCTCTAAAAACGCTCAATTTTCCTCTATAGATGAACCTATGAAAAAGCTGGATTTTGCAGTCTGGGCAGTTCTCCCTGGCAAACGAGGCCGAAGGAGAGCCAAAGGCCTGCCTGGAGCGTCCATGGGCGCAGGGATTCTCGTGGTTCACGTAACTCAGTTCATCAGTCATGGACCTGTTGTAGACAGAGGATAATTCTGCAGAATTTCATTGGAATTTGCTTCCACATAACACAGAATGAAAAACTAGTCCAGCCAACGCTATAGATTACTGAGAATTCCAGTATTCAATGTCTGTTTTCACCACGGTAAAGGTCACTCAGCCTGTTATTCATGCATGTGGAACATCTTCAATTAGTTTTTGCTTTTTAGCCAACAGTATTTTGCATATAGGTTTTGTGATTTTATTCTTACCATTGTCTTTATCGATTTAAAAATCTCTGCATGCAAAGTGCAGTTAGCAGCGATGACAGACTGCTTGATGTAAAGTATGGACTATGTAATAATGAAAGAAGATTGGGGTGAATATTTAATTGCTTTAGGACTTTGCCATAGTGCCTTTAACACTCAAAGAGGGATGCGTTCCTTATATAGACTATTACAAACCTGTTAACATAAAGAAATCACACTGTGAGAAGAGGACAGGACTTTGGAGGGGTTTGGGCTTCATGCAAAGAACTGCATGAAAGGCACTTCTGCCTCCCTTCCCCATGCAGAGAGCGTCCACACCAACACATACCCACCCCTGGCTTTTTGGAAATGCATCTAGACTATGTGGGAGTCATCTTAGTGGGGCCCTAAAACGAGGTTTGCTGCTGCATTATGGACTGCTTTATGAAGGCCAGGCCTAGTTGTTGGAAACAATGTTAGAAGTGAGTTTCTGTACTCATCTCTAGAGTATACCAGTGCCTCTACCTTTGTCCTGAAGTCAGACTTTGGAGTTGCTGTACTCATCTCTGGAGTGCACCATTAACTTAAAGTCAGACTCTGGAGTTACTGGACTCATCTCTGGAGTCTCCCAGTGACTCCCCCTTTGTCTGGACGTCACACCCTGGAGCTACTGTACTTATTTCTGGTGTGAACCAGGGACTTGATAACGCCGGATTCTTATCTTATCTTACCATCTCTTACCACTTTTAAGAATCCTCGGCCGACTGGACCTTTTTACCTGCTGTGGAGTGTAAAGGGGAGAGAACTAACTCAAGTCAATAACCAATCAATTCCGATCCTGAAAAATCACTAACTCCGAGTTAAGATTTAGGGGATTTATTACAAAGCCAAAAATAACTGAACATACAAGCACCTCATGACGAGGTTAAGGAAGTACATGGGCACTAATACAAAGTTTAACCTACGCAACAACCTAATTCGATGAAGCATAAAAAGAATAATGAACTCTAAAGATATCAAATAAATGATAAATGCTCCAATATCTAAATTGGTCTTCATGGATACCTACAAACAAATTGATTAGTCTATCCCTACTCTACCTCTAGAGTGACACCTCTACTTAGCATCTTCCAAGTTTTCAATCTTTGACCCAGGACATCGGACCGCACGCATCTTTTTTCTTGCTCGAATTAGGGGCTATTATACCCCTTAGAAGAATGAACATATAACAAGCTACAACAATAAATAACAGTGTTGTTTTGCACTATGAGATAGGTGAGCCATTAATATTTTTCATCGTCTGAACTGAATAACAATGGTGAATTTAAACTATGAATAAGAATTAAATTTCCGGTAAAAGAAAAGATACTTTTTCCATTGGACACATCAGGAACTGATTTCGTATACTATGATTGTGATCTAATAAAAACACATACAGCCTTGAAGAAGTCCCCTGGGGACGAAACGCGCCCCGCCGGCTATGAACATGTATTGTGTTTTTAATGAAGTCTAATGAAGAATTACCAGAATAAAAGAAGAAGAATTTTTTTTACAAGAATTGGAAGTCTCAAGCAATTTATTTGGGAAATTAGTTTGTGCTTGCTATCTGTCAATTCAAATATTGTATCATATTGTTTGTTACTAATTCTTACATTTGGGTATGTGCTGAGCTATTCTGTACAAAGCCAAAAATAACTGAACATACAAGCACCTCATGATGAGGTTAAGGAAGTACATGGGCACTAATACAAAGTTTAACCTACGCAACAACCTAATTCGATGAAGCATAAAAAGAATAATGAACTCTAAAAATATCAAACAAAAGATAAATGCTCCAATATCTAAATTGGTCTTCATGGATACCCACAAAGAAATTGATTAGTCTATCCCTACTCTACCTCTAGAGTGACATCCCTACTTAGCATCTTCCAAGGCAAGATCAGAAAAAGGTGTCAGCTCGTGAAGACTTCCTAAGAAGTACACTCGCGTTGAAAGGATTAGTAGCAAAAGCCACCAACCGTGTCTCCTTCCTCAATATCGATCTCTTCCTTCTATCTCATCTGCTCTTCTCTGACCCTCCTCCCTCAGGGCACTGTCCCTAATACAAAATGCACAACATGGAGGACACGCCTTCATTACACCTCTTCTGGCTGGACACTTCCTGGAAGTAATTTTCCATTGAAACCTGTATGTCGTCCAATAACGGTTGAAGCGTCCTTGAGTCCCAGGCTCCTCCAACGAGCTTCCAATTATCAGTATTCCACGATACACTGCAGCAGATCTCCTCCATACCTAACTCCAAAAACAAAGAGCATCAGTGCAGCTAACAAAGACGATGTTCTTGCACTTGCAACAGAAAGCATGTGAATCGAAATAACCTTGCACGTACATGAAATCTTTTGACTGTCTTCAGCCTGGAGCTCTTCCAGGGAGACACATTTCGGGCCTACACAATTCAGCTAACATAAGAAATAATAAGGCCTTTCGTTAACAAACGTGAACATCCGTTTAGGCCTGTACACATCAAGGATTACACATTTTAAACGTTGCATTTATAGGCATAACATTACTTTACCCTAAACATAATTTTCCACCTCTACACGTGCAGACTCTATAATGCACATTTAAATCTAATGCAATTACATTTCGTGTGAGCTAGCTCACTAGGCATTCTGCAATAAGCGATTACATTTAAATGTCATTTTACACTTTCAGCTAACACGAATTACATTCCTAACATTACTTTCACATTATTTATTATTACATTTACTCCTCTAATGATCATCTGTTAATACAACATAAAGATATATGTGGGTGTGGACAATGCGTGAATATAATGCACCCCTACATTTTTCAAAACCTCATGGCGCTCTATCAGTTCCCCCCTTTGATGACTAGTGTCATCACCAATATCACAATTCCCTTGCGAAAATACCAACCTAAACAGAGCTCATAGCCATTCTTCCCTGTCGGAACCTCTCTAGATTCTTAATATTCAGATAGTGACTGTCCTGCAGTCTAGCCATCTTTATCTCTTGTTCCCCAAGGGACCTTTCAACTTGATTCGCCTTGTACCACTGATAAGCTCTGGCAAATCCCCTCAAGCAAACCACACAAACCATTATGATAATGATAGGCTTCATAATATAACCGAGAATACCCTTTCCCAGATTTGCAAATCAATTTCCCACACTGCCAAATCCATTTACAACCTTTTCCCAAACACCTTCTTCAGTCAGATCCTGGATCTCATGATGGGTCACAGTGATGTTACTTATATACTTCTTCAGATCTTTGCTGTTGTCTGGTATATAAGTACAGCACTCTTGAACCATCAACATTTTACAGACTCCGCCCTCTTTTGCCAGTAAGACATCTAAAGCAAGACAGTTTTGCATCACCATTGTCCTTATCGACAACATCTCTCCATCCACAACTATCAACGACTTAGCTGTATTCATTGACAACTCGTCAACAACAGTAGCCAATCTCCTAATCTTCACATCATTCAGAATCACTCCCAGACTTGGTATCACTGCTCCAAAGATATCTCCAATCACTGCTCCTGCACTCGCACCTCTTTTCACTCTAGAGAGCTTCCCATCTTCCAAAAGCTCTAATTCCTCTGCGTGGTATATTTTGGGGGAAATAATTCCTAAATAACAAGTTCCATACCAATTCGCAGGCAATCTCACATAAGCATTCTTTCCACACACAACTTACACCGAACCTTGCAAAAAGTTCTTTGCAGACTCTTCCATAGTGAAAACATGATCACATGTACTTTGTCCCACATAGACCTTATCATAATAGGTCTGTACACGTTTCACACACAGCTTCCCCTTCTGCACTAGGTCCAATGCAATAGGGCCATCACTACCCTTTGCTCTGTGAGATCTCTCCTCCGCAGCCCAATCTAGTGGACTTTCTCCAGTATCACGTGTTTTTGTTAGGTGTCTATACCTATCTTCTACTTGGTCTACAAATGTCTTCTCTATTCTCTATCTCTGTTAATGAGCAAGTCAAATTGTGTCTATGGGCATATGCTGGATCTAATGTTGAAGTCGGTATGAAATACTTTCCGACCCTATCTTCCTGCTTGTAATAATCATACTTATTCAAGTGCTTCTAAGCTGGTACCTCTGAAAGAGCTGCATCGTAATTCAAAAGAAGTACTCATAATGGTCTCTCCCATAGAACATACTAAGCAACAAACTACATGAAATTCCATACGGCAGTGGAAGATGGTGATACTTAATACTCTCCTCCACTGAGGCAGGCAACTGCATACACACATACCAATCTTTCGCATCCATCGCCTCAACGTATTCATATAGCAGCTTGGCATACGCATTAAGCTTAAAATCACCTCTAGACAAATCTACGTGCAATCTACAACTATCTTGATCTAGCAAAGCCTTTTCAGCTGCTATGATACCCTCTTTCTTGGTTGAAGTACTGGGTGTAGGTGTTTCCTTCACCTCTGTGACTCCTACCTCATGTGGAATAGCAACTGACACTATAATAACTACAACTATTGAAACTATCACTCCTCCTATGAGTGTACCTATCATATATTTGGACATACGGTACGGATTTCCAGCCTCTTTTTTTGTTGTCGGTTACGGTTCAGCAACGAACACTTAGAGTCTCTTTCTCCACCACAAGTTGCTGTTCGAATCAGTTCAAAACACCACTCCGGAAGTGCTGGAAATTCCCTTTACAGTACTTTTAGTTCCTTATTTACACAGTCCACAAAGACTTCCTTAACCCTCGTTCTTCTTCTATGGAAAGTCCCTAATTTTCTTCTTCTTCCACTCGGGCCTAGGTTATCTTCTTTTAAACACTTATTTACAAAACACAGTTTATTCACAATCCACGATAACTTCAGATCCAATTGCAGCTAGAACATGATGTAAAATTTCAAGACGAATATCTACCATTTGATGAGGTGGCAATTCAAATCCAAACAATGGAAAGACTAATCTGTGCAAGATCAAAATTCGTACCTCACTCAAAACTGGTGGTTCTGGAACCGTGATGGTCAACACACCTTCGATCTCAAGCCCTGGAACTAGCAGTTCCACCTGGTTGTATGTTGGAACGAGTTCCCCAACCACGACTTCCTTAACAACGAGGTCGCAACCACGACCTCGTCTAAACCACGATTTGTTTTACCACGCATTCCTTTATCACGATTTTTCTTGTTAAAGGAATGCGTGTTAAAAAAAATGCTTTCCAAATAGTACCCCGATCCCCCACCCCTTAAAAATGAATTCCACCCACCCAAAAACAAAAACTCTATCACTCACACCCCCTAAAATACGAACGCAACCCCCATAAATCTATTTCCCCTCTCCCTTTAAATATTCACGAAAACCCCCTCTTCCTAAATACTAACTCAACCCCATAAAACGAATTCCCCTCTCCCTTTTACTAATCACGTAAACCCCCACCTCCTATTTACTTATTCTACTCCTTCATACTAATCCCTCTCACACCTTCTAAACAATCACGATCACCCATACCCCCTAAATACTAAACCCAAACCCCTATAAACTAACCCCTAACCCCCACCCCATAAAAATCAACCCCTCTTACCTGTTCCTCTGTGACTGCGATGTTCCTCCGAACTCCGCCCTGCCCGAACACTAGACCGACTCAGCCTTAACCACGCACATGCGTGGTTAAGGCCAAGTCGTTGTTCGGGCAAGTCGTTGTTCCGCTTTCATGACTCCGGAACTCGTTGTTCCGGAGTCGTTGTTCAGGATGTTTCCCGTTCCACTTCGATTTTCAATCGAGGACTCCTGCTGATCACTTTCACGGACCTCAATCTCCCGGAACTCACTACTCCCGGCATCAGTTACTGCGTAAGTCCACTCCGGGGCAGCGTATCTCTGACAAGGTACTCTTGTCCTTTTAGATCTTCTCAGACTCTGAGTTTTTTCTTCTTCACTCTCTTCTGATTCAGAGACATCAGACACAGGGGCAAGATCTCTCTCAGGAGCCAGTCTCAGATTCAGCCTTCTCTGTCTCCTCTGTCCCCTAGGCCAGGCTTCTTCTGCACCTCCAGCCCTTCTGCTTTCTTCTCGGTCGCTCTAAGTACCACTTCTTTCAGCTGAATCTAACGCTATGCCACTCCCAACGTTACTTTTTTCTTCAGAGTCAATATCTGGGTTATGGATAACGTGACCCTCCCAATCCTGGTCTGATGAGCAACCAGCTTCTCCAGCAACCCTCACAGCTTGGCTTGCCCTCTCTTGTGGCCCTGCTGCCACAGCTGTATTTTCATTAGTGAGAGGAGCTGTTTCTTCCAAGGGTGCTGAAACTTTGCGGGTGTGGGAAGCATGTACCCAGTTTGGCAATCCTCCGCACTTCACTGCTGTGTTCATTACCAGTATCACCTGATAAGGGCCTCGCCACCGAGCGTTCAGGCAGTTCTTCCTCATGTGCTTGCGGACAAGTACCCAATCTCCCGGGCAGAAATCGTGGCATAGATCACCTGAAGCTGGAACAGTGGCAGCCTGCACCTAATGAGACACAGAACGAACCACGTCAGCTAGTCCTTTGCAGTAGTCAAGGATTAAGTCATCAGTGATATTTATCAAAGCTGTGGATGGTACTGCTGGCAGTCGCATCGCCCGCCCCATCAGGATCTCATGCGGGGAAAGACCACTTCCTCTATCTGGGACACTGCGTATACTCATCAACACCAAAGGCAATGCATCAGGCCATTTCAAAGACTTAGACGTACACACTTTCGCCATTCGTGCCTTTAAAGTTCAGTTTATCTGCTCCACTATCCCAGAAGCCTCTGGTCGATAACTGCAATGGAGTCTCTGATCAACATTTAGGGCGGCACAAAGAAACTTCATGATCTCGCTGTGGAAGTGCGTCCCCCTATCCGACTCCAACGAGGTTGGAAAACCAAACCTAGGAATCAACTCCCTCAATAGCAGCTTTGCCACTGTGAGGGTGTCACACCTTCTTGTTGGGTAAGCTTCCACCCACTGTGAAAAAACACACACCACCACTAGAATGTATCGCAATCCGTTACACTTAGGCATCTCGATAAAGTCTAATTGCATCCTATTGAAAGGCCCTCCTGATGTGACTCAACGTAACCACAATCTTCTTTCCAGCATTCATCTGTTGACAAGTAACACATCTCTGACACACTGCTTCAGCAACCATCTGAAACCGTGGGTTGTACCACGTCTGTCTGAACACTCGCACCATCGCATCCCTTCCAAGATGCACAGCACCATGAATCTGCCTCGCCATAGGGCTCAATAAGTCATCTGGTAACACTGCTCGACCATCGCTTGAAACCCAAATGTCAATGTCTCTCTTCTCACAGCCTGATTTGACCTATACTTCCTTTTCCTGCCCTGAAACCTCTTCCTGCAGGCGCTTGAGCTCATCCCAAGTGTCTGCCATGGTTAACATCATGTTGAGCTCGGTTCCCTCTTGACTCTCTCCTGTATAATCTCCAGTAAATATACACCCTTGGTCAGCGCAAAACCGTGCAACTTCATCCGCCTATCTATTACCTAGAGAAACAAAATCAGTCCCCTTCCCATGCGCTGCACATTTCACTACAGCAATTTCTTTTGGACATTTTAAAGCCTCCAACAATTGTTTAACATATTCTCCTTTCCTGATTCGTGAACCAGATGATGTCATGTAACCCCTCTGAGACCATAGCTGTCCAAAGTCGTGAACCACACCAAACCCGTACCGGCTATCGGTGTAAATGGTGATTCGGATCTGATTTGCTGCCAAACAGGCTCGAGTCAAAGCAATGATTTTGGCCACTTGTGCGGAGTATACTCCTTCTAAACAAGCGGCTTCAACCACTCCTGTAATGGTACATACAGCAAATGCTGCTCTCAACTGACCAACATTGTCTCTTAAGCATGAATCATCAACAAAGAAAATTTCATCAGGGTCAGGTAGAGGTTCATCAACAATGTCAGGTCTCGGCTTGGTGCAAAGTTCAGTCACATCGAGACAGTCATGGTCCTCACAATCTTCATGATCTGAATTTGGCAAAGGCATAAGTGTAGCAGGGTTTAAAACAGCACACCTTCTCAGAGTCACATTCTCCACGGCAAGAATAACTTGCTCATAGCGTGTGAGTCTGCTGTTCATCAAGTGCTGTGTTTTAGTCCTTGTCATCAACAGTTCAACAGAATGCGGAACGTACACAATCAAAGGGTGACCCATGACAATGCTTTCACATCTCTCAATGCTGACACCCGTTGCAGCAACGGATTTGAGACATCCGGGCAACGCTGTCGCTACTGGATCTAAAGTGGCTGAGAAATAGGCAACTGGTCTATGAACACTTCCATGACTCTGAGTCAGGACTGACAATGCACAACCTTCTCTCTCACAACAGAACAAGGAAAAAGGTTTGTTGTAGTCAGGCATTCCCAGAGCCGGAGCACGACACATGCCCTCTCTCAACTCCAAGAATGAAACCAGACAAACATGGTCCCATGGCACCGGATCACTTACATCCTTGATCGCCTCAATCCGATCTGGTGACACCTTCCTCTTGCCTTTCTCAATTTGATGTCTCAAATACTGTACCTCACTCATACAGTATTGCAACTTGTTTGGGGGCACCTTGTGCCCATTCTCTGCCAGATGATTCAGTAGGGCAATCGTGTCACTCCTGCAAGCATCCTCAGTCTCTGAAGCAATAAGGAGGTCATCAATGTATTGCACAAGAACCGAGTTCTGCAGCAACACAAGACTCTCCAGATTCTTTTTCAAGATCTGATTTAAGATCGATGGGCTCCCTGTATACCCTTGAGAGATACAACACCATGTTAACACACGGTTTTCCAGCCGGAAAGCAAACAAAAATTGTCTTTCCTCGTGGAGAGGTATCAAGAAGAATGCTTGACACTTGTCAATCATAGTAAACCACTCGGCTTGGCATGGAATCTGGAATAGTATCATTGACGGATTCGGTACCACTGGAGAACATGGAACAACAATCGTGTTGACCTTTCGCAGGTCTTGCACAATTCTAAATTTCCCACTTGGTTTCTGTAATCCCATAATGGATGAGTTTATATGGCTACCCATTATCTCCTTCAAAGTCAAGTCAAATGATCTTTATTCGGATATATTAAAAAACATCCATAAAAGTACATGTAAATCACAACAATCATCCCTATAGACAATAAAAACAGCATTTGGTGGCTATAATATATACAATGGGGCAACCGTTGGTGCAAATATGCAATGTGCAAGTAATACAGAGGTAGTTCAGGCTTAACAAACCATGTTCATTATTGCTCAAGATCAAACAGCAAAAGGTAAAAAAACGAATAACTCTAAAAGTTGCATCCATAAAAATACATGTGAGTCACAACAGTCATCCAGATAAGACAATAAAAACAGGTATTATTAATCATAGCATGTACAGAGGAACAGCCACTGTGCAAAAGTGCAATGTGCAAATGGTGCAAAGAAATAATGCAACCTTATCAGGCCATATTCATTGATGCGCGAGAACGGACAGCGGTTTGGAGAAAACGACTAACTCTAAAGATTACATCATCTGAGCTTAACATCAATAAATCTCTAAAAGCTACGTTGAAATCCGTCAAAGCACTATCTCTAAAGTAGGGAATTAGGAAATGTTTAGTGTATTTTACATAAAAACCACAGAAGAGTGTAAAATGTAACAAACTTTGTTTACCACCTAGGTTGCAGGGACACCTTAAATTTCCCAGATTTTTGATATAGCCTAAGGGGAAACAGAGTAAATTTACCACACTTCCGTCCCTGAACCGAAACAGCAAGCTCCTATTCCATCTACCCAGTTTCTTGCGCAGGTAACCCTGAGGCATATTGTGGGGCCTACCACATGGTTCCTGAATGGGGATGTACCTGAGGATAGCTGGCTTTACAAACTCGATCTTTTCTCTATTTTTTCGGTACAGGTCGTATAAAGCCCTTTTTACTACTTTCTTATGCGAGCAATCTATTGTTTGGGGTGCTGAGAATAGGTGCCCCATTTCCACACTTTCTAAACTCTTCTCTACTGCCCTGAGCCAAGGGATATGATTGGCCCGCTCGCTTTTTAGGCAGTCTGAGATAATATCACGGGTCAAGGAGGCAGCAGGGTTCCGCCATATTTTCAACCAGAACAGAGCGGGTCTTGATTTTATAAAGTCCTCTATATAGGGGAGATTCAATTCTCTATGGCACACGTAGGATGGGGCCAAAATGACCCCCCCCAGAGCCTTCCTACAGAATTTATTCTCTTCCGTCTGTATATTAGTACAATTCGAATATCCCCACACCTCAGCGCCATAGGTTCCTGTAGGTAGGCACTGGGTTCTATAAATTTGTAAAAGTGGCAGCATGTTTTGGTTGACGAAGGGTGATTATAGAATTAATAGCTTTACCCAGTTTGTTCCTCCCTCTGGCAACGTGGGGTTGCCAGGATCCGAAGTCAGAAAACAACAGGCCTAAATAAGGGAAAGTGCAAGTGCTATTTAAAACGTTGTTCCCTGACATGATATGGTGAATTTTGTGTTTCTTTGGGCCGCAGGACATTATATAAGATTTTTTAAAATTGTTGCATAAGCCGAGATCGGCCATGTAAGAGACAAAACCTGAGATTAAAGTGCGCAGTGCGTTGGGTATGGGGCCCATGAGGACCGCATCGTCCGCATAAAGAAGTGCAGGAAGTGGATTACCATTGATGAGCGGGACATCGGTAGTTAGTTTGCCCAAGGATGTGCTTAGTTCATTTATGTATAAAATAAAGAGCAGGGGGGCCAAGACACAGCCTTGTCTTACCCCCCTGCCAGTTAAAATCTCGCCCGAGACCTCACTGTCATTGTTTATTCGAACACAGGCTTTTAAATCACTGTGTAGGTGGGCCAAAAAGTGGACCAAAGGTTCATCTAAGCCATAACTCAACAGAACTGACCATAAACGGGAGCGATTAACAAAATCAAAAGCAGAACTTAAATCCATGAAACCTAAATAAAGTGGGGAGTTTTTAGCTATAGTGTATTTGGCTAATACTAAATTTAGATTTAGGCATTGCTCCACGGTCCCTACATTGCTTCTGAAGCCTAGCTGGCATGGATGTAAGATCGTGTTTTCTTCAGCCCAATTACTGCTCTTATTAAAAATGACCCTGCCCAAAATCTTCAAAGTGTTATCGATTAACGATATTGGGTGATAACTGCCAGGGTCAAGTCTGTTACCTTTTTTAAAAATTGGTACGATGATGCTATTAGACCAAGAATCTGGCAGTAGGGTATTAGATAGATTATTAAAAACGTTGCACAGTAAAGGTGACCAAAAGTCAGGCTCTGATTTGATTAAGTCGATGGATAGTCCATCAGGGCCAGGAGCTTTGTTCCCTGCACTTTGCAAAATGGCATCCTCCACCTCCATTATGGAAATGTTCGGTAACTTAAGGGGCTGAAGATTTACCATGAGAGGGGTCGGTGCCATATAAATATTTGAGAAATGCTCCACCCACACATCCCCTAATATACTACAATTTATGGGGGTGATATTAGATCCTTCAGTATTCCCTGCTTAATCATGGAATCGATCACAAGTTTGACCCCTGCTATTGTCTCCGGTGACAGATTATACTGGGGCGTTCTTGGAAACTCAGCATTCTGCTAAATCTGGATCTTAACTGACTCGACACCTTTGATTAACCCAATCTCTTCTCCTGTGAAATCCCACACATCCAATGAAACAGAGTCTCTTAAGTGAAGTGGAAGCTCCTCCACTGTCAGCACAGGATAGATTTCTATGCACAACTGCTGGTTCGCAACCTTAAAGGTGGCATCATCATTTTTCATCTGTACTTCCACTCCCTTGGGCGTGCAATAAATGGTGCAATTCAACTTGCACAAAAGATCTCGTCCTAGCAAGCAGACTGGACTTGAGTCGCACACCACAAACTGGTGTCGGTCTCGAACGGTTCCTATTCTCATAGGAATCGGCTCAGTCCTTGGGTTAGTCATTTTCTTATTTGCCACTCCTACAACTTGGATTGATTGTCCCGAGAGGGGTAGGTTGGGAACTACTGCAGATCTTACAGTAGAACGGGTAGCACCAGTATCAACTAAAAAGGTGGTAGAATGACCGTCAACATCCGCCTCTACAAACGGTCCCCTCTGATCTACCTCTAAGTCTGCCCCAAGAGTGCAGTCATCATTTCAACGGGTCTGAGCTGTACTCATCAAAGTTCTTAAAAAGGGGCATCTGCTGATACGTCCGATTTCCCTGTGGAATTCTCGGAGGTTGCGAGACTTGGCCCTGCAGGACCATCGTCTCCCCTTGCATGGACCTAGGTCTCGTTACTGGATTGACAGCCTCAGGTACCTGCACTATTTCTGTCTCTTGTTGCACCTGATTTGCTGGATTTAACCTACACTCATGCTTCCAATGCCCGATCTTGTGACAAAGGTTACATGCCGTGGTCTTCTTCAGTGTTGCTATATCCATCCCTGTCTTGGGGTCTATAGGTTTTCCTTTCCCTTGACCCTGCGCATTCTGATTCCCTCCTTGATTGTTTCCCTGTCTTCTCCCTTCATTCGACTGCGTCTGAAGCTCTCTATCAGCGGTCTGCATTTGGACTAGCATCAACTTATCCTTAAGTTTCTTGTGTTTCGATTCCACTTCATCACTGCAATACCTGGCATACCGCAGTATTTCGTCCACTGACTTATTCTGCCAACTGATCAAATGTTGCTGAATCATGAAGCTAGCCTCTGGTCTGAGACCCGACATGAACTTGAAGACAAACTGTCCCATGTCTTTGGGGTCTAAGGTGTCTAACCCACTGTACTGCTTGAAGGCTTGTAAGAGCCTTTCATAATATTCATGCAGACTCTTTAGGTTCCTGAATTGTTCGATCTATCTTAACCCAATCAATATCTTGTGGAGAGATTTTGGATTTCAGCCATGTAATTACCTGCTCAAACTTTTTCATGACAATTGGTGAAGGACCATTTGTAACAGATTCCCTGTCTGGTTCAGAAGTTGGCCAATCAACTGCAACTTTACAAGCTGCCCATAGATCACTTGGTACAACAATGTCAAACAATGTATTCAGATCGATCCACAACACCTTCGAGATTTTGACAAAATGATCGACCTGCTTATACCATTCGACGGGCTTCTCCCTCAGCCGAGGGAAATCATTAGTGAATGCTGCCAAGTCACTTCTACTCCAAGGCATATTCACATACCCTCCATTCTGTACCTCTCGTAAAGGGTGATTCTCCACTCCTATCATTCCTCCTCCCGGAGGCGGCGTCTCTCCTATGCTTCTCTTAGTGCTTTTCTTTTTGGACCATCTTTCCTCCCACTTATCAAGCATGCTCCAAGCGCGTATCCCTATAGTCAATTCTTGAAAATGAGCCTTCAACCCTATGACTCTCTTCTCTTCCAATTCCAGATCACTGTACTGCAAACTGTGACTTCACTGTAACATCTTCGTTTTGGACAGATCCACCTCATAACGTTTTGCTAGTTCGGTCAATTTCTCATGTGCTGACTTTGCCTTTTGGGTTACATCCTTTGATACAAACAGCAGCTCATCTGGCTCAAAGTTTTATTCTTTCCAAAGGCAGGTTCCCACTAACCATCTCATCCACTTTGGCCTTCAATCTTACCACATCCAACATTTTTGCTCTTATAGCAAACTTCAAGGTCCCTCGACTAGATGTGCTACTCGACTCTTCATTCTCACTGCTCTGATTTCCGCATCGGTTGTTTTCTACAACTTCCCTGAGGACTGGTCAACCTTCTGAATCCCCTCGATCCCAATCTCCTGCCATTCTTTCACACTGATTTCTTACTGGTGGCTCACACATTCTTAGATCTGATCTCGACTCGGCCAGGGACTTTGGTCTTTCCGGTCTCACATCCACCCATCCTCTAGAGGAGTCTGCAGTGTCTGGCAATGGCGTACTTGATTCTATAGGTCTCCGAAGGTGAGCTACTCCGCTCACTGTGCCATTCCCTCCAGAGCTAATCCCTTCTCCTACTACTGACTGCACCAAACTTCCATTCCTTGCCTGATCCGGATCATAAACTGACACTATAGGTCCAATGGTAACGGCACTGTAAGAGCATCCGGTAACCTTTCAGTTCCGCTAGCCTCAGCACCTGCTGGAGCCTGTGCCCTCATCCCTTCTGTTCCTGCTGAGATTTTCCCAACTACTCTCGCATTGGGTTTAATCTGTGAGTTCCCAATCCCCTCTATCAGTACTGACTTTCCTTCTTCTGAGTCTGGGTTATATGGGGTGGTCTCTCTGACAATAGCCTCTCTAGTAAGCCATCATCTGTGTCACTATCGTCTTCTTCTGTACTCTTCTTCTGTGTGTCACCCACCTTCACCATCAACGGGAATAGCCTATCCCACTCACACTCAATGGTTCCCACCCTCCATCTTTTCTCCAATGCATCCCATCGCGCATCTTGAAATGCTCTGATTGACTCTCTCACTCTTTCCTGACTTCGATCTCGTTTCCTGTCATGTGCTGCTCTAATCCATGCATGTAGCGCTTCGAACTGTGTTGGTCTGGGTAGAGGTCGCAATGAAGACATCACTGATTTCAACTGATACAATGCTTCCAATCTGAAAGTGCCATATCTCGGAAATGTCAATTCTCCCTCTTTTTCAGTCATTTTATGGCAATTCTCAAGCCAAATTATAGTGTGCAATCCAACATTTGTTGCCATGTAATGAGCCGGGGTATCTTCAGGCGGAGCCTCTTCTCCTCCCCGAGTAACCACCGCTCTATCTCCTCTGTACATGTCTCGTAAAACTTTAAAATATTTCATGGTGAAATCAATTTAAATCAATCCTTTTACACACAGCGTTTCGTTCTACTTCCTGATGTCAATCCACCACTACCAGCGCGGGTTCACACCAACTGATGTATCTCAGCACGACACCCTCTGACGTCACTCTTCCTCCGCATGCAGCAGTTCCCCTCCTTTAAAATTTGTCTCTTACTCTCTCACGCATCTCTTTCATACACTGAAATAACTGTTTGTCCACCAAACGACCGAACAGTCACTTCTCTGACTGCCTGTCCACAAATGACCGGACAGTCTCACACAATTATCGACCTCAACTCCGGCAATCATCTGTCCGCGAAATGACCGGACAACTGCCTCAGACTATCTGCCCACGAACGGCCGAACAGTCATATACTTAATCGATAGGATCCAAACATTCAATGTTCCACATACAGCAACCCACGACCTGCATCGGTTACTCATGCACTCACACACATGTTTCCCTATCACTGGTGGGTCAGTCAACGACGTCTCATGACTCCTACAATCACTGGTCAGACAATTTCAACTCTGGGTGTCTTTTACACCACAATCTCTTATCCCGGGATATCAAAATCAAATTTCATGGACCGCTCGAGCTCACAGTCCGAAACCACAATCACTCGACTCTCACGCCAACTCCGCAGGACATCACACAATCAACACAACACCGCAATCTAACAAACACACAATCCTGTTCATACTCACTCTCCCACGAACTGCTGCTTCCGCCGCACCGTTATTCTCCGCCGGCTTCCATCAACGCCGTCGTCCTCCGCTCACGATCCACTGGATCACCATCACTTGGGCTCTATGGGGTCAATATCTACCTTTCTCTATTTCTCCCCTTACTACAGAGATAACCATTCTGCTCTGCTACCAACTGATAACGCCAGATTCTTATCTTATCTTACCATCTTTTACCACTTTTAAGAATCCTCGGCTGACTGGACCTTTTTACCTGCTGTGGAGTGTAAAGGGTAGAGAACTAACTCATTCAGATAAAGTCAATAACCAATCAATTCCGATACTGAAAAATCACTAACTCCGAGTTAAGATTTAGGGGATTTATTAGAAAGCCAAAAATAACTGAACATACAAGCACCTTATGACGAGGTAAAGGAAGTACATGGGCACTAATACAAAGTTTAACCTACGCAACAACCTAATTCGATGAAGCATACAAAGAATAATGAACTCTAAAGATATCAAATAAAAGATAAATGCTCAAATATCTAAATTGGTCTTCATGGATGCCTACAAAGAAAGTGATTAGTCTATCCCTACTCTACCTCTAGAGTGAAGATTTCCTAAGAAGTATACTCACGTTGAAAGGATTAGTAGCAAAAGCCACCAAACTTGTTCTAAGTCTCCTTCCTCAATATCGATCTCTTCCTTCTACCCTCATCTGTTCTTCTCTGACTCTCCTCCCTCAGGGCACTGTCCCTAATACAAAATGCACAACATGGAGGACACGCCTTCATTACACCTCTTCTGGCTGGACACCTCCTGGTCGTCCAATAACGGTTGAAACGTCCTTGAGTCCCAGGCTCCTCCAGCGAGCTTCCATTTATCAGCATTCCACGATACACTGTAGCAGATCTCCTCCATACCTAACTCCTAAAACAAAGAGCATCAGTCTAGCTGACGAAGATGATGTCTTTGCACTTGCAACAGAAAGCATGTGAATTGAAATAACCTTGCACGTACATGAAATCTGCTGACTGCCTTCAGCCGAGAGCTCTTCCAGGGAGACATATTTCGCACCTACACAATTCAGCTAACATAACAAATAATAAGGCCTTTCGTTAGCAAACATAAACATCCCTTTAGGCCTGTACACATCAAGGATTACACATTTTAAACGTTGCATTTATAGGCATAACATTTCTTTACCCTAAACATAATTTTCCACCTCTACACGTGCAGACTCTATAATGCACATTTAAATCTAATGCAATTACATTTCGTGTGAGCTAGCTCACTAGGCATTCTGCAATAAGCGATTACATTTAAATGTCATTTTACACTTTCAGCTAACACGAATTACATTCCTAACATTACTTTCACATTATTTATTATTACATTTACTCCTCTAATAATCATCTGTTAATACAACATAAAGATATATGTGGGTGTGGACAATGCGTGAATATAATGCACCCCTACATTTTTCAAAACCTCATGGCGCTCTATCAGTTCCCCCCTTTGATGACTAGTGTCATCACCAATATCACAATTCCCTGGAGAAAGAACCAACCTAAACAGAGCTCATAGCCATTCTTCCCTGTCGGAACTTCTCTAGATTCTTAATATTCAGATAGTGACTGTCCTGCAGTCTAGCCATCCTTATCTCTTGTTCCCCAAGGGACCTTTCAACTTGATTCGCCTTGTACCACTGATAAGCTCTGGCAAATCCCCACAAGCAAACCACACAAACCATTATGATAATGATAGGCTTCATAATATAACCGAGAATATCCTTTCCCAGATTTGCAAACCAATTTCCCACACTGCCAAATCCATTTCCAACCTTTTCCCAAACACCTTCTTCAGTCAGATCCTGGATCTCATGATGGGTCACAGTGATGTTACTTATATACTTCTTCAGATCTTTGCTGTTGTCTGGTATATAAGTACAGCACTCTTGAACCATCAACATTTTACAGACTCCGCCCTCTTTTGCCAGTAAGACATCTAAAGCAAGACAGTTTTGCATCACCATTGTCCTTATCGACAACATCTCTCCATCCACAACTATCAACGACTTAGCTGTATTCATTGACAACTCGTCAACAACAGTAGCCAATCTCCTAATCTTCACATCATTCAGAATCACTCCCAGACTTGGTATCACTGCTCCAAAGATATCTCCAATCACTGCTACTGCACTGGCACCTCTTTTCACTCTAGAGAGCTTCCCATCTTCCAAAAGCTCTAATTCCTCTGCGTGGTATATTTTGGGGAAAATAATTCCTAAATAACAAGTTCCATACCAATTCGCAGGCAATCTCACATAAGCATTCTTTCCACACACAACTTACACCGAACCTTGCAAAAAGTTCTTTGCAGACTCTTCCATAGTGAAAACATGATCACATGTACTTTGTTCCACATAGACCTTATCATAATAGGTCTGTACACATTTCACACACAGCTTCCCCTTCTGCACTAGGTCCAATGCTATAGGGCCATCACTACCCTTTGCTCTGTGAGATCTCTCCTCCGCAGCCCAATCTAGTGGACTTTCTCCAGTATCACGTGTTTTTGTTAGGTGTCTATACCTATCTTCTACTTGGTCTACAAATGTCTTCTCTATCTCTGTAAATGAGCAAGTCAAATTGTGTCTATGGGCATATGCTGGATCTAATGTTGAAGCCGGTATGAAATACTTTCCGACCCTATCTTCCTGCTTGTAATAATCATACTTATTCAAGTGCTTATAAGCTGGTACCTCTGAAAGCGCTGCATCGTAATTCAAAAGAAGTACTCATAATGGTCTCTCCCATAGAACATATTAAGCAACAAACTACATAAAATTCCATACGGCAGTGGAAGATGGTGATACTTAATACCCTCCTCCACTGAGGCAGGCAACTGCATACACACATACCAATCTTTCACATCCATCGCCTCAACGTATTCATATAGCAGCTTGGCATACGCATTAAGCTTAAAATCACCTCTAGACAAATCTACGTGCAATCTACGACTATCTTGATCTAGCAAAGCCTTTTCAGCTGCTATGATACCCTCTTTCTTGGTTGAAGTACTGGGTGTAGGTGTTTCCTTCACCTCTGTGACTCCTACCTCATGTGGAATAGCAACTGACACTATAATAACTACAACTATTGAAACTATCACTCTTCCTATGAGTGTACCTATCATATATTTGGACATACGGTACGGATTTCCAGCCTCCATTTTTGTTGTCGGTTTCGGTTCAGCAACGAACACTTAGAGTCTCTTTCTCCACCACAAGTTGCTGTTCGAATCAGTTCAAAACACCACTACGGAAGTGCTGGAAATTCCCTTTACAGTACTTTTAGTTCCTTATTTACACAGTCCAAAAAGACTTCCTTAACCCTCGTTCTTCTTCTATGGAAAGTCCCTAATTTTCTTCTTCTTCCACTCGGGCCTAGGTTATCTTCTTTTAAACACTTATTTACAAAACACAGTTTATTCACAATCCACGATAACTTCAGATCCAATTGCAGCTAGAACATGATGTAAAATTTCAAGACGAATATCTACCATTTGATGAGGTGGCAATTCAAATCCAAACATTGGAAAGACTAATCTGTGCAAGATCAAAATTCGTACCTCACTCAAAACTGGTGGTTCTGGAACCGTGATGGTCAACACACCTTCGATCTCAAGCCCTGGAACAAGCAGTTCCACCTGGTTGTATGTTGGAATGAGTTCCCCAACCACGACTTCCTTAACAACGAGGTCGCAACCACAACCTCGTCTAAACCACGATTTGTTTTACCACGCATTCCTTTATCACGATTTTTCTTGTTAAAGGAATGCGTGTTAAAAAAAATGCTTTCCAAATAGTACCCCGATCCCCCACCCCTTAAAAACGAATTCGCCCCACCCAAAAACAAAAACTCTATCACTCACACCCCCGAAAATACGAACGCAACCCCCATAAATCTATTTCCCCTCTCCCTTTAAATAATTACGAAACCCCCCTCCTCCTAAATACAAACTCAACCCCCATAAATCTATTTCCCCTCTTCCTTTAAATATTCACGAAAACCCCCTCTTCCTAAATACTAACTCAACCCCATAAAACGAATTCCCCTCTCCCTTTTACTAATCACGTAAACCCCCACCTCCTATTTACTTATTCTACTCCTTCATACTAATCCCTCTCACACCTTCTAAACAATCACAATCACCCATACCCCCTAAATACTAAACCCAAACCCCTATAAACTAACCCCTAACCCCCACCCCATAAAAATCAACCCCTCTTACCTGTTCCTCTGTGACTGCGATGTTCCTCCGAACTCCGCCCTGCCCGAACACTAGACCGACTCAGCCTTAACCACGCACATGCGTGGTTAAGGCCAAGTCGTTGTTCGGGCAAGTCGTTGTTCCGCTTTCATGACTCCGGAACTCGTTGTTCCGGAGTCGTTGTTCAGGATGTTTCCCGTTCCACGTCGATTTTCATTCGAGGACTCCTGCTGATCACTTTCACGGACGTCAATCTCCCGGAACTCACTACTCCTGGCATCAGTTACTGCGTAAGTCCACTCCGGGGCAGCGTATCTCTGACTAGGTACTCTTGTCCTTTTAGATCTTCTCAGACTCTGAGTTTTTTCTTCTTCACTCTCTTCTGATTCAGAGACATCAGACACAGGGGCAAGATCTCTCTCAGGAGCCAGTCTCAGATTCAGCCTTCTCTGTCTCCTCTGTCCCCTAGGCCAGGCTTCTTCTGCACCTCCAGCCCTTCTGATTTCTTCTCGGTCGCTCTAAGTACCACTTCCTTCAGCTGAATCTCACGCTATACCACTCCCAACGTTACTTTCTTCTTCAGAGTCAATATCTGGGTTATGGATAACCTGACCCTCCCCATCCTGGTCTGATGAGCAACCAGCTTCTCCAGCAACCCTCACAGCTTGGCTTGCCCTCTCTTGTGGCCCTGCTGCCACAGCTGTATTTTCATTAGTGAGAGGAGCTGTTTCTTCCAAGGGTGCTGAAACTTTGCGGGTGTGGGAAGCATGTATCCAGTTTGGCAATCCTCCGCACTTCACTGCTGTGTTCATTACCAGTATCACCTGATAAGGGCCTCGCCACCGAGCGTTCAGGCAGTTCTTCCTCATGTGCTTGCGGACAAGTACCCAATCTCCCGGGCACAAATCGTGGCATAGATCACTTGAAGCTGGAACAGTGGCAGCCTGCACCTAATGAGACACAGAACGAACCACGTCAGCTAGTTCTTTGCAGTAGTCAAGGATTAAGTCATCAGTGATATTTATCAAAGCTGTGGATGGTACTGCTGGCAATCGCCCGCCCCGTCAGGATCTCATGCGGGAAAAGACCACTTCCTCTATCTGGGACACTGCGTATACTCATCAACACCAAAGGCAATGCATCAGGCCATTTCAAAGACTTAGACGTACACACTTTCGCCATTCGTGCCTTTAAAGTTCAGTTTATCTGCTCCACTATCCCAGAAGCCTCTGGTCGATAACTGCAATGGAGTCTCTGATCAACATTTAGGGCGGCACAAAGCAACTTCATGATCTCGCTGTGGAAGTGCGTCCCCCTATCCGACTCCAACGAGGTTGGAAAACCAAACCTAGGAATCAACTCCCTCAATAGCAGCTTTGCCACTGTGAGGGTGTCACACCTTCTTGTTGGGTAAGCTTCCACCCACTGTGAAAAAACACACACCACCTCTAGAATGTATCGCAATCGTTTACACTTAGGCATCTCGATAAAGTCTAATTGCATCCTATTGAAAGGCCCTCCCAATGTGACTCAACGTAACCACAATCTTCTTTCCAGCATTCATCTGTTGACAAGTAACACATCTCTGACACACTGCTTCAGCAACCATCCGAAACCGTGGGTTGTACCACGTCTGTCTGAACACTCGCACCATCGCATCCCTTCCAAGATGCACAGCACCATGAATCTGCCTCGCCATAGGGCTCAATAAGTCATCTGGTAACACTGCTCGACCATCGCTTGAAACTCAAATGTCAATGTCTCTCTTCTCACAGCCTGATTTGACCTATACTTCCTTTTCCTGCCCTGAAACCTCTTCCTGCAGGCGCTTGAGCTCATCCCAAGTGTCTGCCATGGTTAACATCATGTTGAGCTCGGTTCCCTCTTGGCTCTCTCCTGTATAATCTCCAGTAAATATACACCCTTGTTCAGCGCAAAACCGTGCAACTTCATCCGCCTATCTATTACCTAGAGAAACAAAATCAGTCCCCTTCCCATGCGCTGCACATTTCACTACAGCAATTTCTTTTGGACATTTTAAAGCCTCCAACAATTGTTTAACATATTCTCCTTTCCTGATAGGTGAACCAGATGATGTCATGTAACCCCTCTGAGACCATAGCTGTCCAAAGTCGTGAACCACACCAAACCCATACTGGCTATCGGTGTAAATGGTGATTCGGATCTGATTTGCTTCCAAACAGGCTCGAGTCAAAGCAATGATTTCGGCCACTTGTGCGGAGTATACTCCTTCTAAACAAGCGGCTTCAACCACTCCTGTAATGGTACATACAGCAAATGCTGCTCTCAACTTACCAACACTGTCTCTTAAGCATGAATCATCAACAAAGAAAATTTCATCAGGGTCAGGTAGAGGTTCATCAACAATGTCAGGTCTCGGCTTGGTGTAAAGTTCAGTCACATCGAGACAGTCATGGTCCTCACAATCTTCATGATCTGAATTTGGCAAAGGCATAAGTGTAGCAGGGTTTAAAACAGCACACCTTCTCAGAGTCACATTCTCCACGGCAAGAATAACTTGCTCATAGCGTGTGAGTCTGCTGTTCATCAAGTGCTGTGTTTTAGTCCTTGTCATCAACAGTTCAACAGAATGCGGAACGTACACAATCAAAGGGTGACCCATGACAATGCTTTCACATCTCTCAATGCTGACACCCGTTGCAGCAACGGATTTGAGACATCCGGGCAACGCTGTCGCTACTGGATCTAAAGTGGCTGAGAAATAGGCAACTGGTCTATGGACACTTCCATGACTCTGAGTCAGGACTGACAATGCACAACCTTCTCTCTCACAACAGAACAAGGAAAAAGGTTTGTTGTAGTCAGGCATTCCCAGAGCCGGAGCACGACACATTCCCTCTCTCAACTCCAAGAATGAAACCAGACAAACATGGTCCCATGGCACCGGATCACTTACATCCTTGATCGCCTCAATCCGATCTGGTGACACCTTCCTCTTGCCTTTCTCAATTCGATGTCTCAAATACTGTACCTCACTCATACAGTATTGCAACTTGTTTGGGGGCACCTTGTGCCCATTCTCTGCCAGATGATTCAGTAGGGCAATCGTGTCACTCCTGCAAGCATCCTCAGTCTCTGAAGCAATAAGGAGGTCATCAATGTATTGCACAAGAACCGAGTTCTGCAGCAACACAAGACTCTCCAGATTCTTTTTCAAGATCTGATTTAAGATCGATGGGCTCCCTGTATACCCTTGAGAGATACAACACCATGTTAACACACGGTTTTCCAGCCGGAAAGCAAACAAAAATTGTCTTTCCTCATGGAGAGGTATCAAGAAGAATGCTTGACACAAGTCAATCATAGTAAACCACTCGGCTTGGCATGGAATCTGGAATAGTATCATTGACGGATTCGGTACCACTGGAGAACATGGAACAACAATCGTGTTGACCTTTCGCAGGTCTTGCACGATTCTAAATTTCCCACTTGGTTTCTGTAATCCCATAATGGATGAGTTGCATGGGCTACCCATTATCTCCTTCAAAGTCAAGTCAAATGATCTTTATTCGGATATATTAAAAAACATCCATAAAAGTACATGTAAATCACAACAATCATCCCTTTAGACAATAAAAACAGCATTTGGTGGCTATAATATATATACAATGGGGCAACCGTTGGTGCAAATATGCAATGTGCAAGTAATACAGAGGTAGTTCAGGCTTAACAAACCATGTTCATTATTGCTCAAGATCAAACAGCAAAAGGTAAAAAAAACGAATAACTCTAAAAGTTGCATCCATAAAAATACATGTAAGTCACAACAGTCATCCAGATAAGACAATAAAAACAGGTATTATTAATCATAGCATGTACAGAGGAACAGCCACTGTGCAAAAGTGCAATGTGCAAATGGTGCAAAGAAATAATGCAACCTTATCAGGCCATATTCATTGATGCGCGAGAACGGACAGCGGTTTGGAGGAAACGACTAACTCTAAAGATTACATCATCTGAGCTTAACATAAATAAATTTCTAAAAGCTACGTTGAAATCCGTCAAAGCACTATCTCTAAAGTAGGGAATTAGGAAATGTTTAGTGTATTTTACATAAAAACCACAGAAGAGTGTAAAATGTAACAAACTTTGTTTACCACCTAGGTTGCAGGGACAGCTTAAATTTCCCAGATTTTTGATATAGCCTAAGGGGAAACAGAATAAATTTACCACACTTCCGTCCCTGAACCGAAACAGCAAGCTCCTATTCCATCTACCCAGTTTCTTGCGCAGGTAACCCTGAGGCATATTGTGGGGCCTACCACATGGTTCCTGAATGGGGATGTACCTGAGGATAGCTGGCTTTACAAACTCGATCTTTTCTCTATTTTTTCAGTACAGGTCGTATAAAGCCCTTTTTACTACGTTCTTATGCGAGCAATCTATTGTTTGGGGTGCTGAAAATAGGTGCCCCATTTCCACACTTTCTAAACTCTTCTCTACTGCCCTGAGCCAAGGGATATGATTGGCCCGCTCGCTTTTTAGGCAGTCTGAGATAATATCACGGGTCAAGGAGGCAGCAGGGTTCCGCCATATTTTCAACCAGAACAGAGCGGGTCTTGATTTTATAAAGTCCTCTATATAGGGGAGATTCAATTCTCTATGGCACACGTAGGATGGGGCCAAAATGACCCCCCCCCCAGAGCCTTCCTACAGAATTTATTCTCTTCCGTCTGTATATTAGTACAATTCGAATATCCCCACACCTCAGCGCCATAGGTTCCTGTAGGTAGGCACTGGGTTCTATAAATTTGTAAAAGTGGCAGAATGACCTCAGCATGTTTTGGTTGACGAAGGGTGATTATAGAATTAATAGCTTTACCCAGTTTGTTCCTCCCTCTGGCAACGTGGGGTTGCCAGGATCCGAAGTCAGAAAACAAAAGGCCTAAATAAGGGAAAGTGCTATTTAAAACGTTGTTCCCTGACATGATATGGTGAATTTTGTGTTTCTTTGGGCCGCAGGACATTATATAAGATTTTTTAAAATTGGTGCATAAGCCGAGATCGGCCATGTAAGAGACAAAACCTGAGATTAAAGTGCGCAGTGCGTTGGGTATGGGGCCCATGAGGACCGCATCGTCCGCATAAAGAAGTGCAGGAAGTGGATTACCATTGATGAGCGGGACATCGGTAGTTAGTTTGCCCAAGGATGTGCTTAGTTCATTTATGTATGAAATAAAGAGCAGGGGGGCCAAGACACAGCCTTGTCTTACCCCCCTGCCAATTAAAATCTCGCCCGAGACCTCACTGTCATTGTTTATTCGAACACGGGCTTTTAAATCACTGTGTAGGTGGGCCAAAAAGTGGACCAAAGGTTCATCTAAGCCATAACTCAACAGAACTGACCGTAAATGGGAGCGATTAACAAAATCAAAAGCAGAACTTAAATCCATGAAACCTAAATAAAGTGGGGATTTTTTAGCTATAGTGTATTTGGCTAATACTAAATTTAGATTTAGGCATTGCTCCACGGTCCCTACATTGCTTCTGAAGCCTAGCTGGCATGGATGTAAGATCGTGTTTTCTTCAGCCCAATTACTGATCTTATTAAAAATGACCCTGCCCAAAATCTTCAAAGTGTTATCGATTAACGATATTGGGCGATAACTGCCAGGGTCAAGTCCGTTACCTTTTTTTAAAAATTGGTACGATGATGCTATTAGACCAAGAATCTGGCAGTAGGGTATTAGATAGATTAGATTAGATAGATTATTAAAGGTGACCAAAAGTCAGGCTCTGATTTGATTAAGTCGATGGATAGTCCATCAGGGCCAGGAGCTTTGTTCCCTGCACTTTGTAAAATGGCATCCTCCACCTCCATTATGGAAATGTTCGGTAACTTAAGGGGCTGAAGATTTACCATGAGAGGGGTCGGTGCCATACAAATATTTGAGAAATGCTCCACCCACACATCCCCTAATATACTACAATTTATGGGGGTGACATTAGATCCTTCAGTATTCCCTGCTTAATCATGGAATCGATCACAAGTTTGACCCCTGCTATTGCCTCCGGTGACAGATTATACTGGGGCGTTCTTGGAAACTCAGCATTCTGCTAAATCTGGATCTTAACTGACTCGACACCTTTGATTAACCCAATCTCTTCTCCTGTGAAATCCCACACATCCAATGAAACAGAGTCTCTTAAGTGAAGTGGAAGCTCCTCCACTGTCAGCACAGGATAGATTTCTATGCACAACTGCTGGTTCGCAACCTTAAAGGTGGCATCATCATTTTTCATCTGTACTTCCACTCCCTTGGGCGTGCAATAAATGGTGCAATTCAACTTGCACAAAAGATCTCGTCCTAGCAAGCAGACTGGACTTGAGTCGCACACCACAAACTGGTGTCGGTCTCGAACGGTTCCTATTCTCATAGGAATCGGCACAGTCCTTGGGTTAGTCATTTTCTTATTTGCCACTCCTACAACTTGGATTGATTGTCCCGAGAGGGGTAGGTTGGGAACTACTGCAGATCTTACAGTAGAACGGGTAGCACCAGTATCAACTAAAAAGGTGGTAGGATGACCGTCAACATCCGCCTCTACAAACGGTCCCCTCTGATCTACCTCTAAGCCTGCCCCAAGAGTGCAGTCATCATTTCAACGGGTCTGAGCTGTACTCATCAAAGTTCTTAAAAAGGGGCATCTGCTGATACGTCCGATTTCCCTGTGGAATTCTCGGAGGTTGCGAGACTTGGCCCTGCAGGACCATCGTCTCCCCTTGCATGGACCTAGGTCTCGTTACTGGATTGACAGCCTCAGGTACCTGCACTATTTCTGTCTCTTGTTGCACCTGATTTGCTGGATTTAACCTACACTCATGCTTCCAATGCCCGATCTTGTGACAAAGGTTACATGCCGTGGTCTTCTTCAGTGTTGCTATATCCATCCCTGTCTTGGGGTCTATAGGTTTTCCTTTCCCTTGACCCTGCGCATTCTGATTCCCTCCTTGATTGTTTCCCTGTCTTCTCCCTTCATTCGACTGCGTCTGAAGCTCTCTATCAATGGTCTGCATTTGGACTAGCATCAACTTATCCTTAAGTTTCTTGTGTTTCGATTCCACTTCATCACTGCAATACCTGGCATACCGCAGTATTTCGTCCACTGACTTATTCTGCCAACTGATCAAATGTTGCTGAATCATGAAGCTAGCCTCTGGTCTGAGACCCAACATGAACTTGAAGACAAACTGTCCCATGTCTTTGGGGTCTAAGGTGTCTAACCCACTGTACTGCTTGAAGGCTTGTAAGAGCCTTTCATAATATTCATGCAGACTCTTTAGGTTCCTGAATTGTTCGATCTATCTTAACCCAATCAATATCTTGTGGATAGATTTTGGATTTCAGCCATGTAATTACCTGCTCAAACTTTTTCATGACAATTGGTGAAGGACCATTTGTAACAGAATCCCTGTCTGGTTCAGAAGTTGGCCAATCAACTGCAACTTTACAAGCTGCCCATAGATCACTTGGTACAACAATGTCAAACAATGTATTCAGATCGATCCACAACACCTTCGAGATTTTGACAAAATGATCGACCTGCTTATACCATTCGACGGGCTTCTCCCTCAGCCGAGGGAAATCATTAGTGAATGCTGCCAAGTCACTTCTACTCCAAGGCATATTCACATACCCTCCATTCTGTACCTCTCGTAAAGGGTGATTCTCCACTCCTATCATTCCTCCTCCCGGAGGCGGCGTCTCTCCTATGCTTCTCTTAGTGCTTTTCTTTTTGGACCATCTTTCCTCCCACTTATCAAGCATGCTCCAAGCGCGTATCCCTATAGTCAATTCTTGAAAATGAGCCTTCAACCCTATGACTCTCTTCTCTTCCAATTCCTGATCACTGTACTGCAACCTGTGACTTCACTGTAACATCTTCGTTTTGGACGGATCCACCTCATACCTTTTTGCTAGTTCGGTCAATTTCTCATGTGCTGACTTTGCCTTTTGGGTTACATCCTTTGATACAAACAGCAGCTCATCTGGCTCAAAGTTTTATTCTTTCCAAAGGCAGGTTCCCACTAACCATCTCATCCACTTTGGCCTTCAATCTTACCACATCCAACATTTTTGCTCTTATAGCAAACTTCAAGGTCCCTCGACTAGATGTGCTACTCGACTCTTCATTCTCACTGCTCTGATTTCCGCATCGGTTGTTTTCTACAACTTCCCTGAGGACTGGTCAACCTTCTGAATCCCCTCGATCCCAATCTCCTGCCATTCTTTCACACTGATTTCTTACTGGTGGCTCACACATTCTTTGATCTGATCTCGACTTGGCCAGGGACTTTGGTCTTTCCGGTCTCACATCCACCCGTCCTCTAGAGGAGTCTGAAGTGTCTGGCAATGGCGTACTTGATTCTATAGGTCTCCGAAGGTGAGCTACTCCGCTCACTGTGCCATTCCCTCCAGAGCTAATCCCTTCTCCTACTACTGACTGCACCAAACTTCCATTCCTTGCCTGATCCGGATCATAAACTGACACTATAGGTCCAATGGTAACGGCACTGTAAGAGCATCCGGTAACCTTTCAGTTCCGCTAGCCTCAGCACCTGCTGGAGCCTGTGCCCTCATCCCTTCTGTTCCTGCTGAGATTTTCCCAACTACTCTCGCATTGGGTTTAATCTGTGAGTTCCCAATCCCCTCTATCAGTACTGACTTTCCTTCTTCTGAGTCTGGGTTATATGGGGTGGTCTCTCTGACAATAGCCTCTCTAGTAAGCCATCATCTGTGTCACTATCGTCTTCTTCTGTACTCTTCTTCTGTGTGTCACCCACCTTCACCATCAACGGGAATAGCCTATCCCACTCAATGGTTCCCACCCTCCATCTTTTCTCCAATGCATCCCATCGCGCATCTTGAAATGCTCTGATCGACTCTCTCACTCTTTCCTGACTTCGATCTCGTTTCCTGTCATGTGCTGCTCTAATCCATGCATGTAGCGCTTCGAACTGTGTTGGTCTGGGTAGAGGTCGCAATGAAGACATCACTGATTTCAACTGATACAATGCTTCCAATCTGAAAGTACCATATCTCGGAAATGTCAATTCTCCCTCTTTTTCAGTCATTTTATGGCAATTCTCAAGCCAAATTATAGTGTGCAATCCAACATTTGTTGCCATGTAATGAGCCGGGGTATCTTCAGGCGGAGCCTCTTCTCCTCCCTGAGTAACCACCGCTCTATCTCCTCTGCACATGTCTCGTAAAACTTTAAAACATTTCATGGTGAAATCAATTTAAATCAATCCTTTTACACACAGCGTTTCGTTCTACTTCCTGATGTCAATCCACCAATACCAGCGCGGGTTCACACCAACCGATGTATCTCAGCACGACACCCTCTGACGTCACTCTTCCTCCGCATGCAGCAGTTCCCCTCCTTTAAAATTTGTCTCTTACTCTCTCACGCATCTCTTTCATACACTGAAATAACTGTTAGTCCACCAAACGACCGAACAGTCACTTCTCTGACTGCCTGTCCACAAACGACCGGACAGTCTCACACAATTGTCGACCTCAACTCCGGCAATCATCTGTCCGCGAAATGACCGGACAACTGCCTCAGACTATCTGCCCACGAACGGCCGGACAGTCAGGTACTTAATCGATAGGATCCAAACATTCAATGTTCCACATACAGCAACCCACGACCTGCATCGGTTACTCATGCACTCACACACATGTTTCCCTATCACCGGTGGGTCAGTCAACGACGTCTCATGACTCCTACAATCACTGGTCAGACAATTTCAACTCTGGGTGTCTTTTACACCACAATCTCTTATCCCGGGATATCAAAATCAAATTTCATGGACCGCTCGAGCTCACAGTCCGAAACCACAATCACTCAACTCTCACGCCAACTCCGCAAGATATCACACAATCAACACAACACCGCAATGTAACAAACACACAACCCTGTTCATACTCACTCTCCCACGAACTGCTGCTTCCGCCGCACCGTTATTCTCCGCCGGCTTCCATCAACGCCGTCGTCCTCCGCTCACGATCCACTGGATCACCATCACTTGGGCTCTATGTGGTCAATATATACCTTTCTCTATTTCTCCCCTTACTACAGAGATAACCATTCTGCTCTGCTACCAACTGATAACGTCAGATTCTTATCTTATCTTACCATCTTTTACCACTTTTAAGAATCCTCGGCTGACTGGACCTTTTTACCTGCTGTGGAGTGTAAAGGGTAGAGAACTAACTCATTCAGATAAAGTCAATAACCAATCAATTCCGATACTGAAAAATCACTAACTCCGAGTTAAGATTTAGGGGATTTATTAGAAAGCCAAAAATAACTGAACATACAAGCACCTCATGACGAGGTTAAGGAAGTACATGGGCACTAATACAAAGTTTAACCTACGCAACAACCTAATTCGATGAAGCATACAAAGAATAATGAACTCTAAAGATATCAAATAAAAGATAAATGCTCAAATATCTAAATTGGTCTTCATGGATGCCTACAAAGAAAGTGATTAGTCTATCCCTACTCTACCTCTAGAGTGAAGATTTCCTAAGAAGTACACTCACGTTGAAAGGATTAGTAGCAAAAGCCACCAAACTTGTTCTAAGTCTCCTTCCTCAATATCGATCTCTTCCTTCTACCCTCATCTGTTCTTCTCTGACTCTCCTCCCTCAGGGCACTGTCCCTAATACAAAATGCACAACATGGAGGACACGCCTTCGTTACACCTCTTCTGGCTGGACACCTCCTGGTCGTCCAATAACGGTTGAAACGTCCTTGAGTCCCAGGCTCCTCCAGCGAGCTTCCATTTATCAGCATTCCACGATACACTGTAGCAGATCTCCTCCATACCTAACTCCTAAAACAAAGAGCATCAGTCTAGCTGACGAAGATGATGTCTTTGCACCTGCAACAGAAAGCATGTGAATTGAAATAACCTTGCACGTACATGAAATCTGCTGACTGCCTTCAGCCGAGAGCTCTTCCAGGGAGACATATTTCGCACCTACACAATTCAGCTAACATAACAAATAATAAGGCCTTTCGTTAGCAAACATGAACATCCCTTTAGGCCTGTACACATCAAGGATTACACATTTTAAACGTTTCATTTATAAGCATTGCATTTCTTTACCCTAAACATAATTTCCACCTCTACACGTGCAGACTCTATAATGCACATTTAAATCTAATGCAATTACATTTCGTGTGATCTAATTCACTAGGCATTCTGTATTAAGCGATTACATTTAAATGTCATTTTATGCTTTCAGCTAAAACGAATTACATTCCTAACACTACATTCACATTATTTATTATTACATTTACTCCTCTAATGATCATGTGTTAATACATCTTAAAGATATATGTGGGTGCGGACCATGCGTGATTATAATGCACCCCTACAATTTTGAAAACCTCATGGCGCTCTATCAGACTCTACCACTGTCTTAAAGTCAGACTCTGTAGTTACTTACTGTTCTAATCTCTGGAGTGTGCCAGTGACTCTACCACTGTCTTGAAGATAGATTCTGGAGTTACTGAACTCATCTCTGGAGTGTACCAGTGACTCTACCATTGTCTGGAAGTCAGACCCTGGAGAAAATTACTGGATTCATCTCTGGAGTGTCCCAGTGACTCTACCGTTGTCTTAAAGTCAGACTCTAGAGTTACTTTTTTCCATCTCTGGAGTGTACCAGTGACTCTACCGTTGTCTTGAAGTCAGATTCTGGAGAGAGTTACTTTTTCCATCTCTTAGGTGTACCATTGACTCTACCGTCGTCTTGAAGTCAGACTCTGGAGTCACTGTTCTCATCTCTGGAGTGTACCAGTGACTCTACTGTCATCTTGATGTCAGACTATGGAGTTACTGTGCTCATCTCTTGAGTGTCACAGTGCCTCTGCCAGTGTTGTGAAGTCAGACTCCGTAAAGAAAGACTAGAGGCCAGATGTACGACGTGATTTTGCATCCGCAAACGGGTTTGCGAACCCGTTTGCACATACAAAATCACTGTTGGCCATATACAATTCCTAAATAGCGATTCACAATTTATTTGCGACTCACTATTTAGGAATTGCGAGTCGCAATAAGGAAGGGGCGTTCCCTTCCTAATTGCGTCCACAATGCTATGTGTGAATGTTTTGTGACCACAATTAAGATTGCAAAACACTTGCAAATTACCACCCTCTTCAAGAGGGTGGTAATGCTGTCGCAATTTGGAAGGGGTCCCCTTTCACTTTGTGACTGTCTCTAAAAATATTTTTTAAGGGCAGACAGTGGTCCCAGGGACCACTGCCTGCCCGTAAGAAATGAAACGAAAACATTTCATTTTTTTTCTTTAAATGCATCCCGTTTTCCATTAAGGAAAACGGGCTGCATTTAAAACAAAAAAAGCTGCTTTATTAAAAAGCCGTCCCAGACATGGTGGTCTGCCGAGCCCAGCAGGCAGGCCACCATACCTGGGAGGGCTGGCATTCCCAATGGACTCGCAAATTGCGAGAGTCTCATTAATATTAGTGAGCCTCGCAATTTGCGACCCCATTGGGAATTGCAAAAAAGTGTATTAACACTGTTGTACATTTCATTTAGCCACTCGCAATTTGCGACTCGCAATGAGTCGCAAAGTGCGAGGCGCTAAATGAAAGGGTCGTACATCTGGCCCTTGGTGTTCCATGCATATTACGTGCTCTCAATATTTTTGATAAGGGTGTCAAAGTAGGAGGATGAACCAGCAATAAATAGGAATACTCTGGAGGTCGAGAGGGATGACAGCCAGTTTGGAATGGGTAACAAAGAGGTAGAAGAGATTATACCAATGAGTTCATTTCTGGGGGAGTTAGAGCTATGGCAGCATTCAATAAGCCATTCCTGTGTTTTGGTGGGGAATTCATTCAGGGGTCAGATTTGAAAGGTGAAGTACTTTTTACATACAACTCCATTGATTTGTGTATAATTTGATAGAAGGAAATACCTGGATCTTCTAGTAGGGAGAAGTGTGTTGAGCCAGGATGGGTCTTCCAGGCCCCCCTTAGGGAGTCGGGGCTGACGGACTACTTGGTGTTTACTTATTGCGAGCAGTGCTTAACTTATAAAAAAGTACCAGGTCCTAAAGTATTTCACACTTGCAGCTGACACACCCTTCACATCACTTTAAACTTCAGGTTTAAGTTAGAGTTTTATTATTTTTTAAGCTATGTTAAAACAGTTAGATGCTCCACTAATGAACTTTGCTTTAAAATTATACACACTGCTCCACCATGGGGAGAATTCTCATAAACTTGTCACGGTGTTTACAAATTATTGGCGTATGGAGAACCGGAAAACACAGGCAGAAATAAAGTACTGATTGTGAGTGATAATTCAGATAAGGAGTAAACTGTATGAAGACATTACCACAAAAAGCCAGATGGGACTGGAGAGTGTTCACAAAGATGGCTGATAAATGATGTCTCCTACTGAAGTGAGCTTGCCTTCACTTTGCTCCCCTTAAGCTAGAAACGCGCAAAGGCTTTCAGTCAATGAACTAGTATGACATACAGTCTGCAGCCGATCACAAACTGTGACTCTACATCTAAACCTTTTGCTTCAGTGACAGGTTCCAGGCTTCCAACAGCGTCTCCCTCTTTGGAAATTGATTTGAATATTTTTCACAATTTCCCCCAGAATCCAGTGACCTTCATTGGGAGGGTGAGATATGTTGCCATTTTCAACACCATGTTTCTCTGTGTAACATATATACAAAGATTGCCTGGTGCGCATCACATAGAGCCTAGGAGAAACATGCCTGTCTGGGAGGTCAAAAGACCTGCCAGGAGGGACAATAGTATTAAATACCATTTTGCCTTCACATTGCCAGAAGTCCAGAAAGATTCCAATGGTGACAAGGAAGGATCAAGCACAGACCAGGCTGAAAGGTTGAAAGAAGGAGAGGACAAGTTTGTGGTGTGCAATGGAGAGCGTAGCTTTGATTTCCTGCACAACATAGCATAACATTGCTTGGCACATGTTTCACAGATAGATTTTGCAAAAAGAGGCAGCAGAAAATATATCTTACACATCTACCTATCTTACTTCTCTAGACAAACCATATAATGTTGGCATAAAATATCATAGACACGGATGTTTGGAAATGTACAGTATTGACCATTCCTGTATGGAGTGGACCCGACGGGCAAGTAACATTCACATAAGAGATAATCAAGAAAGAACACGACCAGCTGAATCCAGAGTTGTGTATTTACAGAACCAGCAACCAATGTGGTGATTCCCACTTAGTCCCAGCTCAGGGCACCACATGACTGCAACCAATCACACCCCATGAAAGATCATACTGTGGGTAACCCTGAAGTAGGGCTAGAGGGTCTGGAATGCCAGAAGGTCCATCTGCCCTATAAGCAGCCCGTGCCCACATCGAACCCTCATGAAGACAGCTGCGATACATCATAGGAGAGTATCTATGACGTAAAAACATATATTTTTGGCAAATGTATTGCCCCCTTGGTTATCAGACTGTAGGTTAAAAGAAAAAATATGGGTTGGTGGGTGTTCACATGGCCTGATTTTGCCTTTGCTGTTGGAAGTTGGGACCAAAGACGTTTACCCAGGTGCAGCGCAGGCTCAAAAACCCTGTCCTCCCCTCTGGGGGCGAAAAGTAGCTCCAGCATGAAGTGACGCCTCCGGAGGGGTGTCCAGGGGAAGTGTCATTTAACACAGGAAGGGAAGCGGAGGCTGCCCCTCAAAGGGTGCACCCTGAATATCAACCCTGGAATATCGAGGGAACACAAAATATCGAAGATAAAATATAGATAAAATATATTGACACTATTTTCTATACTTAACTGCACATATATGTACCTATGTGCTACATATATCTTCAAGATACGTAGATGTGGAGTTAGGAATGGTAAATCTATACTTTCCTATATGCACTTACCAGTATTTTGGCCCTCAATATTCTGTCCTCAATATTCTTGTAGCACCATTTCCTGGGAGTCGGTGTTCAATAGTACAATCCCTACCCCCTCCAGCACTGGGCCCATCTGTCATGAATGGAAACTAACAACGCCCCTCTGCAATTTGCAGGGGCGGAGATGTCTCCCCAACATTTAAGCAAGGAAACTCAAGCTTAAATCCCAGTTAAGCGATTGATTGGCAAGTGTCTGCAAAAAATGCTCATGCAGGGCAACAATAGACCCTTGTTTTATGCAGCACATTATTGCACATTTTAGCCACTTCTAAGCAATTTAAATAAAAGAGGCAAAAAATTCCCAATGGAATGCTATTCTGCTTCCAGACCTCAGAATGATGGACGGTGCGGGTTGCTTTGCCAGAATTCTAGGACATGACCTGCAGATCAAGGCACCTATCAGTGGCAAGCATCTTGCCAGGTTGGTGGGTGTGAGGGAGGGATTCAAGTTTTTGATGCAGGTTTTAGCTAAACTTCACAGCACTTCTGCCACACAGTCTTTCTGGAGGCTATGGGAGGTTTATTTGAAGCATCCTGGCACCCCCTGTAGCATCTTGGGCCAAATGTCTGAAGCTCCTTCCATGAGCACCATACTTAGGAAAATAGTCACCATTAAAAGCACAAGTGAGCCAAACTGTACCCTCAAGTCAGGATTACTTCACCACTTCAATCCCTTCATTTAATTATGAGATTCTTTAATGGAGTGAGAAACGCCAGACACACATTTATTCTTCCAAAAACATGTGTCGGCATTGCTTTTTTAATTACTCGGTCTCTTGCACTCTTCATTTTTTAAAGAAAGTTTTCTGCGGGGCTCGGTGCCAGCAGTGTTAGACGAAATTTCAGTTAGCGTTAGATTGGCTCAGAACTAAGTCTGAACTTAAGGACATAGCTACATATAGTGCAGTAGGTGCAGTGGAACCAGAACCCAGGGGAGTGAGGTCCCTATAAGCTCCAACTATAGCTGTCTTTTACAATACAATCAGGGCAAAGGGGAGGGGGCATTGTTCTTCCTTCCATTAGGGCCGTTGGTGCTAGAACACTGTCTGAACTACACGCCGAAATACATTGGGGCATATTTACAATGAAGTGACAAAGTGCGGCGTTAGCCTTCCTGGCTTAACACCGCACTCCGCCACTTCAGAAACGCAGGGCTGCACCATATTTACAACAATATGGTGCAGCCCTGCGTTTCCCCCTGCACAGGTGCAGCCCAGCATCGACGCAGGCACCCTTGCACCATAGTTCAAGGGTGTCTACGTTGAGGGTAAGATTGTTTATTTACAAGAAGGTCTCCCTTCCTGCACGTAAACAATCCTTAAATGGCGTTTTGTAACTTCTATGTGTGCTGCTTAATGCAGCACACATAGAAGTTGCAAAATGTAATTTATTTTTTGGGATTGTTTATGTGCAGGAAGGGACACCTTCCTGCAAACAAACAATCAATGGCAATTTGCCGTTTCTGTATGCTGCACAATGCAGCACACATGGGAACAGCAAAAACGAGGAGAAATAAAGCTTTTTTCCACATTTTGCATGTTTAAGACCAGGTTTTCCCTGGACTTAATTTTGGCGCTGCCTCCTATTTACGCCACCCTTGTAAATATGGGGCAGCGTCAAAATCAATGGGTGTTGTGGTGGAACGCCCACCGCAACAACCATTACCTGCTTCTTTCATGCTAAGTATAGAGTGAAAGCGGGCCTTATTCACAAAGCAGCGTTAAGCCATGTTAATTGGCTTAACGCCGCCTTGTGAATGAGGCGAGGCCCCCTATCGCCACCACAACGTCCTGAAAAGTGACGTTGTGGTGGCGATAGGGGCTTGTAAATAAGGGATGTATGTCGTTACAACGCACACTTTTACAACGCATGCACTTACAACGCATTTTTTACAACGCACAATCCATTACAACGCATGACATTACAACGCATGACACTACAACGCATTTTTAAAAACTACCTTTACAACGCATTCCATTACAACGCATACTACCATTACAACGCATACCATTACAACGCATAATATTAAATTGCATTTAAGGTAAGTATTAGATAGTATAGGGGTAAAAATTACTTTTCTAACTCCAGGGGGTGCAACAGTAGGGTAAGTGTTGGATAGTATAGGGGTAAAAATTACTATTCTAACTCCAGGGGGCGCAACAGTAGGGAAAGTGTTGGATAGTATAGGGGTTAAAATTACTATTCTAACTCCAGGGGGTGCAACAGTAGGGTAAGTGTTGGATAGTATAGGGGTTAAAATTACTATTCTAACTCCAGGGGGTGCAACAGTAGGGTAAGTGTTGGATAGTATAGGGGGAAAAATTACTATTCTAACTCCAGGGGGTGCAACAGTAGGGTAAATGTTGGATAGTATAGGGGTAAAAATTACTATTCTAACTCCAGGCGGTGCAACAGTAGGGTAAGTGTTGGATAGTATAGGGGTAAAAATTACTATTCTAACTCCAGGGGGTGCAACAGTAGGGTAAGTGTTGGATAGTATAGGGGTAAAAATTACTATTCTAACTCCAGGGGGTGCAACAGTAGGGTAAGTGTTGGATAGTATATGGGTAAAAATTACTATTCTAACTCCAGGGGGTGCAACAGTAGAGTAAGTGTTGGATAGTATAGGGGTAAAAATTACTATTCTAACTCCAGGGGGTACAACAGTAGGGTAAGTGTTGGATAGTATAGGGGTAAAAATTACTATTCTAACTCCAGGGGGTGCAACAGTAGGGTAAGTGTTGGATAGTGTAGTGTAATATTATGCGTTGTAATGGTATGCGTTGTAATGGTAGTATGCTTTGTAATGGAATGCGTTGTAAAGGTAGTTTTTAAAAATGCGTTGTAGTGTCATGCGTTGTAATGTCATGCGTTGTAATGGATTGTGCGTTGTAAAAAATGCGTTGTAAGTGTAGTGCGTTGTAAAAGTTGCGTTGTAAAGGTTGTTCCCCGTAAATAAGCCCCTAAGTACATTTAAAATGATATCTCCTGGGTGTAACTGCAGATACATAAGGAACGCAGGATAGGGGCTGTCTCACTTCCAGTGCACAAGCTGGACACATGCAAAACAAAATCCACCAGCTCTTCTTCACCGACCATTTCCTTTTCCCATTCTCCCCCGTCCTTGCACTCCTCTTATTTCCCCCTCATTGTTCCCCTCATTGTGGGACTCTTCCCCCTCTCCTTCTGCTGCAAGTCCTCCACTTTCAAATACATCAATTTTGATTCAAAATTGTTTCCTGTTTTCTTGTAAAGACACACAGTGATTAGCAACAGTTTCTAATTCAGCCAACGTCTTTGTTGTCCAACCATTGTAGATCATTATTAGCTGGCGCGTCACACCCAGCAACAATCTGCACACAAAAGCAGCACCTACAGCTTCCTGAGCTATCTCCGTTGGATGGGCAATGCTGAAGTATCTTTCAAAAAGATCCTCAAACCTGTCGAGTTAGTCCGTGTGCGCTTGCGATCATGGTCCAATACGTCTTTACCGACCACACATCCACCACAGAATTCCACAACGCAGCCTTTGCAGCACTCAGTGCTCCATCATTTCTGGAACCCACTCATGGGCAGGCAGACATCTCCACCAGCCGATCTTCACATTTGCCCAGTTGGGCTGATAAACTACAAACCCGCTTTGGCAACTTCTAACAAAAATGATTGGGGTTTTCTCTGATATTTGGGATTTTTTATTTAATGCTCATTAAGTCAGAGCCAATCAAAGTAACATGCACCATGATCCTAGTCCCGGCTACCGGCTTCACTAGAACAGGAAGAGGGGAAGCCTCAAGGACACCACAATGAGAGTCAGAAGTTGACCAAAAGGAAGAGAAAGTGAATGGGGTAGTGGAGACTACGTTCATAGAGGACACTTTCAAAGTTTGGGTCCGATACATGCTGGCCATCCACCTGAGGATTGGATCTTGACTTCCAGCTTAGAGAGATCAGTGCAGTATAAGTTGCTGTGTACTGAAGCCTGAGTCTGGCAGCATCAGTTGTTTTGACTCTTTCGTTTGACACTTTAGTTTACATCTGTATCACTGTTCCCATTCCTTTGTTGCTTTTCCTCTTTATATGTTCCCTGGGTTTCCCTACCACCTACTCACTGTATTTACTCTTGTTTTTTTCTTAGACTGATTATTGTTTTTTGCCTCAGCTTTAGTTTTTTGCAGACCCCTGACTTACCCTGTGATTAGGCCTGACCCGCTAGAACCTGCTTTAGTACCTCGCTATGGAACTCCCCTTTTTTGGTCTTTGGTGAATAGAATTCTACTCTCTGGTAGAGAGGTGTGCATTTCACGTTTGGTTCTCAGGTAAGTTTTCTGGTTTACTCACGGATTACATGTGCTTAGGGGGAGATTTCAACCTTCTTCTGCAGCCTAACCTTGACAGTACATTAGATTCCCCCACCATGAAACCCCGCACCTGTGGGGTGCTCGCTGATATATGTGACTCCATTGGCCTGGTGGACATATGGCGCATACGTTTTCCAGATGACTTTACCTATACACACTGTTCGGCCCCTTATGACACTTGGACACGACTGGACTTTTGTCTTATCTCACATGCAATAGCCCCCTGGTTCCGGTCAATGACCCATTTACCTAGGACGTATGCCGACCACTCTCCGGTCATTATGCGTTTTTCTCTTCCTCAACCAGAAGGTTGTGAAAGACAGTGGATGTTCCCTGCACAAGCTTTGCACAATGTTTGAGATTCTGGAGTCTATAACGACATACTTTGACCTAAATGTGGGTTCCATCAGGACATGGGCGACAGCGTGGGAGGCATTCAAGGCGTACATAAGGGGGGAATGTATAGCAAAACACCCCGGGGTCCTTCAATCGTTGAGAAGCACGATTGCTCGCATAGAGGACCATTTAAAAGCCCTAGACGACGACCAACTCAAGCACTCAGACCAGGCTAAGAAGGCCAGTTGCTTGTAACTGCTGGCAGAGTTCAGGGAAGCCGCTGAAAGTGAAACAAACATTTTGGGCAAATATGCCACCGTCAGGTGATAAGGCGAAGGGGACAGGCCTGGACGTACACTGGCGCAGTTATTGCAAAGCTGGTGGGGAAATCATACATTACATCCATCTGTGCCGATGACGGACAGATACACACAGACACAGCTGGGATTAGGGATGAGTTCCCCCGCTACTACACAAATCGATATACCACACACACAATGCACGATGAAGAGGGCTGTAGGTCCTATTTAAATGAGATTGCCATGGTTTGGTTGGAGGATTTTATGCAAAAGTTTTTAGCAGAGCCATTCTTTAAGGAAGAAAATATCAGCGCCATAGATGCTTTAAATGGTACTACAGCTCCAGGGCTTGACGGCTTTACTGGCGCATTTTACAAGCAGTATAAATATATACTCGCCCCCTTCCTTCTGTGAGGCAGTAATTTTCTTGCTCCCCAAAATGGGCAAGGACCCATCTAACTGTGGCTCTTCTAGGCCACTATCTCTTTTGAACTTGGATTATAAAATCCTCGCCAAAATGATTGCGTTGAGACTGGCGTTGCTCTCAGATCGTATAATTTCCCCAGTGCAGGCTGGCTTCGTCCCCCATAGGTCTACTGCTCTACATTTGAGTACTTTATTTTCGGTGCTCCATAGAATCGCGCAGGAGGTACCGGCTGCGGTGGTCCTCCTTGATTCAGAAAAGGCGTTTGACTCCTTGGAATGGCCTTTTATAAGGGCCGTAATGAGGAAATAAGGCACCCCCAAAGGTTTTATAGACCTCACGGCACCTCCCCTACAGCACGACTCCGTCTGAATGGTACTTTGTCTACCTCCTTCACCCTCACACTTGGCACTAGGCAAGGCTGCCCTTTATCGCCTTTACTTTTCATATTGCCGCTTGACCCTCTGGTGCACCACTTTCAGCAGCAACATCTCCACAGAGGTATACAATTTAATACAGGACCTCTGCTTATCTCGCTTTATGCGGATGACATTGTGTTATATGTCCGCCAGCCACAGAACAATCGGAATCCTCTTATTAGAGACATTTTGCATTTTGATGGATACTTGGGACTGGGTATTAACTGGAGTCCGAGCTTCTCCCTCTAACGACAGGCACCACTGAATGGGAATGTGAGTTCCCCGCTGAAATGTTGTCAAGATTCAGTCAGATATTTGGGTATCCAGATCCATAGAGGGGCGGACCAGATGGTGAGACTGAACTATGGTACGTCGATGCATAATCTTGAGGCGCAGGTAGAACGTTGGATTAAACTCCCGCTTTCCATGTGCGGCAGAATTTCACTCATGAAGATGATAGTTCTGCCGAAGTTACTATACATGTTTCATAATATTCCTACTCCACTCCCAGTCAGTTTCTATAAGACCCTTAGATCTCATCTTATCAGACTCGCTTGGGGTGGCCAAAGACCTCGGGTGCGATGGGAAACCATGAACTTGTCATTTGAAACAGGAGGGCTGGTGGGCCCCAAACTTCAAAATGTATCACCTAGTAGCACAATGCAGCTTCTCCTATTTGCGGTACCATCCAGATGCACGCATTCCCTACGGTAAACCTGAATCAGACCTGATGCACCCGACTCCACTTCACGCCTTTCTTCCCCAGGGATTCCCTCAGGACCCTAAAGACATACAGACAGTGTCCACCTCGAGCTGGGCGTGGAGCAAACTATCACGAGTGACTGGATGCGGCTCCTTATTCTCCTCCGAAATCCCCATAGCACACAACCTATGGTTCCCTATCACTGAAGAGAAATTAGTTTTGCGGGTGACAATGTTTGGCGACCTGTTCCCGGATGGACAAATATTTGACAGTGTTGGGGAGAATCGTGGAGCCGGACTGACTTTCATGGATCAGTTTATTTTCAGTAGGGTGCGTAGGGCTCTGTGTGCTACAATAGCGGAATATCCACTGGAACCTCATTGCTTTGCCACTTTATCCCTTTTAATATCTGTTTGGATGGGACTCGACTGATCTCTAGGCTATCCAAGGCCAGCATGACTCTGATTCCGAGCCAGGACACTAAAACTCGAGGAGCATGGGAGCGCGATCTTGGCCATCCTATTCTGGAAATATTTATGGAGGGCCTATATGACGCCAGCTAAGCTGCATGCGATTGACTCAACCCAGCTTCACAATTGGCATAAGTGTGGCAGTTCCTATGCTGACTTTCCTCACTTGACATGGGCTTGCCCCAAAATTGCGGAGTTCTGGACAGCCACTTTTGACCTCATATCCGTTGGTAATAAACCCCTTTTCTGAGGTCGCCCTCCTGGGCCATGTTTACAATATGCCCAAGAAACTATGTAAATTCATTGCGCTGGCGCTGCTTCTGGCTAAACTGGAGGTAGCCCTAAAATGGGGTAGCAAACTTGATTGTGAGTCATAGTACGAGAGCCCAGTCCAGATCTTCTAACAACCATCCTGCTGGAAATTAGTGTCTCGCTGTCTTTCTCCCTCTGGCTTTTTCTCTTTCTCTCATCACCTATACCCTCCTCCCCTAAGTACCAATAGGTGCTCCCTACTCACCCTGGATTCTGATAAAAGGATTGTGACCACATCTACCACCTCTAAGGGGAGGTGGTGGAATTAGCCTCCAGCCACATTACAAGTGCTGTGACAGTTTGACAAACCACCAACTTTAGATACCGAGGCTAATCCTTTAAAGATTATGGCACAAGAAATTAATAAGATTTTTGGTGCGCTAGAAATGGCTCACCAAGAGCAATCCTCTTTGTTAGGTCATCACTTATTTTGTGGAGCATTGCCAGTAGGAACATTGCCTCCAACTGGTCCAATCTTACTCCAGGCAATGCTGATGCAGTAGTCGGAATTTCCATACCAGGATTACTTTATACCCATTTTCTTACCACAGTCATCACAGCACCTAAATTCTCGGGGGATCCTCAGCAGTTTCAATCCTTAATGGCTAAATGTAATCTGCATTTTTTGGCTAAACCACTGCAGTTCACTACTGATCAGTTGATGACAATGATTTTTGGAAGAAAACGGACCAGGCTAGCTGAACTTACTGGTCTTCTCAATCTGTGACAAGGTTCCAGAGATATCATTGCTTATTAATTATCATAGTGATACAAAATGGGGTGGGGATGGATGGAGCATCAGAACCAATCAAACACTCACACCCAGTCAAGAGATCTGGGTTTGATCCATCACCATTCTTTAGCCCACTCTGCCACCCCAGTTCAGACATGGCCATATGCAAATCAGTCTGACCCTGTGCCTGATGGGAACAGTCCAGCCCGAACTGCCAAGCCATGCCTTCCCTGGACCGGAAACAAGCTTCCTAGGACCGGTTTCTGGCATTTCAGCCGTCTTCAGCCAGGCTTGCTTTATTCCAGTGGCAAAGTGAGCAAGGGACTCACGTCTGAGCATACCCTGCCAACTTGTGGCAAACAAAGTGATACAAAAGGGGGTGGGGATGGACGGAGCATCAGAAGCAATCAAACACTCACACCCAAACCGGTCCTAGGATGCTTGTTTCCAGTCCAGGGAGGACCTGGCTTGGCAGTTCGGGCTGGACTGTTCCCATGAGGCACAGGGTCAAGACTGATTTGCATATGGCTGGGTTCAAACTGGAATGGCATGGTGAGCAAAAAAACGATGTATTTAGGCCCAGATCTCTGTACTGGGGTGAATGTATGACATTGTTCTACATTCTGTCCATCAATTGTTGTTTTTGCATTTGTCACCCCGAGTGGGACGGGTATGCTCAGACGTGAGTCCCGTGCTCTCTATGCCACTGGAATCAAGCTATCCTGGCTGAAGAGGGGTGAAACCCCGAAACCGGTCCTAGGATGCTTGTTTCCAGTCCAGGGAGGACCTGGCTTGGCAGTTCGGGCTGGACTGTTCCCATGAGGCACAGGGTCAAGACTCATTTGCATATGGCTGGGTTCAAACTGGAATGGCATGGTGAGCAAAAAAACGATGCTGGATACTCTAACACCAGCAGTTAGGGGTTGAGGCTGGCTCGAAATGAATCTACTACTGTGTCATTTTTTCAAGGATTATGAGACAACTGAAGTATGATCTATCTATGGTGGTGATCCGGCTTACTACATCAGCAGCACTAATAGATTTAGAACTGCAAAATGTCACACTGAAAAAGCAAGGAAGCCAAGAGAGGCCCTTCTATCACAGAAAAACATTTATAAAGAACTCTGTGGATAATGCAGAAAGTTTAGTGAAGTCCCAAGAAGAACTGATGCAGATTTGTAATATCTGAAAGACTCACTTCAGAAGCGAAAGCATGAAAACAACAAAGTGGACAATTTAGATCCTATTGAAGCACCACATACATTTGGTCAGAGACTGTCTTCAGTTGGCGGAAACTACAAGGTCAAGATCCTTTCAAGACAATTGGCTTCTCCTACAGACAGAAAACATAACAACTGACCATTTTCCAGAAGCCCATACAAATCATAACAGCTAAAGGGTTTGTGAGATTTTTGACCCTATTAGACTGTAGGATGCTGTGTTCCACGTGATGATTCCTTGTGAAGAACAGCACTCCTTGACGCTTCTAGAGGGTTTAGTAGAACATTTATTAAGTTCAGAGAAGAGCAACACCAAATAGACCCATCCCATGCAGGCGCCTTCTAGACTGTCCCACTAATACAAGTTTGAACATGAAGATTTCAGATGACATAGTTGAAAATCCATTCTGAAACTAGGAAGCAATAATATTTACAAGCCTAAACCCAAGTCATTGAAGTGTTTTTTTGTCATTCAAGATCTCTAATAAATGAATATATATGGACCTAAACAAAGTTAAGGTAGTACCAGATTGGCAATCTCCTAAATCCATGAAAGAAAGGCAAAGGTTTCCGGGATTCACTAATTTTTACAGACATTTTACGAAAGGGTTCTCAGCTAGTCCTATCTCTTCAAATACATAAGAGGTGGTTCTATTTGATTAGGGAAAGTGACGGGAGAAGGCATTTCGAATACATCAAGAGACCTTCACTACTGTTCCTGTTCTAAAATATCCAGACAGTGTACTTATTACCCTTTGTTCTGGGATCTGATGCTTTTATTATGCAGTCTGAGCAATTCTGTCCCAAAAAGACCCAGAGATAGTGTGTGTACATCCGGTAGCCTATTTCTACAGAATCCTCAATACTTCAGGAGACATTTATACAATTTATGATAGAGAACATTTTGGCTATAAAACGTGCTCTGGCTATTTGGCAACATCACCTGGAAGGGGCTCAAAATAAGATTACAATTTGGACAGATCATAAAAATTAATGGTGCCTCAAGTCAAGGAAATTCATGAAACCAAGACATTCTGTTATATGGAGGGTAGGTTCATTGTCAACATTGCTAAGATAGCATGAGCTTCGTTGCCATGAGGCTGCTTTTGCGCACGATACTACATGCCTTTATTTTGCAAGGATTTCTGTCTGCTTTCCGCGTTCTCTGCTGTTCTCTGGGGTTTAGTCTACACACGATGTACAAGGTCAATAAACAATGCCCCTTGGTATTCTGGTCAGTCCCTCGCACCTAGACATAACACGACACACAGCTGTACTACTGAAAGTCAATTGCTTTTAATATTGCAGGCATGCATGTTATTAACACACTTGGAGAGAGACCTTTCCAGAGTTTCTCCTTTCCAGAGAGAAGAGCTGTGCTGGTCCTCGGATGTAAACCTTTTATCTAGGCCTTGAGGTATGGGGTCTGCTGACAAAGCCCAGAGGTCTTCTTTTTTATAATAAACTATTTCTTATCACTGGTAGGGTGGTTAGGCACTGTAGCTCTTTTCCACTGTCTTTATAAAATGATATCCCCGTTTGGATTCTATGGAATTGTGACAATGCTGACGATATTGTGTTTATGCATTTTGCTGCTAGTAATGGCACGTGTACTGTGCCATAGAGCACGTTAGTTAAAATAAACATTTTAAACTATACCGTGACTCTGATTACTCTTATTGTGGACAAGTATGAGTGAGTGAACGAAAGAGTACGTCTTGCTCCCGCAATTGCTGGCAGAGTCAGGAGTGTTGTGTTCTGGGTTGTCTAATCATTGGTAGCTTCGTTATTGGTTGGAGAACGGATGAGACACTATAGCTAGTCGGTTTTTGGGATTTTGGGCACTAAGGTGATAGGTTGGTACACCACTATACACCGAGGTCCTGGCTTCCTGTGCATAGTTCTGTATATGTGCAGAATCCCTGCAACAATGCTAGGTGGTCTCTTTTCTTTTCAAGGTTCAACTATAAGAGAACATATGGACCTGTTAAGAGACATGGAAGAGCATTTGATTAGTCCAAACAAGGAGAAAAGAAAAGACCACTGGTCGGAGGCTTTCTGACCGACATTGTAGGTTTACACTCCGACCGCCGTATTACAATGATGGAGGTCAGATTGCAAACGGGCCGGGGAAACGGACTCAGTTCTGACGGACTCAAGGAGCCCATTGCCTAGTCGAAATGGGCTCATAATCCCCTAAGAATGGCGTTTCCACAATCAGGATTATGATGTGGGTTTCCGACAACCTTTCCATGTCGGCCTTTCTGACATGGAAAGCGACTTTGGGGGCCCCAGCAGGGCCCTTTACCCCTTGGCCCTCCGGTTGTGGCCCCTGGGGTGGGCACCTATGGTGCTCCTCTGAAAATCCCTGCACCATGTGGCAGGCACCATGAGCTTGTGCTGCGGGTGGTTTCCGCCCTCCATATAAGTTCCCATACAGAAGTGGGAGTTTGTGACTGCACCATGTGTGGTTGCATCGTAATAAGGTATGCGGAACCACCGACCTATGGTCGGGGAGTTCACAAACCGAAATGGTGTCGGTCGGAGGCAACTCCAACCGACATTGAAATCAGGCCCACAATAATACATTAAATTTATAAACACACATAAAAATATGTCAAAGTAAAATTAATATATATTAAATAAATAAAAATAACATAAATTAGCATTTATAACAAATGGTGCAAAAACCCTCAAACTAGTCTTCAACCAACCAATCAAATTAAAATTAAAAGCAGTTATTACATAGAATTGTTTTCAATGAGCAAAAAGTATAAAAAAGGCCACTAAAATGCACAACAAAATGCTTCCTAGAAAAAGAATTACTGCAGGACAGCGTCACTCTGTTGGATTGCAAACCTACCAAAAAAGACCACAACATTTCAGTGAACCACAAAACACTACAAAGTAAGTTTGACAATGTATAAAAGCGAGCAAAATTCATACCTAACTAAAAGTCTGTTCAGATAACAAATACCTAAAACTTGTTGCATCGTCTACAAGGAGGAACAACACTAAAAGGAAAATAAAATAAAGAGCAGTGGTATATTCACAAACTGCCTTTTGTACTATGTTTAGTAGTATTACAATAGTAGAATTAAAATACTTCAAAATACTATTCAAAAACCTACAAGTGTAAATCTCCACCTCTCAAGTTTGAATATCCAAATTGTCCGCAAAATAGATCTATTCTGATTTAAGACGTAAGTACCATGGGTTTATAACATCACTGCCTGTGGTGTCAACCCCCATAACACCATTTTCCATTGCTTATTCTGAACAGACCCCACTTATTTTTTGAGGACTTGCACCCTAGTTGCTACTTTGGAAAATGTCTGCCACTGTTCACTGCAGATGGCTCTCCTACATTTCTGAATGAGAGAAGGACAACAAGATATTCTGTGACATAACCACAAACGAGTGCATGTGGTAAAGATCTCCTCAATACATGTCCCGCACCCCCCACTGAGATGTAACATCCTCCACATAATACTTCCTTTTGAGAGCAGGAAAACAAAAACCAATCTGGATCCTGCACAGTTGTACAAGGGTTCCACCTCCTAGGGACGCAGGTTCAAGAGGTATGTACGGGGTGAGACATCCTTCTAATAATTTCTCACCTGGGTCAGATCTGCCAACATCTGTAACAATGACCTTACATCACTGTTGATGCAGGCTGCGTAGAGGTGGGAGAGACAACAAATTAACAGGGAAAGCAGAGCCAGATCTGAGACATGGGTCTGGCTTAATTCTGGGAGTCCATGCGTGAGCCAAATATGAAAATACTGCCATTTATTTCATGCAACAAGCATCATCTAAAAATCATTTTTTTTAAGCATCTTACTTTAACACGTGGAAACCTTTCACCATAATATTTCAGATTATTAAAACTGCTTTGAGAGGCATTTGAGAGGCATTTATTAAAAGTGATAGTTTTGAAACATGAGCTTTGAAATATTTATGCGACCCCTAAACCCTGACGACAATTCCACTACTGAACATCAAGGTTTGTTTCATCAAACTCAACAAGTTTTTTTAAAGTACACTTCCTGAACTCACATATTAGAAGGTACTCTCATATGTGATAATGAAGGAAAAGGACGTTCGATTAAATAAAATAGTTGCTTAGGCTCAGACAATTTGTTCGAGTTGGGGGGGGATCTGGTTTCACACTGGGCAATTCATTCACAAGATGGGTATCTCTTTCTCTCACCTGTTTCACAACAAAGGGCAAAGCTCTGTGATTAACTCTTGGCATATGAAGTTAAGGCATGGAAGCAGGCGGAAGCACATGAAAGATCAGCTTTTTTGGTCTCAAGGGTCGAAGAGAACCAGAGCGAGCCAGAGCAAGGCATCTGGCTTGAAATTACAATGGCTCATCCTTCTCTAAGACTGGGACGGCAGGGTGCTCTATGAAGATGTGTTTGATGCACAGACATGGCTCAGGGCGCATATCATTAAGGTGGAAAAACCTAGATAGACCATCAGCATTGGAGCGGTCTACCCCTGGCCTGTGTCCCACCCTAAAGTCCATACCCTGTAGGGAAACGAAACACCTCAAAAGTTTTGAATTCTCACCACTCATTTGCATGAGCCATCTGAGGTGTCTGTGGTCAGTCTGAATCAAGAAGTGAGAACCAAACAGGCATGGTCTCACCTTCTACATTGCTCAAACCACTGCAAAAGCTTCTCTTTCTATAGGACTCCACCTTTGTTCCCTGGGGAGTAACTACCTGGAGATGAAGGCTATAGGTTGGTCTAGGCCCACTTCATTAAGATGGGATAGTACTGCCCCTATGCCATGCTCTGAGGCATCTGTTTGAACGAGAAACTTGTTGGAGAAGTTCGGGGCCTTGAGAACAGGGGCTGTGCACAAGGCCTGCTTAAGGAAGTCAAACGTGTTTTAATGTTAAAAATATTTTATTAAAGTTTTTAATAACAAAGATATACATAAAAGAGCACCGAAAAAGGTACTGTTAATATTTCAAAAATACAATATTGAAAAAACAGATAACCATTCTTACTGATAAATAAGAGAACCAAGATTATAATAAAGTACCTAAAAAACAAAATGATAGCATCGCAATGAAAAATTAAAAAGGACAATAGCATAGACTTATAATAAAGAGATTCCAGAGCTACTGAGCTAAAAATAAAAGCATAATTGAATAGATCTAAATTGGCACATACTATGGAGTCAACATTAAATAGTCATCAATTGGTTTCCAAAAATGTAAATAATTCGAATTATTATGACTAATACCAGATAAAGTCAAATTAGCAGCCTTTCTCGTGAAAATAATCCAAGCCCACCACGCATGAACAGATAAAGAGGCTGAATCCTTCCAGTTAGAAGTAATATTCCGTACAGCCGCTTATATTAAAAAAATCTAAAAGCTTGCTTTTCACCATGGGCAATTTAGTAGAGAGAGAAAAGGTTTTGCAAATAACTAACTTATAAGACAATTTATCTAATGTATTCAGTATACAAGTAATTTTGAGCCAAACTGCATCCCCAAATTTCTGACCAAAATGACAATCAAATAATATATGTCGTAATGAACCTACATCTAACGAACAATTCCAACAATTGGAAGAAGTCGCAAATTTGGCATTATATAACTTTACAGTAGTCCACTAACAATTAAAAAGTATATTGGCATTAGTTTGATATAATGTTACAGGTAACCACCCCGAAATAGAATTTAACCAAATCGTCCCCTAAGCATCCAAGGATAAAGACAACTCCAATTCTGCATTCGAAAAAAGGTGGAAAGAAGATGGATATTGTCAACAGCAGAAATATTTAACTTTTTATATAATAATGACACTGTATGGGAGGAAGACGCAATTGTTTGATGGTAAATTTCTAAATCAGATGCAACAGTGGAAGGAAAGCCATTTGGGAAGGAATCAAGAATAGAATTACAGAGTAATTCATATTTTACAATATCAGATGATTGCAAATTAAATCTCTGTTTTAAGCCTAGCCGTCGCGGAACCGGACCGACGGCGGATAGTGGCGGCTGTGGAGCCGCGGCTCGGGCGAGCTGGGAAATTTAGCCTGCGGCGCCCACGAGGGGCGCAGGCCTGATCCTGCTGAAACTGAGGACGCGGCGGCCGCGGGGCTGCCGCGGGTGCTGCTGGCGCTGGCCGGGTGCTGCCCTGCTTCGCTGATGCTGTCCGGAGCCCTGGGAGTGCTGGGACGGACCCCCCCAAGCGACACAGAGTGGCGGATCAGGTGGTGAGTGCGGCTGGCTGCGACGGCTTCACCGGGGCAACTGTGGGGTTGGGTGTGAAGGGGAGTCCCCCCCCATCGGGCCGTATGTCGGCGGCCGGGGGGCCCGGGCCCCCAGCCCCCCCCCCCCTTCTCCCTCCCTTCTCCTCCTGGCTGCAGCGCGGAACCGGCTCCATCGGCCCAAGACTGATTGCGGACTCCGGGTGCGGGGGGGCCCTCCCTGATTCGGGCCGCATATCGGCGGCCGGGGGGTGTGTGTGCTGTCCCCCCCTCTCTCTCCCCCCCCTTCTATCGCTTGGGCCCCCGGCTGAGGACCCCGACGAGTGGCTCTGTGCCCCCCCCTGGGGACCGCGGGGAGACTGAACTGGCGAACTGTCCCCTTGGAGAGGTGGGCTGCGACAGAGGTTGCGGCCTTGCGACTACCGGCTGGGGGGCCCCCGAGTGGCGGACCGGTCGCCTGGAACTAGGAACTATATCGCTGGACCTCGCTTTGTTGAGGGGAGCCTGCGGGCGCCCCTGCGACCAGGGGCTGGACGGGCGGTCCCGCTGAGTTGCCCGGCGGGGCTTGACCGTTGAGGCTGGTGGTGCCCAGCCGTTTCCAGCCGCGGGACCTCCCGGCCGGACCTCCTGCTGGTCCCGCGGCGGCCCGAGCGCCCGTTGCGGTCCCGCTGGTGTGTCGCCAGCCCGTTGCCCTCCTCCGCTGACGGCCGCCCCAGAAATGGGTAAGGACAGGGCCGCCAAGCCGGCGTCCGGGGCCACCCAAACCAGGATGGACAAATTCATGACCTCCGACAAGGGGCCCGGCCCCACGGGCGAACAGGTCCCGGCCCCCGCTACAGACCTGGCTGCCATCCTGCAGGCCATCAACTCATCCCGTGCCTCTCTCGAGGGCATGGTGGGAGAGGTCAAAGTGGACGTCGCTCTTCTCCGGCAGGATCTGAGGAATGCCACCACCCGCATTTCGGAAGCCGAGTCCCGGATCTCCACGGCTGAGGATGACATCCGCCATCTACAAGATCAGGTTCGGGAGCTGACCACCCACTCTAAGGAGCTACACCGCCGGGTCGAGGATGCAGAAAACCACGCTCGGCGCAGCAACCTGCGCTTAGTGGGATTCCCGGAGGGAGTTGAATCGGGCCGGGCGGACGACTTCATGGAGCGCTGGTTCCGGTCCTGGATGCCGGCGGACAGCCTGTCGGCTTCTTTCGTGGTGGAGAAAGCCCACCGCTCCCTGGCCCCCAGGCCCCCCGGGGCACCACCCCGGCCGTTCATCCTCAAGCTCTTAAATTTCCGTGACCGAGATGCCATTCTCCGCGAAGCCCGGCGCACAGGCACCCTCCACTACCAAAACCATAAGATCATGGTATTCCCGGACTACACCCGCGAAGTCCAAGAGCTGCGTCGCTCCTACACTGAAGTGAAACAAAAGCTCCCTGGGACTCCAATACCAGCTCCAGTTCCCGGCCCGCCTCCGGGTCGTCTTCCAGCAAAAGACTCTTTTCTTCGATACCCCGCGGGCGGCCTGGACCTGGTTGACGGAGGAGCACCCCCTGCAGCGCTCTGGGCGCGGATCGCCTCCGGGTGCGCGGGGGGGACGAGGGAGACCCCGGACATCGAAGACCCGTCGGCGGCATCGCACATTACCCCGGGAGCACACAACGGGGGAGGCGATCACCACGCGCTCTGGGGAGCGGCCACGCCGGGGATCGAGAACCTCCTCTGCCTCCTCGGCCGCACACGCCAGTCCCGTGGCGGATGGGCGGCGGGCCGCGTCACCCCGGCTCACGGGCCCTGCAACCCACCCGGCCGAGTTGGTGGACACTTCGGACCTCTCTCGCAGCCCTAACATTTGACTTTCTTTGCCTCTTTTTGGGGAGGGGGGGTGGGGGGTGCCTGGGCGGGGGGTGGAATGCTCCGCTGTCAGTGTTGCTCTTGGCCAGGGCAGGTAAATCAGGCTTGACTTTTGATGTATCAGGGGTCCACTAGCGCTCAAGCCCAAGCGTTTTAGCTTGGTGGTTCTTCCATTTGGTTCGGGCGACAGATGCTTCAGTTTTCGAAGTATAGGGTGGGGGGTGGGGGGTTGGGGTTGGTTTGGGGTTGTTTCTTCCTCATTGGGGAGATTTTGTTGGTGGGGGATGACTCCCTCTTATCTGTTGTGCTAAGGTATCATGTACTGTTTGTCCTGCTCTCTCACCCGATGCTCCGCTGTCCTTCCTCTTTAGGACCCTGCTCAGACGCGCCTCCACTGGCCCCCTCTTCTGCCCTCGACTATGGATGACCCACCTGTCCCTAGGGCCGCCATGCGCATACTATCCTGGAACGTCAATGGTCTTCTGGACCGTTTCAAACGCATGGCGGTCCTCAAATATGCGCAACGTGCAGAGATCGATGTGCTCCTCCTCCAGGAGACTCACCTGTTGGGTAACAACTGCCCCTTCCTTGGCCGGTACGGTTCTGACAGGGTATGGCATTCAGGTTTTGCACGGGGATCCCGAGGGGTGGCCATTTTGCTTCGCAAGTCCTTCCCCTTTGTCCTGACCCGGGTGCATTTGGACCCCCAAGGTATGGTAGTGGTGGTTTCTGGCAATCTGGAGGGGCGGCCCCTTACCCTGATGTCCCTTTACGCGGCGCCATCCCTCTTGCCGTCGGCCCTCTCCCACGCAGTGGGTCTCCTTCCGACACTCCCGGCGGGCTCCCTCATTCTCGGCGGAGATTTCAACGCTGTCTACTCGCCCCACCTGGACTCGACGGGCCCGGTCTCCCTGACCCGCGTCGCCCGTGCAAAACAGCTCTCATCCTGGGCTGAATCGCAGGGCCTCTGCGATGTCTGGAGGATCTGGCACCCGCAGGCGCGCCAATACACTCACACGTCGGCGGCCCATCACTCCCATGCCCGGATCGACCTCATCTTCGTACCATCCACCGATTGCGCGGGGGTGCGGGATGTGCGCATCCTCCCGAGGGGCCTTTCGGACCACTCGCCAGTGCTCCTCGCTCTCGGCCCCCCCCTTTCTGCCCATCCGATGTGGCGTTTGAACGCCTGGTTCCTCCACGACAAGGCTTTTCGGAAGGCGGTCGGGGGCGAGATAGCCGACTAATACTCTCACAATGAGGGCTCTGTCATCTCCCCTGCCGTCCTGTGGGAGGCCGGCAAGGCGACTGTTCGAGGCGCCGCTAAAGGGCATCTGCAACGCCAACGGCGGGCTCAATCCCAGAAGCTCGCGGAATGCGAGGCCCAAGCCTTGGAACTGGAGCGTAGTCTGGGGGACTTAGATGATGCCGCACGGTCTCGTCGCTTGACCTTCCTGCGGGAAGAGATTCGCCTACACTCCCTGGAGGCGGCAAAGATTCTATGGTGCTCCTCGGTGGCCCGGGTGTATGGTTGGGGAGACAAAAACGGCACTCTTCTCCACCGCCTGGCGACCTATCCCCGGGTGGGCAGGATCATTCCAGCCATCGCGGACCCTGCGGGTGGCGTCCACACGGCCTCGGTGGCGATAGCCCAGGCGTTCGCTGACTATTATTCCCAGCTGTACCGTCTCCGGCCGTCCACGCTCTCCCTAGAGGAGTTGCTGGGGACGAGCGGGGCGACGCTTGCGCGGCTGCAGCCTGAGGTTTCTGAGACCCTTGATTCGCCGATCGAGCTGCAGGAGATTGAAGAGGCGATCGGCCGCCTGGCACCTGGGAAGACCCCGGGACCCGACGGGTTCCCCCAGGAGTACTACGCTCACTATCGTGACACTCTGGCCCCGAGGCTTCGGGACCTCTTTGCGGCCATGGTGGAGACGGGTTCGTTCCGGCCCGAAACGGACACAGCAACCATAGTTGCCCTCCCCAAGACACAGCCTCCCTCGCGGTCCTGCTTCGACTACCGGCCGATATCCCTTATTAACACCGAACTCAAAATCTATGCCACGGTCCTGGCGCAGCGGTTTCGCCCATCGCTCGCCTCCCTGGTCCACCCGGATCAATGTGGCTTTATGCCGGAGCGGGGGACCAGACACTGCCTGCGGCGCCTCCACCTCGCGATGGCGCACCGCGGCCGCCTTTCCCCCTATCTGGCCCTCCTCTTGGTTGACTTTGAAAAGGCCTTCGATTCCGTGGGATGGGCGCACTTAGGTGACGTCCTGGAGCGTATGGGCTTCGGTCCCCGGTTCCGTGCCATGGTAACGGTCCTATATGCGCACCCGCGGGCCCGTGTGTTGGTCAATGGGGCTCTATCTCGCCCGTTTCCCATAGGTCGGGGACGCGCCAGGGATGTCCGCTCTCGCCCCTCCTTTTCGCTCTGGCGATGGAACCCCTGGCGGTGCTGATTCGCGCGGATCCCGTTCTTCGCGGATGGGAATGGCCAGATGTGGCCCCCGACAAGATCGCCCTATACGCGGACGATGTCCTCCTCTATCTTTCGGATCCAGCGACCTCGGGACCCCGGGTCCGCCAGATCCTCCATCGGTTTGGCCAAGCGTCAGGGCTTCATCTGAACCCCAAAAAATCCGTTCTAGTCCCGCTACACCCGTCGCGGGAATGTTTCGACTGGCAATCGGATATTCCCCTCCGGAGACTCTCCTTTAAGTACCTGGGGATTTGAGTCACCCTCCTTCCGGAACTCTGCTGGGCCCTCAACGTGGCTCCAGTAGTCAACAAAACCAGATCAGATATGCTCCGGTGGCAGTCCCTCCCATTGAATCCGCTAGGGAGAGTCGCTCTATATAAGATGATGATCCTCCCCAAGTTTCTTTACATGCTACAAAACACTCCATGCCCTTTTCCGCGCCCGTGGTTCCGAGAACTGGATAAAATGGTGACCAAATTCCTCTGGGGCGGCGGTAGGCCTCGGCTGGCCTTGGATCGATGCAGGGTCCCCTCCTATGACGGCGGCCTGAGCATGACTAACCTCTATCTTTATTATCTGGCCACCCAGCTACTGGTGATCCATGATTGGTTCTCGGGGGGCTGGGGCGACCCGGCTTATCGACTCGAAGTGCACTGCCTCGGGTTCTCCTCCATCCAAAACATGCTCTATGGCACAACGGTCCCCCTGTCACTCCCCGGCGTCGTGCGGGCTCCCTTTCTCGCGTGGCGCGCGGCCCTGCGGCACACTAGATGGTCGGGGACGTCCACGCAACTCACTCCGCTTTGGCACGGGACATGGCTGCGGGAGGTGGTGGGACTAGCGGGCTTTTGGCAGTGGGATCTTCTTGGTATCTCCTGTCTGGGCGATTTATGGCGTGGGAGCCGAATGTGTTCCTTCCAGGAGCTTCAGACCCGCTTCTCGCTGCAGCCCTCCCAATTCTACCGCTACCTTCAATTGCGCCACGCGGTCCGGGCTCACGTCCCTCTAGACTCCAGGCTGCCTTCCCATAGCCCACCTGAGGCTCAGGTGATGTTGGGGTATCTGGGGAAGGGGGGTATATCCCGCATTTATAAATCCCTGATTAACAATACCCCGGTGGACTGGAGCGGGCTCAAACAGCGATGGGAGGCCTGGGTGGGACCCCTGGATGAGGCGGACTGGAGGGACGCTCTTATGGGCCCTCGGTCGCTTACCACCTCCGCTAGGCTGCGGCTCATCCAAATCTACTACCTCCACACTGCCTATCTGACTCCGGACCGCCTGTATCGGGCGGGCCTCCGTGTGGACGCCTCCTGCACTCGTTGTGGGGTGGCTCCGGCGGATTTTTTCCATATGGTGTGGTCTTGTTCCCGTCTGGAGGACTACTGGGCAGCGATCGAGGCCGAGTTAGCGGAGGTCCTGGGATGGGAGGTTCCCCACGAGCCTAGAATGGCCCTGCTGGGCATCATGGACGGGATGGATGGGTCCCGTAACGAGAAGTACTTCCTCGCCACTGCCCTTATGGTGGCTAAGAGAGATATAGCGGCAGTGTGGTCACAGCCGGACCCGCCCAGAGTGGCTACCTGGAGTAGAGGGGTGGATTGGTGTGCGGCCCAGGAGCGGTCGTTATATGCTGCACGGGGCTGCCCCAAAAAATTCCGCAAGATATGGGGGAAATGGCTGGGGGGCCTGGTTTGAGGGGTGGGGGCGCAGAGGGTGGGGACGGAGGATGGGGGAGGACGGGAGGGTCTTTGCAATTGTTTATTGATGCTTCCCCGATTGAAGTTACTGATGCCTTGTTTAATGCACTGCTGTATATCATTCTTGATACTGTTCTTTATGCCGCAAAACACAATAAAAATTTGTTTATCAAAATCTCTGTTTTAAGATATCAAAACTAATAAAAACATTATCATAATAAATATCTTTAAAATACAAAATGCCTGCTCTTATCCACGAGTCCCAAAAATTTGTATGGTAAAGTAATTTTACTGATGGGTTAAACCAAAGCGATAGACTCAATGTATTAGAAATAGAACATTCGAAAACAGAATCGTGTAAAATTAATCTACTAGATTTCAACAATATTGACTTCTTAAAAAATATAGAAGAATTGGACATTGTAAGTAAAGCACCTAAAGGAAAAGGTCATACTAAATTCTGTTCAATGCGAAGCCATGCAGGCGAATTATTAAGATCTAAATGTTGAAACCACAAAATACTTTGGGGCCTTTTAGCATGGTGGGCAGATCGCCACCACCCAACCGGCGGTGACGATCCGCCCGCCAAAACACCCCACTGGATGGCCTTTTACCCTATGCCACATTAGCATGGCGGGGGGTACCGCGGCAGACGGAAAGACCGTCCGCCGCTTTTCTGCCGGTATTGCTCACGGTTGCCTACCAGGCGGAAAAGGCCCATAATATGGTGGGAATGCCTTGCAGGCACTGCCATCCAAATTATGATGTGTGCGGTAAAATGCCTTTCCATGGCGGAGACTCCGCCATGGAAAGGCATGCGGTTTTTACTTTGGGGGCCAGTTGTGGGCCACTGGAGGGGTTGGGGGGGCTGCACCTGAGGGGTACCCATGTTACCCCCTACATTGGCATGCACAAGGTGGCAGGCGCCGCACGGTGCCTGTCACGTTGTGCATGCCAATGCACAACATGCATATTCAACATTGTGGCAGGTGCTGCTTACAGCACTGCCCGCCACAATGTTGAATATGTGGGATGAGACCGCCAGGGTGGCTGTCGCATCCTAATTACCGGTGTGGGACCGCCGCACCACTGGCGGACAGTCCCAGTACCGCTAGGGTGACCGTCATCCTAATGGACCCCTTTGTTTTAAAATAAAGGCTTTATGATATTTTAGAAAATCTGATAAACCAACCACTCCATTAATTTTTGCCAATTTCAGCTTTTTATAACTTAACCGAGGTGATTTATTATTCCAAATAAATTTCGACAAGAATGTATCTATAGTCTTATAACATTTAAGAGGGAGTTGAATAGGTAACATAGAGAAAATATAAAACAATTTAGGATCCAAAATCATCTTTACTGCGTCCATTCTTCCCCACCAAGATAAGTACAAGGAAGACCATTTTTTAATTTTAATCTTAATTTATGCCAAATTAGCGTCAAAATTTAGGGTCAAAGTTTGCTTTACATTATTGGCGAATAATATACCCAAATATTTAAGTTTATTTTTGTTCCAAACAATACCTTTATTAGAAAGCATGTCCGGTGAACAATGAATATTTAACGGAAAATATTCTGTTTTATTAGTGTTAAGTTTATAACCTGAAATTTTAGAAAAGACAGCAATTAAGTTCAACAGTGAAGGAAAGGAAGATTTGGGATTAGCAATATATAAAAGAACATCATCTGCATAGGCTGACGTTTTAATACGGACATTGGATAATTGAAGGCCCTCAATTTCCTTACAATTCCTAATAGCAAATAATAGGGATTCTATAGCAATAAGAAAAAGTAATGGGGATAGAGGACAACCTTGTCTGGTCCCTCTAAAAAGGTTAAACTTCTCAGAGAGTCTACCATTGATAAAGAGCAGATAGAGTGCAAAAAAGGTATTGCCAATTAATTTTATCAAAAGCCTTTTCTGCATCTAATGCTAGAACACCAGCAGGAAAAGGTAATAATGCACCTGCAATAGCATGAAATAATACCCTAATATTATTTGACGAATGTCTCTTTTTCATAAATCCAGACTGATCCACATGAATTAGAGAAGAAAGTACATCAGCTTACCTAGTCACAATAATTTTAGCATACAGTTTACAGTCTTGGTTTATTAAAGAAATTGGAAGATAGTTGGTAACTAATGAGGGGTCTTTTTCTGGTTTCGGGAGAACAATAATCAAAGCTTCAGTAAATGAGCCAGAAACCAATCCTGTATTGCTAAAGTGAGTAAACAAAGACAGCAGATACGATGAGAGGTTAGTTGAAAATTCTTTATAAAATTCCAATTGAATACCATCCGGACCAGGAGATTTTTTTAACTTTAACGATTTAATGGCTGAAAGTAGTTCATCAAGCGTAATAGGAAGTTCTAATTTATTTTTATTGGTTTGTGATATTTTAGGTAACCCACAACTGTCCAAAAAATTATCAATAAGAGCTGCATCTAAAAAAGGGGGTTTATTATATAAGTCGGAATAGTAAGTCATGAACTCCTTAATTATATTCTCATGGGATAACGCTATAGTGCCATTTGGAGAGTGGATGGCATTAATTTGAGTTTTATCAGTTTTTATACGGAGATAGTTAGCCAAAAGCCTTCCAGACCTATTAGCGCTAAAGCAACATTTCGCTTTATTGTTAGAAATTTGTATTTCAGCTCTATTATTTAAAATAGAATTCAGCTCATAATGTAATTTCTGTAATTTAACCTTATAGTGGATATTATTAGATGTAATATAAAGACGCTCAAATTGAGCTACCTGTTTTCCCAATTCATCAATTCTAGTATTAAATCATTTATTTTCATGTGCCATAATAGAAATAGTCTCACCTCTAATAAATGTTTTAAAAGCATCCCATCGGGTAGTAATAGATGTGGAGTCTTCAGTGTTGAATGAAAAATATTCTTGAATAGCTGATAAAAGTCTAGGTTTGTTGCTATTGTTAAGTGCAATATTTGTATTCATACGCCAGCGACTATGACTGCTTTGAATGGAGTTACTAGATAAAATGCAGGAAATCAAAGCATGGTCAGAAATATCTATATTTTGAATGTCAGGATTAGAAATTGAGGAAATTAAATTACGAGAAATTAAAAAATAATCTAACCTAGAATAAGAATCATGAAGATTACAGAAAAAAGTGAACTGCTTATCAGTCGGGTTATGGAGACGCCAGATATCAACTATTTTTGTAGTCTTAAAAAAGGATTTAAGAGAGAAAAAAGCTTTAGGAGGGCGAAATTTGGCTTGTGAAATTCTATCTAATAATGGGTCAGATATAAGATTAAAATCACCTCCAATAATTAGAAGCACATTACCCAATTTTAGAACCTCTGAAGTAAATCTTGACCAAAACTCTGGGTCATCATTAGTAGGCCCATAGACATTAATTGAATAGAAAACCTTATTGTCTATTTTTATATTAGCTATAATGAACATACCTTCTGAATCAGAATGTTTATGCAAAATTTTAACATGTAATCTTTTCGCAAGAAGAATTGCTACCCCATTTTTCCTATTGGTAGCGGGAGAAGAAATAACATCTCCTCCCCATTTTTTGTTCATATAAGATAAGATTTTATCATCAACATGAGTTTTTTGAATGACAGATATTGGCTTTCTGTCTGGCTGGATAATCAAGAACCTTAGTACGCTTAACAGGGTGCCGTAGACCCGTAACATCAAATGAGACAATTTTAATACCATTACTCCTTGCCATTTTGAAAAAGGAAGAAAGTTAGAAAAGAGGATAGATTAGAAAGATAGAATGAAAAAAGAATAGTAGCTTGAGTAGCACTATAAAAAGGACACAAAAGACACCAAACAACAACAATAATAAAAACTGTACAACAAATAAACATATATAGAACATCTGAAACGCACACACGCATGCCAAGATGAACCTACTTCTCATGCCCTAAGTAAAAACAACCTCCAGACAAATGGAACATGCTGGCCATAAAATTAGTCAATAATAAAGTCATGTAGTAACGTCATTTGTTTCCATAGAAGACTGAGTCTGCATATCCAGAAATCTACGAAGCTCCTCAGGATGTTGAAAAGATTTAGAGAACCCATCTTTCCAAATACGCATAGTGGAAGGATCAAACAAGCCATATTTATAACCAACATTCCACAGCCTCGGACAAAGGTTCGTGAATTCCTTATGTATATTAACTGTATCCTTAGCAAAGTCTGGATGAATGAAAATGTTATTCCCGTTGACCATTAACAACAGGATTTTTCTGGCAGCCTTTCATATTCAAATTAAATGATGATGACGTAACACCTTGAATATCATTTGACGAGGTTTATCTTGTCTTGGGTTGCAATGAGAAGGGATTCTGAGCACTTCATCAATCTCAAATCTTTCGGTAAATTTAATGCGTAAAAGACCAGGAAGTAAGTTTTCCAAATAACCCCTGCAATCATTACCTTCCACATCCTCTGGTAGGTTAAAAATGTGCAAGTTATATTGCATATTGCGATTTTCCAATTCCAATAACAGTTTATTCATGGGTTCATCTTTGGCTGCAATAGGTAGAAGACGGACAATTTTTGTTTTATTATCCTGGATTTTAATAGCATTATCAGAAACCTTCATAGAAAGGCCTGCCATGTTTTTACGTATATTTTTTATTTCCGTCGCAATATTGTCTGTATTTAAACGCACTGCTTGTAGCTCCTCCAATAAAGTGGACAACAAAGGCTCATTAATATCCACTAATTTAGATTTAACTGGAGGAGGAGAGATATTTTGTTTTCGTTTGGCAGACATATTTTGAGATTGCTTGCCTTCCATAAGGACAATAAAATAAAGACAGCAATGAAAGGAGCAGTTCAGAGCAATAGTGTAATGAAAAGTACTGGTAGTAGAAATCTGCTGCCAAAGTGAGCAGAGTGCAGCAGCTATAACTACCACTGTTAGCCCAGGCCTCAGCCGCGCCCTTTCCTAGTCTTCACTCGGCCCCTCTGACAGGAATCCCTGGCTAGGAGGCCCTTCACACACCGGAGAACAGATCACATCAAGGAACTGCAGCTGCATGTGACGAAAATGCACAAAAAAGTAATGTGCAGTCTTCTTTTTCCCTCACAAGACTTGTCATCTTGATAAAAAACAAAAATGCCAGGCTTATATCATCTTTAATTAGTCGAAAACGGGCCGAAATTACCGCTGCTTAGTGGGAGGCGGCCATCGAGTTCAGTGCGCGCACGCAAATCCCAAGTCAAGCGCGGTTTGGCATGCTTCTGGTCAAATAACATTTCTGGGATGCTTTTTAGAAGTCAGTTCTGGCAAGGGGGCAACAATGGTGCCATATTTCTTGACTAACATCCTATAGTACCCAGTGAGGTCCAAGAATACTCTGACCTCAGTCTGGGTTTTGGGGGGCTCCCAGGCCATGATAGTATCTTGGCCTGGAGGGACTGCATTATACCCCTGCCCACCAGGTGTCCCACATACACCACAGACACATGCCCTTTCTGGCACTTACTGGCCTTAATAGACAGGCCTGCCTGTTGCAAATCCTGAAGCACTTACTGGAGATGAAAAAGGTGGTCCTTTCAGCTGCTACTGTAGACAGTTATGTCATGCAGATAGGCAGCACCAAAGGCCTCCAGACCAGTAAGTATGGGTTCACCAACCTCTGAAAGGTGGCAGGGACATTTTTTAGTCCAAAGGGCATCACTCTAAACTGATAGCGGCCCTTTACAGTGGAGAAGGCTGTATTCTCTTTTGCTCTGTCTGTTAGGGCGATCTGTCAGTAGCCTGATGTAAGATCAATGGTACTTAAGTATGGGCCAGCCTGAACCAGTCAATCAGCGCAACAGTTTGAGGGATGGGATGAGCATCAGTCTTGGTGACTGATTTGAGCCCCCTATAGTCCACACAGAACCTGAGTTCAGGTGTGGTGCCCGGTGAGGCAGCTTTTTTCTTTTTTAAATATATTTTTCTTAACATTTAATTTCAATACAATCAACTGTTACGGTAGATCAAGTCTTAGCGACAATGTAGTAAAGCAGTTCAACGAGTTTGATGTTTACTTTTCTGCAAAAACAGTAAATACATTGTAACAGTAAATGTTTTGCAATAAATTCCAGTCATACAATGTAGTTCGGCACTAGGAGTCATCTCTGTGCTGCCAAACAGGTGCTTTATATTATACCGCTATATGGCTCGATTATATGTCTTGCGACAAGTCCCTTACAGTTCTGAGCCCTCCCATCAGTTCTTGACGCTCTCCCGGGAGGAGGTCTGGCAGTGTACACCACTAACCCCGCGCCTCATTCCACTTGCTCCAGACCGTGACCCACTTCCCGGGGCAGCCTCTAATAGAGTAGGGCGTTTTTTCTGCTTCCATACACCGGTGAGGCAGCTTTTGGGACCAGTGCTGCAGGACTGGACCAGGGACTACTGGAGGGTTCTATCACCCCCAATCCCAGCATTTTTTAATCCTCTTCCTTGATGCTGGCCCTCACCTTGCCAGACAACCTGTAAGACCTATTATTGACAGGAAGGTTGTTTCCTGTGTCCACATTATGGGTACACAGGTGGGTAGTGCCAGACCCAACTTTCTCCTTGGTGGCTAAGAATTCAGATAGAGGTTCATTCTCCTCATATTATTCTCCATCCGTCATCAACAGCATGGTGAGCTCAGACCTCTCAAAGTGGGGTTTGAGGTGGCTGACATGGATCACCCTGTGGAGGTGCCTAGAGGTCTTAAGGTCCACCAGGTAGGTGGCCTCACCCTTCCTTTCATTCACCTCATAGGGCCCAGTTCAGCAGTCCCAGGGGGCCGTGGGCTTCACAGGCTTCCTCTTTGGATTGTGGGTGCCGAATCTGTGATCGTGAGGCGTCAATCGTAACGCCGTCAACATATTAGACTTCATCAACTTTTGATGCTTACGTTTTTGGATAACTTACAGAGAAGCTTTCGAATATAAGGGCGCGTTCGGAATTACACTTCTGATTGACCTTTGCTATTCCTGATTGTTACTTTCTTCGGAGATTTACGAAAATAACTTACATAGAGCGTTTACTTTTGGATTTACTTTCTGCCCTGATGAAGTTCCTTTAAACGGAACGAAACGCGTTGGCTGTTTTTACATGTAATATGAAGGAGAATAAAGTACCACAGTGAACCTATCCTTTTTCACGTGACTGTGACTTCATACCTGGTGCCACCTCCACTTCTTTTCATCAGGTTCCATGACCTACACTTTCTGCCCAGGTGGTAGAAATTTGGTCGTACCACTGCTTCATTACTTCCTGATTGGCTTCTAAGTTGTCTGAAGCTTCTTCCACAGCTTAGACCATTTGACTTCTGAAGGCCAGCTTAATCCCACCCTTCTGTCACCAAACTCAGAGGTCCTTAGACAGGTTGTCCATTCAGAAGCTCAAAGGGGCTGAAACAGACTCCCTTCAGTTGTACCTCCTTGTAGGAAAAGAGAAAGCATGGCAAGAGGATGTTCGACTTACACCTCAAGGCCTCAGGCAGGCCTTCAATCATGGCCTTCAGAGTTTTGTTGAACCTTTCAACAAGCCCATTGATTTGTTGAAGGTAAGCAGTGTAGAACTTGTAGGTTATTCCACACTCCTTCCACATTGACTGCAGATAAGCAGGCATGAATTTGGTGCCTCTGTCAGACACCACTTCTGTGGGGAAACCCACTCTGGTAAAAATCCCCAGTAGGGCCTTAGCCTCTGCATCTGCAGTCATGGTCCTCAGAGGAATGGCCTCTGGGTACCTAGTGGTATGATCCACTAGATCCCGGATAAATCAGTTGCCTGTTGTAGTTTGGTAATAAATAGGCCAAACAATATTGATACCCACTCTCTCAAAGAGTGTGCCAACGACAGGCAAGGTATTAAGGGGTTGCTTCCAGCCTCCACGAAACCTACAAGTCCTACAGAACGTATCTGAGGTAGTCTTGAATCTAGGCCAATAGAAGTGGGGAACAACACTTGCAAAGCTCTTGTCTTGACCCAGGAATCCTGCCAGTGAAATCCCCCTGACACACTTACTGGGAGGACTACCTCCTTCACAGTGAGCCTAAGGCTCCTGTGCATTGGGGAACCACCAGGGCCCTTGTTGTCCCATGAATAAGATCCTTAGGCTTACTGTAAAGGAGGTTGTCTCCTAGTAAATGTGATGACTTCCAGAGACATCACATGCTGCTAGGACTACAAGAAGTCTTCTCAAGCCCTCAAGGTTTGGGCAATCCCTTTGTGCCCTGTAGAACTTCTCCTTGGGGAGTCTTCCTTCCACATGCCATCTAACAAGCTCTTGCAGGTCACCAAGGGGGGCAATGCCATCCTGAGAGGGCTCCAGGAGTCAGACGGCCACCGCTACTGCCCCCTCCACCTTACTGGGAAGATATTCAGGGGCTGGTTTCCCATGCCCTCTACCCTCTGCCTTTCCCCTTCTTGGAAGGTGGCTGGGCAATTTTTTCAGGCTCCCGCCCTTTTTGACTCCCACCCTGGGCAGCTATGGACCTTGTGGTGTCACAGATCCAATCATGTAACCCCAACATCTCCATATGAGCCTCGAGCTTCACTTCCTTCCAGGTAGAGTGCTCAAGATGATTACCCAACAAACAGTCCACAGGCATGGCAAGACCTAACCCACCCACCCCCCAATCAAATGGAACAAGAACCACTGGATAGTGATCCTCTCATTTATCAGCCACCACAATCTGATGGAAAGCATTGGGTATCTCCTACTCTGGGGACACCAGCTGACTCCATATCATAGTCATGCTGGCACCTGTATCCCTCAGAGCCTCAACACCTTGCCCATTGATGGTGATCTATTGCCTACACTTTGTAGTATTGAAGAGCACATGGATCTTAGGAAATATCTCACTGTCACCCAGGGACAATAGTGTAACCCCGCTAAACTACCTCCCATGAACTGGGACAAATTCTTCTCCCAGCACTATGCTTGCAACCCCGGAACCTTTCCTCCAGTGGGAGGCTGTGCTCTGTTTGGACACTTGGGATCTGCCTTGTAGTGTCCATACTCAAACACTCATCGCATGTAGGAGTTTTGGGCTGCTGAATTTTGTCGGGGTAATTTTTCTTCTGGTGGTCAGATGGAGAATGGGAATGTTGGAACTAGGACTTTATGGTTGGCTAAGGCGATGCCTCAGCCAGGCAGAACCTACCACTTCCATCAGGAGCGGGTGATTACACACACTGTATAACCTGCACTCAAGCCTGGGTGGCTTGGCACTGAGCAGCCAGGCTTATCACAGAGGCTATGTGTAAAGCATTCGCACAGGAATAACTCGCAAATCACGATAAATAATATATTGAGCCTCACAAAAAGAGACTTCACATGTGATGTATGTAAATAACGTTTGTATTCAACACACATAATAATCAACACAACATGAACATCATGTATTTCTGGACGTAAATCATATTTGAAATTACTAGTAGCAGTACTAGGCCAACTGTGTTCAAACAACATTAGTAATATGCACACTTGGGAAAGATCCTATTTTACACCCACCCCCAGCACCCTTATGCGGTGCAACACTTTGTCCACCCCAGGCCCGACCTAGTAATGCTCAAAATTCAATCCCCCACAGAAGGTGCACCACGGGTCACAATATCGAAAATATGTATATTTACCAAATTATACCACTTTGTAGCAGCGCCACTGGCCGAGGCCGTGCGGGTAAAACGAATGTCAAATTTAGTATTCTTCTGGCAAGAAATCAACGTGCAAGTACCAACGCTGGCCAGTGTTGTGAATCACAGGTGGTCCACAGACTCACAGTCATATTCACACTCGCTCCGTACCGATATGCAGTGCAAAAGGATATCACGCAGGTCTGTACGGAACGCATTCGCATGTATATGCATACAGCACCTTAATGCGATTCACTGATACTCAGCAGGTCAATTGACAACAAACTGCAGACCCCGTGGCCCCAAGCCTCCTTCCACTCTCCAACTCACCCAGACTATCCTACACTCCCAGATTGGAGATAGCCCATCCTTCCTCCTGGACACTAGGCTGGACGTGGCCAAAATCACACTTAGTCAGGATCTTGGGGTATCAGGTGGGGGTAGGTAGCAGGACTAATTAGGAGGCAGTCATCAAAGGGTAATTGGCAGCCACTCGAGAAGTTCACCCACAGGATGCAGAGCAGAAATGGGTTGAGGGCAATAGTTGGTCACACACAAGAGTTCCACAAGGCCCCCGGCACCAGACCAGTTCTGTGAAGCACAGTGGAGTCATGCAGTCTCTTGTCCCGCATCTGATCATTCATGGAAGCATTCCTCCATCACAGTCAATCACTTTCACCACACAGGTCCAAGCTGGGAAATATTACCTGGCAACACAATGTCGTCGGGGGGCGAGGCGGGGAGAGGGCAATTCGTCTGCCGCGCTGATGGTCAAAATAGGAACAATTGATGGATGGAGAATGAAGCAGGGGGACCTCTCAGTAGGAGAAGGCACCTCGTCAAGTACACATTGTTGCACTCAGGCAATCCTGGTACAACGTCTGGTGCGCGTAGATACGGGTTGCACCAGACTGTTCCGGTCACAAAATGAAGAGTTGCAAATTCCACGCCACCCGGGAAAGGAGGCACAAGTCCGGTGCGTGTTGAGATGAGTCGCACTGTTCCATTCAGACCACCCACAACAAAGAGTTGCATAATCCGTGCCTCCCTGGAAATGAGACACCACGTCCAGTACTCTTCGATACTGGTTGCACCAGACAATCCCAGTAACACGCGCATGTGCAAGGTCAGCAGTGCCTCTTGTATTAAAATGAGGCACTACTACGGCTGCCCCCACCTCCGAGGGTCACAACTTGTAAATCGGACATCGCATGCAATGAGCATGCAGCCAGCGTGTCGCACGAGAGAGATGGAGCACAATTGCCGAAGCGGGACATGCTGGATCCCACAACCGGTGGATCCACTCACCACCAACAAGATGCTTATGAGTGCCAAGGTCCCCACGATGCGGGAGCCATACGCCTTAGATGCAGGCAAGACTTCTGGGGCTCCGCACAAGGCAATCCGGTCTACAAGCACAATTCTTAGCTTCACGCTCATGCCTCGCTACCAATTGGAATCTTAAGATGGCACCGTTCTCTAGGTGTCACAGGTGGACAGTGTTGGTCCCTTACAGGAGACCTTTGATGTCCCTGAGACATCTGTAAGAACATACGGCAAGCCAATAAGTCCTTGTAGAGCACATTTCAGGGTGCCACACAGCAGCAGGTAGTCAGCACAGCCCAGCCACTATTTAGGAAGAGCATGCAGTCCCTTTCAATGGAAGGAATCCTCCTTGTGCACAACAGATTCCTCTGGCAGTGTACACACCACGCAGTTTCAGGTTCTCGGGTCCCACATCTACACAAGCCTATCTCTGTCCTGCTGAAGTATGGCACCAGTAGTTATACTGTAGTGTGCCTTTGAAGTTAGGGTGGTTGAAAGGGTCTCCTTTTGAACCACAGATGTCTCCCCTAAGTTTCAGTTCTGTTTGCCATGAGGACGTAGAATGCAGATCTTAATCTTTAGTGGGGCCAAGATCTGGCTCCAGAGACCAAGTGTCAAACCCTTTTCTTCCAATCTATCCAGCCAGGTTCAGAGATCTGGCGTTCCATTTGCATGTCCAGTGTTTTATAGCTGTCTCTGGGGAATGCCCAGAAGTGCTCCCCTAACCCCCAGTGTTAACTGAAGTCAAGCACAAAGGGGCACACACAGAGTTTTAGAGCATAGCAAGACCCCCTTTCCACAAGTGGCATTTCTTCACTAGTTAAAACCACCTTTACCACTGGAAATGATTTGCCACTGCGAATCCAATGATAGGAAACATTATGAGGCTGCTCCACTACAATCCACAATTGCAAACTAAAGTAATTTCACTCCTTCCCCATGTTATCCTATGGGAAGACTAAACCTCATAGGTAGTGAAAACACACATGGGTATTCTTCACTACCTGAGCAGGGAGAACGTGTGTCTGACAGCCCTGCCTTTCACCTACAACCCGCCTAACCCCGAATACATATCCGCTGGGTGATCTAGTGGTAGTGAAAGGTCCTCTCAGGATGGCTAGTGATGCAGACAGGCCAGCCTGAGTAGACACGCTATTGTGCACACACAGACCTGCAATGGCAGGTTGGACACATGTTTAGAAACACCATGGGTGCAAAGTGCACACCAGCCTGCATTGACAGGCCGGACACATGTTTAGAAACATCATCTGTGCAAAGCACACCCCAACCTGCAATGCAGGCTGGATGATTGTAGAAAACATTAGGTAAACACCACTTCCTAATGTGTATAGGAAGGGTGTGCACACTTTCACAATGCAAAGGCCACTACAAGAGAATAAGCAAAATCTAGGAGGAAAAAGCGAAACGTTTAGGGACATGCTACCTGAAGAGTCGAGGTCTAACAGGGACCCTTTCCCTTGTGAGTTATTTTAGTGGTCTTGAGAGAATTCCTTCTTTTTATCTCTCCACTCTTTCTTTAGTTGGGAGCCCTGACCACCCTTTTGGGAGTCCCCCAGATACCTTCCTGGGCACTCTGATGCTGACCCAGATGTCCGCCTACTCAGCAAGCTTCATTGGGGTCAGCAAGCTTGCTATCAACCAGCTGTTGGCACAGCTCTAGAAAACAAATACCAAGTATAAAGTTGTACAGCCCTGAATAATCATAAAACTTGCTGCTCCTCACCCAGCCCTTAAGGACCATGCTAGCATAATCCAAACAAACTACCCATGTCTATGACGAGATCTTGCTGCTGCTTATATTTCTCAGTGGTAAGTCCAAACTTACTGACTAAGATGGCCTTCATTGCAGTATGAATCATAAACAACCTGAGTTTCCAGGTAAAAGAACCTAGCTTTAAAAATGAGGTGTCAGAAATCAATTTAGTTCTGAGATTCACCAGAAAAAAAAAAAAAGAAAAGGATTCTTTCTTTCTTGAGTCCCCTCACTCACAATGTGCCCCATGGTCACGGAGGGGGTGTGGAAATCTCGTACTCATGAGTATGCAGTCCGAGAGGGATTCTTGCTAACAGGTTTACATGAGTGTGGGTGTCCACGTACAAGTGTACGAGATTTCCACACGCCGTCCGTGACCATGGGGCACATTGTTGCTTCTTAAAATATACTACTTGACGTTTATTTACGTATGTATTTTCTAAACGCATGCTTATTAGTCGCAGCGTCTCACATTTGCACCTTAATCAGGTCGACTAGGAGTGGTTTTTACACAGGGCTGGTCCCTGTGTAGTCCTGAGGAAGAGCTGGGGGAAGCTCGAAACTAGTTGACTATATGCTAGGTACACCTACCTCATTATAGCTAGGGCCTTCAGCATATTACCCCGTTTTTAATCTTATTAGCTAGGAGCAAGAATAAAATTATTTGGCCCACTAGTTAATTATTTTAAATACTCACAAACACCCCACTCCACTACACTTTTCCTGCACTACACATAATTGGTACTATAGTGCTCCTACGTAATCCGCAAGTCGCAGCACGCCTCAGTCCGTAGAGGACTGGGAGGACCCCAATGATGAAGCATGTCACCGTGGGGAAACCCTGGTGAGTAAGGGGACTCAAGAAAGAAAGAATCCTTTTGATTTTTTTTTTCTGGTGTATCTCAGAACTAAATTGATTTCTGACACCTAATTTTTTAAGCTAGGTTATTTTACCTGGAAACTCAGGTTGTTTATGATTCATGTACTTTTGGAGGGTGAACCTAGTCTTTAACCTCTAATTCCCCCATATTTTGATAACCTTCATTGTAGTATAGCATGTCAGGTCCCCCACCTCTGGTGTAGGGAGTGAGCCCCTCCCCATTTTGGGCATGTACCTCCTTACACTATCACCCCAGAACTCCTCTGGGACCTTGTGCACTCTCTTAGAGCCACTTCATAGGCTGCGAACCACTTATCTATGTCATTCCCCACCACATAACTGGGCACCAAGTCTTTAGGTAGGCGGGTTCTTGAATCCCTAATGGGCAGTGCAGGTATGCTGATACCACTACAGCTACTGGAACGAACTTGTAGGGGTCTAATGTCCATCTTTCAGAATATCCGCTCATGGGCCATCTTCCTTTACTCCATGGCCAGCTCTGCGCTTCAAAAGCTTGTTTTCACTCAGCCAGAGACTGCTCTTTCTTCAGTTGGGCAAGTGTCTGCTCCTGCTCTAACTTAGAAAGCTCCAGTTTGAGCTTTCTTTCCTCCCTCCTGTCTACCAGCTCCTCTGAGGGCAGGTTCTTTGAGGAGACACTGATCCCTGCTCTGGAAACCACTACTGCTTCCATCAAGTCATTGCCCTCCTCAATTTGCAGTCCCAGATCCACATCAGACTCCAGAATCAGCTCATCTTGTTCGTCAATTTATTTCTTGCTCCTCGTCCTCTGGGGCATAGGCCCCTGCTTTGCGGGCCTCTGCCCAGCTTCTCAAAGCCTTCTCTAGCTTCACCTTTCGGGTGAAGCCTTTAATGGCCACTTGAAACCCCTTGCAAAAAATCCTTTTATTTTTTTCATTTTCCAAAACCTTTATTTAGCATATAATTTCCGTACACAGCATAATGCCTACAACCATCCCTGGCCGGCAGCGTGTTATAGTAAGGAAAAAGCAAGAGTGTACACAGCGTATCGCCTACAACCCAAGAGGGCCGGCCGCGTCAAGATACAGATGCAGGTTTCGCTGTTTGATGGAACGAGGGATCATGAGCCCTAATAGTTTTAAATAACAACAGATTAAGAACCCAGTCAACTAGCCTCACGGTGAGAGTGGCATGGAAAATTAAATTAGCGCATTGGCTCAGAGAGTACCCGGAACAGCAGGACACAGTCTTAAGTGCGTGAGCACTGTAGTGGACGCCTCCACATCATGACTAATCTCTCATGCCTCAACGTCAAGCACATCATCACACCCAGTAAGCTGTGCAGCCACCCCTGAATCCCACAGTTCTCAGCCGGCCCCCACAGGTGTCCAAACACCGCGAGGCGTCGAAAGCTGCTGCTTGCAAACCCATCAGCAGTCCGCCCCCCAGGGACTCCCCAGGTCATTCCCCCCTTCGCCATGCGTAGCCTAGTCGTCTAGCTGGATGGGGAGGAAGGGGGAGCCGCGTCAGGTGCCAGTGGGGTTAGCAATAAGTAATTCTTCAGAGGACCCTATATGCCTCGGGGACGGGAAGCCGACGGAAGGAGGTCAGAGTACAGGGCAAGCTGATCCTGCCAAAATATCATCGTTTCTAGCCAGTCCTTAAACTTAGGTGCCCTCCCTCTGCCCCATCTAAAGGCCACCCTCCACTTAGCAAGGAGGAAGCAGACAGAGGCGAATCTCCTATGTATCACCGGGAGCCGTTCCATATAACCCAGTATGCCCATCAGCGGGGAAGGTGGTAGCGGAGTATCCAACATTTTCCCGACTGCTTCAAATATCTGTTCCCAATATTCCCGAAGGGCCGGACAGCTCCAGGCCAAGTGCAGCACATCAGCGTCATCAGCTCGACATCTGTCGCATCTGGCGTCCCCTCGCAGTCCGAACCAGTACAAGCGGGCGGGTGTATAATAGTATCGTTGCAAATATTTGAAGTGCGTAATACGCAACCTGTTGCTAGCAGACACCTTCTCTGTCTGCATGCAGCAATAGAGCCACGCCCGATCTGAGATTTCCTGTCCCAGTTCATTTGACCATTTAACTCGGGCAGCGCTCTGCGATGTGCTCATTTCTACGTAGAGGGACCTATAGAGGATGGACACCAAGTGCGACGCAGTTTTCGCCCCCAGTAGCGTGTGCACCTGGGGAAGCACCGGCGGTTCCTGCGGATACTCCGGGGTTCAAGCCCGTATTCCCTCCCGCAGACGGGCATAAAGGAATGTTTCCATACCATTTGGTGGAGGATCGTCACATAACTGCTGTAGCGTAGCAAATGTCCCGTTTTGATATATATCTCCCCAAGTATGGATTCCCCGTTGTCGTTTGAATTTTTTGAAGATACCCTCCTGCAAGAGGGTCAGTTGGGGATGAAACGCAAGCGGCAAACGGGGGGAGTAGATCATTGGGGCTTGCATTTTGTGTGCAATCCACCGCCATGCACGCACCATGCAGTCTACAGTTGTGGGGACCCGTTCGCGCTGCGACATCTGTTGCAAAACTGCTCCCTCTATCGGGACGGGGTCAGCCAGCCAATGCTCCGTGGCCAGATGAGGGTGTATTTCGGGCCATTAAACCAGTAATGCGCATAGTGCGCCTGCGCGCACATATAGTATGATTCAAAGTTGGGTAGCTCAAGCACTCCCATCGCGTATGGACTGGCCAGCGTCTCCCACTTGATCCGTGGTTGCTTACCGCCCCACACAAGTCGCAGAAGTTCTGTCCTCAAGGTAGCGAAGAAGGGGCGCCCCGGGTGGTAGGGGATGTTTAGAAAATAGTAAAGGAACTTAGGTAGCACTATCATCTTGACCAGGGAAATCCTGTCAGCGATGGATAGTGGCATGGCTATCCAGCTTGTTATCGTGTCGCGCAGCGTGTCGATAGCACGCCCATAATTGTCACGGATCAGTTCCTCCCTGTCTATGGTGACATTCACACCCAAGTATCGAACGGTAGTGTCACACCACTCCAGCGGGTAGTCGACCACAAAGGGGGTAACAGCTGGTGTAAGAGGAAGAATTTGAGATTTCAACCAATTAATCTGTATTCCAGAGAGTCCCCCAAACCGCACGAATTCCCGCAGGAGCGGATTGAGGTTGTGCATCGGGTCCTTAACATATAGAGTGACATCGTCCGCGTACAGCGAAATCAGGATGGGCCTCAGCAGGCATCTTAGGGCCTTCTCCTGATGGTATTGGCGCACCTTAGCCGCTAGTGGCTCCATCGCCAAGGCGAATAACAGCGGCGACAGCGGGCACCCTTGCCTAGTGCCCCGAGACAGTGGTATAGCCTTAGAATTGTGGCCATTAATTTGCACACGGGCCACCGGAGCAGTATAGATCAATTTGATCCAAGCAGAAAATCCCACCGGGAACCCCATGCAACGGAGTACTGCGTGTAAATATTCCCACTCTACCGAGTCAAACGCCTTGGTGGCATCCAAAAATATAGCCGCCAGTGGCAGTCGCGGGGCCACCTGCTGGACAATCGAAAAGAGGGTGCGGAGGTTATAGGAAGTGGATCTCCCAGGAATAAAGCCTGCCTGATCTGGTAAAATTAACTTATCCATCAGGAGGTTCAGTCGATTAGCTAACAGTTTAGTGAGGATATTACTATCCACGTTGATAAGGGACAAGGGCCGGTGTGAGTCACACTTGTTGGCCGGTTTCCCTGGCTTCAGAATGGACATAATAAGGGCCTCTCTCATTGTGGCGGCAGCGCCTGCGTCTCCAGTGCTTCTGCGTACACCTCCTGCAGAACAGGGTGTAATTTATAAAAGTCGCTCGGAAGCCCGTCCGGCCCTGGCGCCTTCCTGGACCGCAGCTGAAGGACCGCCTCTCTGAGTTCATCATTCGAAAATGGCGCACATAAAAACTCTCTCTGATTGTCCTCCAGGAACCCCAGCGTAATGTCCCCAAAAAAGCACGGGAAGTCAGCTGCGTTGGTCCCTTTAGATCTGTATAGCTCCGAGTAAAAGTCAGTAAAGGTCTGCAGAATCCGGGCACTGTCCTTTTGGCAATTACCCTCCCCATCCTCCACCTCAAGGATATAGTTAGCATACCGGGGCATTCTGATATCCTGAGCTAAGGCTTTCCCAGGTCTACCTCCTTCCCCATAACGTCGTGCCTGGGCATATTTCCCTCTAAACTTCGCCTCTCTTTCTGCCGTTTCCGTGTAATCGGTCAGTATCTCCCTCATCCTAGCCCTCCCTTCCCCAGATTCAGTCTGCCAGACATTCGCCTCCAGGTCTTTAAATTCCCCCTCCAGTCGTCGAAGCCGCCTGCGGATGTCCCTCAATACCCCAAAACTTTTGGACATACAAATCCCCCGCATGGTCACTTTAAACGCCTCCCACATTGTCCCCACCCGCTCGACCGATCCCTTATTCTGCTCGAAGAATTCAGCTATAGCCTCTCCTAGCTCTGTCTTAAATACTTCATCGAGCAGCGCCTCGGGGGCAAGTCTCCAGCACCTGGGGCTGGCGTTCAAGTTGGGGATATCCAGAGTGAGGCACACCGGGGCATGGTCGGACAGCGTATGAGCTAGGTGGTCCACCTCATGCACCCAAGGGCAGATCCCCCGGGACCCAAGCCAATAATCCAGCCTCGACCAGGACGCGTGTATCGATGAGTAAAAGGTTCCCTCCCGCTTCTCTGAATGTCTGTATCTCCACAAGTCAATTAATCCGCCATCCCCCAGCAATCCTTTTAATGTTCCCTGGCAGCGCGTGTAATGATGAGGCAAGTGTGAAGACCGGTCTTTTGCAGGATCGCAGACCGTATTGAAGTCCCCCGGTCAAAGCACATGAGTGGCCCCAATGTCCAGTATCTGCCCCCACAGTGCATTCAAAGTGTCAGGGCTATCGGTGTTGGGACCATAGTAGCTAATGATGACCACCGAATGTGCTCCGAGAGAGCCCCACATCAGGCAGAATCTGCCCCCTCCATCACTTCGCATCCCTCCACATCGGAAAGGGGTACCTCTCTTGATCAGGATGGCAGTGCCTCGAGCATACGTGGAGTAAGCTGAGAATACCCTACTGGAAGCCCATCTGCTGCCGAAGGTAGGGGGACATCTAGGGTCAGTGTGTGTCTCCTGTAGTGCCGCTATGCTAATGTCATGTCGGTCAAGGTAGGAGAGTTTTTGTCTCTTCTTCCTGGGATCACGTAGCCCCCGTACATTCCATGACAGGAGCTTCACTGTGTCCTGTCGCGTCCCTTCCATGTTCGTAACCTAGTGTCAGGCGTGGCCGTTCGTGCAAGCGCAGTGTGCGCTACATTCTCCCCTTGTGGCATGTAGTGTAGCGCATTGTCCGCTATCGTCGAGCAGTGCCGTAAAGCTCTAAACGCTCATTGGAATCTAATCATATAATGACCTGCTCCCAATTTCTCATGAGGCTCTCCCTCAACTATCCCTCCCACTCTTCCCTCCCACATCAGCACCCCAATTGCGCCGGCATCCCAGAACCCTCCCCCATTCCCCTCAACAATAACACAATCCACTAGCTAAACAATAACATCAAGCAAGAGAAGAAAAGAGTCTTTCAAAGCTACCTATCCGTAGGTATTGGGGACCACCCATAGTGGGGCGCTGGTGTGCCTCTTAAACCCTCGTGTCCCACCGGTCAGCGGAACTCCCCGTACCCTCCCCAGTGGAGCTGGGGTGGAGGAGGGTCAGGGTGGAGGGCACCCGACCCATATTCGAAGGACCCCTTCGAGCCCACTCTATTTGAACATTTCAGTCGAACCTATGTAAAGTGGATCCTAACAAGCCTCTCTGTGCAGGATACTCCCCAAGTCAGTGATTTACCAAAACAGTTCAGCCCCAGTCCCAGGTACTCATCTGTCAGTAATTGTGCAGCATCAGGACACCATCGCTCTCGGTGACTCCTGCGTGGCTCCATGTATGCGGCCGCCGTCATCAAGTTCACTGTGTGTCGTCCCTGTCTCAGGTTATTTCCAGGATATCCCCTCCTTCAATACATCAATAGTGTGCAGCCTTTACACAGCAAGTCTCGACTTAGGAAGCTATGGTTACGATGCTCCGCATTCAGTCATCATCCACAGGTGATTGGGATCCTGAGCGCCCGATACTGCCGTCGTGTGCTGGGGAGGACCGTCTTAATGACTTGAGGAACTCCTCCGCCTGTTGCGGGTTGGTGCAAATGACCGTGCGTTCCCGATGGCGTATCCTCAGTTTGGCAGGGTATAGTAGGGCGTACTCGACGTTTGCCTTGCGCAATTTCTGCTTCACCTGGACATATTTCCTTCTCGCTTCCTGGACGGCCAGTGTAAAATCCGGGTAAATGGAGAACTGGTTCCCTTCATACTGCAGCTCCGGAATGTCCCGTGCTCTCCGCAAGGCGACATCGCGGTCTCGATAGTTAAGCAGTCTTGCCACTATGGGTCTCGGTGGTGCTCCAGCCGGAGGCCGTGGGCCCAACGATCTGTGCGCTCGCTCAACTGTCAAATGTGCTGAGAAGGATTCCGCTCCTAGTGTGGAGGAAAGTAGCCGTTCCACATAGTCCTCCATTCGCCCCGTGGCTGTGGTCTCCGGAATTCCTATCAGGCGGATGTTGTTCCTTCGGCTACGTGCTTCAAGATCCTCGTTTTTGGCTGCTATCACCTTAAGCAGCTTGTCCATTTGTGACATTTGCTTGGCCATGTTGGTGGTGTTGTCTTCTGTGTCAGAGATCCTCCTCTCGGCTTCCTTAAGCTGTTCTTCATGGTTGTCCACTTTCAACACCAAGAAATCGAGACGGGTGTTCATGGTGTCCATTTTCCCTGAGAGGGCATTCAAACTTTGCTGCATAGCTGTGAGCATGATCTTCAGTTCCTCATTAGGGGAGGCTTCCGGAGGATTCTGCAGCGTCGGGGCAGGTACGCCCAGATCTTCAGTAGTGGAGCGCATGGTCGCTTTTTTCTGCTCGAAAGGCAGTCTGGATTGGCGCGCCTCCGCTTTCCCCATGATGCTAACCTCACTGATGCCTGCGCGATAAGGCGCCCCACAGCCTGCTCAGCAGTGACGCGTCCCACCAGGGTCAGCAATGCTCCGATCCCAGCACTATCTGCACTCTCCTCCACACAGGTCGTATGTTTTTTTTTTTCTGTACCTGGGCTCCTTTCTCCTGTGGTTATTCCCCGTCTCTGCTTGTTGATTTGTTAGGAGCTCCTCACAGCAAGCAGCGTCTCAGTCTTCTGTGCGATAACTTATGGCACCTCTCAGGTAGCGTCCTTCCTGTATGCAGGCTAGTCAGCGCCTCGCGCCTGTCATGTGTGCCCCATCTCAGCCACCGAAGCGTGGCCCAGTCGATGTGCCGCTTTTCACCAGCCCCTCAAGGCGGCAAGGCAAGCCCCCGCTACGCAGCCAGTCAGTCCTGTCCCAGCCCTGTGTCCACCGGCGGCTGCAGCTCCGTCCCGGCTGCTGGGGTGGCGCACCCTGAGCCGCTCAGCAAACTCCCAGTGCCCAGGCGCCGGCCTAAGCTATGCAGCGGGAGCCCCCCAGGTACCGCACCTGCAGGGCCACAAGCTACAGGACCTCACTCCGGGCCGCCGCTTTTCACGGGAGGGCTGCAGCAGCTCCCGCGTCCAGGGGGATCGCAGGCATCACAGCGCAGGTCGCGGCCAGCTCCCGCCGCCCTCCGTTCACGAGCTGTTTACTCAGGGGAGCCGCGCCACACTCTCTGCGGGCTCAGGCCCAGCACCGCATGGCCGCACCAGCGCTAGCGTAACGCCAGCGTCCACCGAACGCCTCCAGCAGAAGCAGGCATCTCCTCCCCGGGCAGCCGTCAAGCCGGATAACTTCAGGGCAGAAGCACGTAGCAGCGCCAAACTTGCAGCGAGTCTTCAACCTCACGCTAGGTTAATTTTTACTTGTGTTGCGGCTGTGGGCGAGGGGTCCTTCAGCAAATAATTAAAGAATCATCGGGTCGGGCAGCCAGAGCCTCACATAAGCGCGGCCATCTTGGTCCGGCGCCACCTAGCGCCCCCTGCAAAAAATCCTTAAGCTGGGCACAGTGTAGGACTCTATCTTGGCCATCTCAAAACCAATTACTGCAGGTGCTGTTTCTCCAGAGAGACACATGGTTTAGCACAAAATCAAAAAGCAAATTAGGGAGATTTGAAAAGGATTCAAATTGCTCTTTAATATAGAGGAGTAGTGAGCAATGACTTATATGGTATTGCACAGACACAAGTCCTATCTTCACCGCTGATGACTGATGTTAGAAATTGGGTTTCTGGTTGGCAGAGGTATGCACCCTGCCCAAGCAGTAAACACAATCCTAGTCAGGGTAGGCTATATACACACTAAAAGATATCCTGTGCTCATACTGTGGTAGCTTGGCACAGAGCAGTAAGACTTATATAAAGGTAAGGTGTAAGGTATTTGTGTAATACACATACACAGTAATACAATGAAAACACCACAAAAATACTCCACACCAGGTTAGTAAAACAAACATTACTTGTATGAGAAAAACAAGACCAAAACTACAAAAATCTAAAAAAATCCAATAAGTTATGAATTTTTAAAACTATTTGAAAATATGGGGCCAAGTGTCCGACCCTTAACTGGGGTCGCGAATGGGCAATCAGCCCATTTGCGACCGCATTTTTGGTCATGGTCATGTACAAACCTCATTTTGCAAATCAGCAAATTTTACCGATTTGCAAAATTAGGTTTGCGACTCGCTAATAGGAAGGGGCATGCCAAGGGCGTCCCTTACTAATAGCGACTCGCATTTGTATGTATGAATGTTTTGCGATTGAAATTACGGTGGCAAAACAATTGCAATTTACCACCTACTTCAAGTAGCTGGTAAGCCATTTGCAATGGGGAAGGGATCCCCAGGGGACCCCTTCCCTTTGTGAATGGGTCAAAACAATTTTTTTAAGGGCAGGCAGTGGTCCTAAGGACCACTGCCTGCCCTTGAAAAATGAAACTGAAAAGTTAAATTCTTCTAAATGCATCCCATTTTCCTTCAAGGGAAACGGGACGCATTTTTAAAAAAACTGGTTTCTTTAAAAACAGACATGGTGGTTTGCTGACCCCAGCAGGCCACCATCCCTGTGAGTGCTAGCCATTTCTAATGGGGTCGCAAATTGCGCCTGCCTCATTAATATTAATGAGGCATGCAATTTGCGACCCCCAATAGGAATCTCAAACAGTGTCTGAGACACTGTTGTGCATCCTAATTTGCGAGACGCAAATGCGACGCAATTTGCGAGTCACAAATGAGACGCAATTTGTGAGTCGCAAATTGGTGGGTCGTACATGTGGCCCATAGGGCTTAAAGTCTTAAAACACCAACCAGGGATATCTGGTCATGCTTCACCAGGGTAAATCCAAAAGTTCAGGCCAACTATGATGGAGCGCAGGTTGAATACAGGGGCCAAAATGTCTTATGAAGGGGTTCCCCAGAAAACAAAACTAATATTGGAGTGGGACAGAGACATGAAAAAAACACAAGCAAGAAAACCCATCTCCAAGTTATGCTTTACAATAGAGTCAACAATATATGTGGGCCACAGAAACAACTTTCAAAGCATTAGAAACGTTCTCAAATATATTTTGTTTTGATTGAAATTCATTTTCTTTTAATCTTTTTTTCTTCCTCTCTCTTTCTTATCCCATATAGGTCAGTCTCTGTGCAGTCTCTGTACTTGCACAATAATCTAGGGCAAAGCACCTCTCCTTCCAAGTGGTCACCTGATTGGCCTTTTATACTGTGGCTTATGGGATATGGTAATTTCTGACATAACCATAGGAATATCTGACATAACCTGTGTGTATCAAGATGCTAGTCTTAGACATTCTTATAAACAAATATGGTAAAACACATCAATTCAGACTACAGTGTTTATGTTATTATTATTATCTGACCTTTAAATAGAGATAACAAAGCACTTATCCCATACTGATGTTGCATTAGGTGTTTTATCAGTCATTGTCTGCGCATCATCTGTCTTATCGATGTCATTGTCTGAATAACTGGACACTTTCCCAGTTTCTTGGAAAGATAAGGATAGATGGCATCTACTCCAAAAGAAGATGCCATTAATTAGATGATAATAGAGAAAATAGAGCCTCTGCGTGCTCAAGATGGAGTCTGGCCTTTGAGATTTACATCTCATATTCTTTGTGAAAAAATAGATAAAACCTACCACATTGAAAACACTTATAAAGGCATCAAAGCCACATAATTACGAAAGGTAGCTGTAAACGTATTAACCACTAGAAGCCGCGTAATGGACACTTGTACACATTCAAAAGAATAAAAGATCCTACAATGTCCTTCAGCACATTAATCCTATAATCTTCATACATTTATATTTACAATATCATTTTATAATTTTTATTAAAAAGGAGGGATAAAGAAAGAGAAATCACAGGTTCTTTACTGTGTAGACAACCACAGTGTGAAAGAGTTTTATGGTGTAACTCGTTATAAACTTTCTTTTACTGGAGTTTTATGTGCCTTATGTCATTACACTCTGATAGTATTCTGCAACATTCTGTACTATTTTGTGTTGTTCACATAGCTTGATCTACCTGATTCCTCTCTTCTTCCAATCATAGACTTCTGTAAAGCCTGGACTACTCAAATGCCTACTACAGTACCTCAAGTCCTAAGGTGTGGTCTTATTCTAGCCTGCTCCTCTGGGCTGGTCCACCCTACATTACTGTGAGGAAGAATTGGACTCCAATGTATAACATAGTCCAGATTATCTCACTAAGGCCCTGCATTGACTAGCCTTACTTTTCCAAATAACTTAAAACAGATGCCCCTAACCTTGTCCATTACCACCATCCAGTGACCCCAGCCTTCTCTATCCTAGTGAGTTGGCTACCGCACATTGCTTGGTGGGAAATCTCAGACTCATACCCTCTAACATTATTGACTGAACTACGCCCCTGCCATGCACACTGCCGTCAATAGTACTAAAAGTAATGCATCCATTAGTTCTTTCAAATAGAAATACATCAAGAGAAGCTAACATTCTTATAGGACTAAATACAAATTCAATTATTAGAAAACTCTTTAAAACTACTGAGTGAAATTACTCTTTCCAAGACTGATACTATAGTGGTAAACATCATGGGAGCATTTTAAAAAAACAGTTCTTGAAATGAAGGTGTCAATGTCCCCTCAGTACTTATGCATTTCAGCGGATATTCGACCCTGGCCGTTATCTCTTGCGTTCTTGAGCCCTACACTCTTGGTAGGGTTAAAGAATGAGCATTTTAGTCCAACCAGTGATAGATGAGGATGGTAGAGGTTATTCGCACTATCAGCCAGAGGTTAAGGGCCCTATAAGATGTTGGGCAGAGTGATATCGCTAGGTAGGATCCTGCTCCTCTAGATCACAAGAAGCCCAGAGTTCTGCACCCAGATTTTCTAGGTGCATGAGCACCAGACCTGATTTTGGGACTGGTAAATGATATGCCTGTTGGACTGCAATGTCCCTGGCTCCACTGGCGCCAGAAGGAGCGTGGATGATTGCCCATCTCTGCCCACATCCTCTCCTGCCACTTGATGTCCTTCCCACCTTACACCTCCTCCACCATAAAAAGAAGCAGAATTGTTGCTGTGGATTTGGATCTGGTTTTTGTAGGTCAACATGTGTTTCCTCATTCTGTATACAAAACCTCAAATTAGTTTGATTTAGTTGAAGTATAGCATCGGGAATCATTTTTTTCTGGCAAAATGGTATCCCTGCACATAATCCTGCAACTGGGGCCTAAGTAAGGACCAAAGCAAAATGAGAAATAGGTACAAGGGGGTAGTGTGTTACTTTCACCACTCTCGTACCAGCCTTTCGGTAGTTCGGTAGTAGTGTTTGACTGAGGTGCATTGTACTAGAAAGAGTCGAGTCAGCTGGCATGAATGCTGTGCTTACAAGTGTGCTGGGTTTAATTGTAATGTAACTTTTTATGTGGTCATGGGATGGAATGGTCTAATGGGGGGAACCTTGTGGGGATTTGGAATGTAGAGATCTTGTGGTTCTAGGATGGCAGTTGCTACCTGGAGTTTGGTGTTGCTAGTCGTATTGAAGCACCTATGCACTTACATGGTGTTGTCCATCATTTCATGTGGCAACAAGCACCAGCGATACCGGGTTCAACCTCCGTGGGCCTTGTGGCAGTCTGATCTGGCTCTCTTCATGCCTGGAACCTGTTGTCAGCTGACCACGATGCCCATCTTTACCATGTGGTCACGACAGTAATGAGTGGAGCACATCCTGAAGAGCATCCTGGTAATCCGGTGAGCATGTCGAGTTTCAGTGCTCTCTGTAGCTGTATGCAACAAAAGTCAGCCTCCCACTGGCCTCCCACTGACCCACCCACCACCTTCAGAGACATTATGAAAACTGCCAACAGGTGATGTGAGACACATGCGCGGTTAGCGGCAACCGTTTTAGATCCTTGGGAACCTTCCCAACTTATTTGCGGCCTGCGTATTGATTTATGCATCACGCTGGGCAACCATTTTAAAATGTTGGTAAATGTTTTATCGTTATTTTACCTGCCTTCGTCTAACTCTGACATTTTGGATTGGGAGATATCTTGTTATCGGTGGCCATCTTAACTCAGGAAACTTCTTTCATTTCCTGCAGGAGTCTTATGCTGCCAATTTAGATTGGGACAAACTTTATTTATCTGCAGCCATTTTAAATTAGGAAACTTTTCCCAATGCCAGCAGTTCTTTTTTCGGTGACAGGCACACCCATTCCACGTGTGTGCCTGCATTAACAGTGATAGGCACACCATATGTCCTGCAACACATTATAGGAGGCAGCAACTCACCCACGCTAATTTCTGTAATTTTATATGTAAAGTTAGGTTAATTATGGCTGGAATTGCAGCATCACCACCGTTTTTTGTCGGAGCTCAGTACTCCTCCACTGTGTTGGGAGCAACGGCGGGAGGCGTTCAAGCCATATTTAGATGCCATTGATAGCGACACTTTTGTGTCAAAGAAAAAGAAAGCTGTATTAATCTATAAATGTATACCTGAAGATAGAAATGCGTTAAAAACTCTGCCTTTGGAAGTTGTGACTGGGCATACAGGCACCGGGGATGGACAAGGTGGTGCTAACCCAGGTCAAACAGGATTACTGTAGAAGCAATCCCAGAGTCATTGGATGATCATCCAACTACTGTAGAAGTCATTTTCACATCATCAGACATCATCAAGGTCTTAAAGTCATCAGCAGACTGAAGAAACTAGGCCTGCTGATTTGAGGATGATGTGCAAAAGACTTCTTGATTACTACAAAAGGTGGGTTTGTTCCTGAGGACTAGAGGATGATTTGAAAATGACTTTCTGGGGGTGTGGCTTAGGCGCTGCCGGGAATGGATGCGCCTCCGTGAGCTCCGGAACGACGCGGGAGCTTTTCCTTCAATTATCGACACTCTGAGCCGCGACGAAGGGCTAGAAATGTAGCAGTGAATGTATGACCCTGGAGATAACAAAGGGTTTTGCCTCACATGGTCCCAGCGGTAAGCGGACGGACTGTTTCTTTGTTATAAGCGGACGCGAGTGACTGAAAACTCGCGTCCGCCATTTTGTTTTTCCCTCAAATGCCGCTTTTCTCCTCAGAAAGCTGCTGCTTTCTCTTACACCATAAGATACGTTGGTTGAACATTTCCAGTTGAATTTTTCTTCGTGATGTCTTGCTCGGAAATACTTAGTTTGCATCACCTACATGATTTTGAGGTGGGCTTATGTAATTTTTGATGCCCTGTTATTTTCACTGACAAGGAATTTCTATTGCCTACCGTATTTCTATGCACTCTTCAGTTTCTACTTACAAAATGCAACACCACGCTCTTAACAACATGGAACATGAACTTTTATTTTTCTAATGTTGGTTTCTTGTTTTTTGGTGAGCTGATTTTTGATATCCTGAGGGATTTTTATGCAGTCTATTCATTCTTTGTCATAATTGCTTTTTCTATTCGAAGGATACATTATTTTGCTGCACTTCTCCTCAAAAGTTTTACTCGTGTTCATTTGTGACTTTTATGTATGGGGAGAACAAAGCCAACTCAGCGTTCTAAAGCAATGTCATCTGATTTGTGGTGGATTATAATCCTTTCAGTGTTCTTCAGGATAATATGTCTGAATCAGAACAGGTCTCTTTAAGTGCTCCAGGGACTAATGCTTCTTTACCTCCTTCTAAATCTTTGTCAAAAATACCTGGTTCGTCGGCGCAGCCTTCTGTGAAGAGGGTCAAACAAGATCCTCCTTCTCCAACGATATCTCCTTCTCCAGTCTCAATGGAGTTACTTCTTGAAGAAATTCGAGCTCTTAAACCCTATATGGAGGAAACTAATGTTCGTCTTCAACAATTAGATGACAAATGGTCACATATGGAAGGTAGAGTTGTGCAGGTTCCCTCTCTGCAGTCTCAGGTTTCAAATCTTCAGAAACAAGTTGAAAATCTTGAAAATGGCAACAGGCGTAACAACCTTCGCATTTATGGTCTAATAGAGGGACTTGAGGGATCCAATCCTCTTGCCTTCTTTCAGTCTTTTCTTCCGAAGCTGTTGGATAGTACGACCTCTCCATCCTTGAACATTCAATGAGCTCATCGTTTGGGCCATGTCTCGAATTCAGCGTCTTCATTAACTAAACCAAGAGGAGTGATACGGTATTTTTGAGAATATACAGAGTTATTGAAAGTTTTACAGGCTGCTAGAGTCAAAGGCAAAATCTCTTGGCAGGGCTCCTCTCTTTTGTTTTCACAAGACTATGCCAAAGCAACGGCTGATAGAAGAAAACAGTTTTTAGACATGAGGCCAGCTTTACTGAACATCAATGCCAGATTCGGTCTTATCCACCCATGTCTTTTTAAAGTCACGTATAAAAATAAAACTACGTCCTATGAGGATCCCCGTCTACTTCGTGAATTTTTGGAGAACTGCAGACAGGAGGACATGGGTGTTTCATGTTCCAGTGTTTGAACTTTATTGATTCTCTATTTTTTATTGGAATGCTCTGATTGTTTTATTTTGACTGTTCCAATTTTATGTCATAAACGTCTTAATATACAATTACTTTCTAAAGATGTGGACTGTGACGGTGGATGGATCTCTATTTCTCTATCCGGTGATAACATTCCTATGACTATTGTTAATTTATATGCTCCCACTGCTCCTGATAAGTTGTTTTGGCCTGATGTTTTGTCCAAGTTGATGAACTACTCTGATGATTATTTAATTATTTAATTGTAGGTGGGGATTGTAATATGGTTTTTGACCCTACCCTAGATGGGAAATCTAAGACTAAATGTATACCTTCTCATATCCATTCTCAGTTCTCAGTTTACATCAACCTTTTCACAAAAGTCACTTGTTGATGCATGGAGATTGTGTAATCCCACTCTTCAAGAGTATACTTTCTTTTCCCCTCCACATGTTTCACAATCTAGGTAAGATTATATTTTTATTTCCAATGCTCTAGCCCAGAGAATCATTCAATCTGATATAGGTTCTATATTGATTTCAGATCATGCTCCAATCACTTTAGATTTAGAACCTCTTCCCCCTCACTGTGGCCCCCGAAGATGGAGATTCAATAATACTCTTCTATCAGACCCCCTTTTTACTAGTTCATTTGAACAATTTGCCCAAACATTTTTTAAAGAAAATGAAACTCCCGGAATCAATCCTCAAATTGTTTGGGATTCTTTTAAAGCCATCTCTAGGGACTTTATTATTAATTTTGTTTCTCAAAAGCGAAAGTCTGCTGCTATTAAATCAAAACCCCTTGCTTTACAGATTAAGGCATTAGAATATTCCTATTATAATTCCCATTCTTCGAGTGTTTTAAATGATTTGCTACAAGCCAAATTTGAATTTAATCGAATCTCTACTGAGAATGCCAACTCTTTTCTTCTCATCAAAGCAAGCTCGAAATACTACAGTGGTTAGAATAAATCAGGTAAACTTCTTGTAAATTACCTTAAAGTTAAAAAAGAACGTACTGTTATTGATTCTATTCTATCTTCTTTGAATCAGACTTTTCATAAGAGTGAAGATATCCTTTCAGAATTTACTAAATTCTATCAATCTCTTTATTCACCGGAAGTCCACTCGGACGCCCAAGATGCCTCTATTTATTTATCTTCCATTCCACCCCCTTCAGACCCTGATTTGGACTTTTCTTTATTAGAACAGGATATTCAGCTCTCAGACATTTCTACTGCCATCCGCTCTATTAAAAAAGGTAAAGCTCTGGGTCCCAATGGTTTCTCTATTGAATTCTATTCTTTCTTCTCTTCTTACTTATACCTAAATTGCATCAACTCTTTCTCTATTTTATTTCAATTAACTCATCCTGCCGCTCTTTTCAAGAAGCATTAATTTGCCTTCTCCCTAAAGAGGGAAAGGATCCTAAACTATGTAAAAACTACCGCCCTATGTCACTAATAATTTGGATAATAAAATTTTAGCAAAAACGTTAGTGTTACGTTTAGAGAATTTTTTACCACGTATAATTGGCAAAGAACAATATGGTTTCATTAAAGGTAGACTTCTTTCTGACAATATTTGTTTATTTTTTAATGTTATTAGTAAATTCAACTCCTATAAATCTTCTCTTGCAGCGATTGCCTTAGATGCAGAAAAAGCATTCTATAGGGTTAATTGGTCTTTTATTTTTGCTACTCTTTCCTGGTTCGGGTTTGGTCCCAAATTCATTCAATATGTGTCTTTACTTTACTCTTCTCCTAAATCCTCTATTTTTGCTAACGGTCTCATATCTTCCTTTTTTTTCTCTACACAGAGGTGTACGTCAGGGATTTCCTTTGTCTCCCTTATTATTTATTCTTGCCTTAGAACCTTTCTTAATTAAAATACGTTCCAATTCCCAAATTACTGGGTTTTCTTACGGAAATTCCCATCTTAAAGTCTCAGCTTATGCAGATGATATTTTGCTTTTTATGTCTCATCCTCAATCTTCGTTACCTGCTTCTTTGTTGGAAGTTGATAGTTTCGCAAAGGTTTCAGGATACAAGTTGACTACAGATAAATGCGAAATTCTTCCTTTAAATAAGTTTTGTTTTCACGCTGATTTCATCACTTCTTCTTTTCATTGGAATCCAAAACACATTAAATACCTTGGCTTAATATTTTCTGATTCAGTTAAAACTTCCATAACTTTGAATGGAAATTTCTTGTATACAACTTTACGTGACCTTACTTCTCAATGTTTTCCCCTGTTCTTATCTTGGTGGGGTTGTCTTGATTCCATTAAGATGATGCTTGTTCCTATAGTACTGTTTTATATCTCTAACATGCCTGTTAATATTCCTAAACACTGTTTTAAAAACATTTACTCAATTTTATCCTCATTTTTATGGAATGGGAAAAAATCTAGGATGTCTTTATCTAAACTTAAAAAACCAAAATCTCTAGGGGGTGTTAATTTCCCAGACTTCATCAAATACCAGCAGGCCTTTTGTCTTAAACAATCAGCCTTTTTATTACAAAATAACGATTTTGCTCCTATTCCCTTATGGGCTGATGTGGAGAGATCTTTCTTCAATCCTTTTTCTTTATTAGAATGTGTTTTTCTTCTAAACCATCTTTCTTATCCCTCCCAATTTTCAAGAACACATGCAGGATTCTCTCTCCAGTTTTTATGTCATTCAAATCAACTAGAGAGAAATTTTTAGCCTGTTCTATTTGGTATAATATTTTGATAAATAAAAAATAAAGTGATTTTTTGGAAAGACTGGTATGCTAAGGGTTTAAAATATGTATCTCAATTATATCAAGATGGTTCCAGCCTCTCTTTTATAGATGTTCAATCACTTTTTTCCTTCCCAGCCTCCTATGAAACTAAATATAATCTACTTATTCTAGCGATATAAAAGTCTTATCACAATATTTCTTCTGAACAAATCTCTACTTTTTCTCCTTCTCCCCTTCCCAGTCTATTAGACACGTTGCCCTCTGCATCTCAAATTTATAAACATATAACTTTAATACCAACAGAGACAAAACTAATGTCGAGATTTGTTGGGAAATTGATTTGCAATCTTCTTTTTCTACTGCCCTATGGGATAAGATATGGTCTAAAATAAGGAAGTCCTCTAGAGCGGCTAATACAACTCAAACATTATTTTTCTTATATAATAGATTATTTATTACTCCTATTAAACTTCATATATTGAATCCTTGTTAGTCTTGTGCTCATCCTTTTGCAGACCTTAAACATATGATATTTGAATGCCCCCTTATTTATGACTTTTGGTTTAGGGTCCGAAGACAAATTATTTAATTTTTAACTCTCAATCCCCTTTTAATTTTGTCACTGTTTTTCTGGGTAGTGCTTCAGAGTATTGGTCATTTCCGTCTGATAATGTTTTCATAATTGCAGTAGCTTTCCAGCAAATTACCAAATCTTGGAAGGATTCTTCTCAAATATCGTTTCAAGTATGGTGGTATGGTGTATGTTATCATCATAGGCTTGACAGGGCTTATAGTTCAACCTGTTTCGCTAGCCATTAAGAGAGATTACTTATGGCTTCCAATTACCTCATTTTTAGATAAATCTGTTCTTACTACATATTCTCATAACCCACGAATTGAAGAAGTGCCTACCTCCTTGAAGAATTGTTTTGTTAAAATATTATTTGTTTTTACAATGTGTTATGCTTCGTTTTATCTGAATTTTTTCATTATACATTCCATATTTGTTATAATATTAAGTACTTATTTCGGTTCTCTTACTGGTGATTATCATATGTTGCTATTTTCGAAATGTATGAATCTTATTCTTTCTACGTGTTTTTTGTTGAGCTTTTAACCTGTCATTATTGCAAATTCTTTGAATAAATATTCACTTTAAACTTGAAAATGACTTTCTGATTACTTCACAAAACAACATTGTTTTTGATGATTTGAGAATGAGTACCTGATTACACAAGTTTTCTAATGCATGCAAATGGGAATAGCAGTAGTTATTCTGCAGTGCACTGCTGGGGTCAATTACAGTGAGGTAAGTACATTTGGCATAATTTTACATACCAGTTTGTTACATTCTAAGTGCTTTTATTTTGTATCCCTACAGATAAAGTGTTTTTTAATTCTTTCTATAATTGTAAATTATTATTTTGCCTAGTAATTCCACATGCACGTGTGTGTATTTGTTCATTGCTATATTTTTATGTTTTGAATTATTAGAGCCTTAAATGTATTGCAAATCCTAAATAGTAATAAAGTAGCAGAACTTTACAAACTTTTTTTTCAATTAGTCATACTAGGTACTCTTAAAAAAACATAATATATGTGGCTGTTATAGTAAAGGGATACACAGTTCCAGTGTGTCAGTTATATTAAAAAGAATATAATTCCAGGTAAACCATTGAAACTTATTGGTTTGAAACCTGACCTCTGCTCAATATCCCCTGATTAAATCACTTAACCTCCCTGTTCCTAAAAAGAAATTGTAACATCAGGCTTTCAAGTGCAAAAATATCTTGTTCTCATGTAAAGCGCTCTGATGTCTTTTTAACAAGTTTGCGCTATATAAAACGGCACCTAAATGTTTTACTTTCAACGCAAATGAAAATGCGTGGTGTCTCACCTGCTTCTACAATTGTTAGCTCAAACAAGAAAATTAAAAGGCGTCTAAAGATGGTGTGCACATCTGCAGAGAAGATGTTTGTGTGTGGGTATAAATTAGGAACAGGTTGTCTTTGCCAGTGCTTGATGGCCGCCAGGTCAATTGCACCATACATTTGTTGTAGTCCCTTCTCTATTTCTTTTGTCTATGTTTTACATCGTAACAGAAGCGGAAGTGCAGTTCGAGTGTGACCGAGGTTCGAGGAGCAGAGAGAAAGAGTTGCTGTGGCGGGCAGTATGTTTGGAATTGATGCTGTGTTCGCTAAAGAGGGGACGGAGAAACATGCTTATATTTTGTTGGTATTTTTTCGGGGAATGGAAACGGGGCAGAGGCAGGTGTGATTTCCAGCCTCTCTTCAACCCTTTGGTATTTTGGGCAAGTGCGCGCGGGGCTTTGTTTGAAAGGCGGGTACCCGCCATTTGAATGCAGCAATTAAACGTAGTGTTTTATTTGGTGGGAGAGGTGGATACTGAGTTTAATGTATTCAGGAGGTCTGCCTCTCCATGGCGATCTTTAGCCATCATCCCTTCTTTTTAAGAGTTGGGAAATGGGCCCCTTGAACATGTGGACTTGCATGTGAGGCTTTGTTTGGAGCCCAGCATGGACTGTTAAACGGGGCACTTCCATCAAGGGGTAGAGACAGGCAAGCTAACAAAGAGAGAGTCGACCCAGTTGAGACAGGAGATGGTCTAGCTCTTAGAGCGCATACACGAGTACTGCCTTGAAAATATTGTACGTGTAATTCCGACAACAATGATGCTACAATCTGATTAAAGGACTTTCAAATTTCAGATAAGTGTATTTCTTTACTCACTCAATTCTTTAACATGCGTAAACATTTACCATTCGAATATCCCTGCATTAATATAATTGCATAGATGAGTATTTATTAAAAGTGACATTAAAAGAGAAAACGTCCTGCCTACACCCTAATAACAATTCTATTAGGGAGCTATGAGGCAAGTCTGTTGTCAAGTGCACCCTATATGTATCTGACCTTGACTCTTATTATACACAAATTAAGAGATAATGGAGTGGTGCACTACCATAGTCTTTTTTTAAGTCACACCTAGTGGTCAATTTTCTTCAGTGAAAAATTTTTCTTTATTATAATAATCCAACAAAAATGTGAAGAGAATCTATGTCAGCGCGTTTCGTTCAGGAGAATGAACTTTGTCGGGGCTGAAAAGAGCTATAACATAAATAATATAAATATAGACAAATGACTAACTGAGCACAGGACAAGAAAAGAACAGATCGATATATATGAAACATTATACAAAAAGACATATCTATCACAAATGTCTAACTACACACAAAACAATAAATACAAGTACGTGTATCTAAAACATACTTTAAAATCATATCACAATATTGACACATAACATGACCCCAAAGAAACAAAATATACTTGCATTAAGTCAACACCTAAATTAAAAAGAAGAAAAAGACAAGACTGAATGACAAAAGTGTACATTAACAATACACATGTAACATGAATAAACCATAAAACAGGCCAGTATAAACAGGGATATGTTAAACCCATACATATTTAGAAGAGGGCTGATCATTTAAGACGTCTATATAAAGACCATAATCCCATCGTATTACAAACGTCCCTCCAAGATAGCTGGCTTGAAGCAGATGGCCTGAAAACGTGTACGTATTTAAAATAATAAAACGACAGGTCATGACCTGTCGATATGAACCCCACAAGTATGTGAGTTCTAGATATATCATTATAGTGACTAAGCGCCTATGTGTATTATGTATACAAAATCAGAATGCTGGAACTAAATATCTACCATACATAAAGCCTGGGAAATAACAGAAAATGTAATACCATGAAAAGTTATACTAAGATAGGGAAAACTAAACCTACAAAGACACATACCATGTGTAATGATGAATATTGACTCCAAAATAGAACAATTTTCGTGTTAGTGAATAATCCTATCAGGAAACACCCAATGTCGCTAAAGTAGCAGTCGCGTATCACATGGTGGGTCCGAGGACAAAAAATGCCTCCTTGATAAGGGTCCAATGGTTGGTTCTGTAGGAAAAGGTAAGAATATATAATCAACAAAGGACACAAAAGTATTATAAAATATTTATAATACCTAGAAACAGGTGGCGGAAAGACAGAATGTAGCCACTCAAAAAAAGGACAGAAGTATATTTTATTTCTTTGGGGTCATGTTATGTGTCAATATTGTGGTATGATTTTAAAGTATGTTTTAGATACACATACTTGTATTTATTGTTTTGTGTGTAGTTAGACATTTGTGGTAGTTATGTCTTTTTGTATAATGTTTCATATATTTCGATCTGTTCTTTTCTTGTCCTGTGCTCAGTTAGTCATATGTCTATATTTATATTATTTTGTTATACCTCTTTTCAGCCCTGACGAAGTTCATTCACCTGAACGAAACGCGTTGGCTGAGATTCTCTTCACAATTTTGTTGGATTATTATAATAAAGAAACATTTTCCACTGAAGAAAATTGACCACTGGGTATGACTTAAACAAAAGACTATGGTAGTGCACCACTCCATTATCTCTTAATTCTTGTTTCTCTGCTAAGCAGTTTGCATCTTCTAACGACGGTTGCAGGAGCAGTCTGTGCACACCAACTGTAATTATAGTATCAACTATATTTAACGGGAACATAGCAAAGATGTGCGGCCATTGGAGTCCGCCGTTAGTCCCTGCCTTCTACAGACTTATTATACATACTGCAACACTGAAGTAAATTAAAACAAACAGGAGTGGTTTTTGTGCTGCACTAATCCAGTATTTGGCGGTGGGCTCTCTCATATGTGAGAATGAACAAAAGGTATTGATCAGGATCACACAATTTGTTTAAGTGGGGAAGCCGGGATTGATTCCGGTTTCATAATTTCACACTGCGCAATTCAGCCTCTAGATGGTTATCTCGTTTTCCCATCAAAAGTAATGCCTTGACTTTAATTGTTGCCGTATGTGATTAGAACATGGTTGACAGTTAAACCACTTTTTTGGTGTTTTTATATACGCAAACCATGGCCAAGGACATAAGAGAACTTCAACACAGACTGAATTACACCTTTTTAGGTCTCGCCTAGCAGCGCGCATACACCGCTTAGGCAAAGACCTTTAGCAATCGCTTTGGTTTTTGTCTTAAAAACGTGCACGCGTTCCATTGCCTTCAATGGCCACGCATGCACGTTTGGCGATTCCCTTGCGGGAGCGAGCTTGACACCATAAGTATGTAATTAACTTACAAACACATGGTGCCCCTGGCTCGCTCCCGCAAGGGAAACACTTTCACTTTTGCCAACACTTTTTTAGGCACGCACGCTTGTTTAATTTTCTTTTAGTGCGCGCGCACGCACACAAATCCCGTGCTTGTTTATTCCGGGAGCCCTGCCATTTTCATTTTCGCAGCCGCGCCCGCGTCACTTTAAAGGCCGCGCAACCAATTCTTGTTTTTAGAGCCAACCGATCGTCGCCAAGCGACACTGTATGAAGATGAGACCTAAAAACGTTCAGCCCGCTCCTAGGAGCTAAAAAACAAACAAACTAGGAAATGTGTGTTTCCGGTGTACTGCCACGGAAGCCACCTGAAGCTGAACAAAACAGAAATAAAAACACAAATTGCACGGCCGATTCTTGCTGGGTGCCTGAACACAGTTGTCCGTGTGTGCCTCTGAACTGCGCCGATTCTTGCTGGGTGCCTGAACACAGTTGTCCGTGTGTGCCTCTGAACTGCGCCTGGTTCGGCGTCCTGCTGCAGTGTGACTCTAAACACCTGCTTGGAGCGCTCTTCCAGGGAAAAACATGTAATATCAGGTGTGTGGAAACTTTTATTAGTGGTGCACGGTGCACGGTGCACATGTGCGAAATGCAGCCAACTGATAGAAGTGCTAATACTCCTTTCAGCCGCTGACTAAAGCCAGCCGAACCATGACAGGCAATGACTGAAAGGGTGTATCAGAAAGCCAATGTCTTGATTTGTATGTTTACATGGGGTGAGGGAATGAGGAGGAGTGGTGCGGTGCTCCCGCGCACCCGGTATCCATGGTTCTCAATAATAAGCTACCTGCAGCCAGGGTGTGGCTCGAGGGGGGGTGTGGAAAGCTGAGCTCTTCTTTGTGAAAGGTTAGTTTCACCTTACATCTGAGGCCGGGGAAGGTACAAACACCTGGCAACAAATGACTGCCTCTAATTAAATCGACCCATTCGTTACCCGACCTCCCTCAGAAGCGATCTTCGCAGATCACCCACGAGTCGCACCTGCTTGTGAGCTACAGCTCCTTGAAGCGCCCAGGTGAGGAAGAAACCCATAGACTTCTGAGTGGGTGCATTGTGCATGATTACTTTTATATTGTGATTGTTGATGAATGACTGGTAAATGGATTGACAGTATTTGTGTTGTGCACAGGGGAGCTCCCTCTGTACGGAACGCACTGGCACTGCACGGAGAGGTACAGAATGACCCAATATTGTGGCACAAAAACTGATTGGTGCAGTACAATTTGAGGGCTTGGGTGGTAATCGGCACACAGCAGACACAGCCTTCATATAGTTCCAGAGCAAGGGCTGGGGTGACATTTGTTCTGTGCAGCATTATGAGGTCAAGGACAGGTAGAGGGGCATACACATGACTTCAAGGTGGGCGGGATCCACCAAGGGACAACGTGCCTATTTTTAGGTCGAGCTTCCATCGACCTGTTATAGCTCTTCTGTGGGGTTTGACAGCAAAGTCACTGCGATCAAAGATGTTGGAATGCACTGACTGATGGTAGGTAAAGTTTCAGCGCATTACTGTTTTTCAGTGGCACACCTCCAGGACAACCAGCCTTTGGGTCCTTTCTTTGAGAGTGCGGTTGCACTGCACTCTCCGATGCAGAGGTTCGATGTTCAGCGGGGGAGGCGCAGAAACATATGCTTAACTATTGAATGTTCATGAAAGTACAGCAAAATGCGCAAATGATACAACTGAGTGGCACAAAACGTCATTTTTACGTCACTCTGCTAATACAAGCCGCATTATACTGGCGTTGCATCAGGTGGATTTCAACTATCGGACTATTGTTCTTCACTTGGGGAGGACGGCTATGTACCTCTTTGATATGCAGCAAATCCTGACTGTAGTGGTAGCTGGAGGGAGGTTATCACAGGCTGGTTGTACATTGTGCTAAGCTAGTGGTTCTTGCCACCAAGATAAAACCATTGACACTGACAGCCCTAACAGCATGTGGTTTGTGTCTGCTCTGGCTAGTTAGTGTTCAGGGTCTGTGCGGTTTACTTTTAAACTAGTTTTGCACAGCCCCCTGCTGCTCTGATCATTTTGTTTATGCTTTTTCAGGGATGGAGTGCTCCTTTCCAAGTATCATTTCTGCAGCCAGCAGTTGCTGTTGCACCACGCCCATCTATTGTGTTTACCTTTACATTGCACTGTTATACTTGCCAAGAATTGCAGAATGTAGTTATGTCATTGTAGAATGCTTAGAACCTCGGGATTACTAGGATCTGGTCAGTTGGAGGAAGGAACTTTCAAAACAAGAATAAAGTTAGAAAGACAGACTGCGCCTGTCCTGTTGTGTACAGAACATAACACAATCTCAAAGACCAGAAAAAGTAATCTCAACCGACACAGCGTGCGTCAGATGTACGGATTCCACAACCTGGTTGCCGAAAGTCAAAGACATTCACTACTCTAAAATTTGAGAAACTTCTACATATGCCGCTGTTCCCCACACCACATCTTCGTGCCTTCCTTGCCAGGACGTTTGACTACTCAAAACTGCCATCTCTAGGTTCCTGCCCTCCCCTTCCTTCTCTAAGCACTCCCTGCCTTTCCTTCACTACTTTCCCTTTATCTTCACTTCCTCTCTCCCTTTGTTCTTTGCCTCCTATCTCATGTTTCCTCCTCCCTTCCTCCGTGTCATTGTAAGGACTTTTGTGCCCCAGCAAGGAAAGTTTTGGGCCCCTCTGTTCGGAAAAAATTTACATTGTGTTGCTCATTTTCTTATTTTTCAAGCCTGCATGATGCTAAACAATATTGGATTATACTTAAAATTTCACACAAAACAACTGAAATATGTGTTGCGGGGCCCACATTTTTTTTTCCAATCCCCCCATTATCCAACCCCACCCGTTACCCACCCACACCCGATTGCCAAAACCAACAGCTTATTGTTCATTCCTCTTCTTCTCCCCCCCCCCCCCTCTGGAAGCTGTACATTATTACCACCTAGTACTATGCTTGTCTGCTGGCTAAGGATTTGGAGGGGTACTAAGACCAACATGTTTCCTTCTGCTAGAAAAATGTTTCCTATAAACAAACATTGTTCAAGCCCCCCTCAGAATTCATGAACACAAATGTTGCTGGGGGTGGACTCTGCATGTTTTTGTTTTAATGTTTGGATATTATAAATTTTGTAAATTTGAGCACAATCAAAGGCCGTCTTTGATTGTAATTATGTTTCATCATTTTTACACTTGGTAACACATTCCACACAAATACATTCCACAAATGCCACATAATTCCAATCAGCATAATTTCACTCCGCACCACACATTTCCACACCACGTAATTCAGCTGTACACATTTCCATTTCAAACTACATAATTTGAAAACAAACCTAATATTTCAACCCAACAACACAGTTACACAACACACTACATGCATCCAATCCACACCACAGAATTCCACATCATGCCGCACAATTCAACAGCATACCACATACTTAAACGCAACAACATACCACTCAACCACATTAAATGCCATTCCACATAATTACACTGTGACACACAATCCCACTCCACGTTATTCAAATACACTCAATGCCAGATAATTACTATCCACATATTTCCATTATGCACCATGCCACATAATCCACTACACAAATCCACCACACATAATTCCACAACTAACAATTCCAAACCAAATAACTCCACTCCACACCACATACATACACTCCAATCCAAATAATTCCACTCCACACCACATACATAAACTCCAATCCAAAAAAAGAGTAAAACACATTCTCATTTTCAGCGCCAATACCTCCAACTCCCACAGATGCGAGACCAATTTGCATTGCAAATGCTTGTTTGTTTTGTCAGCACAGGGACATTCGGCTTGATTCACAGGATGCTGAACCAAACCAAACCAGAACCTGTTTCGAAGAGGCGTATCTTTACTTGTTGCAGCAGGTACAGCTGTGACAGGGCTCATAGACCTATTGGCCCCCCTGACTTTGATTATTATTGTATTTTACAATTCAGACAGCAGCCATGGGGAAGGGGGGCACTCACTTCCTTGCACTAGGGCCCATGACACGCTGGCTTTGCCACTACTGGTTACCCACATACCAGGGTTGGTATTTTAATCACTAAGCCACATCTCATCATAATTTCTTCCACTCCAATCTCTGCTTTCCTGACTTTGATAACATGTTTTTTTCCACGCAATATTACTTTTTTTAAACGTGGTCACTATTACACTGCTTCATCTTATTCCATTTGCCAATCTCAGAAGGATGGAGGACTAAATGTGCGTTGGAGGGATTTGAATTCATAGCCTACGGATTACTGAAATTCTAGGAGTATTTTTTTACCTCACTGGGCCACTTGCTGATGTTGGAAAAAAAGGTGGACTGACAGAAGGGAGCGTAATGTGTACATGGCCCATCCAGCGTAACGTGGGCACGCGGTGCGCGTAGCGCACCGCGTGCCCACCCTGCGTGCACGGCACTAACTGCGTAAAGTGGGCGCGCGGTGCGCAAAGCGCACCGCGTGCTCACTGTGCGCGCACGGTGCGCGAACGGAACGAACTGCGTTAAGTGGGCGCGCACGCCACGAATGGCGTAAAGTAACTTAGCATTTAAAAAAACGTACAAATTCACTGAAAAAACCATAGGTTTCACACACGTTATAGTTAGCTGGACATTTTACTGATAAAAAACCAATGAAATTCCCCCGTTATAGTTAGTGCAGGCAACTATAACTCACGTGACCGCAATCCTCTGCTGATGCTAATACTGTATTTAGACACTTATTTGCCCATGTCTTCTTCCATTAAATTTTAGCTATACATATATTACAAATATTTTTTTTTCATAAAGACACATATGTCATCAGCAGAGGATTGCACACAGCACGCTCCCTTCTGTCAGTCCACCTTTTTTTCCAACATCAGCAAGTGGCCCACTGAGGTAAAAAAAATACTCCTAGAATTTCAGTAATCCGTAGGCCATTAATTCAAATCCCTCCAACGCACATTTAGTCCTCCATCCTTCTGAGATTGGCAAATGGAGTAAGATGAAGCAGTGTAATAGTGACCACGTTTAAAAAAAGTAATATTACGTGGAAAAAAACATGTTATCAAAGTCAGGAAAGCAGAGATTGGAGTGGAAGAAATTATGATGAGAATGAAAAGAGGGGAAAGGAGAGGGGAAAGGGAAGAAAAGGGGACCTAGAAAAGAAAGCGTAAATGAGGAGAGAAAGGAAACTGGAAGGCAAAGACGGAAAAGCGAAAAGCAGATAGTGAGGGAAGAGCAAAAGCAGATAGAGAAGAAAAGTGGGTACAGCCTGAAATTAGAATGGAGAGTAGGAAAGAAGGGAGGTGAGAAGGGGAGGAAAAAAGCAGATATTGAGGGAGAGCAAGAGAGTGTGCATATATTTGCTTCATAATACATACAGTAATAAAATATGTAAAGTTGAGGGATGACGGGGCCGTATTATTCCCGGGCCATCTTCACCTAATGTATAGCTCTGCTTTCCAAGACACACACTGTCGATTACTTTAGTGTAGTAGGGTTATCTGCCAACAAAGAAAGTTTTCCTGGCATTATAGAGATGAAAAAGTGTCAGTTGTCCCATCTGAATTTTTGGCGGAGAATCACAAGGCTTTCAGACGAAAAACCCCACTGCCACCTTTTCAAAATGAAAAGCCACATTCAGAAAGGCTCCCAAACATTCACACTTTTACATTAACAAAGCGTGAAATTGAACTGAGTCAGTCTGCTGTTCTGGTGTTGAGAGGCAAGCTCATAGTGATGGGAGTGCCACTGAGGTTTGCGCGGGATCAAGTTAAATGCCTGCTCTGGCTCAGTTCAAAGTCCTCTTGATACCTCGTCCACAAAAGGAGCAGAGCTTTCACAGGAGATGGGACAATCTACATAGGATTGGACAATCTGACACGAGACAATGAGAGGGGATTATGACAGAGGAGGACAGGTATGGATATTTTGACTATGTGCTTGTCGGAAGAGGGTGGGATTGGAGGATATTGGATTGAAGGACTCGTGGCAGAATGTGACAGTTTGATTCACAGGAGTGGACAGGGAAACAGTGGCCTCTGGTAGATGTTTGGAGAAATGCTAATATATGTAGCTGGGACAGGTCACAGTAGCAATAAATTATAGATGAAAAAAGGAATTAGTTGCTTGGTGAGAGATTATGTTCGTTAAATAGGAGAGGGCTGTGAATTTACGGAATAGACACAAGGGGCAGCCAGGGGATGCGCCACAGGTGGGAGCAGGAAATAGGTGGAAAACATGTTTTATAGCTGATGGTTAACAGAAGGTGAACTGAGACGTGACAGATGGGCGGTGCAGTGCCTTGGTGACAGGAAAGGAAATGAGCTGCATGATGAGGATGGTTGAGAATAGGGACAGGTGGGAGGATTGGGTGTACAGCAGGTGAAGACGGAGTTGGGTGACATAAGAGAAGGGTAAAAGAAGAGTTGACAAATGAGTTTAAAAGGGAAGTGGTTTTGGTGCCAAGACAGGATCACAGAATGGTGACATGACAGGATGGAAACTGTTTGGTGTCAGGAGAGAGACAGACTGAGGTAAGACTGGAACGAGTGATCTGAACTGGCTAGCATTAGTGGCAGCAGTGGGCAGTAATTGATGGTGGGGTGGCTATCAGGCATGGCAAACAGGCAGGGGAAAGGGCTGCCGCAGAGGTATGCAGCATGAATTCATATGTAATCTGTGAAGTCATGACAACTTCAGGGCGTTCTTATATGCATTTGCAGCAATTAAAAAAAAATTCCAGTTTCATCTCTAATCAAATTATTTTCCACCTTCCACACTTTACAATACAAAGTTGATGCAGCATTGTGAAATAAATGGATACTTCCATTAGAACATCCAAAGATGGAGAGCTGAGATGCGTGGCTGAAGAGTCTGGTAGCTGGTGGATATCAAAGAGCACAAGTTGACAGGTGGCTCCAGGACATACCTGTGCCTTTTCATTAACACTGTGCGGGGTAAGCGCCACTCAGCTGGGACTTGTGTGTGAACAAGCACTTCAGAGTGTCACCATACCTAGTTCTGTAGCCTTAAGACATGTGATTCAGCGCTAGACCGGGGAGAATGGGTTAAATTTACAACTATCCTCCCTGCGTCGCAGACCCGACACCACACTAGCTCATTCACACATGCAGTCATCGGTGGGGCCCATAACACCAACACTCACACGTCTCCACTCACGAGTCTGCACACAGGAGGTAATGATGATATCGCGCTGGACATGTGGGGGATACCTTATAACCTAAAGGGAGGAAAAGTTATATTACAAAATATACATTAGCATCCGCTACCTATAGATTCCTAATCCTAAACATCAAGGCACTCCACCACTTGGTCGACGGACCAATTAGTTGGATTGGTTGATGGTGATTTAGAACCAGCTAAAACACATTTTTAAGACTCAGAATTCTATATTCTTTTCATCGAAGATCCACAAACTCGTAATTTCTGTTAAACAAATATTTGCTTATCTAAATTTTGGTTGCAATTAATATTAGCATTTGTTACTTCAAAAGTTTAGAATTTCTAGATCAATCAATTCAAATCGCAGGACATTATATTTACCTATTCTGGCTATCTCTATTTCTTTAGGCTCTGCATAATCGAATTAGCCGTTAAATTGTCCAAATAAACAGGCCAACGCTTAAGGTCCAAAAGTTCTTTGCTCAGCACGTCTCAGTCCCAAAGATCGCCAAAGGACCAGAAGTCGTGCAAGCATCAGTCATCGCCCGTGGGGTCAAAGAGGGTGTGCAGTCATAGTAACCGCCGAATGACAACCCCTACCTATCCTACTACTCTTTTTATAATAAATTTAGGGCTAACATGAAACATTTTTAGGCGGAGAAAGTCTATGATTGGCTGATCGAAAACGTCCGATTTTATTCCATCAAGTTCTCATGGATTTTGCTGGTTCAATTCCGTGGATGACATAGTCCTTATGATACATTGTTTTTTAGGTTTGTTTGTATGACCCAATTGTTCATTTTAACCAGTTTTCACCCGACTGGGTTTTGGCAGTCCACCAAGATCCTATCCTTGACAGAGGACATGGTGCACAGGGGTTGTCAGGAAGTTCATGGAGCCATCCGAGTCTGCGCAGTAGACATCGCTCTCACGAGACGGTGGCCACTTCTGAACTCGTTTTTCGACTCCATTTTGTAGTAGGCCCAAATGCTAACCTTAAGCAAAACAAACACAAAAGAATAATTAATATAAAGAAATGAAGATTCTAATGTTAAACCCTCACTAATCCCTTTCTGTATTAGTATTTTCCTAGCATATAGTGACATTTAAAGCAATTATATTTACCTTTACGGTCCTCCGCGATGATGTAAACGTCACAAAAGCAACATATATCATGCGATTGCTATTACCACATGTACTATTATTAATATGCGTAAGGATTTTAGTTATTGGAGTTATTTTGCCATGCAAATAGCGGTTTCCCACGTGTAATTGGTGTTTGCTTTTAGTTGTATTAATCTCACTCTGCATTCCGTTAGTAAATTATAATTAATAGGTTATATAATTAGTTTTCTCATGCAAAATAGAGGAGGTATACAAGATTTTGCTCTACCTGCTCCATCAATACCCCCTTTAGTGATTTTTACAACATTACCTAAAATTTTGTAAAATTTTGTAAAGAAATTAATTCAGTTCTCTTTATATTTTGTTAGTTCACATTATTGTTTCACCTGTCTCTTCTTCTCTTGTTTTTCTATACATGCTCTCTTTCCACTCTTCTAATTCTACCTCTTCAAATTCTCTTTCTCTTATTTCTTTATCCCTTTTCTTTACAGCTTCTCTCTTTATGTTTTTTCGTAGTTTTCTTTTCTGGTTACATAAGCATTCTAATCTTAGAATTAATACTAAAAATATCACACATGTTACTGGAAATAAGATCTTACCAATAAAGGTACTACCTAGTTTTAGTAAAAAGTCCTTCAAAGTAGAAAACTTTTTCCCATTCTTTTCCCAGATACCTTCAGCTTCCAGTGTAATAATTTCCTCATGCAATTCAGTTATATTCTTAATGTAAGTTTTCAAATCTTGACTCTCGTCAGGAATGTAAGTACAACAATGTTGAACTTTCAGCATTCCACAGACTCCACCTTCCTTTGCCAAAATTATATCAAGGGCAAGTCGATTTTGCATTACCATGGCTCGCACGGCAACCATTTCAGTATTTACCAATAAAAATCCTCCAGCAGTGCTTGTTGACAAGCGATCCACTACTGTTGATAATTTTCTAATTTTGTGTGCATTCAGAGATATTCCAACTGCGGGTATCAGTGCTCCAAAAATGTCTCCTACAATTTCCGACCAAGATTCTCTTCTTCTACGTGTTAGTTGTCTACCTATCTCATGTGCACCATCTTTTCCTCTTCCTACATGTGCCATACCAATGGTCAGGTAAGCGATAATATGCTTTATTCCCACAGATAAAATATAATGCAGGAAATACCGGATCATTTCCACTTTAAATCCCCATCCACCCATGATTCTATAAGTATCATGGCAATCACTGTTACCAACAAAATAGTTGTCATATCCAGTTTGATTCCTTCTAAACACAATTTCCCTTTTTGGGGCCAATCTAAAGCCATTGTTGGACTAGCTTCTCCTTTCAAACGTTTTTCTCTTTCAACATCCCAGACTGTCTTTTCTTCCTTTCCCTCAGGTACCTTCCTTTGCAATTTCAATCTCCTTTCTTCTACCATATCTAAGAAGGTTTTATCCTCTTTCTTTAAACTACAAGTCAGATTGTTTCTAAATATTGACTCTAATGTTAATTCTTTAGTTTCTAGGAAAAATTCCCCTAACACTTTAGCAGGTTGTACTTTATTCAGTTTATTTACTACAGATATTTGTGAAAATCTGTTGTCTACATCTGAAAAATAATATTCTAATTTCCCTATTTTGTAAAACAAACTTGCTAATACACTACATGTTATTCCATATGTCACTGGGAGGTGGTGATATGTCACTCCCTCAGACACAGATGCGGGCAACTGCATGCAGACGTAACAATCCCTCACGTCCATCGTCTTCACATACTCGTATAATAATTTTGAAAAAACATTGTTAGAGAAATCAGTTATAGATCTATCTTTATGTAAATAATTTCTATCTATTTTAGTCTGATATATCTTTTGACTCTTTTCTATATTAGTCTTATTTTCACCATGACCTTCTATTGTTTCTAATGTAACCTTAAATGAGACCATTAATGCTAACGCACTCCACAGAAGCATTAGTAATCCTGTACAACAACAACACATTTTGAACCATCTTCTAAGGAACACACATTTAGATTTTCTACTCTCTGTGTTTGCCATTTCGAAAAATGATCAATGTCTTTTGACTTAGCCTCTTCTACTTCACAACTAATTTTTGTCTAACCCAAGGCTCTAAGCACCTACTTGGTTCTATCAGTTATGTCTTTTCCTGTAAATTTCAATCTTCTCCTTTTTAGAACATTATGTCTATTCAATTTGGCATTTGATCGTCTTTTACTTTCTTTTCCCAATCTTGATTCAGAATTTCCTGAACATCCGTCTCTTCCCCGATGTCGGACAAGATGACTCTCAGGATTTCCGATTCTTCGTCTTCCTTAACCACTCCTGGTACAGTCACCTTCAGATCACTTTGACTGTCGGCCTCTTCTCGTACTTCAGGAAGTGCCACATATGACCATTCTGGTGACCTTTTGCCTTCCTCTGAGGGTGTCTGCATAACGTCTTTTGGTTTCACTTGGTTAGACACCTCATTCACTTGTTCAGGTCTGGATGACTTCACTCGTGTCAATCTGTATCTTAATCTTTTTATCTTGTTTGGCCAAATTTGATCTCTTGCTGGCCTTTTTAACTTACTTCCCTTTTCATTTCTCTCAGTTCTCCATGCTCTCTTTCTCAGGACTCGACCTTCTGGTACTTCTTCATCACTGTCCTCCGATTCAGTTCCAACTTGACCTTTACTTTCTGTGGTCTTTCTTTCCACCACCTTCTTTTTCTTATCTACTTCTGTCCCTCCTCGTGGTTCTTCCACACAATCTTCCTGCTGACTAACTGTCCCTTCTTCTACCTGGATGTGTGGTTTCCTTACAACTCCTCGGGGGTCTTCCACGACAATCTTTCCCTCACTCTCTGTATCTGGTACCTTATCATCTATCTCAGTGATTTCAGGTGGAATTTCTCTTGACCTTTCTTTTGGAACCTCTTTTCCAAGAATTTCTTTGACAGTCTCTTCACTATTTTTAATTTTACTCTAATGTGTTTTTACTGGTTCGGTGTCTGATTCTGAGCTGGTGTCAGAAATCTGCAATTTTCTTCTTAAAGGAAGATTCTCTGGTGCAATAACTGGACTTGGTCCTGGCTCCCCCCTTTCAGGAGTTTGTACTGTTCTTATGTCTTCAGTATCTGATTCAGAACTTGTATCTGATTCTTCAAAGTATTCTCCTTCCTTCTTATCCACTGGATTTGGAATTCGCAAGGTGTGACTAGCATGAATCCAGTTCTTTACTCCTGCACATTTTACAGCTGTCTTCATGGACAGAATCACCTGACGTGGTTTTCCCCAACTTGGGACCAAACAGTTTCGTCTTCTATGCACTTTTATTCTCACCCAATCACCTGGGCTTAGATCATGGGCTGGCTTCTTTTCAAGGGTGGTGGCATCCGATCCAACCTGATGAAACAGAATGAACAGAATTAGCCAACCCCTTACAATAATCCAACACCAAGTCATCAGATATAGGCAACATGTCTCATTGCTCTTCCCATCACTATTTCGTGGGGACTCAAGCCTGTGTTCCTATCTGGAATAGATCTAATAGTCATGAGTACCAGAGGCAAGACATCAGGCCATTTCAAACCTGTGGCTAAACACATTTTTCCCAGTCTGTTTTTAATGGTGCCATTCACTTGTTCCACCACACCAGAAGCCTCTGGACGATAGGCACAATGTAGTTTTTGTTGTACATTCAATGCTTCACAAATTAATTTCATGACTTCATTGTGAAAATGTTTTCCTCTATCTGACTCAATCGTGACTGGAAACCCAAATCTAGGAATGAACTCTCTCAATAATAGCTTGGCTACTGTGATTCCATCGTTTCTACCCATCGAGAAAACAAACAAACCATCACTAGAACATACCTCAACCTGTTGCAGGGGGGCATTTCAATGAAGTCAATCTGCATTCTGGTGAAAGGCCCTCCTTCTCGTCCTATCGTTCCCAGACTTACCACTGTTTTCCTTCCAGGATTGAACTGCTGACATATTAGGCATCTTTGACAAAGGCTTTCAGCTACAAGTCTGAATTTTGCATTATACCATGTTTGTTTAAAAAGTCTGATCATGGCATCTCTCCCTACATGTGCTTGTCCATGATACATCCGTGCCATGGCAGAGACCATGCTATCAGGCATGACTGGTCTTCCGTCCCGATAAACCCACACATGATCTGTTTCCTGTGGTGCACATCCTGCCTTTACCCACTGTCTCATTTCCTCATCTCCTGCTTCTTCCTGCAACTGCCTCACTTCTTCCCATGTATTCACAGTGTTAGTAAACAACAAGGGACATGAATTCAGTTCTCTTTCCCTTCCCCGATTTACAGAGTTCTGATTACGTGCGCAATATTGAGCCATATCATTGGCAAATTGGTTGCCAGCTGAAATGTAGTCATTTGACCTAGAATGAGCTGCACATTTCACAACAGCTAACTGCTTAGGCAGCTGTATTGCCTTAAGCAATTTCCCAACCACTTCAAAGTCATGCACTACACCGAAGCCGTATTGACTATTGGTTATCACAGTCACTCTCACATCCTTTCCCAACTTGCATGCTCTCGTTAATGCAAAGTGTTCAGCAACCTGAGCTGATTTTACTCCTTTCAGACAAGATGCTTCCAATACGGCTGTAACTGTACATGCTGCATATGCTGCACTCAGAACTCCCTCATCTGTTCTCAAGCATGATCGATCCACAAACATCACATAGTCACTCTCTGTCAAAGGTACATCTTTTATATCAGGACGTGGTTTGGTACAGAAATCAAGCACTTCCAAACAGTCATGATCCACATAATCTCTGACTTCCACATTCTCTGCATCTGGTAACAATGTTGAAGGGTTCGCATTCAGACATCTCACAAGACTCACATTCGTTGCTCCTAGGATGACTTTCTCATATTTAGTCAAACGACTATGCATCATGAACTGGGTGCGGCTCCTTGTTAAAAGGATTGCCACATCATGAGGTACAAACACTCGCACAGGATATCCCATCACAATTTCCTCACTTTGTTCCAGACTCTTACAAGTGGCTGCTACAGCTTTCAAACAACCAGGCAACGCTACAGCTACAGGGTCTAATATAGCTGAAAAATATGCAATTGGTCTCCTCAGTTATCCATGTTTTTGTATTAACACAGAAAGTGCACATCCATTTCTTTCGCTGCAATAGAGTTCAAATTCTTTCTCATAGTCAGGCATGCCAAGTGCTGGTGCTTCACACAAACCATCTCTCAATTGTTTAAAAGCCTTCAACTCCTCTTTACTTAATTCAATGGGATCTTTTACATCACTTCTTGTCAAGCGTACCAAAGGTTTTGCAATCAGGGAAAAGTTACATATCCACTGACGGCAATATCCAACCATTCCGAGAAACATTCTCACTTCTCTTTGCGTCATTGGGGCTCTCATCCGTTTTATTATTTTGATTCTATCTGTAGTTACTTTTCTCAGTCCTTTTTCAATTTTGTGGCCTAAATATTGTACTTCTCTCTGACAGAATTGCAACTTTGATGGGGATACTTTAAGTCCTCCATCTGCTAAATGACTCAACAATGCAATGGTATCCACCAGACAAGCTTCTCGAGTTCTCGATGCCACAAGCAGGTCGTCTATATATTGGACCAGAACCGAACTTTCAGGCATTTTTAAATCTTCTAAAGACTTTTTCAATATCTGATTGAATATTGAGGGGCTCTCTGTATACCCCTGTGGGATTCGGCACCATGCCAAAATACGTTCGCCAAACCGGAATGCAAAGATCGGTTGGCTGTCGGGGTGCAATGTAATAGAAAAGAAAGCATGACACAGATCAATTACTGTATACCATTCTGCGTCGTGAGGAATCTGATACAAAATTACTGATGGATTCGGTACAATGAGACAACAGAATACAACAATTTTATTTACTTTTCTCAGGTCTTGTACTATTCTAAAAGTTCAGTTAGGCTTGGTGAATTACATGGACTGCTCATTATTTCTTTCAAAATACCTTGTTCAATCATTCTGTCTATTAGAGTGACTCCTGCAATTATCTCGGGTGTCAATTTGTACTGTGGAATATTTGGGTAACTTACTCCTTCTTTTACAGCAATTTTTACGGGATCTAAATTTTTCATTAATCCCACATCTTCTCCTGTGAAATCCCATACCTCCGTTTGTACTGTCTTTTTCAATTCTTGAGGCAATTCCTTGCGGTCAAATACAGCAAATGCCTCGGAAATCTCAGTCTCCATATTAACCATAGTCATTTTATACAGTACATCCTCATCAGGAGTCTCAAATGCTATACCATCTGGAGTACAAAATATTGTGCAATTCATCTTGCACAGCAAATCTCTCCCTAACAGACTAACAGGACTTGAAACGTTTTTTCCAGAAAAATGTTAACATAAACTGGTTCAGTGAGATACGTTTTTATCTGTCTGTTGGATACTCCAACTACTTGGATTGTTTCATCCGAGAGAGTAAGATTTTTAACATCAGCTGACCTAACAGTTGAACGAGTAGCACCAGTATCTACTAGGAAAGTAATGTTTTCGTCATTTACCTTTCCATCCACAAATGGGCCTGTCTGGTCTACTTCTAGAGTTGCGCCAAGTACGCACTCCTCTTCCTCCCCTCGGCACCGTCAATAACTTTCTACTGACTAACTCTCAACGCGTTGTAGCCAATACTGCAAAACAGCACTAGGGCGCGGCAGTTTAGTTACCTGTTCTTCGTTGAAGAATCCTGTCTCATTACTGTATTTCTGAGGATTTACGCTCTGTGGAAAAGGTGGTTTTGGCACCTGACACTGTTGGGCCACAACTTGCTGCTGTCGATGCGGTTGACAACTCACCTCATTCTGCACCTGTGGTTTCAATGATGCATTATCACCATTAGCACTTGGGGGAAATTTACACTCGGTTTTCCAATGCCCTATTCTTCCGCAATTATGACATGGCCATTTCTTTTTGGCTTCTTCTAGATTAATCTGTCCCTTCCCTTTCCCAAAGTTGGGTTTTTGTTTCATACCCGTACCATTTGCTTGTTCAATCAATTGAGCTTCCTGTCTTTCCGCTACTTTTACTTGAGCCCACATGGCTTTTTCTTTTAATTTACGCTGCTTTGCTTCAATTTCATCACTAAAATATTTTGCATGTCTCAGTACTTCATCTATCTTTTTATTCTGCCAGTCTACTGTATGCTATTTAATCATTTCACTTACTTCAGGTCGCAACCCATACACAAATCGATATACAAAATGACTTAAATCTTTTTCACTCAAATTTTCATCACCACTAAACTGCTTAAAGGCAATAATCAACCTTTCATAATATGCATGTACAGATTCCTTCGCTTCTTGATGGGTTCTATCAATTTTTACCCAATCAGTTTCTTTAGGAGGTACTTTATTTTTCAGAAAGGTAATTACTTGTTCATATTTTCTCTTTGCTACTGGATCTGGGGCACCTGTTTTTGGATCTCTAGGGTATTATTGCGTAGGCCAACTTATTGTTATTTTACATTCTGCCCATAGATCTGCTGGTACAATTATGTCGAATAGACTATTCAAATCAATCCATAATACCTTTGATAATTTTACAAACCTGTCTACCTGCCGGTACTACTCGACCGGCTTCTCGCGCAAACAAGGGAAGTCATTGGTAAATGATATAATGTCTTGTCTAGTCCACGGGACATGCACATAGCCTCCGCCTGGAATCTCCCTCATGGGACATTGAGTTATCACTTTTTCCTTCTCTCTTACCGGAAAAGCTGCAAACGTTTTGTCTGTTGTATCGTCTCGTTTCCGAAACCACCTACTTTTCCATTTATCTACATTTCCCAATTTTCTTAGTAAAATGATTACATCTTTAATCTGAGTTGTTCGTCCTGTAGTATTCAGATTTTCAATATCTTTTTCAGAAAAGTCTACTCGGTATGGGTTTTGTAAAGACTTTATACCTTTTCAAAGTCGATACCCATTTCATTTGCAACTTCTTCTAGTCTTTCATGTACATTTCTTGCTCTCCATGTTATACTTTTGCATAGAAACAATAACTCTTCATCCTGATATGCTTTTAATTTTTCCGTGGGGATAGTCCCTACTATTAATTCTTCCAAGACGATTTTCAACTTGCCACATCTAAATGTTGGGGTTCTGCATCTTTCCGCTGTAAACTCCTCAACCATTCACTTAGTTCTTCTGAAGTAGGACCTACGGGATTTGGTTCATTTCTTGTTTGTTCTAAACCTTTTGGTGACCCTGGTACTGATTCTGTCGTCATTATTATTCTATCCACTACACTTTGATTTACTGTAAAACTTTTAGGCGTACTTTGTTCCGAAATACCTACAGTTTGTCTCCATGAATTCTCGCTTGAACCCTTTCTTTGCATTTCGGTTTGTTTATTACTATTATAAGGAATCGTCAGACAATGCTCACTATCCTTTTGTTTATCAAAGATGGGCATTACAGGTCCTATGGTTACAGGAACAGTTACAGCTTCCAAGTTTTTAGTTAATTCCCTAATTTTCTCTGTCAATTCTAAAGTTGTCTTTGCTAATTCAGCTGAATTTTCATTAGCCATTTTACCAGGTTGTTTTTTTTCTATTTCTCTAAAGGGATTATTCCTTCCTACCTCATGTGGTATTGATTCAAACTTTATATTTCGTGGTGTTTCTTTTACTTGGGCACTTGGTGTCAACAATGTGGAATCTGATTGATACGGGGGTGGATTTTTATAAAACATGTCACCAAGAACATCATCCTCTGACTCATGCACACCATACCCTCCTGATTCTGTATTATTTCTTTTTTCCATACATTTTCTACTACTAATCTCTTCAGCATTTCTCATAGGGAACAACCCATCAGTTATATTTGCACTTCGCCATCTCTTCATTCTATCGTCATGATTTTCCTGTCCATACGATCTACCAATCATATATTTGTACCTTCCACCACACCGTTGCCGTTCTCTGTCATACATCTCATCTTCCCATTCTGTCAATGCTTCAAACTGTGTAGGTCTAGGTTTTGGTTCTAGTTTCATCATTCTTTCTCTCAAATTTCTCAAACCTGCTAAATTAAATGAACCATGTTCTGGAAATGCTAAAGCTCCATCATCTTTTGTATACTTTGCCCAATTGTCCAACCAAATACATGTATGATATCCGTATTTTGCAACCATGAAGGATGCGGGCGATTTCGGTGGAGGAAGCAACTGTCCCTCTCTAGTCACAATCGGTTTGTCCTTTTTAAATAACTCTTGATCTTTCCAAACCAGGACTTTTTCTCTTTTTCTGGTGGATCGTAATACGTCATTTTGTCTTTTCAGTATCGCTAGATTTCCCTTACGACTATTCTGTTGGTTTAACCAATCGTAGTGCGACTCACAACAACGCACCAATCCGGAGCGTCTATGTCACTTCTGTAATTCTCCAATCCCAGCGCGATTCACACTAACGCACCAATCCGGAGCGTCTACGTCACCCTGTAATTCTCAACTCCTAGCGCGACTCACACTAACGCACCGATCAGGAGCGTCTACGTTGTTTCACAGCTGGCCAATCCCAGCGCGGTCTTTCTGACGTCAACTTTCTCGCTACTACTGCTTCTGCTGACCCCTCCTTTATAAAATTTATTGGCAAACTTTCTTACGTTCTTTCTGACTCATAAATCTGTTAGTAACGACATAAAAACGCCACCATTATCTGTTTCGCTAACAAAAGTATAGTCTTGACCTTTTTCACAAGAATTCTGTCTTTCCCAAGAGCAGGGTTTACCTCTGCCCTACTACGGAATAGTTACATGCGTTGATAAAGTAGCACATCCCTCTACCTTACCCTTCTAACAAGCATTAGCTAACCGTTTTTCTAGAATTAAGACACCTGTTGGAGACGCTCTGCTCCTGAGAAATAAAACCAGAGTTTCACAATTAACCTGAATGCTATTTCATTCACACACATTCATTTTTTTTTTTTCTTTGTTGAAACGTTTTTTATTGTTTTCCAAATCAACAAGTCAACAAACATCCCACTACCTCCACCCATCCAGGAAGTACCGCACATTTATCACCAATACCAATTATCCAGGAGAAGGAACATCCTTCCCACACAGTCCCCTTCCCCCCCCTCCCCCACCCCATGTCAGTGTGCCCCCGTCCCCTACCCCTCTTCCGATGTGCCCCTCCTCCCTAATAAATAAGGTACGGGAGCCCAACCTCTCCCTAAGCAAACAGAGCCTTCCCTCATGCCGAGCCAAGGTGTGGGCGGCCAGGGCCTCCCGCCATTCCCCTTCTACTCCCCGCTCCCCGCTACCTCCTGCCTATCAGATGTGCTCTCCCCTTCCCCAGCATCAGACATCAACCCCTGAAGTTCCACCACCAACGCTTCCCACGCCCGGGCCGTCGCTAGTGCCTTCTCATCGTCCCTCCGAAGGGCCAATTGCACCCGGAGCGTACCCTCAGCCCCCGCCCATCGCGCCAACGCCGCCCTCCACCGCAGGAAGCTAGGCCCCCCCCGGGATTTCCAGTGCATAGTCAGTTCCCTCTTGGCCATTATCAACCCCAGATCATAAAACTTGCTAGTGACCTTCGTACAGCGAGTGTGGGGAAACCAAAGCAACAAACAAGCCCCCATTTCCGGGGCAATGGAGCGGTCCGTCACCTGGTTCAAACAATCCACAACATCACCCCAGTAGTCAACCAACTGCGTACAGGACCAAAACATGTGCCGAAAGTCCGCCCCCTCTCCCCCACACCGCGGACACTGAGAGTGTACCCCCCCGAAAAATCGCAAGATCTTGGCCGGCGTCAGATACGCCCTGTGTAACGTAAAAAACTGGACTAACTGAAACCGGGCATTCCTCGTTCCCTTCCAGGCCCTCCGCACCAGCGTGGACCACGTGGACTCGGGGATCGCTTTCTCAAGGTCCGTTTCCCACTTCTCCCTCAGGGCGCCCAGAGGGTGCAAGCCCTCCATCGACAGTCGGCGATACAGGCAAGTAATGGCCTTAGTCGTCCCCGCCGCCATCACTACATATTGGCAACCCGCGGCGTTCTGCGTCTCCGAAAGCCCCATATTCCAATGTTTCTGGAGGCTCACCACAAGGGCCGCATGAAGCAGGAAGTCCCCCCGCGGGAGCCCATAAGAGTCCTGCAAGTCCTGGAAAGGCAACAGCACTCCCTCTCTAAATAAGTCCCCTACCATCTGCACGCCCAGCTCCTCCCAAACCGCTAGCCCAGACCAATCTCCCCCATGCGGGAGCACCGTACACATCCCCAGGGGGATCTCTGGGGCATAGGGGTGGACTATGGCGGCTCTCCTCTGACGCCTGTTCCAGCACAACCGGAGGGTACGTTCTTCCAAGGTAAGCTGGGTCAGGTCTAACCGCTGGTGGAGGACTATAAAGGCCAGCACATGCCGCAGAATCAGCCTGTCCTGTGGGCCCTCTGGGCCTCTATACTCCCTGGCCACCGCCTGCGTAAGCCATTGGAGCTGGGCCGCCAAGTAGTACCACTCAAAATCCGAGGCTGCCAGGCCCCCCTCTGCTCTCGGCCGCCGCAACGTGGTCAGCGCCACCCGTCGCCTTCCCGAGCCCCAAATGAAGCCCGTAGACAGTGCTCGTAGCCGCGCGAAAAACGACGCCGGGATCCATATAGGAAGGGTGCGAAAAAAGTAAAGAAGGCGTGGCAACGCCACCATTTTCAACAGCGCCACCCTCCCGGCACACGAGAGTGGGAGCGTGCTCCAAAACCCCATGCTACCCCGCAAGCCGCGAAGGGCCCTGCCAACATTCCCCTCCAAAAAATCAGTCTGGGTATGATAAATGTTAACCCCCAAATATCGTAGGCAGCTGCCTTCCCACCGGATCTGTCCCAACGCCCGCGGGGTCCGACCTCCCTGTGACAACGGGAACAAGCATGTCTTGCCCCAGTTGACCTTAAGCCCGGACAGACGACCAAACTCCTCCAAAAGGGCAATCGCTCCGCCCAGCGCGCTCTCCGCATCTGCCAAAAACATCAGCAGATCATCTGCATATAGAGAGATATAGTGGGCATCCCCCCGCAGAGAAACTCCAGCATAGGCGCACCCCCGTCGGGCATGAGCCGCCAGCGGTTCAACGGCCAGGGCGAACAACAGGGGGGAGAGGGAGCAGCCCTGCCTCGTCCCCCTCCGTACGCGGTAGGGGACCGATATGGTAGCCCCCGTCTTCACTCGGGCCGTGGCATCGCTATAGAGCAAGGCGGTCCAGCGTACGAAGTCCTCCCCCAATCCAAACTCCCGCAGCACTCGGTATAAGTAGGGCCATTCCACACTATCAAAGGCCTTTTCTATGTCGACCGACAGTGTGCAGGCCTCCGGGTATATGTCCCGGCCCATCTCCATCACCCGCAACAACCGTCGAACGGAAGTGGCCGTGCTGCGCCGAGGGATAAAGCCCGCCTGATCCAGGTGGATTAAGGCGGTCATATGGGTCAAGAGGTGCGACGCCAGTATTTTGCTCAAAATTTTATAGTCCACCGTCAGCATAGAAAGCGGACGGTACGCCGTGCGCGCACCGGCCTCTCCTCCGGGCTTCAGTAAGGGTACCACAATCGCCTCCCGAGCAGAGGCGGGCAAGCGCCCAAGCCGCCAGGCCTCGCTGTACAGGACCTGCAGCTGCGGTGCCAGCAAATCCGGGTAAGCCGCAAAGAACTCGATGGGCAACCCATCCGCCCCCGGGGTCTTCCGACGGGCCATGTGCCTAATCGCCGCGCGGATCTCGCCCAGCAATATAGCGCCCCGAGGTCTCTCCCAGTCTCCGGGTCCAGTCGAGGCAGTCGGGCCTCCAATAAGAAGCCAGCAAGGCCTTCAGGCTCCCCCTCCATAGTGCTATCATACAGCCCAGCATAATAACTGGCAAACCGCTTATTTATCCCCATCTGGGAATAAACCGGGGCCCCCCCTCCTTCAACCAGGGAAAGTATCGGGTCACCCCGGGCCGTCGGATTCGCCAACCACGCCAGAAGGGATCCCACCTTATCTCTTTCCGCGTGCGCTCGCATAAGATAGCTATTATGGTCAAAACAGCGGAGCTTCTCCATTCGCACCGCCACGCCCTCACGCGCCTCGACAACTGCCGCTAACTCACCGTCTCCCGCCTGATGCGCACGTTCAGCCGTCCGCAGCTGGGCCTCTGCCCCCTCAACCTCCTTCAATAAAGTCTTCCGCACTCCGGCCGTGGACGATATACAAACCTAGATAGCTAGATATTCACTATGCCGCACCAAAGTCTGGACATCCGGGGAACACAGTATACCATCCAATCGGACATACAACTCATGAGGGGCCGAGTAGAAGGAGTAATCCCTGTCTATCGGATGATGAGTACGCCAAGTGTCCACCAGACCCCAAGTATCCTGCCAGGCCCGTCTACTATTGGCCACCCGATGGACCACCGACTGCGCAAGAGCGGGTGGGACCTGTCCAGCTCAACATCAGTCACTGAATTAAAATCCCCTCCCAACACCACCGTCCCCATCAGATACGCCGCCAACTGACCCGACAGCCTGGAGAAGAACGCGGCCTGGTCTACATTAGGGGCATACACACTGCACAAGGCCATGTCCCTCCCGTCCAACCGCCCCTGCACTGCTACGAACCTGCCCTCCGGGTCCACTAACGTCATCAAAGGCTGGAAAGGGACTCCCGCTCTCACCCAGATCAGAGCACCCCGGGCAAACTTCGAGAAGGTAGTATAGAACAATTGACCCCGCCAGCGCCTCTGCAATGCCTTCCCCTCCTCTCTATCTATCTGGGTTTCTTGAAGGAAGGCTACCTGGACCCCTCTCCGCACTAAGTAGGCATGGACTTTGTATCTCTTCACCATGGAGGTGAGCCCCCTCACATTCCAAGTTAAAAATCTCAATTCAGGTGGGGTCCCCATCCCATCGCCGAGCCAACCACCCTTTCCTACCCCTCCGAGGCACACTGACAATCCCCTGAAACCCCATAACTCCCCAACTCCCCGGTCTCCCTCCCTTCCCCAGAACAGGTGCTAAACCACAGTTACCCATCCAAATACCACCCCAAACAGAAACCAAACACTCTGGTAGCCACCAGAGGCTCACTATGTCCGTGAGGTTGAGGTGATGGCTTTACGCCTGACGGGCTTGACGACAGTCCTCTTCAGAGCATCCACGCCCAGACTCCACCAATCCTCCCCCAGCGCTCCGCTCTCCTCCAGGACCCCTCAACAGTCCCCATCCGCAAGGCCCCATCAGGTACCGGTCCCTCCCCGAGCCCCGCAAAGCCCGGCCCGGCCTCCCTTTCCTCACGCTCCCTTTCCGCCCTGCTCATGTCCCTCGGTCCATGGCCAGAGAACTCCCCAAACCTTCAGGCGTCCAGCAACTCGTCCGCCGTCCCAGGGGTAACATCAGGCAGCACCTCCGCCTCCTCGTCAGCGCCATCAGAGTGGGAGTCCTCATTGCCCTTCCGGGAGCCCGAATCCTCGCTGGGCTGGGAGGCCGCGGCCCCCGAAATCACAGAGACCGCCCGCAGTGCAGCTCGCCGTTCCAGCACCGTCTGGGATGCACCCGGCGATCGGACCCCCGCTGTCCGTACCTTATTGCGTCTGCTGCAACGGGCCTTCGCTAGAGTTCCCTGCGGTCCCCCTCCATCAGCATGCGCCGCCGCGCGAGTCCGGACTGATTCCAGCCAACTCCAGGCTGCTGCGGGGTCAGTGAAGAAGGATGTCGTCCCGTCCAGCACAACTCGGAGGCGGGCCGGGAACAACAAAGAATACCGCAGCCCCTCATCCCGTAGCGCCTTCTTCACTGCCTGGAATGAGGAGCGTCTGCGTTGAACTTCCATGGGGTAGTCCGGGTAAATAGAAACCGGAACGTTCTCCACCTGGTAGGGACCCGAAGTTCTGGCCCTCTGAAGGATGATATCGCGGTCCCTGTAGTGCAGCAGGCGGGCCACCACCGGACGGGGTGGGCGGCCCGGATCCGGGGGACGGGCTGGGACCCTATGTGCCCTCTCCAAGGTGTAAAACCGCGTGAGCCCCTCGGGCGCCACCACCTCTTGTAGCCAGGTCTCTAGGAAGGTTAGCATATCTCCTCCTTCAATCTTTTCGGGCAGCCCCACCACGCGAATGTTATTGCGGCGGTTGCGCCCTTCGGCATCCTCGGCCCTCTTCTCCAGAATCAACACCCTCCGTAGGAGATCCGCCGTCTGACCCTCCGATACTTTCTGCGCTGGCGCTACCAAGTCCAACCTGTCCTCCGTTTGCTTGACCCTATCCACCAGCTTCCTGTGGTCCGCCCGAAGCAGCCCCAGATCTGAAGACACCTGTGCGATATCAGTCTGCAGCGCAGTTCTCGTGTCCGCTATGGCCTGCAGGATTTGGTCCAGCTGCCGTTGCTGTAGGCCCGCCGCAGAGTCAGCACTCGTTCCGCCAACCCGGCCACCGGCAGAGTCTCCCACTGAGTCCGCTGGGTTCCCCCCCAGCTTGGGTCGCGGTTTGCCCATTCTCCTGGCCAGGAAGCACTTCAGGGAGTCCCTCCGCAATCGGCCTCCAGGCCTGCTCCCCGAAGCAGCGGCCGACTTGCGGGCCCGATTCACCCCTCGCCGGCCGCAGGGACCTGCGCCCCCCTGCCTCCGAACAATGAGGGCGCTGGCGTGCTCCTGCCTCTCTCCGCTGGGCACCCCGGTGTGGAAGGCCCCCACCACTCACCAAAGGCCGTCCTCTCCGCCGTGGCAGGGATCAATGGCCGACCCCCACCGCTGTCCTCCGGGTCACTCGGGGGCTGCTTCACCAGGGCGGGCACCGTCCTACAGCCGGTCCTTCAAGCCCGCTACCCAGGGCCAGCCAAATCTCCACCGCTGAGGCGCTCGCAGCGCCAGCCGTCCACCTCTCGGCCCCCGCCTGCCAACCAGCTGCGCCGGGCCCCCTGCCTCCACTCTGACTCCAGGGCCGCCGCTCCCGCCACAGGCCCAGCGCCGTCCTCCGGGTCGCCGCCCCTCCGCCGTGCGGCCACAGCCGCTAGTTCAGGCTGCGGAGGGGCTCCCAATACCGAGCCTCTCGCTAAAGGCGGACTCCGCCCCGCTCCGCTGTCCACCAGGACGAGACCGCCACTTCCGGGATCTCCAGCCGGGCTCGCCTCACTTCCGGTCGGCACCCCGTTCACTGTGGGCCGCGGCTGCCCGTCCCCGCACAGGCCTCCCAATATGGCCGGCGGCCGCCCGCCTCCGCCACGATTTCAGCGCAGCGCCAGCCCTCGGCGCCGCGCTCCACTCCGCCGTTCCGCTCCAGGGGCCCAGACCAGGCAGGGGAAGCCCTCCGGGAGCTACAGAGCGCCGGGCGACACTCGTTACAGGATTTTGGCTGGGCTGGATGCGGAGCTCGTCGCTCACGCGTCCATGCCCGTCGGCTGCCAAGCCACGCCCCCCATTCACACACATTAATATGGAAAATTTAGTTCATTCACACAGAATTCTGTCTTTCCCAAGAGCAGCGGCGCAATCTGCCCTACAACAGAATTATCACATTTGTTAATAAAGTAGCACTTCCCTCTACTTTATCCTGCTTACAAGCTCAGGGAACACCTATTACCTTTCCAGTGATAAGCATAATCAGAGTGCCTTTTGGACTCCTGGTACTTAAGACCAAAATTTCACAGGTGGCCTTCGCTACCCATACACTTCTTTCACACAGAAAATATCCCTAACGGCAACACACGACGATGTTACCAAATTGAAATCAGACAATGCGCGGTGCAAATCCAATTGTCACACATTTTCCCCTTGTACCTACAGGGCACAAAAATTCTGTCTTTACCAAGAGCAGCGAACAGTCTGCCCTACTACGGAATCATTACAAACTTCCAACTCCCTACATCCCAGGAGTCATCAAGACCACATGGAACACAACAAAATCAATAATCAATAATCAAATCAATAAACAATAATCACCAAACCAATGCAATAAAAACCATCATTCTGCTACCAGAAAACTGATCCAGCGCGAGACCGGGGAGAATGGGTCAAATTTACAACTATCCTCCCTGCTTCGCAGACCTGACACCACACTAGCTCATTCACACATGCAGTCATCGGTGGGGCCCATAACACCAACACTCACACGTCTCCACTCACGAGTCTGCACACAGGAGGTAATAATGATATCGCGCTGGACATGTGGGGGATACCTTATAACCTAGAGGGAGGAAAAGTTATATTACAAAATATACATTAGCATCCGCTACCTATAGATTCCTAATACTAAACATCAAGGCAATCCACCACTTGGTCGACGGACCAATTAGTTGGATTGGTTGATGGTGATTTAGAACCAGCTAAAACACATTTTTAAGACTCAGAATCCTATATTCATTTCATCGAAAAAAACACAAACTCGCAATTTCTGTTAATCAAATGTTTGCTTATCTAAATTTTGGTTGCAATTAATATTAGCATTTGTTACTTCAAAAGTTTAGAATTTCTAGATCAATCAATTCAAATCGCAGGACATTATATTTACCTATTCTGGCTATCTGAATTTTCTCTATTTCTTTAGGCTCTGCATAATCGAATTAGCCGTTAAATTTAGGGCTAATGTGAAACATTTTTAGGCGGAGAAAGTCTATGATTGGCTGATCGAAAACGTCCGATTTTATTCCATCAAGTTCTCATGGATTTTGCTGGTTCACTTCCATGGATGACATAGTCCTTATGATACATTGTTTTTTAGGTTTGCTTGTATGACCCAATTGTTCATTTTAACCAGTTTTCACCCGACTGGGTTTTGGCAGTCCACCAAGATCCTATCCTTGACAGAGGACATGGTGCACAGGGGTTGTCAGGAAGCTCACGGAGCCATCCGAGTCTGCGCAGTATACATCGCTCTCACGAGACGGTGGCCACTTCTGAACCCGTTTTTCGACTCCATTTTGTAGTAGGCTCAAATGCTAACCTTAAGCAAAACAAACACAAAAGAATAATTAATATAAAGAAATTAAGATTCTAATGTTAAACCCTCACTAATCCCTTTCTGTATTAGTATTTTCCTATCATATAGCGACATTTAAAGCAATTATATTTACCTTTACGGTCCTCCGAGATGATGCAAACGTCACAAAAGCAACATATATCATGCGATTGCTATTACCACATGTACTATTATTAATATGCGTACAGATTTTAGTTATTAGAGTTATTTTGCCATGCAAATAGCGGTTTCCCACGTGTAATTGGTGTTTGCATTTAGTTGAATTTATCTCACACTGCATTCCGTTAGTAAATTATAATTAATAGGTTATATAATTAGTTTTCTCATGCAAAATAGAGGAGGTATACAAAATTTTGCTCTACCTGCTCCATCACATGCATGCAAAGTATCTATTCAATGGGTTCATTCACCAGTCCCAATAGCTAGATTCTTTGACTATCTCATCTGGTCACAGATCTCAATATGGGCTCTACTAAGCCTTGCTTTTAATGTTTTGACCCCATACATAAATGATAATAATGGCAAGGCCTGCGCTGTTCTCAAGAAAAGCTTTAGGATGGAAGGCTAAAAACTGTAGGCAGAAGAGGAAAATGAATAGCAGTAATCTACCACTTAAATTAGCAGAGGCCACAAGTACTATTTGCTGCTAGCTAAATAATGGTTGCAAATTTCAACCATTATTTTTGTGACCAGTAAATAATTTTTCGAAAATGGCCTATGTACAAATGTTGGTTCAGAAAATTCAGATTGAGTGGAACGTAATCTGATCTGTTACTTCAATTTTCATGGGGTAGGTTGCACATTGCGACTCACTCCAGTTGGAGACCATCACTGGTAGGGTGGCATGCTGCAGTCAGGAGGCTGTGATTGCCTTTAAAAAAAATGTAGACTATTTTGCAATTTTTTATTACAGGTTTTGCTACTACATTTGTTGGGAAGATACTGATACATAAGATACTGATTCAGTGTTTGGAAGAGGCGTCTACAACACGTACCTTCCATATACTGAATCGGTATCCTTTTGCCATTCATCATGCCATTTTAGGAGTTGAAAAATCGTTTCCGAGCCCTGAAATGACATCAGTACATTACAAAAAAGCATGTTACCTGTTTCAAATACTGAATTGGACAATTTGCGACTGTTAAAATGATTTTTACATCTGGACCTAGGTTTTGCAGGTATGCACATAGGTAGTTCATGTGGTGAATTGCCGTAGGCATGTGTGGGGTCCACCTGCCCCCCACCTATTGCACCAAAGTCTACTACTGAAAACTGGCCATACAAGCAGTGTACTGTCGAAAAACTGTTTTTTCCTTAAAGAACTGCATCAGGAGCGTAACAAGGCTGCAACATCCTTGCCATATATACTTTGCTCCCTACACCGCCATCACTCGTGTGTACACAAAGCAATGCATTGTCCTTTCATGGCAAGCCCCTATCCGCTTACCACTCTCTATCTTCCTGGTTCTCTTCCAACCTGCTCCCTGCATCTTTTGCACATCACTTACACCCATCACATGCTCTCCACCGTCAGTTATATTCCTCACTCATAATGAGTCAACTTTCACAACACAAAATTCTTATCAGCACTCATTGCAGGAACACTGGAATGGCATATCTTTCACAGCCTCTTGTTCGCTATCCCATTCATCCACACACATTCCCAGCAGTTACAACACCCCTCACAGACTCAAGTTCAATTATTCACACCTCACACTCAAAATGCTATCACTAACCATGCAGTGCTTACCTTGTGTGTTATGTGATCAGGCACAACTCCTAAGATGCTCTGACTACTTGCCATCATCCTGTCAACACTAACCTCTCACTACACCAGTCTAACTTGCTCACGCCATGTAGTTGCATCTCTCGCCCATCTCTGTGTAACCCTGGTGCCTCGCACAGCATTATCAAGTCACTCACAACTTTTCTTTCACATCACAACCTGAAGCCACTCACATCTCAGCAACTTACAACACTCATTCACTTCTTCACATCAATTACAGCTCGCAACACTTATTAATTACCCAAGTCCTTCACTACACAACCCCTTAGCAATGTTATTCAATCAGTTGCAATATCCCTGGCAACATTCCTGGAGCCATTCACAGTACTCAAAACCCTCTACACCCACGCTCACTGCACTACTAAACTACACTCCTAACATAATCGATTTGCACTAGTTACCTGCAGTCACTCACAGCACCCACTCGGAACATCACTGACGGTTGAAAAGTCACTCACCTCCACCCATATATATCTCATATAATCATTCTAAGCCTATTTAAACCTAAGCTGTCTTTCACACATATCCAGGACCTCTTTAGGTATCACAACTCCTTGGCACTACATACCAAAGCACTCAAAATACTCCTGAACCACACAACGCAATTCATTCTCTTCTTACAGATTCCATGGGCGCTTACATCATTTGATCAAACCATGCACAATCAACAACTTCTACAGCTCTCAACCACAAGACCAACTCACACCGTCACTAAACTACAATACCCCCTTTACCGCTCACAAACCCGCTTAGAGGCTTACTTAAAAACACCTCACCGCAATATCTTCAGCAGCCTCATGCATACACAGTTACTCACTCAACACCAATCCTGCACTAATGGGTGCTAACCCCTACCCTTTGACTGTTGTACATATTCCATCACCAAAACTTCTTGATTGAAGTGCCAAAAATTGAAATGAAATACTCGAAGTGGGATTAAAAGGAGTGCAATAATATTAGTGCTTCTCTGAGTAATAACTTAAAACACCAGTAGTTTTAAGTTGCAGAACATGTATAAGGTAGTAATTGTGAAATTGCTCTGGAGTAACCTAACCATATCCTGAAGTCCTCACAGGTAAGGCTGGGTACATTTTCTGTGGTAACCTGGATTGAATTTCAAGCCAAGTTTCCTTTTCCTGTTTCTTGTTTTCGGTTCACGCAACACAGTAAACAGTTAAACGTATGCCATGGTGATCCATGAACTGCTAAGAGAATACCTGCCATCCCTCTGATCACAGTCTGTGACTGACCAGCAAGGACAGTGCTGATGTGAATGTCTTCTACAAGTCAAACAGGAGAGTCTTTCTTAAATTATAAATTGCTGCTTTCAGGCAATCACAATAGTTCTCTATAGTTAGACCCTTCTGATTAGGTGCTAGGTACCCATTTAGAGTAACAATGGGCAGCGCATGCCTCCATTGAATAGTTTGCGAGTGGTTTTCTTCTGTTCGGACTATGGATCCACTTTTCTTTTAATTTGGGGACAGTCATGAAGCAGTTGTTTGTGTTTTTTTGTAGCAATGATTTGCTCTGCAGACAACATGTAAAAATAAATTGTGGAATTCTTAACTTCCACAGTATGTCAAACAATGTTTACCAACTACTACATTAAATCATCTTAGAGTATTACATCCCTATCTTGAAATCCTCATGGAGTAATACAACCAGATCCCATCTTGAGGTAGTACATCCCCACTATGAAGTAATTATCGACTAATACAGCCCTATTCTAAATTTATCCTAGGATCATCCTTGAGTAACGCAGCCGCATTTTTATGAAATCACAAGATCATTCAGTAATAATACAGCTTCATCCTAAAATACTCCTAGGATCATCCTGGAGTAATCTACCATAATCCTGGGATCATCCTGCAGTAGTAAATGATCATCACCTATTTTCCACTGAAGTCATCAGGAACTAATCCTGGATTAGTTTCCCTGATGGCTCTAGAGCAGGCCTGCTCTAGAGTCATCTCATTTAAATATTTTTCCCTATAGGCATACTTCAGGATGGCTTGGGATGACTTCCCCAGATAATTGCAGGAATAGCCTGGCTGAAGTCATCTGATGGCTTCAGAATGACTCCGGGATGATCTTCCTTTTTCACTTAGGAATGAAGTACTTTGCGAGTATCTTTCTGCAATGAAAACTATGGATAAGAGGTTCAACCCTAAAAAGAACATAGTCTTAGAATGACATAAATTGTTACAATACAACAATCACAACTTCCTGGTGAACCAATTGACAATTTCGTGGCAGCATTGTGAAAGCTTCCAACAATGTGTTATTACCGGTAATTCAAAGACGAAATTATACATGACCAACTGTAAACGATTTGCGGTATGACAAAATGGCAGAGAGCATATTTTGGGTTGTATGTCGGAACAATGAGTTCCTCAACCCCGCATACCTCGAGTTCTGTATAACGACTGCATCTTAATCACGCATTACTTGACCACGCATGACTTTACCACGATTTTTCGCTGTAAAGGCATGCATGGTAAAGGGGTATGCGTGGCTAAGGTTACTACCCCCCTCCTGAGCCCTACAAACGACCCGCCCTCCCTTAATCCCTAAAAACTACCCCAAAAAATACAGGAACCCCCCTGAAAACTACACCGAACCCCCCCACCCCTGAAAACAATCCCGAACCCCCACCCCTGAAAACTACCCCAAACACCCACCACCCCTGAAAACTACCCCAACCCCCTCCACCCTTTAAAACTACCAAACCCCCCACCCCTAAAAACTACACCGAACTCCCACCCCTAAAAACTAGGCTGCACCCCCACCACCCCTTAAAACTACCCCAACCCCCACCACTCTTAAACACTATCCTGAGCCCCCACCACCCCTGAAAACTATCCAAACCCCCACCACCCCATAAAACTACCCCGAACCCCCACTATCCCTTAAAACTTCCCCGAACCCCCACCACCCCCTAAACCGACCCCAAATCCCCACCTTCCCTTAAAAACTACCCCAAACCCCCACCACCCCATGAAACTATCTCGAACCCCCACCACGCCAGGAAACTACCACAAACCCCCCAGCCCCACTTACCTGTCCGTTTCCGCTTTCCGACACTCCTCTTTCCCCACCTATTCCGAACACTAGAACGCATTTACCTTAACCATGCATGTGCGTGGTTACGGTAAAGTCGTTGTTCGGGCGAGCGTGGTTACGCTTGCAAGCTCCAGTCTTGTTGTTCCGTATGTTTCTAAATCACGATAAGTACTCCTTGAATGCGTGGGTGGAGACCACGTTTATTCTACTATAGACCCTGATAAGGTACCAATGGGAAATCCTATTGTGAAGAGACCCACTAGGGAGTGGGGAAGGAAACAATTCCTTTTGTTTTAAATACCCTCACGCACCCTTGTGGTGTCATGCTTCATCATTGGGTCACCCTGATGCCTAAAAGTCAGGGTGGGCTCAACCGTATTTCTGGGAGCTCTTGGAGATAATAGGACATGGGGGAATTAAAGATTTAAAAAACGCAGGCAGATCCCAGTATCCCTTTATTTTTGGATCTGCTAGGGTTATTAAAAGCGTAAAAAGGGGGGGGCCAATGGGAGTATTTATGGTCCTATGACACTAATGCCAACATATTTCAGTCCTATATGGGACTAAATAGGTCCTGGACTTTCTTCTGGGCAACAACCCACCCTCCCTGGAAAATGCAGAAGAAGATTCCCTATGCTCCTGTTTATATAAGGGCAGGTGGCTGCACCTTATTATTTATAAAAAGATCATTTATCTTTTTTAATTCCTCTTTTCACTCCATCTGTGAATACAAACACAAAGAAGAAAGAAAATCATAGTGTATCATTCATTGAATACATATAGATGCTTCCCAAGTGTGATGTGCTTACCGATGCACCTGTGTTGTCAACACGGTGTGAAAAACACATCCTCAATCATCCCTACTTGGTATGTGATTGTGACACTTGTTTAATTTTACCACACTCACATAGGTGGCAAAATATGTTGTTGTGGCGATCATTGTCGCATACTGTCATTATCCACATTCTTGTGCGTGCATAATCAAAGTGAAGTCAACCCATGTCACTCACACTCAACAGCCCCATGCTGCTATCAGTCGCCGTGTTTAGCCATTCTTACTACTCATTCACTTTGTATCCCTTACCCCGCTGCGGGAGAGAAAACTCATCTCCAGGCACCTCACGGCTTCAAGGGGTAGCCCTGTAGTCACACAATGCGTGGCGATAACAAATGCCCAACAGGGAAAACATAAAACAAAAACAAAACAAATACGAGGGTTTAAAGACACCAGCAATGCACATGTCATGGCGGACGCGCACATACCTGTGTTAAAGTAAGTTGTGACCCATGGCCACCGCTACTTACAACATCAAGGGTCCTGCCCCGCTGTGGAACCTACTCGGTGCGGGTCCCGGGCTTTTGCTCGGAACAACCGGAGGAAGAAGTTTAAATGTACCTCCTGAGCGGGGGGAAGCTGATCACTCCGTCTACTGGGTGCGGTCAAAATCGCGCGTCATGAGTGGGACGTATGCGAATAGCGTCATACGTATCGGATGGATGCTGGGAACTGTGGTTCCTGCCCTCAGCTCTCGTCCCAATCGTAAGTGCCACAATTGTCAAAAGTGAATGTAAAAATAAAAATAAAATTTAAAGCGGCACATAAAAATAAAAGGGGCACATAAATACATGCTCTGCCACACGCCATAGGATGGGATTCTTAATTATTGTTACCGCCTGCCGACCTAGAGTCATATTTCTTTCCGTTATTCTTGTGATGCCCTGGTAAAAGGGCAAGCAATCTGTAGCGCTATATCCTGTAATTTTTATGGACCAGTACTGATCGTGAATGCCTGTAGAAATACAAGGTTGAACATTTAAATTAGGGCAAGTAAAGTAATTCTGCTCTTCTACTCAAAAATAATAACGATGTTTATGCGCCGTGCTGTTTTGTTACTAATTGAACCTTACACAGGGTGCGAGCTGGATCAGTGGTATGTGTACTGCATCACACTCATACTGATGAACTGCGAATTGTAGTGTATTTCAAGATGTGAAGTACTGGAGTAATCTTTTATTAAGTTGGTTCCAAGGAATGGAATCGTTGAGTCCAGTTATATGGGTCTTCAATCGGGAGACCCATCGTTGTTCTTGCTCTAACAGTCTATTAGTAAGGTTACTAGTGCCACTCACTTTCTCAATGACCCTCCATTTGATGTCTGTGTCACTGTGCTTTTTTATTAGATAGTGGGCAGTAAGTTTGGTTGCCACGATTGCCCGCCTAATTGTGCTTCTGTGCTAGCTTATCCGTATTTTTATTTTCCTGCTGGTCATGCCCACATACATCAACTGGCATGGGCACATGATAACATACACCATGCTGTCACTATAACAATTAGTATGCGACCGTTGTTCCCACGGATATGTCATACCAAGATCAATTTGTTTGGTGTGTTCTGTCAGTGGACACACCACACATGACCCACATGGATAGTGACATGTAACTGCTGGGTTGTTCCAAAGTGTGAGTTGGTTAGGAGTCTTTGGTCTATGTGTGTTAGTTAGTGTGTATAAGTGTGTTTCTTAGACTCGTATTACCCCTAAACGAAAACATCGGTTTCTCAAATGTGAGTTTGTTTGATGTTAAAACCGACCATTGTTTGTTGTTGATTCGTGCAAGAATCAAGGCATTTAACATCTTTCCTAACACCCGAAGGAGCTTAGCAATTTGTGTGCATGCTGTTTGGTCTAGTTTCTGTCTCAGCTGTATTCCAGAGGTTGATGGGAAATCAGTTCAGGGATATGCCTGGTGTAGCATACTTTCAAGACGATATCCTGGTTTATGGCAAGAATCAGGATGAACATGATTTGAGGCTCAAAAATGTGTTGCAAATAATCAAAAGGAGTGGGAGGAATCACACACCCTACAGGGTTGCAATGTTGTATGCACGTTCTCGGGTAGACACTGGGCAATCACGGGTTTATATGCAGCGATCCGAGCAGACACCAGTGTTCCCCTTAGCGCCCTCAGAGACACTTGAGTGGAGAATATTGGAACCCCTATCTCCCACGCTGACTGGGCTAAACTTCTGGTGAGTGTCACTCGAATTTCCTGTAATGCACGTTTCAAATTGATTAATTTCTACTACCTTCAAAGAGCGTACCTCACCCCTGTAAAGATCAACAAATTCCTTACAGGAAAGGCTGGATTAACCCCAGATGTGGCCTGGTGTGGGCGGATATATACTATATGGTGTAGAGCTGCCCTCACCTGGGGGAGTTTTGGATGGGAGCAGTAGCCGTGGTGAATGAGTACATGGAACGTACATTGCCCACTATGCCTGTGGCCTGTCAGCTGGGACTGTTGTCGAGACCGGCTGAACACAAGGTTACTACAAAGTTTATAGAACTTGCCCTGATACTGGCGAAGCAGCAAATGACACTTGATCGGAAAAGTATGCAGGGTCCACAGGTCTTCAAATGGAGGGTGGAGTTGCTGAGATGGGTGGACTATGAGGGAGGAAATTTGCTCAGAGAGGCCAAGAGGAGTCACTCTTCGTTGGAGATGGCCCACGTCTTGGATATATTGCGTGAGGAGCTGTGACCTGAGGAGGGCGGAGTCGGTGGATGCCTCCCCTCCTACCAGCCCGGGATGCTAATGGGTTGTAGAGGCTTTCCCTTGCCTCCTTCTTATTTCCATTACTTGATCCTGCTGTTTCTTTCTGCGGAATCACTGCATAGTTGTTATCCATGGTGTGAGTGGGGCAGATGTTTTCCTCAGACAAAACTATGGGGTGAAGGATGTTGGGATGGTTGTGCTGATTTTTTTTATGCTTTGTGATCGTTACTTGGGCTGCATCACCTGCTCAGCTTTGCACTACTACCGATTCTTCTTGGGTGAACGGAACTTTGGTCCGCTCATATACTGCTGTAATATGACCTTCAAGAAAACTGTAAATAAAATATGCCATCAAAGGGAACAGTGGTGTAGCAAAAGTGCCAAAGGCCCAAGCAAGGTCAACTGGCCACCCACCCATCCATCCAATGTTTTCACAGTAAAAAAACAATGTTTGTAGTCCTGTGGGACCCATGTTTTTGTAGTAAAAAAACTATATTTGTGGTCCTGTGGGGCCTCTGTGCCCTGGTGCCACTGCAACTCCTACATCATTGATAGCTTTGCCCCTATACATCAATTATTGATGATGTGTAGAGAGGCGGGACAGGGTTAAGAGTACTTATTTCTCTACGCTGGATGGCCCCTTTCCATCTGTGATTACGTATTGCCTCCTTTTCCCTTCATTGGTCAATTACTTTAAGGGACTCGGGTAACAAGAAGGGACCCTGAAGCAGCGGCCAGGTGGCCCCACCTTCCTTTCACAATGACAATGGCTGGCTGAATGCAACCTGTTGAGAAAGCGGTTCTCTTGAACAGCCAGGTTGAATTTCAAGTATCTAAAACACCTTCAAACGATAATCATTATCGTGAAAGCGAATCCACTGAAATTGAAATGTAAACAGGTTATACAACAATAATTAAACACAACAGTGTTATATTACCTATGCATTCAAATTGCACTTTTCGGGTGTCATGCTACACCAACTCAGATAAGTATGTATCTGTAGTGTTCCAGATCCGAAAGAAAGAGGATCATTTGACAAGTTTATTTACAGGAGACTTCAGTTTCCAGGAAGGCTGATTGTTGCACTGCTTTGAGCCAAATCTCACCTGATCCTATAACATCAACACCAGCCGCTCACAGCAAATGTTTGAGTTTATCCGGCAGAGAACCCTATAGCGGTGGGTGGAGATAGCTGACTGCACTAGATATCAATTGTGTCATGCATAATAAGAAATTATTTGTGGGCCATTAAAGCAGCATCACAATACGTGACCACAATATCTTATATGTTTACTTCCCTTCTTTACATACTATAAAGAAAAGTGTACGACAATGTCAGATGACACTAACCTTTGTGCTCAGGATCCAAGAAGAGTGACACACTTAAATGGGGAAGAGGAATAGGATAGGAGAGAAAACAGAGACACGTTACTCCACCGTTCTGACTCCTCACTTCTGTTGAACAAGGGTGTCAGCAGGATGTAGTGAATATCTATCAGACAAAGAGCGACCTTAAGTACCTAGCTTATAGTAGGTTCTGTGCTTAACTGTAACGGTGAATGTATATACCTTAACAATATCTCTGTGTAACCAACTCTTTGTACTTTGATGTGGAACTTGTAATTCCTGAAAATTAAATGCACAAAGAAGGAGTACCTCAAATATACATACACTAGCACTTCTAGCCATGACTTGAATAACTACCTCCAGTATCGTCACTGTACACTCTCTTGTGGAAGATGAGTTATGGTTTCTACTTGACTTCAGTTCTGTAGAGCTGCAAGGTGACCCACAATGTTAAGATGCTGTTCTTCCTTAATCTTGCCAATTTATGTATGCATAATAGAACTCCAATGCAGTTTGCGTGACATTCACATACACAGGTACAATATAATTAAGGCTTCCAGTTTTCCGTGTATACTGATTTTTTCAGGTAAATACAGACAGAAAACAATTTGTTTTCTGTCTGTATTTATTTTTAAAAGCGGATAAATACGGAAAATGGTGCTTGTTGTGAGAGACTCTCCACGCTGTCGTTCATGAATTCCAGGCAACAGCTGAACAGATATACAGCGTGGAAAGCTGCGTAAATTTTACCAATCACAAAAAAAACAACATAGCACCTTCAGAGTTATCTAACTATCGGCCTATCTCCCTCCTCCCCCTTATGAGCAAACTCATGGAGGGACATGTTAATAGGCAGCTCATGAAATTTGTGGAGGCGCAGCAATGTTTGGATTCTTCCCAATTTGGATTCCGACCCAAACACTCTACCGAAAGGGCCCTGCTTGGTGTCACAGATGCTATTAAACTAGCCTTGGATAAGGACAAAGCTGTAGCCCTGGTGCTGCTGGACGTGTCCGCAGCTTTTGATACTGTGGCACATCAGAAACTGCTACAAAGATTAATGGAAATCAGCATAGCGGGGTCTGCCCTTCAGTGGTTCTCAACAGTGGCGTAACGAAACTTGAGGGGGCCCCCCTGCAAAGTACATGGAGGGGGCCCCCCATTCTCCTCGCCCTCAGGCCAGCGACCCGCCATACTGCAGGGGCTCACCCCAGCCATAAAAAAAGGATTCTGGTTCCTCTATTGGTCACATCCGCCCTCTCATCGAGCGATTTACATACATCAGTAAATGCTGCTGCGCCCTCCAGCAAAGTTACATAACACTGCCTCCAGAAGGCCCACCAAACACATCCTCCTACTTGATGAGCCACCTTCAAGCGAAGCCCTCTCAGTTAACCACCTCCAAACTCAGATCACTTCCGTCGTGCCTGCTACTAACTCATCCATTACACTCTACCCTCACCCCTATGAAACCCGCAATTATGCTTTTCTGCCCGCCTTTAAAACCACCCCTCGGATGTCACTGCAAACCTGTGACCGCCGCCTACTGCTCCCCTGTCCATCACCCACAGAAAGACTGATGACCGGTCACCATCTAACCACTGCCTATCAGTAAAGACAGAGCCTTTCAGCTGCTGGCCTCCCCAATGCCACTATGGAAGTTTTAAAAATGTTGAACAATCTCTGCAACTGACCACCTCAAAACAGTTCTTTCTGCTAGCCTATATGGCATCAAAGCCGTTCCTGCTACTTTTCATCCTCTGCATGATGCACACAATAATATCAAATGTACAAAGGGTCAGATTTTTGTTTCCTCACGCCAACATTAATTTACACTATGTACCCCACTAAACCATACCTGCTGTCAAAGGCAAACCAGATCCCATATGTAGCACCAGTCAACAAGTACCCCAAGGACAAACACCAGAGAGAATGAGCGATTCATGAATTAAACCTACAATGACAACGTAGCATTTCCCCACCAACTGTCAGCCCAGCGAAGTCTGCAACCGCACAGTAGCCATCAACACCAGCAACGTCTAAAGCGCATTTCCACATCCTTTCTTTGGCAGCTCCTGATACATATACGTATGCCTTCTGGGCGCCATCTACCACAGACCACAGCATTCTTTGTGTCCCTAAGACTAACTGAATGCTGTCGGTGAACGCTTCTCTTCCCCCTTCCTTACTAATAACTAATGGAGGATAACGAAAAAAAAATATAGTATTTTCTTATGCAAATAGCGTATCAAGCACTTGCTGCCCGCAGTCCTCGCCAGATCCACCCAAATCAATATTCTGCTATCGCACCATCCTGTCACCCCTATTATTATCTGAAGATATTTTTTTATCCCTTCCTTGAACTGGGAAAAGCAATACTTTGCACAAAAACAAGTCCCTTTAAAACCTTTGCTACTTACAGACTCGCAAAGCACTTCCTTGTTTTACTAACTGTTGTAAAGCAAACGGATAACTCATTCTAGGATTGGGATTATTGTTTAGAGGTGTGGAAGTTAATACTGAGACAAAGGATGATTTTTTGCATACACTCGTTCTTCCCTGCATGCGCACACAAAGCAACATTACAATTTAGCTAAACAAATTGTTCAGAAATGTACCGGAAGGTAAAGAAACAGCCCAAATAATTTTTACAAAGAAAAATAGACAATCGTCAACTTTATACCCCATGACATAAAAGCCTTAGCGTGCACAGCTTGCTCAAATCCACGCTAACTAATTCTACCAAACTGAGCACATTTGAACATCTCATAATTCCATGCCACACAATTCAACTATAAATAATTTAACCCTACATTCCATACCACATAATTACAATCCTAAAAATGAAAAAACATATATTTCTACTTCACTCCATACCACATAAGTCCACATCACATAATAACATTCCACACAACTTAATAGCACTCCAAACCACATAATTACACTCCACACAACAAAATTTAAGTATACATAATTCCACTTCAACCTATATAATTATACGTCACACAACATATTTACACTCGACTTTAAAACACAGAATTACCCTCCACAAAATACAACTCTGCAACATGCTACATAATTCCACTCCGCACAATTATACACCACACCATGCCACATAATTCCACACGTCTCACAATTCCACAATTCATCCCCACACAATTCATCACACATAATTACTCCACATAATACCACTCAGCACCACATAATTAACCTCCACATAATTATGCTCTCATCCATATTGCATAAATACACTCCACATAAATCTAGTCTATGCCACGTAGCAACATTCCACATACACTCGTTCTTTCCTGCATACGCACAAAAAGAAACATCACAATTTAGCTTAACAAATTGTTCAGAAATGTACCGGAAGGTAAAGAAACAGCCCAAATTATTTTTACAAAGAAAAATAGACAATCGTCAACTTTATACCCCATGACATAAAAGCCTTAGCGTGCACAGCTTGCTCAAATCCACGCTACCTAATTCTACCAAACTCAGCACATTTGAACCTCTCATAATTCCCTGCCACACTATTCAACTATAAATAATTTAACCCTACATTCCATACCACATAATTACAATCCTAAATATGAAAAAACATATATTTCTACTTCACTCCATACCTCATAATTCCACATCACATAATAACATTCCACACAACTTAATAGCATTCCAAACCACATAATTACACTCCACACTACACAATTCAAGTACACATAATTCCACTTCAACCTATATAATTATACGTCATACAACATATTTACACGCAACTCCAAAACACAGAATTACCCTCCACAAAATACAACTCTGCAAAATGCTACATAATTCCACGCCGCACAATTATACACCACACCATGCCACATAATTCCACACGTCACAATTCCACAATTCATCCCCACACAATTCATCACACATAATTACTCCACATAATACCACTCAGCACCACATAATTAACCTCCACATAATTATGCTCTCATCCATATTGCATAAATACACTCCACATAAATCCAGTCTGTCACGTAGCAACATTCCACATAACTACACTTCACACCATGCCTCATAATACCACTCAACATAATTTTCACCCAGCAGCGAACACTTCCACGTCACACATTTCAACTCTACACATTTCCATTCCACACCACATAATTCAACAACAAACTACATAATTCAAACCAACAACCGAATTACATAACACACCACATACATCCAATCTACACCACAAAATTCCACATCATGCTATAATATTTAACAGCACACCACATAAGTAAACTCCACTACATACTACTCCACAATGCAAAATACCATTCCAGATAATCTCATTCCAAGACACACAATCCCACTCCATGACACACAATCCCACTCCACATAATTCCAGTACACTCAATACCACACAATTCCTATCCACATAATTACATTATTTCGCTACACAGATCCAATCCACACAATACAATTCCACAACTAACAATTCCAATCCAAACCACATATGTCCACTTGACACCACACACATTCACTCCACTCCAAGCAGAAAACACATAGGTAAAATACACTGTCCTTTACAATATCAATAGCTCTAACTCTCACAAATGCGAGACCAATTGCATTGCAAATGCTTGTTTACCTTCCAATGCGACCGAGCAGATCCTGTTCATTTTTTTTTTTTTATTTATTATATGGAGTTTTATATAGCTCGAACTTGACCCATATCGGGTATCATAGCGCTTTACATGAGCACCAGTTGCGTTACATGAGGACACATTCATATTTGTTAGGCACAGGTAGATTAAGTGATTTGCCCAGAATCACAGGATGTTCAGCGTCATTGTTGAAACTCTAACCCAGTTCCCCAGATTCGAGGTCGACCGCCCTAGCCGTTAGGCCAACTCCTCTCTCAAGTATGAGTAAGAATAGGCATAAGAAGGGCTAAGCAGAAGAGCTGAAGTATTTAGATGTAAAAGTAGTGGAAGGTAGGTTCAAGTAGGAGTATGCAGGAGTAAGAGTGCAAGTAGGAGTAGGTAGGACTAAGTTAATGGTAATAAGGGCATTGGTAAATACGGTAGCAAAAGTAAGAAAATAGCAGTTAGAAGACGTAATAGGAGTAAGAGGAGAAATGAGTAAGAGCAGGAGGAAATAGGCGTAATAAATTGTAAGTGGAAGCAAGAGTATGTTGGAATAATAAAACGTAAGAGTGGGAACAAATATGAGGTGTAAGAGAAAGGTAAAATTAAGAGGTTACGTAGCACAGTAAGAGGAAGTATGCAACATATGAGTAGAAACAAAAATCAGCAGTAGGCATAAGTAGGAAAAGTTAGTAAATCAAGTGCAAGATTAATGAAAGTAAGATTGAAAGAGACCAAGATGAGAAAAGAAAGACGAAGACAGCAAATCCTTCCATATTCTTCTACGACTCCAGTGCTAACAAAGCATGACATGCTTTTCATTTTATCAGATGAAGAGCAAGGACCTTCCATTAAGCGCTATTGTAACACGCTTCAGTTGGTAACTTGCGTGCAGCTGAAATAGGTACAATTTATGTGTTTGATAGCGCTCACAAACAGCATAAGCGTGTTTCTTGGCACTATTTCAACAAAAGTTAACACTATGCCACTGGCAGAGGTGCAATTTGTTTTATTAATGGGTTGCACGCAGACCGGTCTCTGTGACGTGCTGTTCGACGAAAAAGTGCAAGAAAAGACTTCTTAATGCCACGTGAGCAGCACTTCAGAACTGTTTGGATAAAGCTTAGCCGATGCCCGGGAGCCGAATAGTGATTTTTGTGTGTCTCTGGTGCCCAGTAGCAGTGCGTTTACCCCGAGGGCCACATTTGGCATGTTCTGATTTGAACTCACCATTATAGAGAGAATGTAATACTAGGTCATTTATTGTCACATGCAACAAGGGTTGTCAATCCCGGCCCCCTTTCTCTGTAGTCCCCGGCACCTGTTTAAAGGTGGACAGGAAGGAGCCCTCTCTCCTTCCAGCACAGCAAGCAATACCACAGAACAGCGCCAAGACCAACACAAACGGCTCCCGGTAGCTCAGCTCATGTGCCCCGGTAGATGTGAGGCTGTGAGCTGATGAGTAAGAGGTTTAGGAGCAGGGTGAGGAGCTGGCAGCCTACACCAGGGTGGAGCAACAGCACCGAGGCGTCTACAGCAACAGGGGACGGGTCTCCTCAGCTCCGAAGTGTGAGGCCAGCACGTGGGAGCCATGCAGCGGCAGCCAATGCTTGTGAAGCAAGTAATCAAGCATTGGCAAAGGTAAAATAAAACCAAGCCAGTGCCAACTAACACGAAGGGTGGGACGGGGAATGGTAAAATTGGGGGCAGGAGGCAGGCCCGGCTCCAGGAATTTTTATTTGGGTGGGCCAAGGGTACATTCGGGTGGGCCACTGCTGGCCCAATTTATCGCTTATATATCTAGCCAGGCCTGCTTCTGGGCCCTCCTTTATCTCTCCTTACTCTTACAAGGCACAGTAAAACGCACTCTTTTCAAAGTCTCTTTCTAAATGTTATCACTCTCAAAAAGTGCTTTTCTTCCATGCAATGTCCCTTTGATGGGAGGAGGAAGTTTCTAAGGTGGGAGTATCAAGCAAGTGACACTACCCGGGCTTCCTCTGTGCGAGCCTTCAGGGAGAAACCCTCTTCATTACTACCTCCACCTGACCTCTGACTCTGCAGCGCACTCTCTTACAGGCTTGATTATCCACTTTTCTACCACCCCTCTCCATCACACCTTATCTCACACCTGACCTTGGGCCCTAGCCCCATATCAGCCACCATTCAGTTCCACTTTCACTATCCCCAGTAAAAAACAATAGTAAAATCACCTTCAAACTTGAAACATTGAATATAGCAGTAAAAATAATTAGCATGCATGATAAAGTATGCTCCACAGTTGTCCTAATCACCTGACTGTTAATTAAATAAATGAAAACAGAAAGGCCATGACAGGGCCGGCTTTATTGCTGGTGCAAACGTCTGTTTGACCTCTTTTTTGACCTCTTTCTCTGTAGATAGCTTAACTACCACCCTCCAACAGTACCCTTCATCTCTCCATTGCCACTCCCTCTCATGGCCACCTCCTCAGACTCCCTAACTACCACCCTCCACCAGTGTCCCCCATCTTTCTGTATCTCCCCCACACCCCATGACCTCCTCCTCAGATTCCCTCACTGCCACCCTCCACCAGCACCCCTCATAGCTTCGTATTTCCCCCCACTCCATGACCTCCTCCCCGGATTCCCTGCCACCCTCCACCAGTGCCCCTCATCTCTCTGTAGTTCCCCCCCCATGACCCCCTCATCAGATTCCTTCACTGCCACCCTCCACTAGTGCCCCTCATCTCTCTATAGTTCCCCCACCCCATGACCTCCTCCTTGGCTTCCCTCACTGCCATCCTTCACTAGTGCCTCGCATTTCTCTGTAGCCCCACCACCCCATGACCTCCTCCTCAGATTCCCTCACTGCTCCCTCAACCAGCGCAGTGCCCCTCAGCTCTCTGTAGTTCCCCCACCTCATGACCTCCTCCTCTGCTTCCCTCACTGCCAACCTCCACTAGTGCCCCTCATTTCTACATAGCCCCCCCACCCCATGACCTCCTCCTCAGATTCCCTCACTGCTCCCTCCACCAGCGCCCCTCATCTCTCTGTAGTTCCCCCACACCCCATGACCTCCTCCTCAGATTTCTTCACTGCCGCCCTTCACCAGTACCCCTCATCTCTCTGTAGTTCCCCTCCACCCTGTGACCTCCTCCTCGGATTCCCTCACTGCCACCCTCCACTAGTGCCCCTCATCTCTCTGCTGTTCCCCCCACCCCGTGACCACCTCCTCTGACTCCCTCACTGCCACCCTCCACCAGTGCTCCTCATCTCACTGTAGCTCCCCACCCCATTACCTCTTCCTCGTTTTCCCTCAATGCCACCCTCCACTAGTGCCCCTCATCTTTCCGCAGCTCCACCCCCACTCCAGGACCTCCTCCTCGGCTTCCCTCACTGCCACTCTCCACTAGTGCCCCTCATCTCTCTGTAGTTCCACCCACCCCGTTGACCTCCTCTGACTCCCTCACTGCCACCCTCCACCAGCGCCCCGCATCTCTCCGTAGCTCCCCACCCCATGACCTCTTCCTCGGATTCCCTCACTGCCACCCTCCACTTGTGCCCCTCATCTCTCCATTGCCCCTCTCTCATATCCATTCCATTTGTTGTACAGCGCTACTCATATGAGTGTAGGGTGTCACAGTACTTTACATAACAGCACGCATTATACAGAGACAATAAATCAGTCTATGGGGAATGTCACATAAGCCAATGAGGATTACAAGGTGTAGAAATCACGTCATCCATACTGGTGGGCAATATATTTTACGGGGGTTTGGACTGGAGAAGCACAAACTCAGGATTTAAAGAGTACTCCAGTGGTTGGGGGTCAGCTTTACTGATTAAAATGTATAACTGCCCAAACAAACTCTTTTTGGCAACATTAGAATAATGAAGGAATGGAGAAGTTCTAACTATATCACAATACAAAAAAGCGAAGTTTGTATGCAGCTCTTTAAAGACAGTTCATAGGTCACTGTCCTATGTTAGGACAGTAACTTCTGAACTGCAAGTAACACAAGGATATCTGTGACAGAGGTAGCAACCCACTGAGCTATTCCCATCAAATTCAGTTTATCAGCACTTAAAAACTACCAACAGACAAATGGTTACTCTGCAGCAGGATCGTAAATCACCAGTTATCTGCACAGTTTTTATTGTAGTTGTACATCGGTGGCAGATTCACTGGGAGGGCCATGGCTCATGTTTGGGTGGGCCTGGCCCACCCGGCCCACCCCATCCTCTAGAACCGGGCCTGGCAGGAGGTAACATATCCTGCACTTGTTAGTGGTGTGAGACAAAGAAAAGGGTCAGCGACAGGAGGATATTTACAGCTGGGACTAATTAAAGTCCCAGATAACCTATCTGTAGAAATGTAAATGCTGCATTTTAAAACATATCAGGCATTTGTTATCAACCCACAACATAGCATGTTTTTTGAAGGAGCTCACAATGAAAACTCACAATTAAAACTGCTAGACTTACCGACAACGCTGCAGAATGTGATCTGTCCTGCTCCTTACAAGTCTCACCTCTCTCCCTGAAAGCCCCGGTGTTTCTGAAGAGTGCGGGGCCCCATCCTTTTTCCGGCCGGCTCTGACTGAAGAGAAACAATGTAACTTGTTACTTTGTTTCTCTTCAGTCCTGCCCTGGGTCAGCGCGAGGAGCTCTGAGCAGGCTGCAGACTGCACCTGCTTTCTAGAGCAAGCATTTCTCTTCCAGCTCTTTACCGAAGAGCTGAGGGGGCCCCCTTCACCTAACCGAAGACTGGGGGCCCCCCCGCACCGCGGGGGCTGCGGGGGCGTTTGTTACGCCCCTGGTTCTCAAGTTTTTTGGAACAACGCACTCAAACGGTGAAACTGGAAAATTTCCACTCCAGAGAAAAACCACTGAACAAAGGAGGGCCCTAGGGATCGTGCCTTAGCCAGACGCTATTTAATATATACATGGCACCCCTGGCAAAGATCAACAGAGACCATAATTTTGTACCTTTTTCATACGCGGATGATACGCAACTGCTATTTCCATTTGATAACAATTCAGAGGTTACTAAACAAAAGTTTGCCGCAGGTATGCTTGCAATCTCTAATTGGATGACAAAGAATTTCCTCCAGTCAAATGCCAACAAGACTGAAATTCTCCTATTTGGTAAAGCTCAACTTCTTTGGGCCCCAGAGTGGTGGCCGATAGAGTTAGGCCTCGCTCCTGTACCCACTTGCAAGGCAAAAACACATAGGAGTGTACATAGACCTCTCGCTCACCATGAAGGAGCAGGCGACAGCCTTATCAGGTAGCTGGTTTGGTTTACTAAAACTCCTACGGAGAGTGTTCGATCCTCTCCCTTGATCGGCACGCAAGACCCTGCTTCAAGCTTTGGTGGTTAGTAGATTGGACTATTGTAATGCTCTACTGGGTGCAGCGAACGAGGGAACACTAAATAGGCGCCAGGTGGTTCAGCATACGGCAGCGCGTTTGGCCTTGAATCAACCATCGAGAACTCCCTCTTTGCCACTACTATAAAGCTTACATTGGCTTCCAATTCGTAGCTGAATAAAGTTTAAAATATTCTGTCTGACTCACAAAACCCTCTATGCAAGCAGCCCTAGCTACATGACCGACTGTCTTGTCCCTTACCACCCAAACAGAAAGGCGCTGCTTCCGGAACCCCGGGTTAACAAGATACATACTGGCAGCAGAACCTTTGCCTATGTAGCACCTCGTCTGTGGAATAAACTTCCCATGGCACTAAGGGTGTGTCTGGATTTGTCTAAATTCAAAAGATTACTGAAAACTGAGTTTTTCAGTCAGACTAGCTCTCCACCCTCGCATGTTATGCTCTGTAGATAGCGCGGAGATACCCCTGTAGGGGTGAATTCCAGCGCTCTATAAATACCTTATTCATTCATTATTCATTCAGCATGGAGAGTTAAAAAACAGAATGAGAGTTCTTTAAATACAGGCATATGTTAACATATATTTGTAGTTTAACGCTAATGTGTACCTGTGAGTGTAGTGTTTTGTTACACATGTCTGCTTAATTTGCTAAATCGTGACAGTCATCCAGATATAAGTGGACATTCAAAAGTTAAATAAACATGGAGATACACCCTTTTACAGCACCATTTGTTCTCAAAACACAAAATAAATATGGATAAATGTCAATAAGTTGGCCAAAAAATAAATATGGATAAATAAAGACGGAAATTAAAAATAAAAAAATACCATAAACCAGGAGCCCTAAACATAATCCAGTATAAGAATCTTTCCTGTTCCTTCACAGGTTAACCATTGTAAATGGTAACCAATTAAAGTCTTAGAAGACTTCATATAAATGTTTAAGAAATAGCTCAAGGTTAGATTTCAGCAGCAACCCAACTCTAGCATTACATATAACATGTATTAGTCCATCATTATGGGGGCTTTGATGATGAATTTGCATGGCATCCCATTTTTTAGTAGTCTATTAGACCCAAAGACTAATATTTGTCTGGTTAGCAGTACCCTCACCAACTTTTATACTTTCCTCAGCATGTAACATTTATTGGCATTAAAACTCTATCTTTGAATATGTTGTCTCTAGCATTACATATGTGTTATGTCGTTCACTACCTTCAATGATGGACCTTGCTGCGTTTAGACATCATACACTTTCATCTGCATTATGCCATCACATTTCCTGTGGCCCAGTTAGTGACATAACCCCACTTTCTTGAGTTGTGTCAGGGTTGTTGTGGTGCTGAATAGTTGCATTTCTAGTCAAACCGTTAATTGGAGGTGAATCCATTGTTTGCTTTATGCTCATCTTATGGCAGCTCTACTATCAATACTCAGAGATTATTATTAATAATGAATTTTTTGCACTTACATCTCCCCACCACACACTGATCTTATGGACACCTCACAAGTTTAGGTAGTCAGTCTAGGTAATGAGGTTTAGGACCCTGGTTGGCTAAATAGAGAGAGTAAAAAATCTCAAACACAAATGAGGCCTGGAATGTTCCCCTTATATCTTTAACCTTATGGACTGTTGATGAGAATAAAGATATGGGGTCAGTCAGTAAATAGGTTCTTCTGTTCCTTCATCCAAACAGGAGAATTTCTGGCACCTCATGAAACTGAAACATGTGGCACTGCTCACAGGTGAACACCCACTGGTAGGGCTCCTCCTTTCACCTTGAGTACCTGTTGTTCATAATGAACAGATTATTCACCTCAAGCTAAAAAAAAGCCTTTTAACAACCTCACGAAATGCATAAAATGGAAGTGTCTCTATTATCGAGATGAAAGGTTATTGAGGCTGTGACTATAATTTCTGAGAATAAAGTGGCTGGTACTCATTTTGCAGTGTCTGCCAAACTGAATGTCCTCCTGCATGATTTACAGATTGGTGGATCTTAAGTATGTCAGAGACTACTCTGGCCCTCTGTGAGGCCTTCGGAGGTTTGGTCATTCGACTGCCTGCCCCATTTAGAGTGTGCGGTGAAATGGCCAGTTTTTACTCTCCCTCACTGCCATTAAAAATGTGGTGGAAATGGACAGTAACGTTTTTAGGTGGGGTTGAAAGCCACTAAACCACCAGGGTTTGATTTTTTGTTTGGGGAGGAAGCCCTTGGGCAAGGGTTCTCCCCTGGGGGGAGGGGGAGGGATCATTTGTTTTGGTAGTTCCACCCCTCTGGATGGCAGATTGGCCGTTTTTAGTGGGGTGGAAGCCCACTAAACCACCAGGTATTTTTTGTTTGTTTTGGGAGCAACCTCTCGGACAGGGTTGCTCCACTTGGGGAAGAATATTTGTTAGTTATTCTACAATCCCAGAGGGCAGATCAGACGTTTTTAGGCTGATCTGTCCTCTGTGGGTACTGAAGTCCACTAGACACCAGGGAGTTATGTTTTAATGAGGAGTTACCCCTTGAGTGATTTATATTTATGCCAACCTCCCTTTGAGGGCAGGTTGGGCATTATTAGGCCGATCTTCTATTGGGGTGTTTTTTGCCCCCTTGAGAGATTTGTGACTGGGTTGAGCCTCAAGGTCAGTGGTAACATTTGAGTTACCTGGGAATAAGGTTATGTATGCAGTGGGAGTTCTGCTTCTGGGGTAAGGTTTACTTCCATCTAGTGGTGCCATGCCTCTTTTTAGGGGACCATCAGTGTATTTTGATATTCTGTTATGTGTTATCATGTTTTAATTTTCTTTTCTTTTTTTATTGTAGAGCCAATCGTTTCCTTTATCTTGTTGATGAATGCTGTTTGCATGTGCAGCTTTGGCAGATCTGCAGTTTGTCGAGTTGTGGTTTGTATGCTACTCATTTCATAATCTTTTCATCTAATGTGTATCCTTCACCTGTTTGTATAATTTGTTTTGTTAGCTTTTTGTGTGATTGTCTTTCAAAGTAACATATTGATTTGTGCACTTTGTTTTCGGTCTTGTGTGTAATGTTGTTTTCTTCCCTTTCTTTCCAGTAGGACTTCCTTAGTGCTTGCTGTGTCTGTGCAGAATAAATGCTAGACTGGGTTGACCCAAACATGGTGGAGCCGGTGTTGCCTGCCTTTAGTGGTGTAGCAGGATGTAGAGTGAATTGTGAACATATTTTGCCTTTACATTTTTTTCAGTTGTTTATGGATGATGTATGTTTGGATGAGATTGTTGAGCAGACTAATTTGTATGCTCAACAGTATTTGAGGGACAACAGTGCCAGACGTAAGCCCCACTCTAGAGCTATCCGGTGACTCCACAACAAATCTGGATGAGTTGAAGAAGATCTTGGGTTTACCTTTTTTGATGGATTGATAAGGAAGCCATTGCTGTCTTCATATTGGTCTACTAATCCCTTGATGGCAACAGCTATATTTCCTGCCACCATGAGTCGTAATTGACATTTGCTTCTTCTTTGGATGTTGCATTTTGTTGATAATGATTTAGCATTGCCACGAGATCACTCTGATTGTGAACGTCTTTTTAAGGTTCAACTTGTCCTTGATCACTTGGTCGATCGATTTTCAGAGATCTATGTGCCAGGGAAAGAAATATCTGTGGATGAGTCTTTGGTCCAGTTCAAGAGCCAATTGGTGTTTAGACAGTACATTATTAGCAAGAGGGCACGTTATGGAATTAATATGTATATGCAGTCTGAGATTAGTACTGGATATGTCTATAAATTCAGGGTCTACACCAGTAGGGATTCCAGGATTGATCCCTGGTTGTCCATCCACTGTTGGAGTTACAGAGAAGACTGTGTGTGAACTTGGTAGAGGACTTTTTAACTAAGGTCACCATTTGTATTTGGATAACTTTAACAGTGGTGTGCCATTGTTCAGGGAATTGTTCAAAGTTGACACTGTTGCTTGTGGCACAATCTGATCTAACCGTAAAGGTTACCCAAAAGAGCTTGTTTGTAACACACTTGTGAAAGGGACAGTGCAGTGCCTTGCTTAGCAATTAAATTCTAGTGCTGAAAATTTCTGACAGGAGAGATGTCTATATGCTGCTTACACTCTATGATAAAAGTACTTCACCTGTGACTGTTTGGGGTCAGGTTGCTGAAGTGTGTAAACCTGTGTGCATTTTAGACTACAATAAGCACCTGAGTGGTATAGATGGAAATAGATCAGAGGTTGGAACCTTACACTGCTTTTCGTAAGAAGTACATTTGGTATAAGAAAGTTGTCTATCCATTTATTCCATTTAGACACCTTCAATGCTTTTGTTACATTTAAGGATTGTTCTCCAGAGTCAAAGATGACATTTGTTCAGTTTCAGGAGTCAGTCTCTGATAGGCAGCCTTGTTGTAGTGGAACAGGCAAGAGTTCCTAGAGAAGTAGTGGTGGAGGATGTGGCTAGATTGAAAGTTCACCACTATCCTGATCACATTCCTCCCCCAGTAAAAAGAAATGTTCCCGCTAAGATATGTAGAGTTTGTTACTGAAGAGGTATCAGGAAGGAGAGTTGTATGTACTGCCTATGTTTTTCCTTCTAAGACTGGGCTGTGTTTGCCCACATTTTTAAATTGTACCACAGGGAATAGAGTTTTTGGTTGCAACCATGAGCATAAAAGTAAACTAACTGGTCTGCATCGTTGTATATTTTTTGTTCAGATTTCATGGTTGGCATTAGTTTGATGTATTTAGTTGGAGCTGTTGTATTTGTAGTTATCATTTTGTATCTATTGCCAATTATTTTGGGCCCGATTCACAGAACTAACTTAAGACAAAATCCTAAACTTACTACCATTTTGGTATTCACAGAAGGCACTTACTCATTTTGGTATTCACAGAAGGCACTTACTCATTTCGGTATTCACAGAAGTTAGAAGTCCTAACTTTAGGACTCCTAAATGCCTTCTGTGAATACCGAAAGTCTTAAAATTAGGATTTTTCTCAGTTTAGTAGTAGTATAGTTAGGACTCCTAACTTTAGGACTCCTAAATGCCTTCTGTGAATACCGAAAGTCTTAAAATTAGGATTTTTCTCAATTTAGTAGTCCTAAATTTAGGACTCCTAACTTTAGGACTCCTAAATGCCTTCTGTGAATACCGAAAGCCTTAAAATTAGGATTTTTCTCAGTTTAGTAGTAGTATAGTTAGGACTCCTAACTTTAGGACTCCTAAATGCCTTCTGTGAATACCGAAAGTCTTAAAATTAGGATTTTCCTCAATTTAGTAGTCCTAAATTTAGATTTAGGACTACTAAATTGAGAAAAATCCTAATTTTAAGACTTTCGGTATTCACAGAAGGCATTTAGGAGTCCTAAAGTTAGGAGTCCTAACTATACTACTACTAAACTGAGAAAAATCCTAATTTTAAGACTTTTGGGTATTCACAGAAGGCATTTAGGAGTCCTAAAGTTAGGACTCCTAACTTCTGTGAATACCGAAATGAGTAAGTGCCTTCTGTGAATACCAAAATGGTAGTAAGTTTAGGATTTTGTCTTAAGTTAGTTCTGTGAATCGGGCCCTCAGTGTTTTCTTTTTTTGTATAAAAAATGTGATGGCACTGTGCGTGGACTGGTGTTTGGCTGGTGGTGTGGGTGGACTGGTGCTTGGCTAGCGGTGTGTGTGAACTGGTGTTTGACTGGCGTTGTGTGTGGACTGGCAATTGACTGGCGATGTGCGTGGACTGGCGCTTGGCTGGCAGTGTGTGTGGACTCGCACTTTGCTGGCAGTGTGTGTGGACTGGCGTTTGGCTGGCAGTGTATGAGTAGTGACTTTCTGCTAGTCACTACACACCATGCTAGCCAAATGCCATTGCACACACTCCGTCAACCGCCAGCCAGTGTGATTGTTGTGTCAGTCATGCAGGTGTATGAATGGGATGGGCCCTTGAATGGCGCTGTCTGTTGATGAACACATCTCCTGAGGCGGAAGCCGGGAGCTATAGTCAGCGAGCACTTGATATTTTAACTATTGAGAGTCACGACTGAAATGCTTTGTTTTTAAAAACGAACTGAGAATCACGAGTGAATTGTCTGTGTTGATTTAAAAACCTCACCGTCCTCAATCCCAGCCTCTTGCCCACAGCTTCGCAGCGGATCTTAGCGCTGCCGAGGGAACTCAGTTCAAACAAATCTTGCTGCCATTTCCCGCCGCACCCTAAGGCCACGCCCCTTTTACGAGGCCACGCCCCCGGACTACAAAAGACGCGATAGCCCAGCGTCTGTCAGAAGAACACATCTCCTGAGGCGGAAGCCGGGAGCTATAGTCAGCGAGCACTTGATATTTTAACTATTGAGAGTCACGACTGAAATGCTTTGTTTTTAAAAACGAACTGAGAATCACAAGTGAATTGTGTGTGTGTTGATTTAAAAATCTCACCGTCCTCAATCCCAGCCTCTTGCCCACAGCTTCGCAGCGGATCTTAGCGCTGCCGAGGGAACTCAGTTCAAACAAATCTTGCCGCCATTTCCCGCTGCACCCTAAGGCCATGCCCCTTTTACGAGGCCACGCCCCTCTCCCCCGACACCTACTCTCCATAAATTATGTGTATCTTTCGGACGCGCAGCGGGCGAGCGCAGCGGGCGCGACGATTGCGCGCCGAAGGCGCGCCTAAGGCAAGCCCGTCTGCGCCCGTCATCGCCAAGACATCGCCTCTCGCCTGTCCCCCTGACCAAACTCCACGAGAACTCTGCCACTATGATAGAAAATCTCTAGTCGCCCTGAACCCCGGACAGAGCTGCGTGGTGATATCAGGAACCCTCGGACAGACATGCCTCCAATGTAAGTCCTGTCATTTCTCTACACCCAGCCCCTGCCCACTTAGGCACCTCTTAGGTACGCACAAACTAACCCCCCTTACCATCCTCCAACTCAATGTCAGGTCTCTCGTTAAACACCACCTAGAAGTAAATACTTTCCTACTTGAAGAGAACCCCGACATTCTCTTTCTATGCGAAACCTGGCTCCGTGACGATACGACTAGTATACCGAACCTCACGCTACCAAAAAGCTACTTAATGAAATCGCTAAATAGAGACGCCAGAGGAGGCGGCATCGCTGTCATCTACAGAAAACAATTCATCTGTTCCTTTACTAAAGAAAATATCTCGAGCTGTGAAAGTGCTCGATTCAATATCACAACGGGCCCCCATTTCTCCCTTCCTGGCCTCTACATCTACCGGCCTCCCGGACCTGCTTCTAAATTTATTGAAGCTCTCCTTGAAGTGGCAAGTTCCTTAGTGGTGAGCTCGGCCAATTTCACCATACTAGGAGACCTTAATCTCCATTTCCTGACTTAGCAGCCCTTTGATCCAGGCCGCCACCCACTCGGCCGGGCACACACTAGACCCTGTCTTCACTAACATTTTGGAGACTACGACAGAAGCTCCCAAACCTATGGGATGGACAGACCATTACCTAATCAAACTCACCATACTGATTACAGAAACATTCAAGAAAACCGAACCCATTCGGCACTTAAAAAGATCGTGGCACAAACTCTCTACCAGTGACCTGCACTCCGCTCTTGTAGAATTCCGGCATGAGGCACACATGGATATTAACACTACATATGCTGCCTTCCATGACTAGATCACGAAGGGACTAGATGCCCTCATCCCTCTCAAATGGTCTAAGGGACGTAGTTCCCCTTCCAACCCATGGTATAACAACTCCCTAAAATCCATGCGGAAGGAATGCAAGAAAGCCGAAAGAGTCTGGAGAAGAGAATACAATGATAGGGATAAAGCTATCTACCTGTCTAAACAAAAAGTCTACCACAAAGCTATCCGCTCCGCACGTGCCACCTTCTATGCAGACGAAATTAACTCTAGCCCTAACCCCACTAAAGTTATTTTTAAACTGATAGAAGAACTGCAGAGTAGCAGATCTCCCTCCTCCAGCATCACCTCCGCGCAACAATGTGAAGATCTTGCCACATTTTTCGTAGAGAAGGTGCAAAAAATCTACAAATCATTCCCACAGATTGCTTCTGTTCCACCTAACCCCCCTAATTCCATCAGTAATGGCACCATTATGATGTCCATACCTGAAATCTCACAGGAGGATCTTACGAAACTTTGCAAGAAAGTCAAATCTGTATCTCCTGCAGACCCGATGAGACCGGCCCAATTTATCGAATCCCTAGAATTTTTCCTGCCTTCCTTGGCTTTCATATTGAATCTCTCCTTCTCCTCGGCCAATGTCCCGACCGCATGGAAACAAGCTTGGGTCTCTCCTATCATCAAGAAGTCGACCCTGGACCCCTCCAAGTTGGAGAACTTTAGACCGATCTCACTGCTCCCATGGATATCTAAACTTGCAGAGGCCCACGTTAACATCATCTTATCCCAGCACATGGATCATAATAACATCTTAGACCCATCCAAAAATGGATTCAGGCCAGGACACAGCACCGAGTCTGCCCTCTTAGCCACGTCTGAACATCTACGGACGATACTGGACGCCTGTCAAAGTGCTGCGCTAATTCTGTTAGACCTCAGCGCAGCCTTTGACACGGTCTCCCATAACATTCTACTAAATCGTCTGGCCTATGTAGGAATTTCAGGTCTTGCCCTGGAATGGTTCCGCTCCTTCTTGAAAGACAGATCTTTTCGGGTGTCAGCCCCCCCTTTTCTTTCCCAGCCCTACCCCATCGGACAGGGTGTCCCTCAGGGCTCTGCTCTTAGCCCATCCCTTTTTAACCTATATGTGCAACCACTCGCCGCAGTGGCTAAAGTATGGGATCTCTCGCTAGTATCATACGCAGATGACACGCAGCTAGCCATCACTCTCACTGAAGGCCCTTCCACCACGGCCTCAAGATTTAGAGATGGTCTGGCTGCCGTAGCCCAGTGGATGACGGACAACTGCCTGCAGCTCAATGCAGGAAAGACGGAGGTGCTGCTCCTCGGTAAGAACACCAATTACTGGAACGAGCACTGGTGGCCTTCGTCGCTGGGCACCATCCCACCTCCTAAATCCCTGGTTAAAAACCTTGGCGTCTGGCTGGACTCCGCACTTAGCTTCCAGACCCACACAAAAAAAGTGACAGCTACCTGTGTGGGCCTGCTGAGGAGCCTCAATCCTATACTCGGATTCTTCGACCCCAAGATTCGCCAGCTGATTGTCCAAGCCACAATTCTCTCCTGCTTGGACTACGCCAATGTTCTACTACTGGGCGCCAACAAAGCGGAGATTGCACGATTGCAACGCGTGCAGAACACCGCGGCAAGAGCCTTAGTTGGTCTCCCCTGCAGATGTTCAGCCAGAGCCACTATTCGAAAACTGCACTGGCTACCCATCGAATCGCGTATCCAGTTCAAAACACTCATTATGATTTTTAAAATACTTAAAACTGGACGCCCAGAACTACTCCGCCCACTCCTAACTCCTTATGTGCCACAACGCAACCTTCGCTCATTAGGTCAACACCTACTGACTGTTCCCCGGACGAAGCTTGCCCGCACTAGCGGACGCTCCTTTAGGGTGTTGGGAGCCAAACTATGGAACACCCTTCCTCTGCACATCCGCTCACTGGAGAACTAGACTGCTTTCCGAAAAGCCGTCAAACCCCATTTGTTCCCCTCTCCCTAGTTCCCCTAGCTCTCTCCCTTTCTTCCTTCTGGAGCTGATGTGGTCTTCTTAGCGCCGGGACGCCTCTTTGCTGGGGCAGCTGTCACGCTCTACCAAATGCTAACATAACATAGCATAACATGTGAGTGTTGTAATGTGCTGGACCTGCGGCTGCCAGTGTGAATGGTCTTGTATGTGTCACGTATGAAATGTGTGAGAATGGCCTGTAAAGAGGTTGGTGCCTTGTCACTGGTTTACAGCTCACGAGTTGTGAGTCATTGTTCAGGTTTAAGACCTTTCAATTATTAACACTGCATTACATTTTTGTTAAATCTCTTGTTAATAAACTTTTAAGCTCTGAACCTTCACTTTCTCTCGTGAGAAATCCAACCAGCATGTGTGTAATTGAGGAATAGGTGAGTATGAAGTAATATTTTATTTTCTGTGTTTCTCTGCCAGGGTGCACATTGTCTGTTGATGTGAGTGTTGTAATGTGCTGGGCCCGCAGCTAGCAGTGTGAATGGTCTTTTGTGTGTCAAGTACGAAAGGTGTGTGAATGGCCTGTATTGTAAGCCCTTGGGGAAAGCTGGGCGGTAGAAAATGTGTGTCAGCCCTGTGATCCTACAGCTTTCCCATACAGAAATGTGAGGATAATGAGATTTTGTCGCTAAATCTGAGGTTTACAGGGGATTCTGGGTAAGAAAACATTGAAGATCCACACAAGCCACACCTCCCTAAACTCCCCTAGGTGTCTAGTTTTCGTAAATGTCTGGGTTTGGTAGGTTTCCCTACATGGCCATCGAGCCTGGGACCATAACGCAGGTGTCTCCCTTACAAAACCGTGGGGCATATTATCAAGAAACTGCGATAAAATTATCGCTGCTTTAGCGGCAGAAAACTGCCGCTAAAGCGACGATAATGGGTTTGATAATATGCCCTTGAGAAACCCGATAGAAGCCCATGTTCTGGTGTCAACATGGGCTTCTATGGGAATTCTCTGCGGCATATTATCAAGCCCATTATCGCCGATTTAGTGGCAGTTTTCTGCCGCTAAAGCGGCGTTAATTGTAACGCCGTGCTTGATAATATGCCCCCAGGTCATTTTGTAATAGATAATTTTGATGTCTCCACAAATACGTTTTGGCCCATTTCCTGTCGCAGGCACTAGGCATAGCAACACAAGCGAGATACTATTTTTATCTGAAGATTTGGGGAAATGCTGGGTGAGTGGAAGTTTGTGGCTCCCTGCAGATTCCGGAACTTTCCATCACAGAAATACGAGGAAAATGTGTTGTTCTTGACAAAGTTTGAGGTTTGCAAGGGATTCTGAGTAACATAAGCTGGTGAAAGCCACACAAGTCACCACATCCTGGATTTCCCAGGGTGTCTAGCTTTAAAAAATGCACAGGTTTGCTAGGTTTCCTTAGGTGCTGGCTCAGCTAGTGCCCAAAATTCACATGAAGGCACATTGCAAAAAAGGGTCAGTTTTCAGTGGAAAAATAAGATGTGTTCATGTCGCGTTTTGGGCTGTTTTCTGTTACGGGTACTAGGCTGACCCACGCAAGTGAGGTACAATTTTTCTCGGGAGACTTGGAGAAATGCTGGGTGGAGGGAAATTTGTGACTCCCTGCAGATTTGAGAACTTTCCATCACAGAAATGTGAGGAAAATAGATTTTTCAAGAGATTTTGGGTAACATAACTTGGAGAGAGCCACACAAGTCACCCAAATCTGGATTTCCGTGGGTGTCTTGTTTTAAAAAACTGTACAGGTTTGCTAGGTCTCCCTTGGTGCTGGCTGAGCGAGGCCCAAAATCCACAACTAGTCACATTACATAAAAGGGGTCCGTTTTCACTGGAAAAATGTGATGTGTCCACGTTGCCTTTTGGGCCGTTTCCTGTCGCGGGTTTACCCACTCAAGTGAGGTACCATTTTTATCGGGAGACTTGGGGGACTGCTGGGTGGAAGGAAGTTTGGGACTCCCCGAAGACTCCAGAACTTTCCATCACAGAAATGTGAGGAAAACGTGTTTATTTTGTAACATAACCTGATGAGAGTCACACGTTACCCCATCCTGGATTCCCCTGGATATCTAGTTTTCAAAATATACAGGCTTGCTTGGTTTTCCTAGGTCCAGCTGAGCTGGAGCCCAAAATCCACAGCTAGGCGCATTGCAAAAAAGGGTCAGTTTTCACTGGAAAAATGTGATGTGTCCATGTTGAGGGTTTGGGCCGTTTCCTGTTGTGGGTACCAGGCCTACCCATACAGGTGTGGTACTGTTTTTATCGGGAGACTTGGCGGAATACAGAATAGTAAAACACAAGTTATTACTAATTGTGTTTCTATGCATTTCTGCCTTCCAACTGTAACTCCTCACCCTCGGATCCACCCACTCGGCCTGGGACGACTCCTGGTGGCTGATCGCACTGGGAACAGCTCCAACACCCACCGACCACGCACGCAACCTAGGGTTCATCCTCGACTCCACCCTCTCCATGATAAAGCAGGTCAACGCCGTCTCATCCTCCTGCTTCAACACCCTCCGCATGCTCCGCAAGATCTACAGGTGGATCCCCACCGAAACGAGAAGAACGGTCACCCAGGCCCTCGTCAGCAGCAGGTTGGACTACGGAAACGCCCTCTACGCAGGAGCCTCAGCCAAACTCCTGAAACGACTTCAACGCATTCAGAACGAGTCTGCACGCCTGATCCTTGACACCCCTCGCCGCAGCCACATCACGCCTCACCTGCGAGACCTGTACTGGCTCCCCGTCAACAAAAGGATCACCTTCAAGCTCCTCACCCACGCACACAAGGCACTCCACAACACCGGACGAGCATACCTCAACAGACGACTCAGCTTCTACACCACCAACCACCAGCTTCGGTCTGCCGACCTCGCCCTCAGCACAGTCCCCCGCACCCGAAGAGCGACCTCTGGCGGCAGATTGTTCTCCCACCTCGCTGCCAAGACCTGGAACACCCTCCCCATCCTCCTACAGCAGACTCAAGACCTGCTGACCTTCAGAAGACTCCTCAGCGCCTTGAGACCCTCACAGGTAACTAGTGCGCTTTACAAATATTCTGATTGATTGATTGATTGACTCAGTACATAAAAAATAAGCCAATTTGAAAAATGGCATCTAATTAAAATGGTAGTATGGGCACTCACAAATTCAGAGTTGTGCAAATAACAACTGCTTTTAAACTCCATATCTTGTTCTCATTTTGGAAATACATAGGTTTCCTTGATTCCTAATTTTCACTCTTTATATTTTACCAAATGAATTATTGCTTTATACCCGGCACACAATGAAAACCATTGCAAGGTGCAGCTCAGTCATTGGCTCTGGGTACCTCGAGTTCTTGGTGAAGCTACCAGCCCTATATATGCCTGCAACCAGAACTGTCCAGCGGGCGTAAAGGTATATTGCTTTAAAAAATCTGCAATAGTTAGAAAAAGTAACAGGTGAAAATGTAGGACCAAATGGCTGTTTCTTTCAACTCAATTTCAATATTTGTTTGTTTCAACTGTTGCTTTCTATTAGGGAACCTCGTAGGACCAACACAAATGACCCCTTGCTGAATTCAGAATTATGTCTACCTTTTAGGAATGTATAGCTTTCTGGAATCCATTATTGGTTCACACTCATTTCCACCACTAACTGGAAAGAGGTGGAAAGCACAACACACAGCAGAAATAGGCTGAGTCCCAGGAAAATGCCAAGACTGTGTAGAACATTTTGGTTTTCTGACAAAAGTCTGCCGGTTCCTGAAAGCTTGGGAAGATGGTGATTTCAGCACTACAAACTCTTCATTGATACCATTTGTAGGGAAAAAACTGATGCTTTATTCTGCAGCACATTTTTCCAATTGTTTCCTCAAAAACTAAAATGTAACTGTATTTTGGCTAATTTCTCTGTCCCCTCCAGGGGAATCCACAAACCCTGGGTACCTTTAGAATCCTCAGGATGGTGGAAAAAAGGACACATAGTTGGCATGCATACCTTATGTGGACAAAAAGGTATGGGGGCCTAAGCACGAACTACCCCAAGTAGCCAACAAAAAGGCGTCACACAGAGGGGGCGGGGGGGCAAGGTAGCGAAGGGGTTAACGAACTAAACCTACTGGCCCTAAAGGGGTTGGCAAGTGTATTACACAGTGAGGTTGCACAACCACACCATACAATACACCCCATTTCCTCACAAGGGGCAACATGGAAAAGGATTGGGAGAGAACAAGCAAGCATGGACAACGAGTTAATGGGAGGGAGTAGATGAGAGAGTGGTGTGCTCTCTTTGGAAAGTTCCAACTGTGTGAAAGCCCCTCCATTAGTGCTTAAAGATTCCTTGGGAGAGATACAAGACAGTGCCAGCAACAAAAGATGCACTCTGTAGAGTGAGTTAACAAAATGAAAACAAGAGGAGATTGTGGCGGTCACAGAAGCACACAGGTGTGCGAGGGCAACAAGAGTGCGGTTGGGTACAAACAAGCACATGGTTTACAGCGACACAGAGGGCACTCACGAGCAACGGTTGGGGTGGGAGACAAAAACATACTTGTAAGTGTGAGCAATACCGTGGGGATATAGGAGATAGACAGAAAACACAAGTACTCATATGGAGTGCTTGAACACAAAACAAAGTGGGCCAGAAGCAGAGGAAGGACATAAGTACTTGGTCCATGCTCCAGGAGAGGGCCAAACACAAGAAGAGGATGTGATGCCTGCATGCCGTGACAAACAGCAAGGAAGCAAGGAAGCAAATGAGAGTGATGCTGAAGCTAAGCAATGGTAAGCTTTGAGTTTAAGCCCACTTTACGCATGCTCTGTACAGGCAAGACCTAAAAATGTGATATAGTCCGTAGTGCAACAGTTTAGAAACAGTTCCGTAGGTAATCAACTTTGCAACTCGAAACACAAAATCATGCACCTGCACTGTCATGACTAGGTCGATCAATTGGTCTTTGAAGGCTGAAAAAAAGGGCTCAGCAGGAAACAGTCTTGACTTAACACTGAGGATGTTATTTCATCTCACGATCTAAGGAATGTTGACAGTTAGTGCCACAGAGCTAACTAAAGCCCGGTCCTCACTGGATATCATGAATCCATCCCTATGTTCTTTTTATATACAATGGGTCAATAATTCACAACCCTTGCTGGTTATATATCAGATCTCTGACTGCAAAAATAGTTAAAATTATTGAGTTCTTATAATCTGGTAGAGCTCCGTGTCCAACCAGATTCTTAGTGCTTTTGGCCAGAGATCTCCCAATTCTCCTATTCTATAATTGGAAACTCACTAAGTCGTGATCTGATTTAATAAACAATATTTTAACCTATGATGAAAAAGGGAGATAAAACAAATCCAGCACTTTTTTATACTACTGTGCAACTTTTCACACTCATCTTGCCTGGTTATCTAGAATCTTGGGCTATGTGACAAATGCGCTGATTCCCTGTGATCTGGCAGAGTTTTTTTCTTAAACAGGGACCTTCTATCACATATCTTTAGTATCGTATTCCATCCGGTATGCTGATCAAAAGTCCACTGCTCTTGCTACATGGAAACCTCATACAGTTTTTGTACACATCTACATAGTGTTTTTTTACCATTGTTCACAAACGTTTGTGGTGCAAATTCTCTCAGCTGGGAATTTTATTTGGAACTACTTTCCTGATAAAAGTATTTCTCATGCCCACTTGCTTACAGAGAGGAACTGAAACATTGCTAACTAATGCGCTGTGAATGTATTATCTAGCAACAGCACCGACTCTCTGAGATTAGCTACAAAGCTGGTAAATATCTGTCCGAGTAAATAACAGGAGGGTACAAGACACATACATTGTGTCAACATGGACACTTTTGTAATCGTAGAAGGTGACTTGGCCAACACAGAGAGATTTGTAAACTATTTGATTCTTTCTATCCAACCAAGGTGGACATTGAAGATCCAGAAGGGGGATGAGTTTGTACTTAACTGAGCAATAGGCATAATGGCCACGGAGCATAGAAAGGGATTAGAAGAGACACTCAAGATGGAGTAGCTGAGGGCTGCTATGTCCCAATTGCAATCTGGGAAAACACTGTGCCTGAATAGACAACCAATTAACCTTCTCAAAAGACTGGTGACGTGACAACCAAATGGATATTGAATATCTATATGAAGTTTTAAGAAATGGTGCTCCATTCCGAAGACTTGGAACTGGCGACTATTGATCTACAAATAGGATAACCAATAGAGAACTGTGGGTTGTATTGCTCAATCTACCTAATTAACTGTGAGATGAAGGAATTGGCAAAGATGCTTGCTAAAAGACTGACATCAGTGGTCCCGCATCTGGTCCATATGGACCAATCCAGATTCATGCCTCACAGGTCTACCAAACTCAAGCTACATCTACTGACATTTTATAAGGATTTAGCCCCACTGGCAATTAAGGAACGGATCGCCTTAGTATCACAAGACGCCAATGAGGTGATCAACTCCTTGAACTTTATATTTCAGATATTGTGCAAAATGGATTTTGGTCACTACTTTCTACTGTGGATTTCGCTGCTTTACAATGAACCAACAGACACTGTGAGAGAAAATGGCGTGCAGTCCAGGTCCTTCCACCGACAAGAGGGCACCAAACAGGGATGCTTCCTCCTCCAATGATGTTTGCACTGACAGCTGAGCTGTGGGCAGAGCTAACTGGGGTGGGCGTTTAAGTTAAAGGATGAGGCGGATCTCTAAATGGGAAGACAGGCTTTTGCTTTATGCAAACAATATCTTACTGTATGTAGTTGACCCTGCGGAATCCCTTACAATACTAAAATGTAACTGCGATAAATCCCTAGTGGCCCCTTTGGGAGGTTGGAAACCAGAAGGAACACAAGCAAATATCTGCGGTTAGGGGTATCTACCAATTCACACTCTTTCTAAGCTAATAACCTCGACCCCTTACTGTGGAGTGTGGGGACCAATATTTCCCATTGAAAATTGCTCCCTTTGTCTGTGCTGGGTAAATCTGCCCTTTTAAAAAAGATTACGCTGCTGAAAATTGTGTACATATTACATGTTGTTTGAAATACCATAGTCTTTCAAAAACTAGATACTATGACCAGGTCTTTACAATGGGGAAGGGGATCTCAGAGAATAGCCTTAGCAACAATTCATCAAAGGTCTACATACGACGGAGGGATTGCCTTACTTGATATATATGGAAATGCCAGCAAGCCACTTAATGAATTAATATCAATGGGTGGGGTTTTGCCTATAAGAACAGATTCGCCTATAGGACATGTAGGCATATCATGGGCACCAAGGGATAGATACACTGCTCTGGCATCAGGGCTGGGAAGTAGCTGCTTCTCCTTCGTTCCTTTGCTCACTTGGGTTTACAGCAATCCAGCAGAATGTTTCTGTTCCTCGGTCACCTGAGACCTTTAGGATTTGATGGCCTTTAGGATGGTGATCTATCATCTCCCCATCCTCACTAGCCGCTCCTGAATCTATAGAGACCACAGGCAAGAAATGGAATTGTGGGTTACGCTGGGATGCCACTTCCCTGAAAGAGGCTGGGGAGTGTAGCAGAAAGCTAGATGAATAAAATAGAAATATATAAGAAATAGAAGTTGTTGCTGGCAGGAAGCCATGTTTTGCTACATTTATCTAATGTTGAGTAAGGTTATGATGAGCAGGGCATTTAAGGAGGTATTTCTTATTGGTCACTGATGAAATCCATTCCCTCCAAAGTTGTCCCATAGGATCAGGTGGAAGGACTTGTGTAGGGGCAGACTCAGCATAACATTATAGATAAGTATCTATCAACAAGTTTATTGTTTTCTCCTCAGAATCTAATGTCTGCAGAATGATGAAAGGCTCAGGCAACCTGCCAGGATTCATTACATATGGTTTGCAGATTTGCTCTCTTTAGCAGTTCTATTAAACCACTACTTGGTTAACAACCTAACCAAAGAGAATTATCACAGGACATCTAAAGCATGTTTTTGGCAACAACAGTGCAATAACTGCCAACAAAAACGAGATTGTACCAGAGGCAGGTAGCAGGCATAACTGCCAGAGCCAGGGGTAAATGAAGTGACTGATAGCGCTCTGGTCAGCTGCGGAGATGAAGTGGTGCTGGCCCCTAACCAATTCTGTGAGACATCCACGGATAGGGGCACCATCACTAGCAGAGGATGCTGGTCAGCTAGAAATCTTCCACACAAACCCCTTTGTACAGATATCAAAATTGGCACCGATGCCCAGTATCCTTGACAGTATTGAATGAACCCCCTGCTCTGCGGAGACCGGCAAGGGGCATCTATTTCCTAGGCATTCTGGTGTCTCTTTCCTTCTTGCTACTACTCAAAGTACCCTCAGAGAGGTGAGAATGGGGCATTGCAGGGGGAGATGGTGGGGGGTCACCTGGGGTCAATGCACAATGTATTTATGTAACACGAGCACTAACCTGCTTCTTTCTTTAGGGTGTACAATCATGTAGGGAGGAGATGCGATCCCAGAAGTGAGTTCCCAACACCACCCAAACACTGTTACTACCCGAATCCTGACCAAGATTCAAGCTGCACCAGCCATCAGTGAAGGGGGCAGTGGATTGAGCAACGAAGAGTAAAGTCCGCCATCTAGCCTGGTTCATCTCAGGGTAGGTGCTTTGCACTGGTTCCCTCTCTGGAAGCTAGCGGAAATGGGCATACGTGTATCTGTTACAAGAAATAAGATTGTGTAAACTTTAGGATATTTCTTACAAAAGTTACTTTGAGAACATACCCATCCCTATGACTCAGTTTATCTAAAATGTCCCTCTTTCCCACCTAGAGTTCAGATTAAGGGAAACACAACATTAGTTTCAGTAACTCCTAAATAAAAAGAAAACAAACAGTGTAACCATATGAGACTTTCCATGGTCAATGTCTGTCTTAAGTAATCACCTGTTTGGAACTACCTTGATTACCTGACATATACCCGAAGGAGGTTATTCACAATAATCTACATTGGGAATTATATAGTATTTCCCAGAAAACACTTCTGGCTCAAGAGGCCACCCACAGATACAGACTGAGTCAGAGGAAAATGAGAATTATATAGTATTTCCCAGAAAACACTTCTGGCTTAAGAGGCCACCCACAGATACAGACTGAGTCAGAGGAACATGAAATAAAAGTCGATAAAAAAAAAAGAAATTAATTAAACAGTTTTTCAAATGGTGGGAAATGCACTTTTCCCATTGCTGTTTCACACAGTGTCATCATTTTTCCAGGAACTGCAGAATCCGTACCTTAGATGCACAGGCAGAGGGTATCCAGTGCAGTGAGTCTTATTCCACACAACTCTTGCATCTCACACCTTATGAACTCTTATGAGCAGTTCTCTGTAGACAAGGGGTCTCTTGATGTTACAGGTCCTCTGCATCCTTCTGAGCAGTGGAAGTGCACACCAAGAACAGAACCCAAGTGGAAGTAGTTCCCGGGCACCAAAATGTCAGGACATGCCAAGATGAACAACTGAATCAACAGATTACCCCCCGGGTCTCTCAGGCAAATATCAAGGCTTGGGTACAGATTACCCTTGCGTTCTTTGAGCATTCAGTGCCTTTAGCAAGTTTCTGGTTTTGAAGTCTCAGCACAGCGCAATGCCCAGGAGTTAGATCTTGGCAGCGGCAGGGGTCTGAAGCATTTCTCTTGCTTATAGGAAAAGTAGACACCGGTTTATGGTCCCCACTCCTTTTAGGGGCCCGTGACAACGGAGCAAAATAATATTGATATAATCTTGCAAGAAAATGGCAATCAAGCTTTCTTAAATTGTTTCCAAAAGATAGAAAAAAACGAACGGTGGGGGGCGGCGAAATCTCGACTGACTAGGGGCCTTCACAGGGTTTAATCCGGCCCTGTTAACCTGTATTCTGTAGATGACTGCAGCAGGATGACAGCAAGAGCTGCCATCTGACATCCTCGCATGGACGTCTTGACTCCAGTGAGAAGAGGGCCCTTTGAGTTGTTCCTGTCAGACTGTCGAGAGCAAGGGTCAGAGCAAGTGCAGCCACCGCGGGGGTCACAGGTGCAGCGGCTCACCACTCCTCAGGCACGGTCCACCTTGGCACACGCGGTGTCACAGGTGCAGCGGCTCACCACTCCTCAGGCACAGTCCACCTTGGCACCACTCCCCAGGCACAGTCCACCTTGGCACAAACTACTGAATGGCAGCACACTCCACCTAGGGGACAACATGTTTGGTTGGCGGCGTGCTTGGCGTTAGCAAAAAATGTCTTGATGGCAGCACACTCTGCCTTGGACTCACGCTTCTTGGGAGCAGCGACAACAACCACTGTCTGTGAATCCTCTGGACACCCTCCACATGCAGTGTCTGCAGCCCACGCGTGTCAGGGAACGCAGATCGCTCGCCTCAGTCTTCCTCTGGCCGACCGACTCACACAGCACGGGGGTCCAGCTGCTCTCGTGTTTCAGGTCCGTCACACCTCTTCAGGGTTTGAAGGCTTCTTCCCGCGTTCAGGGGTATGTTCACTGCAAGAGGCTCTATGACAGAGAGTCGACTTCTTCCAGCACCGCTTGACTCCAGGTGATGTCCACCCACCTCTGGGAAGCTGGCTGTCAGGCAGACACTAGTCATAGTTGCACAGCAGTCCTCCGAGTATCCTGTGAAGCACGCTCTTCCTTGGTCAAAGAGAACTTGGAACTGGAATAACGAGTGGTCAGTTGTTCCTACTTTTGATATAGAGTGAAAGTAGACAGGGGATGTGGATCTCTGTCTGAGCCTTCAGAATCAGTTTGGGGTTTCATCTGTCTTCTCCAGGCTATTTTGCAAACATTGCCTTTGTTCAGAGTGATGCTCTTCACACTAGAGTAGTCTCCAGCCTCAAGTATCCCCAACAGAGGCACAAAGAGATGTAAGCTTTCGGCACCCGGCTAATCAACAGCCACACTGACAGTGATCAGGAAAGAGGGAAAAGGCTGGTCTCACCAAAAGGTCTGGTCATGACTGTGGATTCACAAAACATGGTACGCTGCCACCACCGCTCTACATGCTAAACCCATGGCAGAGACCATACTCTACTGTCAGACAAATGAAGGCACACTTGATGCGGCCCTCTAGATTATAAGAAAAGTGCAGGTCCTCTGACTAGAGAAAGGCCTATGCCCCCGTGCACAAGCTAGATTAGTGTGAGGCTGGGCCCACAATCAAACACCAGGATATCAGATACACGCCGACTGTAAACCATGCTGGAACATTTCTGTCCCAATATCTCCACAGGTGGTTGCACACAAAGAATAAAGGCAGGCCTTATTCCCCATGCTATACGAGAAACCTTTCACGCCACAAAAAAATAATTTGACACAATATTTTGCACTGCAGGATAAAAAGAACAGTTTCATTGTTCATAGCAAGTGACCTGAAACAGGTGTGTCAAACAAATCAAAAGCAACACGATCTCAGTGTTCCCGATTGCTTAATCATACTGCAAGCTTCTAAGGCAAACCACTGGCGAAAAGCAATACATCCATCCAAGGTCGATAATAGGGCAATTCACAGAATTAACTCCACAATCGTCTAGGATAAAGGCTGCCTCTGCAGAGCAATATGTTATGTTCTTGTCCCAACCTGGCTTTAAGATGTAGTGCAACGAGTGAGTGGCGCAAGGCCTGAGCCTACAAGAACAGCTCAGGGATCGATTCCTATAAGTAACCCAAACAAGGCAGAATGGATTCGAAATTCACAGAGATGAAACATTAAATGGAAGCTCCCAGAGTGCTTATTAAAGGAGCTGTTCTGTGGATGATGTCACGAAACTACTAAAAAAAACAAGGAGACTTCATCAAACACTGCAGCATTCTGGAATGTCTGTTGTTCGTCATGGTTTGTCAGTGCTTTTAAGGGGGCCATCTGGCGAATGCTGTTACAGTACATCTCAGGTCTCAAGCAGACCTCAACCAACAAAGCAATACTCAGGAATGCTTAGTGGGTTTGTCATTTTTAGTGATGCAGAGTCTATGTAAAGTGAAGTGGTTTTTTCTCTGCACTGGATGGCTTCTTAGATGGCATGATAAAACTGTGCATAACTTACAAAACATAATTATGAGCTTTTTATAAGAGGAGTGGCCTTTAAGTATGGCTGTATCTCAACCCATGTGGCCTGGAATCACTTCTGGTCATTGTAGTCCTGGTTCTGTGGCTCTTGGTGGTCATCTCCCTTAAGAGCCTTGTCTTCCTGATGGTCCTCCTACTCCTCTTATACCTCATTCCTCACTTCAGAATTCCTTTCAGTAGTAATAGCATGGTCAAAGTGGGGCTCCAGGGATTCCATGTATTGGTCGGCCTTCTGGTCATCTTCCTCCTCAGAGTCCTTCTCCTGGTCTTCCACTTTATCTAGGTCATCATGGTCTTCCTGCTATTCCTCCTCTTCCTGGCCCTCTCCTTCATCCTCTAGGTCTTGCATCTCCTCCTGGTGGTCTGTGTCTTTGTGTTTCTGATCCTTATGGTTGCCCTGGTCCCCTCCTACCTCTCTTTGTGGTCCTACTGGTCCTCCTCTTCATGTTGTTCATTCTTCTCCTCATCCTATAGGTCGCACTCCTCCTGGCCCTATTGGTGGTCCTGGTCTTAGCTGTCCCGGTCCTTAGTCTCTTCCTCTTGGTACCCCCCATCTAATTTCCTTGTCAATGCCTTGGTTCTCTCGAACTCCTCCACTACCCAGTTTTCCTTTTCATCCTGCTGGTTCGCCCTCATCCTCCCCGGTAATCCACGGCATCCACTCACCTGCCTCACCCTCACTACATCCTCCCTCTACCCGTCTGCAGTCAGACAGGCAGGGCCTTGGAGCAGTGGAAGACAGATGCACTTTGATGTCCTTCTCGCAGTCGTACACACCAGCAGCGTAGCAAGGCTGACACGGGCCCTAATAGGACAAGGGAATTGGGCCAAGTACACTGTCTGGGTAGTAAAGACACTCATAATTATGGTGCAGTGGGCTCCTCTCACCCCTGAGCCCCATGCTAATGCTCCAGCTGTGTTTTGATAGTTAAGATCCCGGTACACGCTGTGCACCTGAACAGTGCAGCACTGCATGGCAGGGGCAACATCTGTTAATAAAAAAGGTGACAAGATAACTGGGAGGGAGGAGCTGCACCACAGAAGGTGTGCTGCTAGGCACACCTCTAGAAGTATTCAACTTTAGAAATGATAATAAGCAGGAAATTGAAACCTGTAATGACGACACTAGAAAGAATCAATATGAGAGTAGTCCCAAAAGGCAATAGCCAGATCATGGGTACTTGCAAAAATGTTCCTGGAGGCCAAAACGTTTGGTCTTCAATCAATCAATCATAACATTTATATAGCGCGCTACTCACCCGGGAGGGTCTCAAGGCGCTTGGGGGGAGGGGGGGAGCCGCTACTGCTCGAACAACCAGGTCTTGAGTTGTCTCCTGAAGGCGAGGTGGTCCTGGGTCAGCCGAAGGTGGATGGGGAGGGAGTTCCATGTCTTGGCCGCCAGGTAGGAGAAGGATCTGCCTCCGGCGGTGGCTCTTCGGATGCGTGGTACGGCGGCGAGGCCGAGGCTAGCGGAGCGTAGCTGGTGGGTGGGCGTGTGGAAGGTCAGGCGGTCGTTGAGGTACTTGGGGCCCAGGTTGTGGAGAGACTTGTGTGCGTGGGTGAGGAGCCTGAACGTGATCCTCTTGTTGACGGGGAGCCAGTGTAGGTTTCTCAGGTGGCCGGAGATGTGGCTGCATCGAGGGATGTCTAGGATGAGTCGGGCGGAAGCGTTCTGGATGCGCTGTAGTCTATTCTGTAGCTTGGCTGTGGTTCCGGCGTAGAGGGTGTTTCCGTAGTCCAGCCGGCTGGTGACGAGGGCCTGGGTGACCGTCTTCCTGGTTTCGGTCGGGATCCATCGGAAGATCTTGCGGAGCATGCGGAGGGTGTGGAAGCATGAAGAGGAGACGGCGTTGACTTGTCTGGTCATCGAGAGGGAGGAGTCCAGGATGAAGCCCAGGTTGCGTGCATGGTCTGTCGGCCTGGGGGCGGTGCCCAGTGCTGGGGGCCACCAGGAGTCGTCCCAGGCGGTGGGTGAAGGCCCAAGGATGAGGACTTCCGTCTTGTCTGAGTTCAGTTTCAAGCGGCTGTTCTTCATCCACTCGGCAACGTCTTTCATCCCTTTGTGGAGGCTTGTTCTGGCGGTGTCGGGGTCTCTGGTGAGGGAGAGGATGAGCTGGATGTCGTCGGCGTAGGAGATGATGTTGAGGTTGTGTTGGCGTGCGATGGCTGCGAGAGGTCTCATGTGTCAGGTAGGGCCGTAGTGATGTCAGCAGGGTGGTGTTGGGGGGAGGGGTGCAAAAAAAGTATTTAGGGGAAGCGAAGCATGTACATCCAGTGGCTGAACTGAATTGCACAATAAAGAACCAGAAAACCTGGGATGAATCCCAGCTTCCCCACTTGACCAAATTGTGTAATCGTAAAACTTTTTATTTCAATTTCCCTCATTTTTCTTCATTATCACATATAAGAGGGCTTCAAAATACATGACCTCAGAATGCGTGCTGTGCACAACATTCTCCTGTGTTTGGATTTAACCACTAATGGCATTGTGGGCAGGGTTGGGGGGAGAAACACGAATGTTTCTAAATTCATATTTGAAAACAATCACTTAAAAAAAATACTTTGGAATGTAGTGCTAGTATCTGATTTACTAAGGTGAAAGGGTTCTGCAGGTTAATGAAAAAACACTTTATGAATTTTAAAGACTACCATATTTGTACACGTTTGCTGTGTTTTAAAATGAAGGTGTTCCTATAGTTAAGGGGTGCTGCACACCCTTGTTACTTCCTTTCATTAACTTTTAAATAAATGCTTGTAGTTTAACATTTTTTAATGTTAGTGCAGAGTCGTGTAAACAGCAGCCCAGGGCTGCTGTGGCCCAGGGGGCGCATGTAAAGGCCAGGAGGGCCCGTGCGGCCCCCGGCCCGTGCTTTGAGTATCACTGAGCCAGGTGATGTTTATGGCTAGTTTACCCTAAGTCATAGTCTGTCGTTCAGTTTTTGGTTTTTTTTGCAGGCGGTTTTCCACATTTTATTGAGAGCAAGGGCATCAAAAGACGACCCTTCCGAACACATTCACATTCACTGCCAGCACCCAGACACAGAGGCGTAGCTAGAGCTTGTGGCGCCCGGGGCTATCCCTCAGATTGCCGCCCCTGGGGCGGGGGTTGCTGGGGAAAAAGGACGGCAAGCACTTGAAAGAGGACTGAGAGACACGTAGTATCGCCGCTAATAGTTACCTCGATCATGCAAGTTACAAGCACATACATGACACGGTCCAAGGCTACACAGTTGAATACACCGGTGACTGGCAGTACAAAAGAGAACACACAGACTGCATGATCTATCTGGGGACTCAGAAAAACCGCATGTGACATCCATCAGAGAGCTGCGTGAACAATTACCTGGTACTCCCCTCAGCACAATGCAAACATACATGACACTGTTCAGGGATCCATCATCTACATCTGACATTAAATGACCATTCATCATGGTCCCCCCATTAAAGTAATGCACTTTGTGATCTGCATGGTACATGTTCTTTGCAGCAGGCACATTAACCCTCTGTGCTACCTTTCCAGGAGTCAACCCTTCCACTAGACAAAACACGGATCTCTCTCTAGGAAGAACATTAATCACCGAAGTTACCATGACATTTTTATTGTTTCTGAAAATTGCTGAAGGCCAGGAAGGAGGCAGCAAGTTTTTTTAAAACCATAATATACTTGCAAACACTACGCACCCACCCGAAATAGGTGCACACCGTTCGCACCGCCCTAACCTGCTCAAGGTTCATGTGACCTCAGTGACAGTCACAGTGACTGGATCACTGTTGCTCTAGGGTGTGCTGCTTCGTAGGCCTGACCGCAAGACTGGAGATGAACTTCAGTATGGATTGTGGTGGACAGGCCTTCAAGGTTAACTCACAATTGACACCACTAGGGTACACCTGCTTGTGCTAAGACATCAAGCCTTCTAAGGTCTAGTGGGGCCTTGTAAGGTCTAGCATGGGAATATGCTCCCTCAGTAGAGTGGTCTGGTGGACTGGTCATGAAGGCTGAACCCAGTTCCCCAGTTCCAAATTCGACAGCTCTGGCCATAGTGCCACATCCTCTCCCCCACTGAACACCATACTGCCCCACTGAGAGAAACTCTCACTGCCTTCAGCTACAACCTAATTGTGCCCGCTATAAATACTTTGATGTAGCTCAATTCAAATTATGCACTTGATAAGAGTAATATGCTGCCTAAAAAAAAAAAGTAAAAGCAAACACTCATAGGGAATGCAAGATTAAGTAAAGCATGTGAAATGTAAGCAGAAACAACATGGTTACCATAACGATCTCTCACTCACTATTCAGAAATCAGCGAGTGGTTTTACCTGAAAAGTTAATGACATGACTACGGGCCCTGAAGGGAACCGTTTCAATGTCCATTGCTTATATCCTTAATAAACGTAAGCAGTATGGTTTAAAAAGACCACAGCCATAAACAGAGCCATGGTACGCATTTTGTTTTCCAATTCACCCATTAACCAGGTATTGCAGTACCTCCAGGAATGGCGACCTTCCCCACCTGGGGACAACAATGCTGTTCAAAGAAAGACGAGAAAACAAAAGTAGCTCTTCACTGCAAAGTCTGTAAAGTGAGGCTGATGTGTTTGGATGTGAATAAAACCAATCTGGCCACTTTGCAAACACTCTGTCTTGCTTTATTTAGTTATGTATTTATTTTTCATATTTAAAACCTTCTATTTCTCTCCATCCCGCTGCACTTTGGAATAGAAAAATGTCAGAAAAAGGGCATTTCCCGCAAGAGTGTTTTTCTTTTTTGGATTCATTTCACAGGGAAGCAACTAAATGAAAGAAGGAAAGAGGTTGTGAACCGTTTCTTCAAAGGAGAGGACATTGCCCGAGTCCTATTCCTTCTCTGCCCGTCCCGAACGTCCACGACGACAGCAAGCCTGAATGCCTTTGTCCGCCCCCAAAATAGTGCCGCCTGGGGCGGACCGCCCCCACCCCCCTAGCTACGCCACTGCCCAGACATGGCAGTACCTGGCCCATTTGCCCCCGTGGCCAGTAATACGGAACTGGTAGAAATTCGTGTTTTCCTCTACGCTGAATGGCTCCTTTTATCTGAAGGCGCGTGTATTGTGCGATGATTGGGTAGAGGAGGGCGAGCCAACCAATTAGCAGGGAGAGCCGAGCCGAGGGACTGGCTGGGGTCTAAGAGCCCAAGCACGAGCATGGCCATGTTTGACACTTAAATGGTGGCATAAACACCATATAAAATATGATAAATACTGTAAGACTCTTCAAATTAAAAAGATATATTTTTACTTCAGACGATAGGGCTGCATTGAGAGGCATTTGTTTAAAGTGACACTTTTTAGAAATGAACTTAAAAATATTCATGCCCCCCCCCCCGCCTCCACCATGCCGTTAGTCATGTGGCCTAGATTCTCACACGGAGCAACATTACAGTCTATTTAACTCAGACACAAGAGAGTTGCTATTATAGCACACACACTGAACTCACCTATTTCAAAAGCAAGCACGGAAATAAAATATTTCCCTGGGGTCACTGTCACCCAGTTTGGTCAAGCAGTGAAGCCGAGAAAATTCCCAGGTTTTCAGAGTGCTTCTGGTAGTGTGTAGTTAGTAGTCTGTGAGAAATGTTAGAGTGCTGTTGATGGTGTGAGACTGCTGCTCTATGAGCTGTGTGAGAGTGCTTCAAGCAGATTGACTGTTACTCTGTGAAGGGTGTGAGAGTGCTCTCAGCAGTGTCAGAAAGAGCATGTGAGGGCTGTGAGAGAGCTGTTAGCAGAATCAGACTGCTATATGTAGGCGGGGAATGCGGTTGGTAGTGTGTAACTCCAGCCTGTGAGGGGTGTGAGAGTGCTTCATGAAGTGTGTAACTTAATATGGTTGGGGAGTGTTATCTGTACTGCACTGCTAGTCTGTGAAGGATGTGAGAGTACTGTTGGTATTTAGGTGGTTTTGCTTTTCCAACATAAGGATTGCAACAATCCCCTTTTTATTTTTATTGAGGTCTTTCCTGAAGACACACAGTTTACTTATTTTACAAGCATTTGCAATGCAATTGGTCTCGCCTTTGGAACCTTATAGGTATTTAGCTATGCAGCACATTAGCCTGGGTGCTGAAACGTCTACTGTTCTTTAACATGGAGGGAAAGTAAGGACCAAACTGCGTGACACGCCAGGTATGGGAACACATGGAGAGAAAAATTGTCTTTCAGCGGGAAATAGTATAGTCCAAAGCTCTGTTTTTAATATAAAATCAGGACCTTTTGGTGGTCATATCACTGAAAATACAAGATTTGAAAAAAATATTCTTGTCTACGGGTGCTAGTTGAAGACAATTTCTATGGATTGCAATCTAGAGAATGCTAAAGTGATTCTGGTATTTTGCTGACATCCGCTGGTCGTTTTCTATCAAGAAAGTTAAATAGAGGCAGTTGCCAGAAAAACAAAAAAAAAGAAAGTTCCTCAGCAGAAAGCAATTGTGGTACTTTACTGACCTCTGCTGGTCATTTTCTATCAAGACAGTTAAATAAAGGCAGTTGAACAGAAAAAAAGTCCCTAAGCGGAAGTAGACAAGTCCTAGGGCTGATCTCCAGCGCTCATAAAGTACATATACATACAAGTATATATTAAGTATATACTAAAGTATAAACAAGAGGTCTCGAATGCTCGACCTAAAAATGGACAAGTCTTTCACTCTTGAAACAGCTGAAGAAACAATTCCTAAGTGACGATCTCCCTCTCCGCTTCTGAGCCTTGGCGATCTGCTTTACCTAATGCTGCTGCAAACATGGAGGTGGTGGGCTGTCCATCTAGCAACTCCCCCCACATACTGATTACTGACACTCACTTTATGTTCATAACCTGCTGTGTTTACTAGCATCACCAACACTAGTTACACCAGTAAACAGGCTCAGTCCCCTCTACCCACATCCATTGGGCTCACAGACACTTACCTTCTGCTTCGGGTTCTGCCTCTGAACTCAGATGAACAGCTACGCAGCAGCTTCTCTCTCTGGCTAACAACAGTCCCGTGTACCAACCCTAAAGGCTCTACCGCTCTCCTGTGCGCTCACACATAATTTGCATACACAGCAAAGTGCCCTTAATGCAAAGTGCATGTGCAGCACAGCGGCCTTGATGGGAGCAACTGGTTCACTCCGGGCAAGATTATTTATGGCACTGCACACTTTAGAAGAGTATGGACATACGTACACTCCGAAGAGTGCCAAACTCGCACACTAGATTAATCATCATAGATCATCATAGACTCCTCCCACTGCTGTCATCCACACTAGGATGGAGGAAGAGCGTCATCATATATAATCATATTACCACTGCAGAAGAAGCAGCGAGCAGACTAAAGTGGCCCTGAACAGCAATGTGCATCTGTTTACTGCACCACAGGCCACGCACCACACCATCCACCATACCAGCAGCCATCTTAGGAGTATGGAATCCACTGCACAACATGCCATGGTTTATAGGCCCTGCTGCTGCTGGCACCTGCCATGATGCTCTATTGCAGTTTTTTGCTGCTCAGGCTCGCACAACAGGTGTTGAAGCTTGCCGTGCCACATCAGGGAGTTCTGGAGCAGATGGACAGTAACAAGGCTAGTTTCTTCTAGCACAGTGGGCAATAACAATGCACCCCCATTGCAGCTTATGATGGAATCCAACAGAAACAGGGTGTGATGGGGAAATCAGGGGTTACTTGGCTCCAGCTGTGTCAAATGAAGTCTTTCACCTCTAGGGTCCTGGGCCACCTTACTATTGGACCCATCTGAGCATCAAGTACACCCCCTTCAGCACCTTGCCCTCATGGTGGAGAGGCAAAATAGTTCAAGGCTTACTCAGGGAGGTGGTCTGGGACAGAAACTCAGATGACAATAAAGCATGCCATCAAACACAATAAATCAATTTCCAGTCGGTGCTTTTACTTTTAAATAGTAAAATTACTTTACTCCACACACAACTAAATACTAAAAATAAACTTACAATTAGAAAGAAACATGGGCAAGATAGGCACCCATTTACTTTGCCCAAAACATTGCAAAACTATAGGATTCTAAATGTATCATGTTCAAATGATTTTCTGGGAGCAAACCTAATATGGCATTTTGTTACCTAGGAGTGTCATTGGCAAGTACACTAATGTCACCTGAATACACGAAAGCTAAATGGCCATGTATTACTCAATATTTATATCAATGTTGAAAATGTCCATACCACACAGTCCTGTGAGTTCATTACTTCATACTTTAAAATCTTCTCAATATAGCCTTCCGGAGACAATAACCACAAAACATATTTCATCCATATGCTAGCCAACATATATCTCACCCCTCAACTTTTTCAAGGCTGAAAGAAATATATTCAAATGCATTGCTATATGTACTATCACGTATAACACTTGTTGAAGTCCTACATTAAGTGTGACTGGGAAGCGACACTTCCATGAAGTGATGAGTCGAACACATGCAGGAATCTTTGAAGGGCAGATGGATGAATGGAAGGTAGAAAGAAGGGTGAACATCAAGGAGTAATACTGTGTATCTGGGAAGTTGCTGGGCTTGGTGATGAAGGGACAGGTGACCCATTTTGTGGTGTCCAACTGGGAGAGATTGTAGAAAGAAGTAAACGTGTTGATATGAGTGGGGTGCGAATAAGCTCAAAAGTTGCGCAATCAGAGCTTTCTCTACAGGGATCTTTGACTCACCTCTGGCAGCTGGACCCAAGCAGCATAGAAGTAATTTTTGTATGTGGTATGATATACAAGAAACCATGCAAACAACAATACACTTAAATGAATGAATAACTCAGAGTTCCCAACCAAGTTGGAATAAAATGATGCAAGTGTTATAAGCAAACTGCAATAAAAATGATAGGCTGAGGAAGGCACATTCTTACATACGGTGTGGAGTTGTAATGCATTGACACCTTTCTGGAGGCGAGTGGTGTCCTGTTTGGCAAAGGTTCTTGCATGGGCCATTCCACTTGTCCCGAAGCAGCTCCTCCTTCACAGTACAGAGGGTATAGGTGGTGACCGATACAAATGCCATTTATTATTTCTTGGGCTCACACTAGCGAAAAGAGACATCGCTTGACAGTAAAAGGCCAGTGAGCCGCCACATCTGGGGGCATGGAAGAGTGTGATGGACTTTTGTATGGGGCTGGAGATAGTAGTGTGTCATGCAGGGGATGCCCTCAGAAACATCCAAAGATCTGGTTATCGGGCCTGTTCTTGGAGCCATTACGCACTGCCGAATCACAATTAGATGCTGAAATCAGAGACTACGGCCAAGATATACGGGATACGGCGACGAGATCCCAAACTGCAACTTCATGAGATTTTGGACACTGCATAGGGATTGGAGAAAGGGTCACCGAGGGCTTTCTGTGCATGTGTTTGTGTTCTACATTTATGTAGGTATATGGCCCGTTTGGGTCCTTTCCTTGGCAAAAACCCAATAATATTTTTTGTGAAAAAATTACCAATAAAAATAAAGCAAGTGACAGGCTTCCGTAGAAAACCAAAAAGCCTATGTACTTGACTGTTTGTTCTGGAAAATATCTTATATATTCCAGTCAGTCATGGATTCAATCTGAGGTTAGGACAATTCTCCTGCTATTTCATCCAGTTGGTGGAGCAGGGATTGTTTCTTCTTCTTTTAATAGCCTCGGGCTCATGGTCAGTGGACGGGGCTTGGGATTTTAAAGAGGACAAACCATGCCATTCATTGATATCCATACACTATCGTCTAGATTTCCCTCTCCACTCCTGCTCCAATTTCCTCAACAGTGTGATGTCACCTACATCTTGTGAAACTTGCCTCTTCTGCAGGGTCAGAGCTATGTTAAACTTCTCCCCCCTAGTCAAGAATTAGAAATCTTTATACAATGCCCACATTCATCACTCTTCTGAAAAACAAGACCGTAAGTACCTCCCAAAGATGGCGGAGCCAGGAAGTCCAGCAGCTCCTGCACTGCAAATAGCATTAGCTAATAGGTGTGGCATTCGCTGCCAAAACTAAAAGCAAACATATTCTTTGGCCTCAAAAGTACCCAGCACTAAAGAAAAGTACTTTGTGTGTGAAAGGGCAAAATGCAAAATCACTCAAAGTTAGTCAATGACTGAGGTGGACTGTTCCACTGCCCCATTCTATATGCTGTAGTGCACATAAAAAATGTGAATGACAACACAGACCAATGGATAAAGAGGATTGGCTGAAAGTACTGACAAGTAAGCATATTATGCATGTAATGTTAGCAAAATCAAAAGGTTTTGTCTAATGCTAAATATAAAAATGGAGGTGTGAAAGGTATGGTGTAAGCAAAACAGAGAAATCTTTCGCACTCTCTTTTCTCTATCCTGGAGGAAGACTTTGAGGATAGAGGGTAGAGAGGTGTGGGAGGGAGCTGAGGCAGTGGAGAGAAATTTCCATATTTTATTAGATCGCTCTTCCAATATTGAGGATTGAATAAGCCTTTAATCAGCTGTAGAGGAATAAAGGTGTACACATTAAACATTCTTGTAACATTTCAACATGAATGGCATAAGGAAAATCTGTCTGCAGATTATGGAGTTGTGATTCAGGTCTCACATACATTTAAAAAATGGATGAGAATTTCAGTGACATCCCTGAATTTCCCATTATCCATCTGCACAGGAAGTGACATCTCTGGTTTCCCAACAAAACTGTCTTTGAAAGGAGCCCAGCAAGAGGAATTAATTTTCCATCACCAATCTGCACAGGAAATGATGACACTGGAATGACCATCATCTGTCTGCACAGGAAGGAGCATCCCAGACTTCCTGCCCAAGGCTCCTCACCCTCCCTGGATCTACTTAATTGCAGCTGCAGTGCAGCTACGCCCCTGGCATGCTGAAGATGTGCCAAATACAAGCACCACTGTGCCTGAACCACGCCCAGCCTCAGGAACCTGTGTTCTCCCTCTACTCAAGGCTACCCTGTTGCACTCGTCCCTGCTGTCAGCCTCTGCCGTTGCTCACTGCACTGCTGCCACATAGCACCACACAACACCAAAGGAACATTCACATGCATCTCCTGAAAGTTCTCATGAACTTTTCCACACCCACCACACCCACATCAACAACACCACACTTGCGCAAACCAGCCACCTGCTCATGCTCACACAGACCAAACACTGCCCATACAGTGTGCCACACTATTGGGACCTACTACACGACCTAACTCTGGACCTGCTCTTGCTCACGGAAACAGGGCCAAACCCACCCTCTGCACTGGACATCACTATCATCACAGCCAACTTCTCCTTGGGTGGAACCCTCATATACAGACCACCAGGACCCCAAACCAACTCTCATTATCAACGCCAGCACCTTTATCCTCCTCAGATACCTTTACTTTCACCTAGAAGACCGCACTGACCCAAACTTCTAGAAAACCTTGGAAACTTTGGCCTCACCCAGCACGTTACTAAACCCACCCACACTTCCAGACACCTAGTGGATCCGATATTCTCCTCAATCGGCAACATCACATTCGACAAGCCATCAATTATGACCTGCACATGCCATGCCCCTGACAGTTTCCGCAAACCTAACCAGCATCACCACCAGAACCGTTATTTTACTGTGCCTCCTGCTGCCTCTAGCAGCATCACTCACTCACAAGACCTTTGCAACAAGCTCTCAGATATTTTACTGTAATAAAATCACTTCCATATACAGCAAAGGACTTAGAGAAACTAAACAACTGCTCCTTCTTAGCAAATAGAACACAAGCTGTCAGCCTGGCATCTTATTCCTTGGAAGCCCACAAACTCATCTGCTGAGTGCCTCAAGGCTTATCGCTCAGCCCCACCGTCTCCAACGCATGCTTAATTCCTCTGGCCAATGTCAGCTGCGCATACAACATCAACATCCTCTGTTACGCTGCCGACATGTTAGTTATACTCTCCCTCTCGGACAAGACCCCCAAAACAGAAAACAAATTCACTGCCTGCATTACCGAAGGGGCTAACTGGATGAAAGCCAACTGTCTCAAGCTCAACACTGACAAGAAAGAAGTCTCTAGGACTCCGACTGGTGGTCAGACAAACTCGGCCCCACATCCAGCACCCAAAGCAGGAACCACAAAATAATAATCAACAGCAAACTGGACAATACTACGCAAGTCAACACCACCACTGAATCCTGCTTCCACACACTGCAGATATAGAGGAAGAGTCTCAAATGGCTTCCAATCAACTCAAGAACAAATGTTACTCACGCCCTAGACACCAGAAAGTTGAACTATAGGAAGACCCTCTATGCCGGGATCACCAAGTAACTCACTAGGAGACTACAAACCATCCAGAACTCTGAAGCCAGACTCATCTTCAACCTCCCACACAAAACTCACATCACACCACACCTCAGAGAGCTCCACTGATTCTCGATACACAAACATGCTAATTTTAAACTCCTCACCATCAGATTGAAGGCACTACTCAATTTAGGCCCCACCTACAAGAACAGTTGCATCTCCTTCCATCAACCACCCAGTCACCTCCACTCCACAGAACTCCTACTCGCACACATCCCATGCATACACAGAACCAGATCAGTAGGATGGGCATTCTCTTACATCACTTGTAAAGCATATCACAACCTCCCAATCCACTTCCTAGCCTCCTCTCTTCTTGAATTCTGCAAGAAGCTGAAAACCTGGCTTTTCAATTACCAACCTACCGAAATGCAGGTCTAAGCACACACACCTGCTCAGCCCCAGAATACCTTTGTGGGTGATAGTGTGCTTTACAAATATACATTACATATGTGTGGCCCCCACCAGTCCATAATTAATAATTGACACAATACAGCTTAGGTGAGGCACGAGCTGAAATGGCAACTTGCACAACTCCTACTACAAGTTAAGTATAAAGGAAGGGGCCTGAACATAACAGGCAAAAGGTAATATACTGGTTAGTAATAAGTGACCCTTTCCAATGTCTATTTGGTGACCTAATACATACAGTGTCAAGTCAGGTTCATTGTAACAGATCTATGCTTGTAGTGAATGGAAGACCATTTTAATGAGCATTCTGAAATTTAAAATTTGCAATAGTAAACCGAAACTGCCTTGCCATGCATAACTAGTATACTTGTTTAACTGTAACCTCTCCAGATCGCTATGTTCGCTATGTATACATTATATTCCATCCCCACTAGTGGCTATAGTAGGGCTGTTGGACATGATGATCAAATGACAGAGAAAGCCTTCAATTTCACACTGCGTGTTAGCATTAAAGGTGCAATAGGAGATGTGGTCTGGACCTCTCAGCAATGGGCTCAGAAAAAGTTAAACTTCATCCTCTGTACACTCTGCATAGGTCCTGATTTAGAGACTGGCAGATGGGTTGCTCAGTCACAAACGTGACGGATATCCCATCCGTCGCATTAGAAGTGCATTATATCCCATGGCTCTTGTAATATAAGGACAGGATATCCATCACGTTTGGAATAAAGTATCCCATCCACTACACTTTAAATCATGGTTTTTACCTGCATTTGGGTGTGCGATACTAAAATTCTAAAGATCTACCATATTCAATTATTCTATTCTACATTGCACCTCCACTTTGCCAAACCTGATTTTTCTTTATCTTAGATATAGCTATTGCTCATTTATGAAGCTGTCAAACAAATCAAACTTAAATCATTATGTGTACAGTGCTTCATGAATATCATTGTCTACTCCAGTACTTTGGACGTACCATTCTTCCTCATATTTAACTTACTAGACAACTGAAAACTATACAAACCACAGTACTCTGCTGGGCTGCAATCCAATTACATTTTTACAAATAACATACTTCTCTCCCTGTATATTTTTGGTGAGTCAGCATCCTGGCTAGCAACCCGGGGGGATATTCTCAAGAACATGTGAACACTACCGCAAAAGTAGCTTAATGCAACTCTCCACATCAGTCTGTCGCGGGAAAATAACACCGTGGTAACGTGGTATTCCCAAGCCGGCGGTACCATGCGATAGGTCCACGATAACGCGTCAAATGTTCACAATAAAGTCAACGCGACACCGCAAAAATGCGAAACACGAACGCAAAAAAAGTTGCGATGAGGCCAATCGCGATTCAAAAACCAGTGAAAAACAGCCACAGGCCTGCAAATCCCAAACATCATGTGGGAAAATGCACTATAAAAGCAACAGAAAAAAAGGGAGAAGTGCAGAGGCCAACACGAACCCCACAAGCCCCACAGACCACCAGCAAGGAACAACGGGGTCGGGGAAGGCCAAGGAGAAGAGTGAGAGGAAGATGGGTTGCAGTTCGCAGGAAAACCAGATCAGTGTCACGGAGGTGACAGAACACTACCATCAACTGACACACAATTAGACCAACGTGAATGCAGTCAGAGTGTCAAGGAGGGCAATGGAGGAGGCCACAAGGCGCTGGCATGATGTGAAAAGACAAATCAAGCACAAGCCCACTGCCAACAGGAAGGCAGCAATGGCGACAGGAGGTGGGAGTCCTGCCCCGCAGGAGGAGCAGGAGGAAACGGGGGCCACAGTCATCAGTGTGGAGACGCTGCAAGGAGGTGGGAGTCAGGACACAGCTCGAGAGGATCTGGCACAACATCAACACGGTGAATAACGACCAGGGACTGGGAGGACAGGGGGAGATGTGCACAATGGCACACATGCACAATGATGTGTAGCACATAGCACACCCACACTGATCCTGGATCATGTCCCTGATCCTCGTGGTACACTGCAGCACACACATATAGCAATCACAGCACATCCACATTGAAGACAATGAGGTACAACGTGCAGACCCGACACCGCAGAACAGAGGACACAACTGGCTGTGCTCATGCACTGTAACAGGCCAACTACATCTAACAGAGCAGGAAACTGTGAGAAGGAAATGTACGCGTACAACCTCACATCTGTCATGTAGTCCAAATGTCCACTGTCCCGCATCAAAATCAAGCACCTCCCAAACAGTCACAATGTACATAGTCATACAGTCTGCATGTAAACAAGAACAATGCGGCAACATACATGTCAACACAATGTCAACATGCATCTCTCCTTCACATTGCAAAGGGACAAACAACACCTCCAGCACAGCAGATGAGACTAATCATCAGTGATGCTGGAGAGGACAACCACACCACTGATGGCCCATAACAGCTCACACACATCCCAGGCAACCCACCACCAGGACCAGGGCAGCCAAGCTATATAGAGGAGAACCCAGCACATGCACAGACCACACAGCAGGAAACCCCCGCCAGCATGGCTGGCGCCATACAACTCACCGAGCCACACATGGCATTCCAATGCCAGGTGTCAGGATGCCAAAAGGAGGTGGCCGAACAGGTGTGGGTGGGGTCTGAACCCATGGATTACGAACTAGATCACATACGTGGGTGTCTAATTCCCCTCAGGAACCCCCTACACCCCACAAAGAGACCCACACTGCGACAGAGACACATGCATTCGCACATTTCCAGTACTGAACCACGCCGAGAGGCACACAATTATCATTCATAAACCCACGCTGGACCTGCGTACGACGGCCCAGTCCACTCCTCTTACGTATTGAGTGGGTGACGATAAAGCTACATGTCCAAGGTCTAACACGCTGCCTGCGGTGACATGTTGGCGTCTGCTGTACACAACACAATATAATATTGTCGGGCCCGGGGCCCTCATGCATACATTATGACCACACGGACACACGCAGATAGTTCGTGGAACTGGCCACGGGCACTTGCGCCTGGGCCCTTTATTGGCAGAGCCACATGTACAGTGACACCTGTGCTGGATGTGTGTGGGGTGAGTGTGAGCCAGCCCCCACGGAGTGGTTGGTGCTGGCAACAACTTGAATAATGAATACCATTAAAACGGAAACTGCAAACACCAGCATAACAGAGACAAATGCGGAGCATCATGGAGGTAGCCAGAGCAAGTACAGAGGTCACCCAATATGCAAACAGAAGTGTCCGTGAGTTGCAGTGCACCGATGTTGGGGCAGCTGGAGTGCCAAGCAGGGTATGAGGCAGATGATGGCATCCACCACAGGTGTGCGTAACTCGTTAGTCTGCCAGTACGACTGTTTCGACTCTTGCAGTTGGCGGTTGGAGGTGGCCCTGGAGATGGTGGTGTGTGCCTCCTGCGGTGATGCGTAGTCTGGGCCGGTCAGGACTCGATTTGATGTGTGAGCCCTGGTGCAACGCAGTTGAGGCCGGAGGCAGCGGACAGTGCAGGGCCACATACACATGGCGTCGATGACCCCAAGGCCATCGTCTCAGAGGCCATCCAATATCTCACGAGCCAGGGTCCCTGACTTGAGCTGCACAGAGTTAGTGGCCCCGGATGCACTGCGGCAGGCACAGGCACACCGCCACGGGATGGTGACTTGCGGTGCAGTGAGATGGGCCACGTGAGCTGAGCGGGTCCTCATCGATGTCCGAGGTGAATGTGGCGGAGGGTTGCGGGGGACAGTGGAAGGTGTCCTCCAGGGCATGATGCAGAGGGTAGAAGCCGTCCAGCAGCAGCAAATGGAGGAGTGGAATGCTACTGTCTCGTTTTTGCCACCAAGTCAGTATCACCGACATGATGGTGATGACAACCCCCGGTCCATGGACTCAGTCGCCACCAAAGTTCAACCAGAAAGTGTCAATGGATCTCGGGGAACAGACTTAGCGGCACCGTAGCTGAAAAGGTATGCAGTCTGCGATGAGGCCTGTAGAATGATATCAAGTCTGCTAGAAACAAATTAAGACTGATTTCGAAATGTGTGACCTACTCGACCGCAGTGTAGGCCCGAGGCAGCGGTCAGCGCGGGCCAAACGCGGTTCAGCAAGCTCCTCCTGGAACTCTAACACCCGACGTTGACATGGCATTTGGGGGTGGCTTGTGGTTGACGGAGGTAAAAGTACCAGAGCTGAGCGGGTGTTCAGTCAGCGACGATGACGTGTCCTGCCTGGTACGGACTGGATTGGATTGGCATGAGGCCTGCTGGACCACAGTGTAGGCTGACGGCGTAGCCATCAAGGGCCCACAGACACGTGTGGTTGGGATGCTATGCACAGACTTGGTGTGACCACATCAAAGGGAGTACAGTTGCATTAATGTGTGCACTCGGATATTGTATGATCAAGACTCAGTCCCAAATGTATGACCTACTCGACCGCAGTGTAGGCCGGTGGCAGCGGTCAGCAGGGGCCCACAGCCACGTGTCGTTGACTTGCAATGCACAAAGTTAGTGACACCAGGGCAGTTGTCGGTAGTGTCCGTTCACCTCCGTAACGATGATCCTTTTTTCCTCCTGACTGACACGCGTCATCCTCTTACACCTCTCCTTGCGTGCAATGATATGTACTCTGGCATTGAAAAATCAAGACTCAGTCCCACAAGTGCCACTGACTGGAGCGCAGCCTGGCCCGAGGGCAGTAGTTCGCTTGGGCCCGCGGACACGTGTGGATGGAATGCTATGCACAGACTTGGTGTCACCACATTGAAGGGAGTATAGTGACATAAAATCAGCCATAATTAATGTTCTCTGCCATAGTGTAATCAAGACTCAGTTCCAAGAGTGTGACCTACATGTCCGCTGTGTATGCCGGTGGAGTAGGTCAATGAGAAGGGAGTACTGCGGGCCTGTGTCACAGAGGCCGTGATGGTCTGAGGAGGCTGCCAGTTTTGCGGCACTGGGGCTTGGAGCTTGCACCGGCATGTGGTGGGCCCTCTTCGACACACGCCGGTGTCGGCAGGTGTGCATTGAGGACTGGGTGCGCAGGACCTGGCAGGACTGGTATGGGGACCTGCAGCCCGAGGTGCAGCAGGCGCACAGGATCGCAGGCAACACCGCTCACGGCGACGGTGTCGGGCTCATGGTGGGGTGAGGGGCACCGCCCTGGCAGACACATTGGGCATTCCAGAAGAGAACCACGCCCAGGGCTATGTGCTCTTATTCACACCCCTACGCTGGGCTGGCGTACGCCAGGCATACCCACTCCGCTCACGCTTACAGGGGAGGACGTAACAAGCTACATTTCCGTGATCTTTCCCACTGGCTGGGGGGACATGGTTGCGTCCACTGTACACTACACTCCAAACACCAGTGGTGTATGTCGACATGGATATGTGTGTGGTCTGCATACTGCAGTCTAGCCATCGCATCCACGTCACACTTGGCATTGTGTACATTCTCATTCATCAGTCACTTGCCTCCTTCGCACATGCCTGGTCCCCACCTCTTCCCACAATCTGCTATTGTGTGGCTGAGGTGCCATGCCGTTGATGGCTTAAGTTCATGGCTAGCCCAGGTTGCCACAGGAAGTTGTTCTGTCGTGTCTGATGGGTGGGCATGTTGTTTGGCATGTTGTATGTGAGTTTGTGACATGTGAATTCCCAGTGTTGTGAGTTGCATGATTGTGTAGTTGAGGTGTGTGGTGTGTTAATTTGATACTTGTCATCGAGATGCGCATTTCCGTAGGTGCCAGCCTGGTAGCGCCTGTTGATGATGGACTGTCGGAAGATGTAGGACTCATGCACTCTGCCTGGGTGGTTGGCGTCGACTTTGGTATTGATTCCCCGGTGGTCCACTGTTGCCTGCACATTGATGGAATACGTGTGCTTTTGGTAGCGGATATTGTGTGCAGTGTTGCCAGGACGCACAAGTAGGACATGTGTGCAGTCAATTGCCCCCTGACACGTGCGGGAATCCAGCTATGGTGTAGACGCCTTGTTTGGTCTCCATCTGTTCCTGCGCAGTGTGGGGGAAGGATAGGTAGTGTAGTACCGAGCTGATGATGGCATCCAAGACAGTTGTGGGGAAATTGGATTGGGCTGGCTGTGAGACTCCTTCGACTTTGGCAGTTGTTGTTTAGTAGGTACCAGAGGCCAACAGATGCAGCACAGCCAGCATCTTGGTCTGAGGTGGGATGTTGATTGTCCACTGTGTTGGTACCGTCAGCCTGTGTGCAATGGTGGTCTGGATGCGTGGGAGGGTTGTCCTTTTGAGCCTTTAGTGGGCAATGACATCCTCTGGTGTTAGGTCTGTGAGGCTGATGCGTTTTCTGAAGGTCCGCTGTCTTTATCTGCGCTGCCTCTGTGGTAGTCCGGGAGGGGGTGTGCCGGGGGGGTGGCGGGCCTGGGTGTGTTGGCGGTGGGTGTTGTGGCCCTCTTGAGGCTCCGAGCTGCATGATCAGTAGCTCCATGGCATCTGTTGTTCTTCTGGTGTGGCTCTGGGCTGGGCTCCCTTTTCTGGTGCCAGTTGTAGTCCGACTTTGCACCAGGTCAGAGCAGGTGTTAATTTCTTGCTGCTAACGTGCCTTATCGCCTGTTTTGTGATCTTATCGCCGATCTGGCTGGTCGTTGAGAATGTTGAGGTGTGGTGTTGTCATGGCTTTTTGCTCGGGAACACCTACTCTGCATCTCATTAGCGATAGTTGCCGGGGTCATCCGTGGCGATGTTTTTGAGGATGCTATCGCTGGAAGACTTGTGGTTACGGCTATTAGCACCAGCTTGTGAATGGGGCGGTATTTATATCGCGACTTTGGCTGCGCTAAAGTGACGATAACTCGGCGATAGCTCCTTGAGAATATGCCCCCGGTGTATAAAATGAACAATGATAGGGCTCTATCGGAGAGTGGCATTACAGAACATCGATTGTTTAAAATAGACCCATTCCTGTTTATTTTCACTTCATAGCTGGTGCTTTTCCCTTTCTAATCCAATAATCAGGATGCTTTTTGTCAGCTACATTCATTCACAGTCACACCTGACATTTTAGACTGGGTTACTCCTGACTTTCATAGAAACAACCCCAGTTCTTCAATAAAATACTTGAGAATTCTGTCAGTTCACTGAAAATAATAACTAATACAGTTTCCGCCTTAGATCCACATAGATGTCATTATTGAAGAATCAGTTTGTTTTATTAGAAACTCTCATGGTATGGCGTGCTGTCCTGTGTTTAAGAAAAGGGGATGATGTAATGACGTGAAGTATCTGTGATTCATGGTTGAATGGTGGATGCTGTAGAATGTTGAGTGTGGAGCTATGAGAATTTGATAATACAATGATGCATGGAATGTTGATATCTGAGCGATGGGTGAAGCCTGCAGTGAATTGCTTTACTGCAGTGGACGACCCATTGATGTCCAACACCATACTTCCATCACAGTGCCGTAGGTTTTAATGGGTTGTCCATTATACAGAAAAGAAAAGGTTTCTGGAGAAAACTGCAGTAATCATTTCTGTTCTTAAATCAAGGTCAGGCTGCAAGGGAAGGACTTCTCTCACTCCCTGAGTTTGATTTTCTTTGTTTTTGTTGTGTCACACCAAAACAAAAGTGAAAGTAGACCACGCAATTAGCGCAGCCTGCTTTCACTTCTTATCGGTGCCGGGGGAGCATAACTCTACACAAGGTCATTGTTTCATCAGTTCCAGCTATGGCCGCAAGGACCAGCTACCCATGTAGGGTTCCATTTTTGTCGGGAAAAGTGTGGGAACACTGGGTGGTAGGAATTTTGTGGCTCCTCGCAGATTTCAGAAGATTTTTGCCAAAGTTTGAGATTTTCAGGGCATTTTAGGTAAGAAAACGTAGTAGGATACATACAAGTCATACCATCCTAGACTCCTTTGGGTGTCAATGTTTCAGAAATGTGTGGGTTTGATAGGTTTCACTCAGTGATGGCTGATCACAGGACCCGAGTCCACAGCTACTCGCATTGCAAAAAAAGCGTTGGCTCTGAATGGAAAAATTTGATTTCTCCATGTTGCGTTTTGGGCAGGGGCGGTTCCTGCCTTTGAGTGTTGGGGTGTTGACTCACTCATATTTTGGCCCCCCCCGACCCTCCTTTTATGAGAATATGACTTTTTTTTTAGAAACACTTCATGCACTCAATTCAATTCAATTCATGAAGCTTCATTCGGTACATAAAAATGACCATAAAAGCACATAAAATACATTTAAATGTCAAGTACAACAAATTAACAAACCAAACCTAAATATTACTGATAAAATAGGTTAGAAACACATACTTTTCCTGGCCTCAATGGATTTAGTTAAAAAAATAGCAGTAAAAAAACAGATATTGACATGTTGTAAGTTAAAAATTAAGCTCATAGCCTGATTGACTGTATGTACACCATATTTAAGAAACATCGGTTTTAAATAGGCAATACGGAAATTCATATACAGTTTACAAATTAAGAGAAAGTGCTTGGTGCTCTGTTTCGAGACGCCGTCACACATACAGGGCCCCTGTGGATGTTTTTTAATTATTGGCAGTGCCACTAAATAATGAGCTATACCAAACCTCAGTCTGGTCAGCACAAACTTGTGGGATGGCCTTGTCACCCATACCAGATAAATGGGTAAACCTTCAACATTGTTATGTTTATTATAAAACATAACCGTAGATAGAGAGCCGTTAGTAATATCCCGTTTCCTTGCAGCAAATGCCAGGAAATTGATTTTCAACTCTTGTTTCGGTATTAGAGATGCTGCGTTAGGGTCCACCAAGATGTTTAGATTGAAGATCTCTGAGAAACATCTGACAACGTAATTTAACCAGGGTATATTTAAGAATTTATCCAGCGGGAGACAATCCTCAATGACCAATCTATTAAAAGATTTTTCTTCCTGGAGCCAAATAGAACGCCAAATCATAAGTGGCCTCAAGGAAAGTAGATCAGTAAGGAAATTAACATCCAGCTCTCGATGGGTAAGCTCAGTGCAAGCAGTAGATGGTAGTGACAGAAGTTTTTTCATGCACTCATTTCCCTGCCCGCGCCTGTGGCAGTCAGCTTCAGCTGTGCATGTCAACGGCTGTGAAGTGGGTGTGGTTTCATTTTGATCGAGAAGACACCACACACCAGTAGTTTACTGGAGCGAGGGATCGCACGGCACCTAGGACTAAAGTGGGCATGTGGGGTTGGATGGCTACCTTTCTCTGGTCAGACCGACATGAGCACTAGAGACCTTTCCCCACCTGCACATTAGTGAGTGATTAGTAAGTGGGGGTTGCTCGAAACCACAAACCCCCAACACAAGACAATCCTGGTGCTGCTCTCCTGCTGTGTAACAGCAAGGGAGCAACGTCTGGATTGGCTGCCAGGTTGAGAGGCAGTTCGCTGCTTCTGCTAAGCTAATGCAGGAGATGTTGCAGATGGTATGCTTTTAAAGTTATTTTCATCCACTGGGCCTTTCCTCCACCTTAACTGTGCGGCTAGTGTTTGTGGTACTCAATCAACCTTTCACAGCGCATAGAAAACCCACCAAGAGGAGCAGCCAAGACGTTTGGAGTCACAACAGACGTTTTAACATCCACTTGCAAGAACAGCAACTTCACCATATCAACTACCATTACGCCGTCAACGTAAATGCTGCGTGCGTGCTACCAGACAGTAGAGCGCTCCCATGTACTAAATTCGGGGATTGGTTGCTGCTCCAATCCAAGATCAGCTGAGCCCATGTCCATTCCTAGGCTTTCACAAGACCCCCTTGCCTTCTGAGAGCAGTAGTGACAATTGACTTTAATGGGACTATTTTTCAGTGCAATTGCTAGGAAGAGATTGGCGAGGAGTACGGAGTAGGTCCCGACTGGGCGAAGCATCACTGTTCCTGCACTTCTATTTCCCAAAAGGTTGCATTGTAAGAGCTGTAGTTTTGGTTGGTTTCATTTGAATTTACTGACTTATTTCCCTGCCCTCCTGGAAGTTAAGGCATGGGGGGGGGGGGGGGGGGGTGACGTCAACATATGTGCAAACTGAATGCGGGCAAGACCTAAGACTGACCCAGCCTAGTATGAAAGGGAGAGCCAAGAATACATGCCAAATAACTTTATAACCTTTGTACTACAGCATTCATATTGGTGCACACTTCACTCTCAGACACACACACTGGCCATTCATAGATTACTACACCGTCAGACTAGGGTGGCCACCCAGCCAGCATTTTACCCAGCGCTCTGCCCCGCCTTCCTCTCCTTCTTGTGCTGCAGGAGCAGGGCTGTGGCCAGGACAGGCAGCCCAGGGGTCTTCTGTAGGAGTGAGGCAAACAGGAGTTGTCATGTCAGGTGCACAGAGACTCACCACATGACGTCACCTCTCCTACCTTGGCTGCTGCCAGCTTGTGTCTGTTTTCTTGGTTTCCTGCTGTCATAGCACATGTTGTTGTCAGGCACACACTGCTGCAGACTTTCCTGTCATGTTCACCTATGTACTCAGCATCTCAGGGCTATTTTGTGGGCTGCTGAGCAAGCACACCAAAGGAGGCACTCGAACAGAACACAAAACTGTGGGGCTACTAACCAACACTGTCTTCAGTTAAATTGTGCTGCACATCTGTGCGTCTTTTGCCATGCTGATTGCTTGTGTAGCTCCTAAGCTGCTTCAAAGCACTGTGCTGATTATTAGAGGAAAGGCAGGGACTTGAATAAATAAGACTGAGTAGGTGGGAGGGCCGTTCTTTACACTTGAAGTTGTCGATTAGCGTGGAAGCAGTCGCCCACTTTTGTTTTTTTTCCCCCTTTGTGTTGTGGTTCATGCATAATTGACTTTTCATTGCCGAGCTACACGACTTACAATGCAAGAGGTAGGATGTTGTCTCAGAAAAGGCCGGCATGACTGGGGCAGAGTCTGTCACAGTACAGCTACACCAATAGGCAGGACCACTCAGCAGCAGGGCGGCGAGTAGCCACGCTACTCCGGAACCCAAAAGGATTAGTGGTGAATTACTATAGTGAAATATGGAATTATTTGAGCAGGGGACATGTTAGTCTGTTATTTGGATTGAAAGGATAGTGAAGGGATGGACGAGGGAAGGGTTTGGATTTATATAGCTCTAGCTACCCCTGATGAGGTGTTGAAGTGCTTTTCCAGCCAGTGGCACGCTACTCCGGAACCCAAATGGGATTAGTGGGGAATTAGTATCGGCAAAAATGAAATTGATTTGAGCGGTGGATGTTTGTCTGTAATTTGGATTGTAAAAAGGATAGTGGAGGGAAGGGTTTGCATTGATATAGTGCTTGCTACCCCCTGATGAGCACGCTACTCCGGAACCCAAACAGGATTAGTGGGGAATTAGTACGGAGAAATATGAAATTAATTTGAGAGGTAGACATGTTAGTCTGTTATTGGGATTGAATAGGAATAGTGGGGGGACAGAAGAGAGAAGGGTCTGGGAAGTTTTTTTTCGGGGGGAAGTTCATATAAGTAGGAGGTGGGTTTGGGTGAGTAAAGGGGAGGGGGAAGGGTCAGAGGGAAGGGTTTAGAAAGGCTTGTTTGGGAGATCTGAATAGTAAATGGTATGAGATGATGCAAGGAGGGGTAGAGGAGGGAGGAGTCTAGAAAGGGTTAGTTTGGGGATCACAGTAGGGGTATGGGTTTTGGGATGAATGAGAGTGTGGAGGTATAGACTGAGAAATAGAGTGGTGCATTGGAAAGAGTAGCAGAATGTGGTTTGAGAGGAGTCAGAGTGGTGAAAGAGGATATACAACAGAACTCCCTTCATAAACACTCATGGAAGTTGGAGGACAGTGAGTGAGAACAAGGCACAAGCAGCCATTTTAGAGAGCACACAGTAGCAGAAAACCGCTGGACGAAGGAGTATAGGGGACACAAACCTTTCCCGCTAGTATAACTACAACCCAACACAGGGTACACCTAAGCTCTGTACCCCAGCACACATTATCAGATTAGCTACACTCTGAAAAGCGCAAGCACTAGGGCCACCCCAGTAAACATCCCTGTGCACAAACCTGAACTACCAGGGATCTTTCTTTGGGCCCTCCCCTGTAGCAGGACTTGACCCACCCACCCATGCAAGTGAGGTACCATTTTTATCGGGAGACCTGGGGGGATGTTGGGTGGTAGGAAATTTGTGTCAGCCGGGCAGTTCCACAACTTCCCCACACTGAAATGTGAATTTTTGTGTGAAAAATTTGAGGTTTGCAGGAGATAGTGGGTGAAAAAATGATGGGGATCCACACATCCCCGGACTCCCCCAAGTGTCTAGTTTTCAGTAGCTTTCTGTCCCTTCTGGTCTGCACTGAGAGCCCTGCACTGTCTCCTGCTTGTGCTTTGTGGTCTGCACTCTGGCCCCTCACTGACTCCTACCTGTGCCTCACTGTCTGTAGTCTGAGCCCGTCATCACCACCTGTGTCTCTAGGTCTGCATTCTGGGCCCCTCACTGACTACTACCTGTGCCTCGTGGTCTGCACTCTGGGTCCCTAACTGACTCCTACCTGTGCCTCACTGTCTGCAGTCTGGGCCCTTAGGCCCCACCTGAGCCTCGTGGTCTGCACTCTGGCCCCTCACTGACTCCTACCTGTGCCTCACTGTCTGTAGTCTGAGCTCCTCAACCCCCTGTGCCTTGAGATCTGCACTCTGGGCCCCTCACTGACTACTACCTGTGCCTCGTGGTCTGCACTCTGGGCCCCTAACTGACTCCTACCTGTGCCTCACTGTCTGTAATCTGGGCCCTTAGGCCCCACCTGTGCGTCGAGGTCTGCACTCAATGCCTCTCATCCCCACCTGTGCCTCGTGGTCTGCACTCTGGGCCCCTCACTGATTCCTACCTGTACCTCACTGTCTGTAGTCTGGCTCCCACGTCCCCACCTGTACCTTGAGGTCTGCACTTAGGGCCCATCACTGATTCCCACCTGTGCCTCATTGGCTGTAGTCTGGGCCCCTACGCCCAACCTGTGCCTCGAGGGCTGCAATCGGTGCTTCACTGTCTGTAGTCTAGGCCCTTAGGCCCCAACTGTGCCTCACTGTCTGTAGTCTGGGCTCCTCGTCCCAACCTGTGCCTCGAGGTCTGCTTTTGCCCCTCACTGACTCCTGCATGTGCCTCACTGTCTGTAGTCTGGGCCCTTAGGCTCAACCTGTGCCTCGCTGTCTGTAGTCTGGGCCCCTCATCCCCACCTTACCGCGTGGTCTGCACTCAAGGCCCCTCACTGACTCTTAGCTGTGCCTTACTGTCTCTAGTCTGGGCCCTTAGGGCCCACCTGTGCCTCGTGGTCTGCACTCAGGGCCACTCACTGATTCCTACCTTTGCCACACTGTCTTTAGTCTGGGCCCCTAGGCCCCACCTGTGCCTCGCTGTCTGCACTTAGGGCCCCTCATTGACTCCTACCTGCGCCTCACTGTCTGTAGTCTGGGCCCTTAGGCCCCACCTGTGCCTCGCTGTCTGTACTTAGGGCCCCTCACTGACTCCTTCCTGTGTCTCCCGGGCTGTAGTCTGGGCTCTTAGGCCCCACCTGTGCCTCGTTGTCTGTAGTCAGGGCCCCTCATCACCACTTGTACCTTGTGGTCTGCACTCATGGCCCCTCACTGACTCCTGCCTGTGCCTCACTGTCTGTATTCTGGGTTCCTTGTCCTCACCTGTGCCTCGCTGTCTGCACTTAGGGCCCTCACTGACTCCTACATGTGCCTCACTGGCAGTAGTCTGGGCCCTTAGGCTCCACCTGTGCCTCGCTGTCTTTAGTCAGGGCCCCTCGTCCCCACTTGTACCTCGTGGTCTGCACTCAAGGCACCTCACTGACTCCTGCCTGTGCCTCACTGTCTGTAGTCTCGGCCCTTAGGCCCCACCAGTGCCTCGTGGTCTGCACTCAGGGTCCCTCACTGACTCCCGCCTGTGCCTCACTGTCTGTAGTCTGGGCCCTTAGGCCCCACCTGTGCCTCGTGGACTGCACTCAGCCCCCCTCACTGACTCCTACCTGTGCCTCCCTATGAGTACCAGTTTAACACCCAAATACATCAATAAACCATTTAAAGATGACCAGTCAACCTTTGTGAAGAGCTTTTCGTTGCTTGGCAACTGGTGTCACTATGCTTTTAGTAACGTTTGGTCCGATTGAGCAAGAAACATTTTTTTTGTTAAAATCTACAGATTATGCAGCAGACGATGGATTATGTGGCAAATGCGGCAACTACACAAGTGTGCAGAAAATGCTGCAGCGACAGAATCCCATGATTCAAGTGGCCCTGCCAATAGGCCTGTGACTCTGAAGGGTCAGTGTGACAAGTAAAGTCAGTTGCACGTCAGGCAATTCGGCACCCCGGTCTCTACCGCTTTACTGATTCCCCATTAGTATTTCACTGGCTTAGGTCTGTCCGCAATATTCATGACTTCCCTATGGGCCACCAAACTACCTCACTCACCAGGCCTCGGTGACCACTGCGCCCCCACTTACTCCGTGTCCGTCCGAAGTCAGCCCGGATCCGTTGCATCTCTCCTCTGTCAGCCCATCACGAATTCAAAAACCACCAGGGTTACAGTTGGATTCACCAGAAAGCTCTTCATATTAATATTTCGGCACCTCTCAAATGAAATCTAATTACAGCGGTGACCTAGCTGTTTGCAAATCTCTCTGCATTTGTCATGCTGATGGGAAGGAGAATGAGTGAGAGTGAAATGGTCCAGTTTACGGAGTCAGAGTTTTAAGGGAAATAGGTGATATGCCTCTTGTTTTCAAATTATGCCCATGGATTCAGAAGGTGACATCTGACATTTTAATAGCAATACATGAAACATTAAGAACTTTTTTATCTGGAAAGTGATTTCCATTGCAGTTTTTGGAACCAATTATCTTTCAGCAGCATCTGTGCCTACGAACCACTTTTTTAGGTCGAGTTAAGTGCAGCTCTAGGAGAGGGCGTCTTGGAATCATCCCAGACTTCCCAGAGACTTCTCCGTGTGGGTCGGACTCCTCCCACACATTCCATTGGCCTTTGCGTGTGGCTTTCAATAATGAAAGCACGCAAATGGCCAAAGACGGGTGCATGTCCCGCCTTTTCTCAAAACGTTCACTCCCATGGGCTTTGGGTCTCGGGAGTGAGCAGCGGTGCGCATGCTGGCAGCTGGTCGTGGATCAGGTTACTAATTTATAGCATGGTCGCTTTCACTTTCGCATCCGCGCTTGTTTTGTGTTTGTTAGGTCTCGGCTAGCGAAGGTTGCGCTTGCGCAGTCTCGCTTGCGAGAGATAATGACTTGGAGAAGAGGGGCTTGAACCCGCCCCTCTTCTCCCCTGTTCTCCATTGGCTGGCCTCTTGAATGCTGGCCAGCCATTGGAGAAGAGGTCCGTCACTCCGAACAGGCCCCGTCCTTTTCGGATTCGGGGGTGTGTTTTTTCCAACTTTTCTAATTATCTCCTCCAGCCAATGGCAAGAGGAGAGTAAAGAAAAACACGCCCCCGAATTCGATGTTCCCTTGTTGACCAGATTGTGTGAGTTTAGTCAAATCAGTTTACTTCATTGCGTCTCATTTTCTGTGCTCGTCGCACGTGGGAGATTCTTCAAGTAATTCAGTTCAGCGTGTGTTATGTAAATAACTCGTAGGTATGACTTAATAGCCTCTAGCGTTGCTCGATCTATGCTAGAATATTGGCCACATGTAGGTGGAGAATGACGGTTTACTTATAGAATCGTTGTTAGTACAGGGAGGTTATCACTCTGTGCGGTGATACAAGCTAGCAACACATTGAAACTTTTAAATGTTCAATACATTTGTGTGACTTTTAGTCTTTTCCTTATTTTTCAAGTACTTTTGTTGTGCGATTTGCATGCCAGTACTTTCGATGGCTCGGCTGGTGCTTTGGCTTCTAAGGCCAAACGGCAGCCATATGGATACCGGGTCGGAACTGGCTCAGCTCTCCCTATTAACGGCTACCGCGCCCTCTTCTAATCGAGCGATCGCCACCCTTCCAAAACAGACGTCAGTGGGAGGGCCGAGTCTGAGGGAGGGAGGGAGGACCCCTTCGCGAAGCCGCCTCCCTGCGCTCCCGGGGCGAGGAATCCTACACAGTGTCAGAAGTGCGCCAGCGAAGCATTTGTTCGGTGTTGTTGTGCATGTAGCGTTTGGCACCAAATGCAGTTGTGTATCCCCTCCTTTCATGGGATACCGAATGCACAGCACAGGCTTCTCTCCATTTCCTTGTCTCTTCCCCGGGCGCACTGAAGGTATCACTAGAGCTGCCCGTGTTGTTTATGTTCAGACCACCGCGTGGTTTGTTTTGTAAACACGTCTTGTGATTTTTTTAAACTCCTACAAACTGTGGTGCTTTTAATAACCAAAGACGCCCACGTGTGGTCGTGGTGTTGCAGCAGCACATAGTTATGTGAACTGGAGCTGCTGACTCGAGCTCAGTTCTCTCTCAGAACAGAGTCTCTTTACACTGGAATTTAAAATCACAGCCTCGGGGAAACTCTCGGGCATCTCACTGGCAATCAGTCTGTGTGTGACGTCTAAAAAACAAGATATCTATTCACACACAGGGGTTTCTTTGGCGTCTTTAATTGGACTATAGTGTCCTGCTGGAGTGTTTTATTTCTTTTCTGCGCATTTAGTATTTCCCCGTTCGCCAGCAGTTGACACTTTTTAACCTTCTTTTTTCCATTGTGCGTTTTCAAGTATTTCGCTAACGTCTAATCACCCCAAGCCGCCTATCAGAGCGTAACAAACACCAAGCCAACTCGCAGAGCGGTTGTCACACCGGCCAAAATAGTTTCATAGTTACGTGTGTTACAGCTGCTTCCATCACTTGCTATGATCAGATTCGGTAAAAATTGTTCCTTTACAGCTTCTAATTGTAGTTTTGTCTATATTTCTGGCCATTTTTTTTAATCAGCCTAGTTCCTTTATCCACTGAACAGGTACCTGTGGATACTGATGCCCCAGTCTAATTGTACAGTATGAGAGACACTTCCGTAATTGCTATTATTGGCGTTATGACACCAGTTAAAGCACTCCAATCTTTATTAGTGAAATTTACTTCAATTTGTATCTAGTGCATACATAATGCCTAGTGTTGTTTCTACGCTTTACAGAGACTGAAATAATATTTGCGATTTTAGATTGACAGTTGTGCTCCCGATTTACCTTTACATTGATCATCACAGTTTGTATTTATATATGTGAGCGGAATATTGATACAGTATACGGTCAGAGTGTAACAGCGCATTGCAACAGTGCTGCATATTCTTGAATAATGTAAACAAAACAAATGAATATGGACAGAATAACTGGAAAAGACCGTAACGTACAAGGAGAGGTTCTGTGTTTATCAAGCATTGGTTGAGGCAGCATGGTTCGAATCAAGCTTTCCTCTTTAGTGTAGTCGCTTCGCTCAATATTTTAAAGCAGAGTTGGAAGTTTACCACTCCTGCCCGGTCACCTCTCCTGCTCATGCCTAAACACCGCTCCTGCCCCATCAGTTCTCCTGCCCCGTCACCACTCCTGCCTTGTCACCTCTCCTGCTTCGTCACCTCTCCTGTCCCGTCGCTTCTCCTGCCCTGTCGCTTCTCCTGCCCTGTCACTTCTCCTGCCCTGTCACTTCTCCTGTCCCGTCACTTCTCCTGTCCCGTCACTTCTCCTGTCCCGTCACTTCTCCTGTCCCGTCACTTCTCCTGTCCCGTCACTGCTCCTGTCCCGTCACTTCTCCTGCACCGGCACCGCTCCTGCACCGTCACTGCTCCTGCCCGTTCACTGCTTCTGTCCGGTTAGCACTCAGTGGCTCTGTGTGTGGGTGCAAATGCAATAGGTCTCGCATTTGAGAGTGATTAAGCTATTGACATTGTAAATAACAATGTTGTTTATTTAAATGGTTTAAAAACAAAAACATAAACAAAAATAATGTCATGAGCAATGCCAATAGCTCTAACTTTACCAATGCCGAGACCATTGCATTGTAAATGCTTGTTTTTATTTACTTTCCGCCACCATTCGACGCAAACCAGCTCAGGAAAAACGTGTTTTAATTTTACACAGCTCGTTATAATTTGAGTTGCATGTGAGCACCCTAGGTTGTCGGTGGTTCGTCACATACTTCTTTTATGTTTACTTAGGATTAACTTTCACAGTCACATGTTGTTAAAGCTCAGCCATGAGGCGTCCAACCCAGGCAGTATGCGAGGAAAGGAGGCACCGTGCCTGGCTCTTATTCCCCAGCCTCTTATGGCGTTTTCACATAATACCACTCAGTGCCACACAATTACACGCCACAGTTACACTCTACTCAATGCAACACTAAACACTCCACATGATGCCACTCAGTGACACATAATTACTCTACTCAATGCTACATAAAAACACTCCACATAATACCACTCAGTGCCACATAATTACATGCCACATAATTACACTCTACTCAATGCAACATAAATACACTCCACATATCACTCAGTGCCCCATAATTATATACCACATAAATTACACAGCACTCAATGCAACATGCACTCCACATAATACCAATCAGTGCTACATAATAACACGCTACATAATTACACTCTACTAACTGGAACATAAATACATTCCACATAATACCACTCATTGCCACATAATTACATGCCACATAATTATACTCTACTCAATGCAGCATAAATACACTCCACATAATACCACTCAGTGCCACATAATTATATGCTACATAACAACACTGGACTCAATGCAACATACACTCCACATAATACCACTCAGTGCCACATAATTACACGCCACATAATTACACTCTACTCAATGCAACATAAATACACTCCACATACCACTCAGTGCCCCATAATTATATACCACATAAATTACACAGCACTCAATGCAACATGCACTCCACATAATACCAATCAGTGCTACATAATAACACGCTACATAATTACACTCTACTAAATGGAACATAAATACATTCCACATAATACCACTCATTGCCACATAATTACACGCCACATAATTATACTCTACTCAATGCAGCATAAATACACTCCGCATAATACCACTCAGTGCCACATAATTATATGCTACATAACAACACTGGACTCAATGCAACATACACTCCAAATAATACCACTCAGTCCCCCATAATTACACTCCACATATTTGCACTCTACTCAATGCAACATATACGCCACACACCACCACTCAGTGCCACATAATTACACACCACGTAATTACACTCTACTCAATGCAACATAAATACTCTCCACATAATACCACTCAGTACCACATAATTACACACCACATAATTACACTCTACTCAATGCAACAGAAATACACTCCACATAATACCACTCAGGACCTCATAATTACACACCACATAACTACACTCTACTCACTGCAACATAAATACACTCCACATAATACCACTCAGTGTGACATAGTTACATGGCACATAATTACACTCAAAGGAATGAAAACGGTATCTAGGGAAGTGTAAAACATTTACAAAACGAAGGACACCTCGACAGATATACGGCAGGCTGCGCCAAGAAATAGGAGGGCTTATCACAGCCCCGGATACTTGTCTGACAACAGCCAAGATCTTGTCTGGAATCATACACTCCTAATACTCACGCCTAACCCATAAAGTGGGACTGATAGAGAAATATATACAGGACCCCTCATTAATGACAATTGCACCAAAAATAAATGTGACGTACATGAAGTGATGCTATGAACTTGATCAAAGTTGGCGAAATACCAGACAAAGAAGATTCTCTTCCCTAGATACCGTTTTCATTCCTTTGAGGTTGACATACAATACATGCCCTCGATTTTTGCTTTGGCTTTAAACGACACACAAGTTACAAGTGCCTTCTCTATATTTGGAAACATCTATTAGAGATCTATACTGTCATACCTTTTTTGGACTTCCCTTAAGCCTTGAAGAAGTTACTTTTGGTAACAAAACATGTGTCGGCTGTATTCCACCAAAGACAACGTAGAGATTATAAGAACAGAATCTCAGTGAAATTGTGACTGACACTTTTATTGTCTCACACTGTATATTTAGATGTTATTGTAAAATATAAAATCACCACAATAAGACTATGGAATAATATTAAAATAAACGTTTTTTACAGTCTAAACTGACTAAATTGGATTACTTGCCTGTGAACTGCTAAATAGAAAATCAAATAGACCAGCTGTATTGTTGAATGCAAATGCTATATATCTTTAGAGTGCTGAGGTAAATATTGTGTTGTGATAAATATACTCCACATAATACCACTCAGTGCCACATAATTACACACCACATAATTACACTCTACTCAATGCAACATAAATACACTCTACATAATACCATTCAGTACCACATAATCACACGTCACAATTACACTCTATTCAATGCAACATAAATACACTCCACATAATACCACTTTGTGACATAGTTACATGCCACTTAATTACACTCTACTCAATGCAACATAAATACACCCCACATACCACTCAGTACCACATAATTACACGCCACATAATTACACTCTACTCAATGCAACATAAATACACTCCATATAATACCACTCAATGCGACACAATTATAAGCCACATATTTACACTTTACTCAATGCAACATAAATGCACTCAACATAATACCACTCAGTGCCACATAATTACACGCCACATAATTACACTGTTCAATGCAACAGATACACTCCATATAATACCACTCAGTGCCACATAATTACACACCACATATTTACACTCTACTCGATGCAACATAAATACACTCAACATAATACCACTCAGTACCACATAATTACACGTCACATAATTATACTCTATTCAATGGAACATAAATACACTCCATACAATACCACTGTGCCACATAATTACACGCCACACAATTACACTCTACTCAATGCAACATAAATACACTCCACAAAATACCACTCAGTGCGACATAGTTACAGGCCACATAATAACACCCTACTCAATGCAACATAAATAAACTCCACATACCACTAAGTAGCAGATAATTACACGCCTCATAATTACACTCTACTCAATGTAACATAAATACACTCCACATAATACCACTCAGTGCCACATACCATCAATCAACATAAATGCACTCCACACCATGACACAATTTCACTAAGCATAATTTCACTCAACACCACAGTTCCAGGCCACACAATTCAACTCCATACATTTTCAATACACACCACATAATTACACACCAAACAACATATTTCAACTCTACAACTCCACAATGTACCTCCAATGCAAACCATAAAGTGGCACCACCTGAGCACCAAACATCATTCACCACCACCATTTTGCATCAGCGCACCACCTAAGCATCACCTAAATATCACCTAAGCATCATGTCAGTCTGCCCTCGGAATCTGGCGTCTGTTGATTCTCCCCTAGTGTCCGTCTGCTTCTAGTGTTCTAATTAAATTATTGTTTTCCAACCTCCACTCCCCCGTTATTTATGTCCTATGCAACAAAAAAATTATAACAAACAAGAATGAGAACAGGCAGGAAGAAGTTACTAGCAGTGCAAGTACAAAAAAACTAGAAGACATTTTTTATGTTAAAATCTTTTTTTTATCAGGTTGTTCAGTTGTATATAATGCCGTCCTGGTTTGTATAAAGGTAACAAAAATGCTTAACACTTTTTATTATAACTTTTCAACATGATGCACAGCAGCCACAATGCTCTGCAACATAGCCAAAAGTTCTGGCTAAACACATAAGGTCCCAAAGGCGAGACCTATTGGCTATGCCAAGGCTTGTCTCATTTAACATCTGCTCCATCCAGGTGGATTCTTTGTAGTATGCAGCCCCGGTTGCCATCTTATGGACTGACAGCCCTTGGCATGCTATGCATGGATGCAGAATGTCATCTACTTTCCCACAAACTAATGCCATCCGTCCCAAACCTGACAGACTGCAAGATTCTTTTTGGCTGGGAGGGGTGCAAATTGACAGACTAAGTCCCAGCTATCGGGTGTGCCTCTAAACTGAATTGGCAGAAAACAATGATTTTATTTTAATCTCAATTCCAAAGCCTAGAAAAAAGTAAATAAACAAACATGCTTGCTATAATAGTTTACTACGGTGAATTGTGTTTATAAATCATACTCTTCTCCAACACTTGAAAGGGAACCGTGAGCCTGATTCTGAAGATGCCTAGAACAGGATTCTGCCACAAAAAATGTCTAGTCGCACCTCCACAGTTGAACCACCCGATTACGATTCCCTATGGCTTTGATGAAGTAGTAGACCAGTAAGGGGAGCTAATGGAGTTCCATCATCAGGATGGGGCTGATGTGATCATATTTCTCCATTCCCTGAATGAGACGTACAGTGCGTTGCAGGGTGCCCTACTGCCTTTTAATGTTTATTCCTTTCTGTCTCATTGTATCAAGTGTGACAAATCACAATAACTGGTATTTTCTTAGTAGATTTTATTTGGAATGGTATAGCAATAAATAAAGACATTTGTGAGGCCCTTAGCATTACTGCAAAGTCTGTTATGAAGTTCTGTGGTGATGCTGAATAAGTAGCCACATACACTATTATCGTATGATATCTATTTATTGATGTCATAACTACACTTTCATAATTGCTTTATTAATCTTCGTGCTTTCTCCAATTTGCTAGAAAATGCAGCATTTGCCCACTCTTTTTTCAAACTTTTCTTGGGGTAGGAACCCCGTGAATCCACTTATGGCAGTCAGGCTTGCTCGTTACACCCGCCCACACAGGGAACTCACCCCAAACATATCCACCCCACCACTTTCAAAGGTCACCAACCACCACTGGTTTTGGGATCTTTCCTATCATTGCACTACCCACCCAAACAAGTACCATATTCATCAGGAGGCATGTGAGAACGCTCAGTGGTAGGAAATTTGCATAACATTGCTGACTCTGTAACTTTCTTTCAAAGGTATGAGAGGAAAATGAAAGTTTATAGCCAAAGATTGAGCTCTGCAAGAGCTTCTCGGTAAAAAAAACTTTTGAGACCGCTGCAAGTCACACCACTGTAGACTTCCCTAGGTGCCTAGTTTTCAGAGGTATGTTTCCATGGGTGATGGTCAATACCATGCCCACAATTCATAGCTACCCGGATTGCAAAAAAACAGAAAAAAATTTGAATAGTCCATGTTGCGTTTTGGGGTCTTTACAATTGCGGGACTTAGGCCCATCCACACAAGTGGCCTCCCATTTGTATTGGGAGACATGTGGAAACATTGGGTGGTAGGAAATGTGTGGGTCATTAAAGATTCTGGAACTTTCCCACACAGATAGGAGCTGAAAATGAGTGTTTGTAGCCAGAGTTTGAGACTCGCTAGGGCTTTTGGGTAAGAAAACCATGTGAGATTCACGCAAGTCACACCACCGTGTACTCCCCCCTGGTGTCTAGCTTTTAGAAATGTCTGGGTTTTCAGTAGAAACATTTGTTCTATCCATGTTACATTTTTGGGCCTTTCCTATGATGAGGTTTAGGGTACCATTTTAATCAGAAGTGTGGAACTCTGGGATGGTAGGAAATTATTGGATTGCCTTAGATTCCGCTACCTTCCCTCCTAGAAACGTGAGTAAAATGTGTGTTTGTGGCTAATGTCTGAATTTTACACGGGTATGAAAACATCATAAGATCTGTGCAAGTCACACTTCCCTAGTTTCAAGTGAGTGTCTAGTTTTCACAAATGTCTCTGCTTGGTAGGATTTCCTGAGGGTGGCCGATCCTAGGCCAAAATTCCACAGCAAAAAAGAGGAGGGTCGGCTTTGAGACAAAAACGTTTACCTGTTGCAGACGCTGGAACCACCCACAAAAAAGCAGTACCATTTTTATAAGGACAACTGTGGAAATGCATTTTGTTAGGAAATGTGTGGATCCTGAAAGCTTCTGGAAATTTTTCTCACAAAAATTTGAGGAAAATGTGTGTTTAGCCAAAGTTTGAGGTTTAAATAGAATTGTGGATAAATATCTTATTTTCAGAAATGTATGGGTTGGTAAGGTTCTCTGGGTGGCAGCTGAGCCAGGGCCCAAATTGTGGAGCTACCTATATTTTTTTTTAAAAACATTGCTGGGTGAGCTGTGATGTCTCCAGGTCATGTTTTGTGGTGTTTTGTGTCACGGACACCAGGCACAGCCACACAAGAAGGGTACAGTTTTTAATCGGCAGACATCTGGGAACCCAGAAAAGTAGGATATTTGTTATTACCAATTGGATGTCCCTGTATTTGTAGCTTCCAAATGTAAGCCACTGTGCAAGAAAGAAATGTCCTCGGAATCACGATAGTATGGGTAATACCAAATTCAGAGGTGTACAAATACCCACTGTCCCTAAACTCAGTATCTTATGCACATTTCAGAAATAAAACTTATTCCTTCCTACCCATTTTTTACTTCATTAGAATTTACAATATGAATTGCTGTATTGCTGGTACACAATGAAAAATCATTATAAACTGCAGCTCAGTTGTTGGCTCTGGGTTTCGCGTGCTTTACAAAAGCCCGATGGCCCTACATACATTGTAACAAGAAGGGTCTGATGGGCTAACTGTGTATTGTTCTAGTAAATCGACCATTGTCACAAAAAATTACTGATGAGAACATTGTACCAATAGGTATTTTTCTTACTCGCTTTCATTCTTTTTTTATCTCAATAATTTGTTTCTTTTGGAAAACGTTCAGGGATGTACACAAATGGCCCCTTGCTGAATTCAGAAATGTGTAGATTTCTGGGATCACCCATGGCTTTCACATCTGTTTCCATCACAAACTGTAAGTAGGTGGAAACCACAAAAATTGGGAAACATTTACTACCTATAAAAGTATTCCAAAACTGTGGTTAAAAACAATTATGTTCTATACAACTGTACTTGTGACTGGAAGCTGGAAAGATCTTAGCATAGAAAATCTTTAGCTGATGTCAGGTTTAGAAAAAAATATATACACTTTCTTGCACAGCACTTTTCCCAATATTTCTCCGAAAAATGATGCTATATTTTGGCTATTTTCTCGGTTCTCTCTAATGGAATCTACAAACTCGGGACACCTTTAGAATTCCTAAAATGTTGAGAAAAAAAGGAAGGAAATTTGTCAAAGCACTCCCCATAGCAAAATGGCTCACCCCTTGGGGTGGAAAAGCGTCAGCATCAAGGAGGTTAAGCATCACTAGTCAGAAGTTCATAAATCACCTAAACAAACCAAAATATATTTTGATTGTATTTAAAGATTTTTTTCAAGTGTTATAATATATTTTGTACTCTGAGGTGTAAATGCAACAAACTTATTTCTTTAGATTTCAATGAGGATTTCGTTTATATTCTGAGGACTTTAGTCAGGGAGTAGTGAGTAATTCCAGAGATTTAATGTCATGTATTATTGTATATATTCTTCCAATAATACAAAAGTAAACAAATGTAAATAGGTTTATCTTGCAATCCTTAGAGAAAGAGTTCATGTCAGAACACAATCTGTCTCCCCCATGTTTTGTTTGCTAGCTCCACCTACACAATGGAGCATTTCAACTGTATTCTTGGCACATTCTTATGTAGCAGGAGGTATGTACACATACATATCGATAGACATTATGGGAAGGCGTTGCTAGAGTTGGGAGACTTAGTATAATGGCTAAATTGCAGACCGCTGCAACCCAAGTAGCTAGGTTCTATTCACGACTTCTTTATGTGACCAAATGACCATGTGATTCTGCTCAATTCGCTCTTAATCTCTGGGTGATGTAATGTAACCTTATCCCATCTGGGTTTTGTTAATCTGCACTTGATCCCTCAAACACAATAATGCTCCAAGTACTTTGGAAAATCTCCTCTGGCAAAAAACATTTATGTGTAAAGCAATCCACTGTTAGCTTGTGCTAGGTCTGTTTGCTTTCAAGTGCCTAAAACGAATGTGTGTGTTTGTACTTATAAATCATAGCTCTAGCCCTCAAGCGTTGAGCAAGAGATGCGGATGTGGCAGACTAGCAATAGGGATGCAAGTAAAGAAGGGGAGGAGTTGGCTTAACGGCTAGGGCGCTCGACCTCGGACCTAGGGAACTGGGTTCGAGTCTCGGTAATGATGCTGAACATCCTGTGATTCTGGGCAAATCACTTAATCTCCCCGTGCCTAACAAATAATGAATGTGTGTCCTAATGTAACGTAACTGGTGCTATGTAAAGCTACCTGATTGGATTCGGGTCAAGTTCGCACTGTATAAAACTCTGCAAAAAAAACAAGCAAAAAGACCAAGAAGGATGCAGTAAATGCTTTCAGAGGAGGTGCTTCTTCAAGAGGTGAGGCTTCAATTACTTCCTGAAGTGGAAGAATGATGATGCTTGACAAATCAGCATCAGGATGATATCCTCCATGCATAGCAGATAGCTGTCTTCTGCTTCTTGCCCTTCTAAGGTCTGAAGTCTGACAATGTCAAGGCTGCATGTGTTGCACAGGCTCCTAGAGATATTGATATTGTCTGAAAGGTAGTACGTGCATTACAGTTAACAGCCTTGTAGATATTGCAACAAGAACCTGAAGGTGATGCTGGTGGACCGGGTGTTCACTAGAGGTCATGAAGGATAGGTGTGATCTGGCAATGCTTTCTCAGTCTTTTGATGCAATATTATGTTAAAAGAATTTGTACAGCACATAAATAACTATGTTTTGTGGGAGCATGGAAGGCAACACAATCCCTGAGATAAACACAAACGGCACAGCAATTAAAATGACCCAAGCGACGAGCCACGTCATTAGCTGATTTCTAAAGATGAAGAGGGGGAATTCCAAACAATAGTTTGCAGAATGGGATTATAACATTTTCCTGCTGTCACAGCAGAACAAGTTACTTACCTTCGGTAACGCTTTTTCTGGTGGATACAGTATCTGCCTGTGGATTCCTCACCTTGTGAATATCCCCTGCGCCAGAAACATTCGGAAACTTTTGTAGCAGTCCACGCCGATGAGGTCGAAGACGACGTCACAGAGGCACGGCTCCGCTCGCGACTCCGCTGACGTCACCGGCTCCATAAGAAGACCTCCTCGGCGTGATGACGTCAGTTCCGCCCCTTTTTTCCGTGCCTTCGAGGCACACGGACGGACTGACAGCAACATATACACAGCATACACAGAACATGATATGCAAAACAACACACACAGTGTGGAAAATAAATAGCAAGGCACAAGAAACAACATAATGCCCTTGATAGTAATAAACACAATTAAAACACCATCAACAGAATTATAGGTATAGAAGGATGGACAACGGGGAGGCGGGTGGGTCAGTGAGGAATTCACAGGCAGATACTGTATCCACCAGAAAAAGCGTTACCGAAGGTAAGTAACTTGTTCTTCTGATGGATACATCTGCCAGTGGATTCCTCACCTTGTGAATAGATTCCACAGCAGTCCCCACTCCCGGAGGAGGGTGTCCATCCCCCTATACCAGAAAATCCTGAAGGACGGAACAAGCAAAATGTCCGTCCCTCCTCACCTCGGTGTCCAAGCAATAATGTTTTGCGAAGGTGTGGAGGGAGGCCCAAGTTGCCGCCCTACAAATGTCCTCCACAGGAACACCCCTAGATAAAGCAGACGTAGAAGACTTTGCCCTGGTAGAATGAGCCCTCAAACCCTCCGGAGGCTCCTTACCAGCTAGGGAGTAGCAGATCTTGATGCATAGTACAATCCATCTGGAAAGGGTGCGCTTGTGCACCGCACGACCCTTTCTGCAGCCAGCAAAGCCCACAAAGAGCTGGTCATCAATCCTGTAGTCTTTTGTCCTGTCCAGGTAAAAGCTCACCGCCCTCTTAGGGTCCAAGCGGTGAAGTCTCTCCTCCTCCTTGGAAGGGTGTGGGGGAGGATAAAAGGAAGGAAGGGTAATGGATTGCCCCAGATGGAAGGGAGTTACCACTTTAGGCAAAAACGCAGCCCTGGTCTGGAGCACCATTCGTTCAGCATGCACAGTCAAGAATGGGGGTTTTGAACTAAGAGCTTGAAGCTCACTTACCCTCCTTGCCGAAATGATAGCAACGAGGAAAACCGTTTTAAAGGACAACAGTCTCAAGGGACACTTATGTAAGGGCTCGAAGGGAGAACCCATAAGATAAGTCAGTACAAGGTTTAAGTCCCATTGAGGTACAATAAAAGGAGTAGGAGGAAATTTATTTGTGAGGCCCTTGAGAAACCTAAGCACAATAGGTGATTTAAACAATGACGGCTGATCCGGCAGGCATAGGAAAGCCGACAAAGCCGATAAATATCCTTTAACTGTGGCCACAGCAAAGCCTTGCTGAGCAAGAGAAAGGGCAAACTGCAAAATGTTAGACAAACGAGCCTTCAAGGGAGCAATTGACCTCTCTCCACACCAGAGAACGAATTTAGACCATCTATATGAGTATATGGATTTGGTGGAGTGTCGCCTGGCCGATAAAATAACATCCACCACATCTGGAGGGAGAGAGAAGGAATTCAGGTTGCCCCGTTCAATCTCCAGGCATGAAGGTGTAAGCTCTGGAGGTGGGGGTGTAGAACCTGCCCCTCCGACTGCGAGAGGAGGTCTGCCCTCAGAGGGAGACGGAGCGGAGGGCACGAGGAGAGGTGGAGAAGATCTGTGTACCACACCCTTCTTGGCCAATCCGGGGCGACCAATATGACTTGGGCCCGGTCTTGGCGAATCTTCCTCAGAACCCGAGGAATCAAGGGTATGGGAGGAAACGCATAAAGGAGTTGTGAACCCCAACTCAACTGAAACGCGTCCCCCAACGCTCCCTGCATCGGATACTGGAGACTGCAGAAAGACGGGCAGTGAGCATTCTCTTGAGTGGCGAATAGGTCCACCCGAGGAGTCCCCCACGTCCGAAAGACGTGACGAACTACCTCTGGATGAAGCCTCCACTCGTGGTCGGCAGAGAACTGCCGACTGAGACTGTCTGCACGAACGTTCAGAACCCCGGCCAGATGATTTGCCATTAGACAAATCTGATGGACCTGAGCTCAGGACCATAGACGCAGGGCCTCTCTGCAGAGACAAAGAGACCCCACTCCTCCCTGTTTGTTTATATACCACATCGCGGTCGTGTTGTCCGTCAGGACTTGAACAGACTGACCGCGAAGGGAAGGAAGGAAGGCCTTGAGTGCCAAACGTATCGCCCGCAATTCCAGAAGGTTGATGTGAAGCAACCTTTCCTCTGGAGACCAAAGACCCTTGATCTCCAGATGCGGATGTGGCAGACTAGCAATAGGGATGCAAGTAAAGAAGGGGAGGAGTTGGCTTAACGGCTAGGGCGCTCGACCTCGGACCTAGGGAACTGGGTTCGAGTCTCGGTAATGATGCTGAACATCCTGTGATTCTGGGCAAATCACTTAATCTCCCCGTGCCTAACAAATAATGAATGTGTGTCCTAATGTAACGTAACTGGTGCTATGTAAAGCTACCTGATTGGATTTGTGTCAAGTTCGCACTATATAAAATCTCTGCAAAAAAAACAAACAAAAAAAACAAGAAGGATGCAGTAAATGCTTTCAGAGGAGGTGCTTCTTCAAGAGGTGAGGCTTCAATTACTTCCTGAAGTGGAAGAATGATGATGCTTGACAAATCAGCTTCAGGATGATATCCTCCATGCATAGCAGATAGCTGTCTTCTGCTTCTTGCCCTTCTAAGGTCTGAAGTCTGACAATGTCAAGGCTGCATGTGTTGCACAGGCTCCTAGAGATATTGATATTGTCTGAAAGGTAGTACGTGCATTACAGTTAACAGCCTTGTACATATTGCAACAAGAACCTGAAGGTGATGCTGGTGGACCGGGTGTTCACTAGAGGTCATGAAGGATAGGTGTGATCTGGCAATGCTTTCTCAGTCTTTTGATGCAATATTATGTTAAAAGAATTTGTACAGCACATAAATAACTATGTTTTGTGGCAGTGTGGAAGGCAACACAATCCCTGAGATAAACACAAACGGCACAGCAATTAAAATGACCCAAGTGAAGAGCCACGTCATTAGCTGATTTCTAAAGATGAAGAGGGGGAATTCCAAACAATAGTTTGCAGAATGGGATTAGAACATTTTCCTGCTGTCGCAGCAAAAGTATTACCTCTCAAACATCGTAATCAAATATTAAGAATGCAAAGAAGGGCCTGATAGGTGGAAAGGTTGACTGTGGGTGAACCAGTTGAACTTTTTAGGCATGAAATCTAGCAACAATTGATATTTGGGTATGTGAATAATACTCATTGTTTTGAACATTGCTCTTCTGAATCAGCAACCAGTAAAAAGATCACATGGGCACCGAGATATGATTGCATTTGGATAACCCAGTTTCTAGATATCCTGCAAGGCTAAGTGAGTTCTCTGGGAGACACACATAAATGGGATTGCCATAATTCAGTTGCAACTAAACAAATGCATTACCACTGGAGTGTAAAAGCAGGAGTCTATTTAAGATTCTCTAAAAGGGTTTTATTCGAGAGAAGTATTTACCTCCTATCCTTGAAATTTGAGGCTCAGCCAAAGGATTTTTGTTCAGCTAGATGCCCAAGATTTTAGCTCCCTTCCTTTGGGGGTCAGTGGACGTCCTGTAGTTTGTGATCAAAATTCATCTAATTTGCTTTATCAGGCAGTGTAAGTAACTGTAGGAAGGTGGGTAATTATCTACAGCTATTAATACCATAATCACTAATAAGGTCCAATCAAGTCTCAATAAATGAATCCTTGCTCAACTCTTGGTAGCTTGGCAGATGAGCAGTTGGGCATAACTTAGGAGACAGGTGTGCTAAGCACTGAATATCAGTAAAACAGTAAATACTTAAAAGCCAACATAAAAGAAATCCAACACTAATGTATAAATATATAGAATATGTTTATCTTTAAAATGACACAAAAACAACAAACACCCAATGTAGGGAACCAGAGATATGAATTTTTAAGGATAAAATAACAAAATGTGCTTTCGAGCAACAAAAAGTGTAAAGCACCAACTGCGGCTATCTGGTCACACTGGACGAGGACAAAGTCAAAGTTTCACACCAACCGTTATTGAGTACAGGCGGATACAATGAGCAGTAGGGCCCAATCAAGTTTCTACCATTTGGCTTAATCACTTTTTTGGAGCTTTTTCTCTTGACGTTGAGTGAGTGGGTCTTCGGATCTGAGGTTTGGTGTCGACAACGACACCCTACTGTAGCGCAAATCCTCGGTAAGCCCTGGGTGTCTTTGTTGTCAATGGCAAAGAGCTCCGGAACTTTTAGCGGGGCAAACTTGCGCTGTCAGGCAGAGTTGCGCTTCGACATCACCAGCTTGACTTTCGTCAACGATGCTAGTCGTCTTCTGCAGATCTTTTTCTGAAAGGTTCCGTGGGGGTCAGGAAAGGTCCAACAGCAAAACACACAAGATGATGGACGGAATGTTGCACATTGGCAAAACATTCACCCCCAGTCACAGATCTGGGTTTAATCCATCGTTATTTTGCTCACCACGCCACCCCAGTTCAGACATGGCCATATGCAAATCAGTCTTTACCCTGTGCCTCATGGGAACAGTCCAGCCCGAACTGCCAACCCATGTCTTCCCTGGATCGGAATCAAGCATCCTAGGACCGGTTTCGGGGTTTCACCCCTCTTCAGCCAGGATAACTTGACTCCAGTGGTGTAGTGAGCACGGGACCCACGTCTGGGCATACCCTTCCCACATAGGGTGAACAGCAAAACACACAAGATGATGGGAGGAATGTTGCACATTGGCAAAACATTCACCCCCAGTCACAGATCTGGGTTTAATCCATTGTTATTTTGCTCACCACGCCACCCAAGTTCAGACATGGCCATATGCAAATCAGTCTTGAACTGTGCCTCATGGGAACAGTCCAGTCCGAACTGCCAAGCCATGTCTTCCCTGGACCAGAATCAAGCATCCTAGGACCGGTTTCGGGGTTTCACCCCTCTTCAGCCAGGATAGCTTGACTCCAGTGGCATAGTGAGCACAGGACCCACGTCTGGGCATACCCTTCTCACATAGGGCGAACAGCAAAACACACAAGATGATGGATGGAATGTTGCACATTGGCAAAACATTCACCCCCCAGTCACAGATCTAGGATAAATCCATCGTTATTTTGCTCACCACGCCACCCCAGTTCAACAGCACCAGCCAAGGGTTAAGAAACTCTGGTTTGCCTCTTGGGTCTGAGACTCCAACTCCCACAATGTGCCTGGTCAGTACAGGAAAATCTGGGAGAAGCTGGTCAGCTGGAGAGGTCTTTTCTGTGGATGTTGTAGGTGGCTTCTTCCAGTACTTTTCTACCTGTTGCTGCTCAGGGAACCCACTCCTAATCTTTTAAGACAGGCACAGTCCTACTTGTGTGGAGATTTTAGAGTGGAACAGGTGCAGTCCTTCTGAGTGCAATCCTCTCTGGTGCAGTTCAAGGGTTGAGCAGGGTAGTCCTTCTCCGGATGTTTCAGGCAGGAATCTGAGGGGTTTCTGTAGATCTCCCATATTTATTTCCCATTCTGGGCTGGCAGGGTTGGGGACACCTCAACCAATGGGGTTCAAGTTGCCACCCTCTGCCATGACAACTTCATGGGAAGTGTGGCATATTTGAATCCCAAAATGCTGATTTCTCCGAAAATCAAAATGTAGTACAGGTCTAGCTAACTCAACAGAGGTGTGGCTAACTTTTCTCAACACTCCCCTTCCAGCAATTCTCCGAATCTAATTAGAGGGGCTCCCAACTGGCTGGGAATCAAAAAGGTGGGGACTAGCCTGGGTCCTGTGACATCTGTGCTGCTACCTTTGAAGTTCAGTTTATCTTCACAGCATCCTGCCTGACCCTTCTCCAGGATGCAAATCTCCTACCAAATGGCTGTTTTCTTTTAGCCCCAGACCTCTTTACACCTGCTCAGGGAGCAAGTTAGCCCAGGCTGTCAGAAACTGGTCAATCAGAAGAGGCTGCTACACGGCTGTTCCAGGTAACTTCAGGAAGGTAAGCTCTAAAACTACTTTCCTGGAATAGTTATAATAAATCTGACCAAGGCAAGTTGCTGGAATTATTGTAACAATTATTTTGATACTTTGAATTATGTTGCTAGCTAAGTCCTGTCAAAAGTTTAATAAAGCTTACCCATGTTAGCCTTTAGAGCTAGAGGCACTGCAATGGTGAAAACGACTGACTATTTTTCTCTCAACAGGACATATAAAACATGGCACTCTACCGTTAGAAGTACTTTTCATTCCAAAATCAAATTTGGACACAGTTTAATTTTAAAACCATCCTGCTGGGCAGGGCTGGCTTTATAATGACACCAGACACCACAGCAGTGGACACAAGTACATTAAGTCCACTGGAGTCTCTAAACCTATATGCCCTAATGTATGCTAGGGACGTATAGGTAGGTTGGCTTAGCCAATTGTAATTACACCAATTACCATATACTTTTTAAGGACTGCACACAGGCCCTAGGCCTACTTAGGTGAGCCCAGAGCACTTTCAGAGTCAGTAACCACCAGTATCAGTAATAAAATAGGGGTGATCAGGGCAAAAAAGATGGCGTTTCCAACAGTAACTGTCTTAGAAGGGTCTAATTTCAGAAAACTGGTGGACATCCGACTGATCAGGCACACATTTATAAAAGAAAGGTGTACATCTCCTGTTGGACAGAACAGGGTGAGAAATACCAGCTAGATGTCATCTGAAAACACTTAAAAACATATTCTGCCTAAAATATAGTAACTTAAATTGCGGTTGCATGAAGATGATAAATATGAACAGGACAGAATTGACACATACAGGACACCACAGTTAAGCCTTTCAAGACCTGAAGATGAAAAGTGGAAGTCGAACTTCCTGTCCTAATGAGACATGCAGCTACATGGAGAAAGCTCTTAAGATGAACCAGGCGAGTGTTGATGATTCTATTGAACATGGTGCATTACTGCCATCCAGGTGGGACAGAGCCTCTAAATAAATTGCCGTACTGAAGCCAAGCTCAGGGAGGTGTACCGTGACTCTACGGAGAAAAAAACTGGTGGCACATGTTTTTTGTCTTTTTAGAAAAGTGAGCCTCGAGGCTAAGGCTGCTATCAAAGAGATGTCTAGATGTTTGGAATTGTGAGATACTTGAGGGGCGAAGCTGTCAATGTTCATTTCCATGAGCCATTGTTCTACTTCAAAGCGTCTGTTGCAGATTGTGATCAGGATGAGTTCCATTTTCAGGGGATGCAGTTCAAGCTACACTCAAAGACGTTCAAATACATTTTTTTTATGTAACAGATTGTCAACACTCAGTGGAACAGATATCTTGATAAAACTGGTACAAAAATGAATTGCACTGTTTTACTGACTTCATAACATGGAACAGAGCACAGGGGGTTTACCCCAATTCATATTCTAAGCATTTGCTTATTTCATAACTAGTTTGTGACAAATGTCATCTTCACATGTAACTAAGAGTAACTTTGTAGGCAACACATTCCTATCTGGGGATCGGAAGAGCCAGTTACATATGCTTAGGGAAATGTCATTTTAATACAAGATCAGCTTTAATCCATGGCTTAGGCTTGACAGCACCCAATTGTGACCTATTCCTTCTGCGGGGCCTTCTCAAGAGGTTCATTGAAGGACTAGTATTGAGCTTCTTTTTGAAGGTTGCTAGATGTGAGAGATTTCTATGATTTGGGAACGCAGCTTCAGAGTGGAGTTCTTGGAACTCCGATTGATCTCCCATCATATGTATTTCTTTTTAATCTGGTTTGCACAGTAGAATTTACCTTAATGAATCACTTGCAGGGAATTTATCTAGAGTTGGGAAATATGGCCTGTAACTATTTTGCCCCATGAACCTCCTGGGCTATGAAGACAGAGTAGTTTGAATTTCGTTCTTGGAGCCACCTGAAACCAATGTGTGATTTGGTGCGAATTAGGTGCGGCAGAGGTCAGAAGCTTGATTTATTTAGTCCCTTCAACTTCATGGGATTTCCTTGCAGCTCAGGAGTTAACAATATTACAGTGGTAGTTGTAGTAGCAGAGATAGAGGAAGCCTTCATAACATCAGGAAGTTTTTCATCAAGCCATACACCAAGATTATTTCTGTTATCCACAGAATTTAGACGTGCCATTAATGCTCCTGGCCCTGTAAACCATAAATTATTCTCTGGAGGAAATCTAATGCGGAGGATCTCAATCATACTTGCATTTAGGCCAAGTAGCTTTACTTCATCCAGAGGTACACATTTCAGACAAGAGGTGGTGTTTTCGTCCTCATGGTTGTTCAGATGAACAGCTGCATATATTTCATTTTAAATTGAATGTGGTATTGAGAAACAGCCCTGTGCCAGGGGTTGCATTACGGTTGAAAAGAAGCAAGAGAAGAGATACCAGTGGGACACGGCAAGTAATCAGTTTAGATTATTTTCAACACGAATCCAAATAAAGCAACAGATAATTAAATAAGGAACAGATGTTTTCCACTTCAAAAATGTTTAAGATAAAACTGAGTTGAGGAAAAAATCACTTTCTCCTTTTCTTACAACAAATCTAAGACAAATATGTCAAATCAGTTTGCTTCATTTTAAGAATGTCCATGGCTATTTCCGTTGGTAAAAATCCTGAATACACATGTACACCTGCTTCACACTCTATTTTGTGATACGGACAAATTGAACACATTTTGTGTGATACGTGCTTCCCTGTTTAAGAGTTGAGCCATATTATCCAAAGAAGAGCATACTCTTGCTAGTTATTCACATGGTTGAGACAGAAGACCTTGTTCAAGGTGACTGCTAATGTAAATCAGACCCTTGTAATCTGGGGATGCAATTTACAAAATATTTAGTTTTTCCTTGGTAGTAAAGTGGTTAAAGGCGACACTAGGCAGATGTGTAACATTGGTTTATGGGATTAGAATAACTCACCCAAGTGTTACTGTCCATTTTCTCTTATAGTTTAGTTAAAATCATTGGGAGGGTGATATTTAATCGGTTAAGATCCTGGACAGCTGACAATAAGATCTTATGACTAGCGCTTTCGGTTTTATGGTATTTATTGGTTGACGTTTCAGACTGTATTTATTTTTTATTACTTTCATCTGTATTTATACATATTTAATTTGGGTTTTGTGAAAAAACGTAAGAAAAAACGAGTATTTTCCTTCATACATTTATTTAACTAATGGGCCGATTCCGATTCGGAAGGGCACCGAACGCGATCCGGCTGGAAAACCTATGAGCTGTACGCGTGTTTTCCGGCCTACTCGTACAGCTGTACGAGTGAGGAAGTACAATGCGAGCTACATGAAATTCACCGGCCGAGTCGTTACTGGGACCGAACCGCTCCGTACATCTCGGTCGTAAGCTAACCGTGGCGTGCAATGGATGCGATTCACGACCGAGCCAGTACAATGCACGCGTCAGTTGGCCTGTGCGAGCCTAATTGTCCATGTGACCCCCTGTCACCCGCAGCCCTATGACGTGATCTGATCTGATGGGCTAACTGTGTATTGTTCTAGTAAATCGACTATTCTCACAAAAAATTACTGATGAGAACATTGTACCAATAGGTATTTTTCTTACTTGCTTTCATTCTTTTTTTATCTCAATGATTTGTTTCTTTTGGAAAACGTTCAGGGATGTACACAAATGGCCCCTTGCTGAATTCAGAAATGTGTAGATTTCTGGGATCACCCATGGCTTTCACATCTGTTTCCATCACAAACTGTAAGTAGGTGGAACCCACAAAAATTGGGAAACATTTACTACCTATAAAAGTATTCCAAAACTGTGGTTAAAAACAATTATGTTCTATACAACTGTACTTGTGACTGGAAGCTGGAAAGATCTTAGCATAGAAAATCTTTAGCTGATGTCAGGTTTAGAAAAAAATATATACACTTTCTTGCACAGCACTTTTCCCAATATTTCTCCGAAAAATTATGCTATATTTTGGCTATTTTCTCGGTTCTCTCTAATGGAATCTACAAACTCGGGACACCTTTAGAATTCCTAAGATGTTGAGAAAAAAAGGAAGGAAATTTGTCAAAGCACTCCCTATAGCAAAATGGCTCACCCCTTGGGGTGGAAAAGCGTCAGCATCAAGGAGGTTAAGCATCACTAGTCAGATTGTATTTAAAGATTTTTTTCAAGTGTTATAAAATATTTTGTACTCTGAGGTGTAAATGCAACAAACTTATTTCTTTAGATTTCAATGAGGATTTCGTTTATATTCTGAGGACTTTAGTCAGGGAGTAGTGAGTAATTCCAGAGATTTAATGTCATGTATTATTGTATATATTCTTCCAATAATACAAAAGTAAACAAATGTAAATAGGTTTATCTTGCAATCCTTAGAGAAAGAGTTCATGTCAGAACACAATCTGTCTCCCCCATGTTTTGTTTGCTAGCTCCACCTACACAATGGAGCATTTCAACTGTATTCTTGGCACATTCTTATGTAGCAGGAGGTATGTACACATACATATCGATAGACATTATGGGAAGGCGTTGCTAGAGTTGGGAGACTTAGTATAATGGCTAAATTGCAGACCGCTGCAACCCAAGTAGCTAGGTTCTATTCACGACTTCTTTATGTGACCAAATGACCATGTGATTCTGCTCAATTCGCTCTTAATCTCTGGGTGATGTAATGTAACCTTATCCCATCTGGGTTTTGTTAATCTGCACTTGATCCCTCAAACACAATAATGCTCCAAGTACTTTGGAAAATGTCCTCTGGCAAAAAACATTTATGTGTAAAGCAATCCACTGTTAGCTTGTGCTAGGTCTGTTTGCTTTCAAGTGCCTAAAACGAATGTGTGTGTTTGTACTTATAAATCATAGCTCTAGCCCTCAAGCGTTGAGCAAGAGATGCGGATGTGGCAGACTAGCAATAGGGATGCAAGTAAAGAAGGGGAGGAGTTGGCTTAACGGCTAGGGCGCTCGACCTCGGACCTAGGGAACTGGGTTCGAGTCTCGGTAATGATGCTGAACATCCTGTGATTCTGGGCAAATCACTTAATCTCCCCGTGCCTAACAAATAATGAATGTGTGTCCTAATGTAACATAACTGGTGCTATGTAAAGCTACCTGATTGGATTCGGGTCAAGTTCGCACTATATAAAACTCTGCAAAAAAAAGAAGCAAAAAAACCAAGAAGGATGCAGTAAATGCTTTCAGAGGAGGTGCTTCTTCAAGAGGTGAGGCTTCAATTACTTCCTGAAGTGGAAGAATGATGATGCTTGACAAATCAGCATCAGGATGATATCCTCCATGCATAGCAGATAGCTGTCTTCTGTTTCTTGCCCTTCTAAGGTCTGAAGTCTGACAATGTCAAGGCTGCATGTGTTGCACAGGCTCCTAGAGATATTGATATTGTCTGAAAGGTAGTACGTGCATTACAGTTAACAGCCTTGTAGATATTGCAACAAGAACCTGAAGGTGATGCTGGTGGACCGGGTGTTCACTAGAGGTCATGAAGGATAGGTGTGATCTGGCAATGCTTTCTCAGTCTTTTGATGCAATATTATGTTGAAAGAATTTGTACAGCACATAAATAACTATGTTTTGTGGCAGCATGGAAGGCAACACAATCCCTGAGATAAACACAAACGGCACAGCAATTAAAATGACCCAAGCGACGAGCCACGTCATTAGCTGATTTCTAAAGATGAAGAGGGGGAATTCCAAACAATAGTTTGCAGAATGGGATTATAACATTTTCCTGCTGTCACAGCAGAACAAGTTACTTACCTTCGGTAACGCTTTTTCTGGTGGATACAGTATCTGCCTGTGGATTCCTCACCTTGTGAATATCCCCTGCGCCAGCAATATTCGGAAACTTTTGTAGCAGTCCACGCCGATGAGGTCGAAGACGACGTCACAGAGGCACGGCTCCGCTCGCGACTCCGCTGACGTCACCGGCTCCATAAGAAGACCTCCTTGGCGTGATGATGTCAGTTCCGCCCCTTTTTTCTGTGCCTTCGAGGCACACGGACGGACTGACAGCAACATATACACAGCATACACAGAACATGATATGCAAATCAACACACACAGTGTGGAAAATAAATAGCAAGGCACAAGAAACAACATAATGCCCTTGATAGTAATAAACACAATTAAAACACCATCAACAGAATTATAGGTATAGAAGGATGGACAACGGGGAGGCGGGTGGGTCAGTGAGGAATTCACAGGCAGATACTGTATCCACCAGAAAAAGCGTTACCGAAGGTAAGTAACTTGTTCTTCTGATGGATACATCTGCCAGTGGATTCCTCACCTTGTGAATAGATTCCACAGCAGTCCCCACTCCCGGAGGAGGGTGTCCATTCCCCTATACCAGAAAATCCTGAAGGATGGAACGAGCAAAATGTCCGTCCCTCCTCACCTCGGTGTCCAAGCAATAATGTTTTGCGAAGGTGTGGAGGGAGGCCCAAGTTGCCGCCCTACAAATGTCCTCCACAGGAACACCCCTAGATAAAGCAGACGTAGAAGACTTTGCCCTGGTAGAATGAGCCCTCAAACCCTCCGGAGGCTCCTTACCAGCTAGGGAGTAGCAGATCTTGATGCATAGTACAATCCATCTGGAAAGGGTGCGCTTGTGCACCGCACGACCCTTTCTGCAGCCAGCAAAGCCCACAAAGAGCTGGTCATCAATCCTGTAGTCTTTTGTCCTGTCCAGGTAAAAGCTCACCGCCCTCTTAGGGTCCAAGCGGTGAAGTCTCTCCTCCTCCTTGGAAGGGTGTGGGGGAGGATAAAAGGAAGGAAGGGTAATGGATTGCCCCAGATGGAAGGGAGTTACCACTTTAGGCAAAAACGCAGCCCTGGTCCGGAGCACCATTCGTTCAGCATGCACAGTCAAGAATGGGGGTTTTGAACTAAGAGCTTGAAGCTCACTTACCCTCCTTGCCGAGGTGATAGCAACGAGGAAAACCGTTTTAAAGGACAACAGTCTCAAGGGACACTTATGTAAGGGCTCGAAGGGAGAACCCATAAGATAAGTCAGTACAAGGTTTAAGTCCCATTGAGGTACAATAAAAGGAGTAGGAGGAAATTTATTTGTGAGGCCCTTGAGAAACCTAAGCACAATAGGTGATTTAAACAATGACGGCTGATCCGGCAGGCATAGGAAAGCCGACAAAGCCGATAAATATCCTTTAACTGTGGCCACAGCAAAGCCTTGCTGAGCAAGAGAAAGGGCAAACTGCAAAATGTTAGACAAACGAGCCTTCAAGGGAGCAATTGACCTCTCTCCACACCAGAGAACGAATTTAGACCATCTATATGAGTATATGGATTTGGTGGAGTGTCGCCTGGCCGATAAAATAACATCCACCACATCTGGAGGGAGAGAGAAGGAATTCAGGTTGCCCCGTTCAATCTCCAGGCATGAAGGTGTAAGCTCTGGAGGTGGGGGTGTAGAACCTGCCCCTCCGACTGCGAGAGGAGGTCTGCCCTCAGAGGGAGACGGAGCGGAGGGCACGAGGAGAGGTGGAGAAGATCTGTGTACCACACCCTTCTTGGCCAATCCGGGGCGACCAATATGACTTGGGCCCGGTCTTGGCGAATCTTCCTCAGAACCCGAGGAATCAAGGGTATGGGAGGAAACGCGTAAAGGAGTTGTGAACCCCAACTCAACTGAAACGCGTCCCCCAACGCTCCCTGCATCGGATACTGGAGACTGCAGAAAGACGGGCAGTGAGCATTCTCTTGAGTGGCGAATAGGTCCACCCGAGGAGTCCCCCACGTCCGAAAGACGTGACGAACTACCTCTGGATGAAGCCTCCACTCGTGGTCGGCAGAGAACTGCCGACTGAGACTGTCTGCACGAACGTTCAGAACCCCGGCCAGATGATTTGCCATTAGACAAATCTGATGGACCTGAGCCCAGGACCATAGACGCAGGGCCTCTCTGCAGAGACAAAGAGACCCCACTCCTCCCTGTTTGTTTATATACCACATCGCGGTCGTGTTGTCCGTCAGGACTTGAACAGACTGACCGCGAAGGGAAGGAAGGAAGGCCTTGAGTGCCAAACGTATCGCCCGCAATTCCAGAAGGTTGATGTGAAGCAACCTTTCCTCTGGAGACCAAAGACCCTTGATCTCCAGATCCCCCAGATGAGCACCCCACCCTAAGGTGGATGCATCCGTTATCACTGTTGTCACCGATGGAGGTAGATGGAAGGGCTTTCCTTGGGACAGATTGCCCCCCACGCTCCACCAAGATAGATCCGCTGCAGCTTCTCTGGAGATCCTCACAGACTCCCTGAGATCTCCCTTGTGCTGATACCACTGCTTGCGGAGGCACCACTGGAGCGCCCTCATGTGCCAGCGTGCATGGTTGACCAACAGAATGCAGGAGGCGAACAGACCGAGCAGGCGAAGGACCTTCAGAACTGGAACTACCGCTCCTCTGTAAAATAAAGGAATCATTTCCTGAATGTCGAGAATCCTTTGAGGAGGAGGGAATGCCCGACACACAGTAGTGTCCAGTACCGCACCTATGAACAGGTTGCGCTGAGAGGGCACCAGGTGAGATTTGGGCACATTGATCGAAAAACCCAATTTGTACAACAGCCGAGTTGTAACCTGCAGATGGAACAGCACCTTCTCTGACGACTCCGCCTTGATCAGCCAGTCGTCTAAATAAGGGAAAACCGAAATCCCCGACCTTCTGAGATGGGCTGCCACCACTGCCATCACCTTTGTAAAGACTCGAGGAGCCGAAGTAAGACCAAACGGGAGGACCGCAAACTGATAATGTTGCGACCCTACCGTAAACCGGAGATACTTCCTGTGCGACTTCAGAATAGGGATGTGAAAATACGCATCCTGCAAGTCGAGCGACACCATCCAGTCCTCCTGATTCAGCGCCTGAAGAACCTGCGCAAGGGTGAGCATCTTGAACCTTTCCTGTTTCAGGTAAAAGTTCAGGATTCTGAGGTCTAATATCGGACGCAATCTGCCGTCCTTTTTCGGGATCAGAAAATACCGGGAGTAGCATCCCTGACCCCTCTCCTGCTCCGGGACCACCTCTATCGCACCTTTCTAAAACAACTTCAGGACTTCCTCCTGCAGGAGAAGACGGTGGTCCTCCGAGCAAGCACCTTGACAAGGAGGGTAATTTGGAGGGAATTCCCGAAAGGGAAGGGCGTACCCATTTTCTACAAGATCTAGAACCCAGAGATCTGTAGTTACAGATTCCCAATCTTGTAGAAAATGGGTAAGCCGGCCCCCCACAGGACCAGCATGATCCGGAATGTCGAATCTAGGGCTGTTTTGCGGTGGTGGGAGGGGCTGAGGAAGAGGAAGAGGAGGAGGAGAGTTGACGGCCACGTGAGCGACCTCTAAGTCTTCCTCTATATCCCTTGGACAGAGAGCCTTGCTGCTGCTGCTGAGTTGGCCTGTAGGAGCGAAAACTCGCCCTTCCAAGGCCTCTGTACCTATTGAAAGTACCTCTCGGCTGGGATTGAAGGCCCAACGACCTAGCCGTAGCCTTACTCTCTTTCAAGCGCTCGAGAGCAGCATCAGCCTTCTTCCCGAACAGACCAGACCCATCAAAAGGTAAGTCCAACAAAGTTGACTGGACATCCGAAGAGAATTCGAAGGACTTAAGCCATGCACCCCTCCTGGTGGCAACTGAAGATCCCATGACCCTGGCAACTGAGTCTGCTGTATCCAGGCCACTCTGTATAACCTGGCGAGCAGCCGCCTGGGCATCCGATAGCACTTCATTGAAGCCTCCTCTATCCTCCTCTGACAGTTTTGGCGCCAACTTTTTAGCAGAGTCCATAAGCGCATGGATATAGCGCCCCAACAAACAAGTCGCATTTGAAGATTTTAATGCCATACTGGCTGATGAAAAGACCTTCTTGGCCGATTGGTCCACCTTTTTTGCCTCCCTGTCCCCTGGGACTTGAGGAAAAGCACCTTTCGACCGTCCAGAACAAGCCGCCTGAACTACTAGGCTTTCAGGTGAAGGGTGTGAAGATAAAAATTCAGGATCCCCTGGAGCCACCCTATACCTTCTTGCAACCACCTTGGAGACTGCAGGAGCTGAGAAAGGCTTGCGCCATACATCCAGCACAGGTTCCAAAATTGCCTCATTGAAGGGCAACAGAGGCTCTGAGACCGCAGTTGGAGAATGCAACACCTCAGTCAAAATATTGGACTTGAATTCAGTAGATGGCAATTGAAGGTCCAACAACTCCGCAGCCTTTCTAATTACAGCATGATAGGGTGCCGCGTCTTTAGAGGGTTCGTTCGATGGCGGAGTGATCTCCCACTCCGGAGACAAATCCAGACCACTTTCCTCCTTTAATTCGTCGAACACCTCATCGGATTCGACCAATTCCCCCTCTTCAGCCTCTTCCATCAGAAAGCGTCTCTCCTCCAGCACTCTCTGCGCCTCCCTTCTCGAACGGATCCGCACCTGCGGCGTCGGCGGCGCCGTGTTCGAATCCGACGGCGCCGGCAGTGGCGTCGAACGCGGATCAGCTGGAGCAGCCGGCGTCGAATGAAGTCGAGTCGGCGCCGGCGAAGAGGGAAGCGGCGTCGATGTTCTCGGAGCCGGCATCTGCCAAGACGGCGTCGCTGGGAAGAACGGCATAAATGGTGCTTGAGGGTAAACCTGCGGCACACCCAGATTGAAAGCCATCGGACCCATCGGACCCATAGGTGCACCAGAGGTATACATGGCCCGTGAGAACACCCCGTACATCGCATTGAGATAATGCGAGGGGTCCTGACCTGGATTAGGGAAAGCAGGATACTGGTCAGGAAGCACCGGATTCGGGCCTGGCGGCGCCGACGGTCATTCACTCGGAGCCTGACGATCCTCATCCTGGGCCGGAGTCGGAGACGGAGCCGGAGGACTTGCAGGATCTGGAGATGGTACCGGCGCCGGAGAGGACGCCGGCACCGGGGATTCAGCCGGAGCCGGCGAAGGCACCGGAGAAGATGGAACCGGAGGCGAAGTCGGGTCAGGAGATGGAGACACTGACTCTCTTCGACGCCGAGCAGGCGATTTCGACTTTGACGTCGAAGCCTTATGATGCGACGAATGCCTCCTCTTTTTCTTATGCTTCTTGCTCTTTGAAGCATGTCCCGAAGTCGACTTGGAAGCCGACCTCGACCTCGACCTGGATCTTCTTCTACCTCTTTTCTCCTTTTTCTTCATCCGGGCGATAAAGAGCTTTGCCTCTCTCTCCTTAAGAGCCTTCGAGCTCATTTTCCTGCAACTCGAACAACATCCCACATCATGGTCCGAGGACAAACACCAAACTAAATCGTCGTGCGGGTCGGTGATGGACATGTGCTTGCCACATTCTCGGCAAGGCTTAAACCCAGACTTCCTTGTCGACATCCTTAGAAGATAGACAGAGAAATCCAGAAAACATACAAAGTAACCAGAACAGCTACCAGTAACGGTTCCCGAAATCCGTTGGCGTCGTCGGCGCGGAAAAAAGGGAACTGACGTCATCACGCCGAGGAGGTCTTCTTATGGAGCCGGTGACGTCAGCGGAGTCGCGAGCGGAGCCGTGCCTCTGTGACGTCGTCTTCGACCTCATAGGCGTGGACTGCTACAAAAGTTTCCGAATGTTGCTGGCGCAGGGGATATTCACAAGGTGAGGAATCCACTGGCAGATGTATCCATCAGAAAAAGTATTACCTCTCAAACATCGTAATCAAATTTTAAGAATGTAAAGAAGGGCCTGATAAGTGGAAAGGTTGACTGTGGGTGAACCAGTTGAACTTTTTAGGCATGAAATCTAGCAACAATTGATATTTGGGTATGTGAATAATACTCATTGTTTTGAACATTGCTCTTCTGAATCAGCAACCAGTAAAAAGATCACATGGGCGCCGAGATATGATTGCATTTGGATAACCCAGTTTCTAGATATCCTGCAACATTTTGAACAAGCTGCACATGGCTAAGGGAGTTCTCTGGGAGACACACATAAATGGGATTGCCATAATTCAGTTGCAACTAAACAAATGCATTACCACTGGAGTGTAAAAGCAGGAGTCTATTTAAGATTCTCTAAAAGGGTTTTATTCGAGAGAAGTATTTACCTCCTATCCTTGAAATTTGAGGCTCAGCCAAAGGATTTTTGTTCAGCTAGATGCCCAAGATTTTAGCTCCCTTCCTTTGGGGATCAATGGACGTCCTGTAGTTTGTGATCAAAATTCATCTAATTTGCTTTATCAGGCAGTGTAAGTAACTGTAGGAAGGTGGGTAATTATCTACAGCTATTAATACCACAATCACTAATAAGGTCCAATCAAGTCTCAATAAATGAATCCTTGCTCAACTCTTGGTAGCTTGGCAGATGAGCAGTTGGGCATAACTTAGGAGACAGGTGTGCTAAGCACTGAATATCAGTAAAACAGTAAATACTTAAAAGCCAACATAAAAAAAATCCAACACTAATGTATAAATATATAGAATATTTTTATCTTTAAAATGACACAAAAACAACAAACACCCAATGTAGGGAACCAGAGATATGAATTTTTAAGGATAAAATAACAAAATGTGCTTTCGAGCAACAAAAAGTGTAAAGCACCAACTGCGGCTATCTGGTCACACTGGACCAGGACAAAGTTTCACACCAACCGTTATTGAGTACAGGCGGATACAATGAGCAGTAGGGCCCAATCAAGTTTCTACCATTTGACTTAATCACTTTTTTGGAGCTTTTTCTCTTGACGTTGAGTGATTGGGTCTTCGGATCTGAGGTTTGGTGTCGACAACGACACCCTACTGTAGCGCAAAGCCTCGGTAAGCCCTGGGTGTATTTGTTGTCAATGGTAAAGAGCTCCGGAACTTTCAGCGGGGCAAACTTGCGCTGTCAGGCAGAGTTGCGCTTCGACATCACCAGCTCGACTTTCGTCAACGATGCTAGTCGTCTTCTGCAGATCTTTTTCTGAAAGGTTCCGTGGGGGTCAGGAAAGGTCCAACAGCACAACACACAAGATGATGGACGGAATGTTGCACATTGGCAAAATATTCACCCCCAGTCACAGATCTGGGTTTAATCCATCGTTATTTTGCTCACCACGCCACCCCAGTTCAGACATGGCCATATGCAAATCAGTCTTGACCCTGTGCCTCATGGGAACAGTCCAGCCCGAACTGCCAACCCATGTCTTCCCTAGACCGGAATCAAGCATCCTAGGACGGGTTTCGGGGTTACACCCCTCTTCAGCCAGGATAGCTTGACTCCAGTGGCGTAGTGAGCACGGGACCCATGTCTGGGCATACCCTTCCCACATAGGGCGAACAGCAAAACACACAAGATGATGGGCGGAATGTTGCACATTGGCAAAACATTCACCCCCAGTCACAGATCTGGGTTTTATCCATTGTTATTTTGCTCACCACGCCACCCAAGTTCAGACATGGCCATATGCAAATCAGTCTTGAACTGTGCCTCATGGGAACAGTCCAGTCTGAACTGCCAAACCATGTCTTCCCTGGACCAGAATCAAGCATCCTAGGACCGGTTTCGGGGTTTCACCCCTCTTCAGCCAGGATAGCTTGACTCCAGTGGCATAGTGAGCACGGGACCCACGTCTGGGCATACCCTTCTCACATAGGGCGAACAGCAAAACACACAAGATGATGGACGGAATGTTGCACATTGGCAAAACATTAACCCCCCAGTCACAGATCTGGGATAAATCCACTGTTATTTTGCTCACCACGCCACCCCAGTTCAACAGCACCAGCCAAGGGTTAAGAAAGTCTGGTTTGCCTCTTGGGTCTGTGACTCCAACTCCCACAATGTGCCTGGTCAGTACAGGAAAATCTGGGAGAAGCTGGTCAGCTGGAGAGGTCTTTTCTGTGGATGTTGTAGGTGGCTTCTTCCAGTACTTTTCTACCTGTTGCTGCTCAGGGAATCCACTCCTAATCTTTTAAGACAGGCACAATCCTCCTTGTGTGGAGATTTTAGAGTGGAACAGGTGCAGTCCTTCTGCGTGCAATCCTCTCTGGTGCAGTTCAAGGGTCGAGCAGGGTAGTCCTTCTCCGGATGTTTCAGGCAGGGATCTGAGGGGTTTCTGTAGATCTCCCATATTTATTTCCCATTCTGGGCTGGCAGGGTTGGGGACACCTCAACCAATGGGGTTCAAGTTGCCACCCTCTGCCATGACAACTTCATGGGAAGTGTGGCATATTTGAATCCCAAAATGCTGATTTCTCCAAAAATCTAAATGTAGTACAGGTCTAGCTAACTCAACAGAGGTGTGGCTAACTTTTCTCAACACTCCCCTTCCAGCAATTCTCCGAATCTAATTAGAGGGGCTCCCATCTGGCTGGGAATCAAAAAGGTGGGGGCTAGCCTGGGTCCTGTGACATCTGTGCTGCTACCTTTGAAGTTCAGTTTATCTTCACAGCATCCTGCCTGACCCTTCTCCAGGATGCAAATCTCCTACCAAGTGGCTGTTTTCTTTCAGCCCCAGACCTCTTTACACCTGCTCAGGGAGCAGGTTAGCCCAAGCTGTCAGAAACTGGTCAATCAGAAGAGGCTGCTACAGGGCTGTTCTAGGTAACTTCAGGAAGGTAAGCTCTAAAACTACTTTCCTGCAATAGTTATAATAAATCTGACCAAGGCAAGTTGCTGGAATTATTGTAACTATTATTTTGATACTTTGAATTATGTTGCTAGCTAAGTCCTGTCAAAAGTTTAATAAAGCTTACCCATGTTAGCCTTTAGAGCTAGCAGCACTGCAATGGTGAAAACGACTGACTATTTTTCTCTCAGCAGGACATATAAAACATGGCACTCTACCTTTAGAAGTACTTTTAATTCCAAAATCAAATTTGGACACAGTTTAATTTTAAAACCATCCTGCTGGGCAGGGCTAGCTTTATAATGACACCAGACACCACAGCAGTGGACACAGGTACATTAAGTCCACTGGAGTATCTAAACCTATATGCCCTAATATATGCTAGAGACTTATAGGTAGGTTGGCTTAGCCAATTGTAATTACACTAATTACCATATACTTTTTAAGGAATGCACACAGGCCCTAGGCCTACTTAGGTGAGCCCAGAGCACTTTCAGAGTCAGTAACCACCAGTATCAGTCATAAAATAGGGGTGATCAGGGCAAAAAAGATGGTGTTTCCAACAGTAACTGTCTTAGAAGGGTCTAATTTCAGAAAACTGGTGGACATCCGACTGATCAGGTACACATTCATAAAATAAAGGTGTACATCTCCTGTTGGACAGAACAGGGTGAGAAATACCAGCTAGATGTCATCTGAAAACACTTAAAAACATATTCCGCCTAAAATATAGTAACTTAAATTGCGGTTGCATGAAGATGATAAATATGAACAGGACAGAATTGACACATACAGGACACCACAGTTAAGCCTTTCAAGACCTGAAGATGAAAAGTGGAAGTCGAACTTCCTGTCCTAATGAGACATGCAGCTACATGGAGAAAGCTCTTAAGATGAACCAGGCGAGTGTTGATGATTCTATTGAACATGGTGCATTACTGCCATCCAGGTGGGACAGAGCCTCTAAATAAATTGCCGTACTGAAGCCAAGCTCAGGGAGGTGTACCGTGACTCTACGGAGAAAAAAACTGGTGGCACATGTTTTTTGTCTTTTTAGAAAAGTGAGCCTCGAGGCTAAGGCTGCTATCAAAGAGATGTCTAGATGTTTGGAATTGTGAGATACTTGAGGGGCGAAGCTGTCAATGTTCATTTCCATGAGCCATTGTTCTACTTCAAAGCGTCTGTTGCAGATTGTGATCAGGATGAGTTCCATTTTCAGGGGATGCAGTTCAAGCTACACTCAAAGACGTTCAAATACATTTTTTTTATGTAACAGATTGTCAACACTCAGTGGAACAGATATCTTGATAAAACTGGTGCAAAAATGAATTGCAATGTTTTACTGATTTCATAACATGGAACAGAGCACAGGGGGTTTACCCAAATCCATATTATAAGCATTTGCTTATTTCATAACTAGTTTGTGACAAATGTCATCTTCACTTGTAACTAAGAGTAATTTTGTAGGCAACACATTCCTATCTGGGGATCGGAAGAGCCAGTTACATATGCTTAGGGAAATGTCATTTTAATACAAGATCAGCTTTAATCCATGACTTAGGTTTGACAGCACCCAATTGTGACCTATTCCTTCTGCGGGGGGTAGTCTCAGTGGCCTTCTCAAGAGGTTCATTGAAGGACTAGTATTGAGCTTCTTTTTGAAGGTTGCTAGATGTGAGAGATTTCTAAGATTTGGGAACGCAGCTTCAGAGTGGAGTTCTTGGAACTCAGATTGATCTCCCATCATATGTATTTCTTTTTAATCTGGTTTGCACAGTAGAATTTACCTTAATGAATCGCTTGCTGGGAATTTATCTAGAGTTAGGAAATATGGCCTGTAACTATTTTGACCCATGAACCTCCTGGGCTATGAAGACAGAGTAGTTTGAATTTCGTTCTTGGAGCCACCTGAAACCAATGTGTGATTTGGTGCGATTTAGGTGCGGCAGAGGTTAGAAGCTTGATTTATTTAGTCCCTTCAGCTTCATGGGATTTCCTTGCAGCTCAGGAGTTAACAATATTACAGTGGTAGTTGTAGTAGCAGAGCTAGAGGAAGCCTTCATAACATCAGGAGGTTTTTCATCAAGCCATACACCAAGATTATTTCTGTTATCCACAGAATTTAGACGTGCCATTAATGCTCCTGGCCCTGTAAACCATAAATTATCCTCTGGAGGAAATCTAATGCGGAGGATCTCAATCATACTTGCATTTAGGCCAAGTAGCTTTACTTCATCCAGAGGTACACATTTCAGACAAGAGGTGGTGTTTTCGTCCTCATGGTTGTTCAGATGAACAGCTGCATATATTTCATTTCAAATTGAATGTGGTATTGAGAAACAGCCCTGTGCCAGGGGTTGCATTACGGTTGAAAAGAAGCAAGAGAAGAGATACCAGTGGGACACGGCAAGTAATCAGTTTAGATTATTTTCAACACAAAACCAAATAAAGCAACAGATAATTAAGAATGGAACAGATGTTTTCCACTTCAAAAAATTTTAAGATAAAACTGAGTTGAGGAAAAAATCACTTTCTCCTTTTCTTACAACAAATCTAAGACAAATATGTCAAATCAGTTTGCTTCATTTTAAGAATGTCCATGGCTATTTCCGTTGGTAAATATCCTGAATACACATGTACACCTGCTTCACACTCTATTTTGTAATACGGACAAATTGAACACATTTTGTGTGATACGCGCTTCCCTGTTTAAGAGTTGAGCAATATTATCCAAAGAAGAGCACACTCTTGCTAGTTATTCACATGGTTGAGACAGAAGACCTTGTTCAAGGTGACTGCTAATGTAAATCAGACCCTTGTAATTTGGGGATGCAATTTACAAAATATTTAGTTTTTCCTTGGTAGTAAAGTGGTTAAAGGCGATACTAGGCAGATGTGTAACATTGGTTTATGGGATTAGAATAACTCACCCAAGTGTTACTGTCCAATTTCTCTTATAGTTTAGTTAAAATCATTGGGCGGGTGATATTTAATCGGTTAAGATCCTGGACAGCTGACAATAAGATCATATGACTAGCGCTTTCGGTTTTATGGTATTTATTGGTTGACGTTTCAGACTGTATTTATTTTTTATTACATTCATCTGTATTTATACATATTTAATTTGGGTTTTGTGAACAAATTAAGAAAAAAACGAGCATTTTCCTTCATACATTTATTTAACTAATGGGCCGATTCCGATTCGGAAGGGCACCGAACGCGTTCCGGCTGGAAAACCTATGAGCTGTACGCGTGTTTTCCGGCCGACTCGTACAGCTGTACGAGTGAGGAAGTACAATGCGAGCTACATGAAATTCACTGGCCGAGTCGTTTCCGGGTCCGAACCGCTCCGTACGTCTCGGTCGTAAGCTAACCGTGGCGTGCAATGGATGCGATTCACAACCGAGCCAGTACAATGCATGCGTCAGTTGGCCTGTGCGAGCCGAATTGTCCATGTGACCCCCTGTCACCCGTAGCCCTATGACTCGGACACAGGGGGAGACCCATGGGTCTCCCCAACACAGGCATGTAAGGTGCGGATGGCACTGACGCGTACCCACTGTAGGGGGCGCACTTGTCCGCGACGTACCCATTCAGTGAATGGGAGCCCATGTACGCATCGTACGGCCGTCTCCCATTGACTTCTATGGGAGTCCGACCGAACCTAGTCCGGCAGCATACAGACGCATAGTACTCGCTCGGTCGGACTGCAGGACTCCGGCTCGGTCGGAGTGCTTTCAGACCCGGATCGGAATCGGCCCCTAAATGTACACAAACACATGACTGGTTTCAATGACATGAATGCCCATAAATGATAAACCAATAGACTGGTGTGAAAACATTTTTCCATCTACAGCTGTTTAAGCATCTTTAAGTAACTATATTTTTTTTACCCCCTTACCTGTCAATTTGCACAGCTATTGGCCAGGCAGTTATGACTGACAGCACTTACAATCACTCAAAAAGCAACCTAATTTCTATTTTTATCCATATTTAAAAATAAAAACAGAACGGGAAAAAGATTGTTTTCTGTCTGCATTCATCTGTAAAGATCAGTAAAAACAAAAAACTGGGATCCTATCGATTTGGATTTCATAAAGACGTAGGCACAGTGTAACAATGCTTGAACTTGAATCAGAGTATCGGAAAATAATCCATTGCCAAGCGATGTCCACTGTACCTGGCTATTATAGACCGGTCAACCGCCTTTGATTGTGTTAACAGAACCAAACTTTCGTTGATGTTGCTTGACCTAGGGTTGGAGGTGGCGCTAGTTAATTCCCTGCATGAGGATTTGGTGGCACGGGTCTAGTTAGGCAGGTGAACTGATCCTTTTTCACTCGCATAGGGGATACTTCAACACTGCATTTTGGCCCCATTGCTTTTCGTGGTTCCACTTTGGCGCTGGCCACCACTGATATTCCAAGGATTAACCAAGCTATAGTCCCAGCACTGCTCTACGCAGATGCTGCAGTATTCACGGCATGGAACCAGTAGCCTTACAATTGTTAAATTATTTTGTATCCTTTATGAGTGAGCTGAACCTGGTCACAAATAACAGCAAATCGCACATCTTTGTGCTTGCGGGCCAGGTGAGAAAACTTTTGCAAAGGTCTCGGTTAAGGGCAACCCCTTAGGAGGTATAAATGACTTTAATTACTCGGGGATCACCTTCAGCAGCTCAGGGAAATGGCACATGCATATCTGAAACTCTTGTTAAAAGCGAAGTAGAGCAGCTGGATCTATTTTTAACTTTCCTTTGTGAGCGGGAAAGGGCAGTTTCCCCAACTACTTAAAATTTACAGGTCCAGTGTGTTTCTGCTGCTCTTTATGGGGGTGGGTCTGATAGAGGACAACTGCATCTCCAGGATTTTGCAATCACCCGACCCGACCCCTCCCCCCCCTCCCCCCAGCCCCCACCCCCAGCTCCCACGTTATTGTACATTCAGAGCTTGGACTTACATATACTGAAGATTTGGCCAAACTGGTGCTCGTTTTATTATGGGTCAGGGTGTGGTCTAATCCAGAGGCAAACGTGAATAGGAAAACTATCACGGACTGCCTGAATTTAGATATGGGTTTTTTCATCCCATGGTTGGCCTATATATATCTATATACTGCTTTCCACCTAAACTTGAGAACTGCCCAGAGTTCTATTCTTTTTTTGCATAATGTATGCATCATTCTATGCCTAAAAGGGTATTCTTTTGACTTATACTGGGTGCTCCCTTGTGTCTGGACAAAGCTACACCAATTAATTTCAAATTCTGGACTAAAGGCAGCTTTACTGGTCTGCCAGAGCTCACTTAACCCCTTGCATGTGTTGGACGCATAAGTGCTAATGTGCGTCAGACAGCTGCCGCGCGTCTGACCCCATTACACATGAAATCCCTCTGGTGCAGGAACCAGAGGGATTTCTTTTACCCCCCCAAAGCCTGGGAAGAGCTTCCCCAGCTCCCGAGCCCCACCCCCCCCCGTTTCTGTTAAATGACGATCAGCGCGCACGTCGCGCTGACGTCGTTTCACCGGAAATGAAATGAAAATTTAGGCTCATTTCAGTTTCACTTTCTACATGCTCAGGGGGGTATCTCAGCCGCCTGAGCATGTAGAAAGGCGGGAGGGGTATCATTGGAAAGCAGAGAACCTCCCCTTTCCAATGGTACCCCTCTTCAGTGGATCCCTGCTTGAGGATTGCCCCAGGAGGGTGATACCCAAGCAGGGATCTACCCACGAGACACCGGGGGGGGTGGGGGGGGGAGTAGCCCCTTGGGCAAGGTCCTTCACTCCCCCCCAAAATATATATATACAAATTCAGTCTATCTGCCCCCCCAGGGAGCAGTAGCCCCCAATCTGAAAGCCCACTAAACACCTGGGATTTTTTGGGAGCAATTGCTTTTAGGGTGGGGGCTGCCCAAAACGGGCATTCCAATGACCCCACCCCCGCCACAATAGCTGCTGTTCTGCACTCCCGTGGGGGGGGGCATAAAGTCCACTAGAAGCCAGGGATTTTTTTGTGGAAATACCCCCACACCCCCGCCACAATTACAGCCTTTCTGCCTCCCCTGGGGGGGAGGATGGGGGCAGAAAGCCCACTAGACGCCAGGGATTTCTTTTGGGCAATTTAATTAGGGTGGGGGATGCCCAAAACGGGCATGCCAATGTGTCCCGTCCCCCCAATTACAGCCTTTCTGTCCCCCTGGGGGGCTGTAGCCCCCAATCTGCCCCCTGGGGGGGGGCAAAAAGCTCACTAAACACCAGGGATTTTTGTTGAGGCAATTGGAATTAGGGTGGGGGCTGCCCAAAACAGGCATGCAAATGCTCCCCCGCAACAACTCCAGTCTTTCTATCCCCTGGGGGGCAGTGGTCCCTGATTTGCCCCCCGGGGGGCAGAAAGCCCACTAGGTGCCAGCGATTGCGCCCACCGCCACAAGAAATAGCCATACCTTGCTAGACTCCCACGGATGTCTAGTTTTCAGAAATGCGTGGGTTTGGTAGTTCCCCAAGATGGCCGCCGAGCCCAGGGCCAAAAACCCAGGCGACCCCCCCCCCCCCCCTTGCAAAACCAGGTTGTTTTGTGATAGGTCATTTCGATGTCTCCTCAATACGTTTTGGGCCCTTGACTGTTTTGGGTACTTGACCCAACCACGCGATTTGGGTATCATTTTTATCGGGAGACCTGGGGGAACGCTGGGTGGTAGGAACTGTGTGGATCCATGTAGATTCCAGAACTTTCCCAGACAGAAATTGAGAAAAAGGTGATTTTTTTTCGCCTAAATTTGAGGTTTGCAGAGGATTCTGGGTAGGGAAGTGTTGGGAGATCCACGCAAGCCTTACCTCATTGGACTCCCCCGGGTGTCTAGTTTTCAGTAATGTGTGGGTTTGGTAGGTTTCCTTAGATGGCGGTGAGCCCGCGGCGAAAACAAAAAACAGGTGCACCCCCGAAAACAAGGTAGTTTTGTTATAGGTTATTTTGAAGTCTTCACAGTACGATTTGGGCCATTTCCTGTTGCAGCCACTATGCCTACCCACACATGAGGTACCATTTCTATCGGGAGACCTGTAGGAAAGCTGGGTAGTAGGAAATTTGTGTCAGCCCAGTGATCCTACAACTTTCTCACACAGAAATATAAGAAAAATGTTATTTTTTTCTACAAAATGAGGTTTGCAGGGGATTCTGGGTAGGGAAATGTTGGGGGACCCACGGAAGCCATACCTTGCTGGACTCTCCCGGATGTCTAGTTTTTAGAAATGTGTGGGTTTGGTAGGTTTCCCTAGATGGCCGCCAAGCCCGGGGCCAAAAACTCATGGGACCCCCCTTGCAAAACCAGGTTGTTTTGCGATAGGTAATTTTGATGTCGCCTCAATAGGTTTTGGGCCCTTGCCTGTGGCGGGTACTTGACCCACCCAAGCGAGTGAAGAACCATTTTTATCGTGAGACTTGGGGGAGCGCTGGGTGGTAGGAAATTTTTTGCAGCTAAATTTGAGGTTTGATGGGGATTCTGGGTAGGGAAATGTTGGGGGGGGGGATCCACGCAAGCCATACATTGCTGGACTTCCCTAGGTGTTTAGTTTTCAGAAATATGTGGGTTTGGTAGATTTCCCTAGATGGCCGCTGACCCCGGGGACAAAAACTCATGAGACACCCCCCCTTGCAAAACCAAGTTGTTTTGTGATAGGTCATTTTGATGTCGCCTCAATAGGTTTTGGGCCCTTGCCTATCGCGGGTACTTAACCCAGCCACACAAGTGAGGTATCATTTTTCTCAGAAGACTTTGGGGAATGCCACTTACCACCACAGAAATGTGAGGAAAATGTGTTTTTTTTAAATTACAAATTTGAGGTTTTCAAGGGATTCTGGGTAACAGAACCTGGTGAGAGCCAGACAAGTCACCCCATCCTAGATTCCCCTCGGTGTCTAGTTTTAAAACATGTATAGGTTTGCCAGGCTTCACTATGTGGCGGCAGAGCTAGGGTTCAAAATCTACGGCTAGGCACTTTTCAAAAAAAGAGTCAGTTTTCACTGTGAAAATGTGGTGTGTCCACGTTGCGTTTTGGGCAGTTTCCTGTCACGGGCACTAGACCTACCCACACAAGTGAGGTACCATTTTTCTCAGAAGACTTTGGGGAATGCGGGGTGGGTGTAATTGTGTGGTTCCACACAGAATCCAGAAGTTTCCACCACAGAAATGTGAGGAAAATGTAGTTGTTTTAACCAATCTTGAGGTTTGCAAGGGATTCTGGGTAACATAACCTGGTGAGAGCCAGACAGGTCATTGCATCCTGGATTCCCCTGGGTGTCTAGTTAAAAAAAAAAAAACAACCATTTGTAGAACGCGCTACTCACCTGTGAGGGTCTCAAGGCGCTGAGGGGAGCTGCTACTGTTCGAACAAACCAAGTCTTGAGAAGTCTCCTAAAGGTCAGCAAGTCCTGGGTCTGTCTTAGGTGGATGGGGAGGGTGTTGCATGTCTTGGCGGTGAGGTGAGAGAAGGATCTGCCGCCGGTGGTCGTTCGGTGGATGCGTGGAACAGTGGTGAGGGAGAGGTCAGCGGAGCGAAGCTGGTGGTTGGGAGTGTAGAAGGTGAGTTGTTTGTTGAGGTATGCTGGTCCAGCGTCGTGGAGTGCTTTGTAGGCATGGATGAGGAGCTTGAAGGTGATCCTCTTGTTGACGGGGAGCCAGTGCAGGTTCCTCAGGTGGGCAGTGATGTGGTTGTGGTGGGGGATGTCGAGGATGAGGTGTGCGGAGGCATTCTGTATGCGTTGGGAGTCTCTTCTGGAGTTTAGCCGTGGTTTCCGCATAGAGGGCGTTGCCGTAGTCCAGCCTGCTGGTGACGAGGGCCTAGGTGACCTTCCTTCTGATTCCAGTGGGGATCCATCTGTAGATCTTGCAAAGCAAACAGAGGGTGTTGAAGCAGGAGAAGGAGACGGCGTTGACTTGCTGGGTCATTGACAGAGGAGTCTAGGATGAAACCCAGGTTGCATGCGGGGTTGGTGGGTGTCGGCGCAGCTCCCAGTGAGGCCGGCCACCAGGAGTCGTCCCAGGCGGAGGGGGTGGAGCCGAGTTCGAGGACCTCCGTCTTGTCCGAGGTCAGTTTCAGGCGACTGTTCTTCATCCATTCGGCGACGGCCTTCTTTCCATCGTGGAAGTTGGTATTGGCGGGGTCTTTTGTGAGGGAGAGGATCAGCTGGGTGTCGGCGTATGAGATGACGTTGAGGTTGTGTGATCGGACAATGTTGGCGAGCGGTGTCATGTAGACGTTGAAGAGGGTCGGGCTGAGAGATGAACCTTGGGGTGGCTTTGGATCGGAATGGCAGGAGGTGGACTCTGGGTTCTGTCGGTGAGGAAGGAGGTGAACCAGTCCAGGGCTTTGTCACAGATCCCTGCGTTGTAGAGGCGTGTGCGTAGGGTGTGGTGGCAGACAGTGTCGAAGGCAGGCGAGAGGTCTAGGAGGATGAGGGCTGCGGTATCGCCGTTGTCCAGCAGGGTCCCGATGTCGTCAGTGGCGGCGAGGAGGGCTGCGGAATCCGGAGAGGGACAAGTCCAAGGAGTTGTTCTCTTCGAGGAAGTGGGTCAGTTGTCTGTTGATAATATTCGAGGACTTTCGCCGGGAATGGGAGCAGGGAGATGGGCCGGAAGTTCTTGAGGTCCTTTGGGTCTGCCTTGGGTTTCTTGAGTAGGGTGTTGATCTCTGTGTGTTTCCAGCTTTCCGGGAAGGTGGCAGTCTCGAATGAGCTGTTGAAGATCTTTCTGAGTTGGGGTGTGATGATGGAGCTTGCTTTGTTGAAGATGTGGAGGGGGCAGGGGTCTGACGGTGATCCGGAGTGGATGATGTTCATGGTGTCTTCGTTGTTGACGTGGTTCCAGATCAGAAGGCCGGTGTGGCTGGGGGGCAGTGAGTCTAGGGTGTCAGCGGCTGTCGGGGGGGGGGTTGGATGTTGAAGCTGTCGTAGAGGTCTATGATCTTGAGGTGGAAGAAGGTAGCAAGAGAGTCGCAGAGGTCTTGTGATGGCGGGATGGCGTTGAAGCTGGAGCTGGGGTTGGCGAGTTCCTTCACGATGTTGAAGAGCTATTTGCTGTTGTGTGCATTGTCATCGATGCGTTCCTTGAAGGAGGTCCTTTTGGCGGTTCGAATTAGTTGGTGGTGTCTGCGGCTGGCGTTCTTGAGGGCTGCATGGTTGTCCGGTGTTTGCTCGTGGCGCCATTTCTTCTCTAGTCTTCGGCAGATCTGCTTGGATGCCTGGAGGTCAGTGGTGAACCAGATGGCCCTTCTGTCGGTGCGTCTGTTTGAGGGTTTCTTGATTGGGGCAAGAGTGTTGGCGCAGTCATCGATCCATTGCCTGAGGTTGCGGGTGGCTGTGTCGGTGTGGTTGGTTGGTGGGTCTCGGGTGGTAATTAGCTGGTCTTCGGTGACCTTGTTCCAGCTGCAGTAGGGGACTCTTTGCTGGTGTTATAGATTTGCTAGGATTCCCTAGGTGCCGGCAGAGCTAGGGTTCAAAATCTACAGCTAGGCACTTTGCAAATAAAGGGTCAGTTTTCACTGTGAAAATGTGGTGTGTCCACGTTGCGTTTTGGGCCGTTTCCTGTCGCGGGCACTAGGCCTACCCACACAAGTGAGGTACCATTTTTCTGGGAAACCTTTGGGAAACACTGGGTGGGTGGAATTTTGTGGATCCACGCGGATTCCAGAACTTTCCACCACAGAAATGTGAGGAAACTTTTTTTTTTAACAAATTTCTAGGTTTGCAAGGGATTCGGGTAATAGAACCTGGTGAGAGCCAGTCAGGTCTCTCCATCCTGGATTCCCTTGGGTGTCTAGTTTTCAAAAATGTATAGGTTTGCTAGGTTTTCTTAGGTGCCGGCAGAGCTAGGGATCAAAATCTACAGCTAGGCACTTTGCAAAAAAAGGGTCAGTTTTCACTGCAAAAATAAAAAAAATCACGATGAGTGTTGGTAAGGAATGGCAATTTAATATGCGCAAGATAATCTAAGATTTCCTCCTCTGATCCCGCTGAATGAGATGTGTAGAGATGGGCATAAGATTGTTTAAACCTATCCGCTATTTCCGTTTCCTCCGTTAGTACTTTAGCCTCCGACGATAAAAGTTTGGTGACCTGTTTTTTCCTACGCTTTTTCTTCAATATTTGCGCCAGTACGGCGCCCGGCTTATCACCTTCTTCATAGACCCGCGCGCCGTAGCGTATTTGCCTAAGTGTTTGACTTTGCTGTCAGCCGCATCATGGTATTCAAACCAGAAATTCTTTCTTTTTCGCGAGTCGTTGCTTCATCAGCATGTGCTAGCTGACGCTTCTCTAAAACTCCCAGTTTCTTTTCCAGATTGGCTAGTCACTGTCGAATGGAACGAAGATCCCCAGAGTATTTGGCCATGGCTATGCCACGTATATATACACCTCGAATGCTTCCCAAACCACCTGAAACGATCTACGGACCCCACATTGATGGTGAAGAAAGTTTCTATGGCCTCAGTCAGGTCTTCCTTAAAGACCGGGTCTAGAAGCGAATAAGGGGGAAACCTCCATGTGAACGGCAGAATAGTCTTCCGGGGAGCGGTAATAACTAATAGCAGTGGGGAATGATCCGAAAGAGAGCGAGGAAGCCCTATGCATTCTCTGACTTGGGCAGCGAGTGGGCAGGAAGCCAACCAGTAGTCAATTCGGGTGTGTAAATTATGAAAAGCAGAGTAGTGAGTGTAACCTCCCCTGTCTGGGTACCGCGTGCGACAGATATCACATAGGTCATAGTTGACCATGGCGTCCTCAAGCGCCCTAGCTGCGGCGGAGGGACGTCTTGCGGGCCCCCCGATCTATCTATACTTGGGTGTCTGACCAGGTTCAGGTCTCTCCCCACAATCCCCCCAACAGGAAACTCCCCTCAGTGTAACTAACAACAGTGTGTGCTAGTGTTCTATAAAAGCCCGGGCAATCGAAGTTAGGGCCGTATATGTTAACAATCACTAATTCCATACCTTTCCCGTGGCACCTGGAAATAACGGCCATCGCTGTCTGTGTTTAATGGCGTCAATGAGAACTGGGATTTAGGGTTAACCCATGTCAGCTCTCCTCGTGCAAGAGTAGAGAAGCCTGAAGCGTGTGTGTTCTCTAACAACCCTATATGTCGAAGCAATGGGCTATTGGGGGGGGGAAGGTGTGTTTCCTGAAGCACGGCTATATCTATATTCTATGTAAATAATTCAACACTTTACAGAGCTTCCTGTGATCGCTAAGCCCCCTAACATTCCACGCAAGGGCCTGAAGGGTATCAGATGGCATAGAGGCCTCACCGTTATTGGGTCCCACCATTGTGTGCCTTTTGAGTGTATTACTCAATCTGACCGAAGCCGCCAACTAGTGCATCTTGTGCATACGGATAGAAAACAACAATGAAAACCACATTGCGAAACAACCAACCCTACCTCCCCCCACCCACATCAGACCACCCCCCAACTTGTCTGCGTTGCATCCTGCTGGACAACCCAACAACCCTCCGCCGCCCCCCCCCCCCGAAAAATTACCTTCCCTAGTGTAGTTCACACATGGGCAGAGGTTGCCAGACCCAATGAGGAGTAATATCCAAACATCGAAGAGCCCACCCGCACCCCGTCTGTCATTTATGGAGCAGCTACAGAACACCCAGTGAGACCAGTCTTAAAAGGCGTCCAAAGCATGTCCCCTTGTTCCCCGCCGCCAGATCCAAGTAAAGAACAGCAGGAATCAAGACCGGACACTACATAGTCTCGGAGAAAGACCCTCTGCGATCAAGTCTCTCACATGCTGCTGATCCCATTTCATGACCCCCCCAAACCTCCCCCCCCCAGCAAACCCCGACCCCGATCAATGGATTTACAATAACCAACCAAATGGGAAACTCTTCTCTTGTTGCCAGACTCCCTCTGGGGGGTTGGGGGGATGACCAGAAGTGGTTGGAAGAAAGTGGGCCCACATGGGAGACAACCCCCCCACTCATCCACATCACCAATTTATACTTAGCGACTGGAGATGTGTGGATACAATCAGTCTTGTTCTAATGGTCCACCAGCCGCTTCGTCGAGGAGGTGCCGCTCCGGGCTGTGGCGAAGTTCCTTGGACCAGTCTTTCAAAGCCCTCTGCAAGGCCTTGGGGTCAGTGAAGATGTGCGAGCGGCCCTGTCTGTTGACTCACAGTCTCGCTGGATACAACATGGCGTAGTCGACGCCCAGGTCTCGCAGTTGCTTCTTCATAGGCACGAACTGTCGGCGCGCTTCCTGCACCTTGATGGTAAAATCCGGGAAGAGTGAGATCGTGGAGCCCTCAAAGGCCAGCGGTTGCTTTTCTCTCGCCAGTTACAGCGCAACGCCCCTATCTCGGTAGTTGAGCAATTTAGCGATGATCGCCTAGGCGCTGCTCCCGGAGGTAGGCGAGGCCACAGGGAGCGGTGAGCCCTCTACACCACAAACATCGTGGAAAAAGGTTCCTTCCCCGAGCAGGGTAACCAGCAATTTCTCGATGAATTGTTCCATGTTGCCAGTGGGGGTGGACTCGGGTAGGCCCGTGATTCTTAAGTTGCAGTGACGAGAGCGGGCCTCCAAATCCTCAGTTTTGTCTTGCAAGACACGTAGGACTCTACCCAGCAGTTTGTGTTCAGTGTCTAGGGTTGTGTGTGCTTCCTCTACCTCCGTAATCCTACGTTCCGACATATATAGTCTTTCGGCATGTTTATCAATACGCTCTGCATTTCTGTCCATTCGATATGATAATGCATCAATCTTAGTGCCCAGTGATGAAATACTGCACTGCAGACTCTTCTCCATGGCTACCAGCATATTGCAGATGTCAGGGCAAGCTTCTTCGGCTGGTGCCCCTTGCATTCTGTCAGCGTCCTCCGTGTCTTGGGATTTCGATTTCTTCTGCTCAAACGAGTTTCTGCTGCGCCCTGTCCACTCTGCCCATCTCTGCCGCCAAGACGACCCCACCTAGAGATCAACGATCCACCGAGCTCCTAAGAAACAGGTCAAGTCTGTCCGCCAGCCCGATTGACCTCCAACGGATCACCACTCCAATTAACAAGCAGGCAGAAAGGCAACCGAGTCAGGTAGCAGAGGACTCCAAATCTATGTAGTCAGACGGGCCAACAGGACCCCACGTCATCAGTCAGAGTTCAAACAGCAATGCGTCGCAGGTCTGTTCCCCTGTATGCACCTCAGGCACAGCGGGGTGCCCGGCCAGCACGTCCTCAACACGACCGTCTTCCACCTCCAGTGACAGGTCTCTGCTTCTACCGTGGGCCACAGGGGGCGGGGGAAGGGGAGACCAACCCGCATCAGCGAGCCCCTGGGTCTTATATCAGGCAGATGGCGCCAAAAAAAGAGCCCTGCAGAGGTGTGGGGTACCAGTAGGGGCACCCACAGAGCCAATCCCGCACCGGGCGCCCAGGTAGTCGCCGAAAGGCTCTCCAGTGGCGCTCACGCAGGAACAACAGCAAACTGGTCACCATCCCAGCCCAGGGACGCAGATCTCACCTCACACGGCAGGCACCTCACAACAGGGCCTCAGGCCTGCATGCACACAGCACGTCGCTCCAAAATGGCGGGCCTGGAGGCTTGAGTATCTCCCAGGGTTCCCGGGTGCGACTGCAGCAGCCAAGACTATCAGCGCGGCAGCTCGCCGCACCAGCTCGCAGTCGCGAGGAAGGCAGTCAGGCCCGCCTCGGATCTCGGCAAAGCGTGGCACGAGGAGCGTGCACCGCAGATTCTCCGTGCGGCCTCAGGCAGCGCATCAGCTACCCCCCCACCGCCGGGACTCACCAGTAGGTAAGGGGGCACCTCAGGCACAAATCAGCAAGCAGTAAAGCATAGTCGTCTCGGGTGTAGCCGGTAGCAGCAACGATAGGGTGCAGCGACCGCTCCTCAGGACCATCAGGGGCCGTGCACCCAGTAGAGGATCATTCTGCGGCCCAACTTTAGTCCGGGGATTTGGGCTCACGCAGTCCGCGCGCTGCGTTTTCCGCCGCAGTAGGGTCGGAGTTCACACAATCCCTTCCTGCGAACTTCCGACGGCCAGACCGGGTTGCTTAAAACTATTTCGTGTATGTAGCTGCCAGATCTATTAACGGATTGTGTGACGAAGTCACGGAGCTCAAGTGGCCATCTTGGTCACGAGCAAGCTCCGCCCCCCAGCATTTGCTTCTTCAGTTGCCAAAATCCATGAAGGAAAGGATGAGCAGTGAGATGGAAAGCAGTTTGTTTCCAACCACCCTATGGTGGACCCCACACTTGCCCGTCAAGGAGCTGGGTGTTGTTGCAGGTAGGGGCAACATGGTCTCAGCACAATGATAGTAATTGCAAGATACATTTTTAATGTGCAGTCTCATTGCACTAATACACTGCCATAGTTTGCTGAGGCTGAACTTGTTTTGGACAGGACTAACACTAGATCCATGTTTTTTTCATTAGATGTGCTTGCTTACTGAACGGAGGGAACAGAGGTTCTACAGTACAGTAATCGGCACAACAGCATGATTTCAGTCAATGGTTTTGTATTAAGGTAACCATATGTAAAAGAAGATACATCACATATGCCGATCGGCACTTGAGTGTATTTGGTTATGCCATCCAATGATGTCAGTTTTTAGCAGCTCTGTGAAACGGAAAATACATCTGTCACTTATTGTATTGTGAATCTAGCCATCAGTACAAAAATGATTCGATCAGAGGAGTAAAGCATTTTAAAGCAGCAATTTAGTAAAGGCCGAAGAAGCAGCAACATGTCCCCTTACGCATGCTGCAATTTGACTATCGGTAAGCATAGCGAATGTCTCCTCTACACCTCCCTAAACATTTAATGAATAGCTTTAGAAGCTCCATAAACGTAGTCACTGAACAACAGCATAACGTCTGTCCTATCTTATTTTATTTTTTTCCAGTGGGAACAAAGTTTCCCTCTCCACCTTTTTCTGTTTGTAGTGTGGATCTGTGAATCATGGCTTTGAGCAGTAATTGTTTTAAAATTATAGCTAAAAGGTGTGAGAAGATATTAAATAAGTTTACTGAGTGCCCACAATGTTCACTGGGGATGGATTTGTACAGTGACTGGGTATTTATGTGGAGTTGTAAACAACCCTGTAGAACACTGGCTTGCTAAACTGTACAAGGCAAAGGAGCAGAACCATTCTTGTAAAGTACACTATCGCGCCAGACAAATCTACAATCGCGTCAGATTCTCCCATGCTTATCAATTTCACGCCTATACTATTAACGGATGCTCTAGCCATAATTCAGAAATGTCGCTCAGGCGCTCCTGATGATCCCTGCCCACCTAAATTATGGAAAATAATATCCGCCCCTATGGCGGATACATTACTCCAGCTATGGAACTCATCGCTGGACACGGGAATCTTCCCGGACTCTTGGAAACATGCAACCCTCCTACCACTACGAAAGAAACCGAATGGTGACCCGGACGATCTTAGTAATCTCAGACCGATTTCCTTACTCTCCGCCCCAGGCAAGATGCTGGAGAAACTGGTGCAACCTCAACTGACCTCCTTCATCGAGCTCAGAGGGTCACTGCATGATACACAATCAGGCTTCAGGGCCGGTTTCAGTACAGAAACCGCGCTCCTCGAGGTCGCAGAGTCAGTTAGATGGGCTCTGGACTCAGGAGCCTCGGCAATGCTGGTGCTCTTGGATCTATCTGCGGCGTTTGATACCGTGGACCACTCTATACTGATCCAGAGATTACACGCCGCGGGATTTGAGGGTAAAGTTCTGTCCTGGCTGACATCCTATCTGAGGGGCCGCACTCAGAGGGTCGCCCTTAAGCCATATGAGTCCGATCCGAAACAGCTGTGGTGTGGTGTCCCGCAGGGTTCGGCCTTGAGCCCCCTACTCTTCAATTTATACCTCGCGCCGCTCTTCTCTTTGATCGCCAACTGGGGTGTTAAAGCGATTTCCTACGCGGACGACACCCAGTTGTTTTTCTCTTTCAAGGAGCAGACGGAGGAGGCTTTTAAGAATTTCAAAGGCTGCTTACGGGATATTGCGGCTTGGATGAACTCAAACAAATTAAAGCTGAACGCGGGTAAGACCGAAGTATTGTTCTTCGGTCAGGGCGGTGTCCCTGACGCAGAGTTGTGGTGGCCGGTAGAAATGGGTCCACCTCCCTCCCCCGCCAAATGCATCCGGAACCTAGGGGTGAGATGGGAGACAGATCTCTCCTTCTTAGCTCAAATACAGCAAGTCTCAGCTACTTGCTTCAGTAAATTAAAAAATTTACGGAAAATACTGCTGTATTTACCAGAAGACTGCCGGAAAACTGTAGTCCATGCAACAGTTACCTCAAGGCTTGACTATGCTAATGGACTGTACCTTGGTCTGCCAAAATATGCGATTCATCGACTCCAGATGGTTCAGAACGCGGCTGCGAGACAGGTCTGTCGTTTGCCTTCTCGAGACCATGTCTCTCCGCATCTTCTGAAACTCCACTGGCTTCCAGTAGAGAAGAGAATCGTTTTTAAGGCCATGACCCTGGTTTACAGGGCTTTAAGCGGTAAATGCCCGAGCTATCTGAAAGAAAGATTGCGCCCCTATAAACAGACCCGTGCGTTGCGCTCAAACTCCCAAAACCTGCTACAATCCCTCCACTTTAGGAAATCTCGCCTGGGTGGGAGAACCTTCACGGTTAGTGCAGCCACACTATGGAACTCCTTGCCAGGCTACCTTCGTCAGGCTAGCACAGAACCTGGCTTCCGGAAGGCCCTGAAGACCTGGTTGTTCAAATCAGATTAACACTCTTGAGGTGGCTCTCTTCCTTCTTCGTTTGCTGCAGTGCCTGAGGTTTAGCGCCGGGACACACCTGTCGGGTGTAGCTGTCGCGCTCTATAAGCTGCTGTATTATTATTATTATTATTACACTGTTGAGGATTACTGCAGGTTTTTTTTCCTCAAAACCATTAATTGCCGTCATGCTTTCGATTGCACAAGGCCATGGCTAGACCTATTGGCTTTGCAAAGCTTGTTCTGTCACAGTATCCATGAAGCTTTATTATTGGGGGAGCTACCAGTCCCTCACAAATATTATACAAGGATTGGCAAAGCCAATAGGCAAGTGTTGACCGCTAGGTTTAGTGGTTTGGCAATCAACATTTTGTCTTGGGTTTTGCAGAATTTTGGGGAAGCAGCCAGGCCCGCAATCATTTTTTTTTTTTAAATAGGTTTGTGAAGAGCAAAATAATTTTGTTTCTCGAAAAGCATACATTACCGTAGTAATCTTTGGGACTTATGGGAACCACTTGGTGTGTTTCTCGTGACGGGTTAGAAAGCCATCACTCACAGCAAAGTTAGTCAATGACTGAATGAACTGACCCACTGCCCCATGCTGTTCTAGTGGGTTGATGAAAAACATGAATGCCACAACTGATGAAAGGATAAAGAGGATTGGCTGAAATCGCCATACATTATAGACATAACTTTGATCAAATCAAAAGGTCTTGGCAATCGCCAGATCTAAACAATTATAATTACTTTACCAACCTTGCCAGATAAGTCAAAAAGGGAAACTACTGGGAATCTCTGACTCCAGATTCAACACATTTCAGCTATGAAAGCTTACCACACACAAAAACATGTTTTAATAAATGCCCAGTTTATCAGAACATTTTACAATTAGTCTCCGGTCCTGCATCTGTACCAGTCACATTTATTAGAGCTATTTTCGAAAGTTGCTTACAATTTTTTACTCTACCAATGTTGCAACAGGGTGGTTTCATGCTCGCACAGGCCATTCTCTGAAGTACATGCCATTTCCTCTCCTTCAACATACAATTTTAACAGCATCGGGTATAGTCTGTGCTCGATTAAAAAAAATTATATAACATTTTACATGTTGTCTCCAGCCCTGCATATGTACTAGTCACATTTATTAGAGCTATTTTCGAAAGTTATTTATAATTTTGGCTCTACCAATGTTGCAACAGAGTGGTTTCATGCTTCCCACAGGCCATTCTCTGAAGAACATGCCATTTCCTCTCCTTCAACATACTGTTTTAACAGCAACGCGTATAGTCTGCACTCAAAATATATATATATATGAACTGCAGGGGGTCTAAAGTTTAACCCAGGGCCATGCAGCTGACACTGCTGAATGCTGGCGTTACAGAATTCCCAACCCACTAGGTCTTGATTCCACCTCATGCTTCTTTCTTTCATCACGCTTGCTCGTCTAGAAGGTGCTTTCTCATCCCCGCTTTCTCTCTTCTCTAATCTTTCTCTTCCCACTTACTCCCTTTTCTGCCTCCAAGGATCGCAATTGATGTAAAACATGCCAACCAGCCCAAAACAAAAAGAGTGCTCCGTGCCCGCTACTAAAAAACTATATATCAGCACAAATTAAGCACTCGTTTCCGTTGCAAAGGTTTGAGACAGTTTTTATTCGTACTCTTTAGCAGCGTTTCTACTTAAAGTGGTCGCTGGAATATTAGAAGAATGCACATCAAGTGAGACTAGGTGTTCTCTTTAGGACATTGCAGTAGGTGTATTAAACACCCATTGTGGTAATGCATCGCAGCATTCTGTGCATCGCTTCCAAGAGATAGCCTCTCCGAGTGTTGCAAAGGTTTTGTTTGCACACGGAATACGCGTATAATTGGGGAAAATGTATTGAGTAATCTTAAGGTATCCGTTGATAATACGCCCTGTAGAGTTCGGAGTAGTTTGTTACAATATAGCCACATGTGCGATTGTGCCCAAAGAAAGACTAGAGTATATAATCAGCAGGGTACTGTTCAAACCAGAGTGTGGGGGGGGGGGGGGGGGGGGCTTAATCTTAATCCGGTTTATCCTTCTCCGACACTAAAATGCCTCGCATGCTCCAGTCTCGTAAACGTTCACCGCTGGGAGCGGAGTCTGAGAAACCTAAAGAAGCGTTTAATTCCGACAAAGGGGCTGTGTGTCCCGCCCTCCTCCTCCCTCCGTGCCACGTCAGTGGGTCTCACTGACCATCCAGCCGTGGGACAGGCGAGTCTCTTACAGAGGAGTTAGTGGGAGGGGGCGAGCCCAGCGCCGCAGGAGAGCCGGGAGATAAGGCGCCTTGCCTTCGCCACCTCTGCGCATGGAAACTTCCAGTCAGCCAGGGCGCCTGAGAAGGAGGAGGCACCAGTGGTCCCATAAAGCGCCTGGCCCCGACCTGCTGCCTCCCAGGGACCAGCCCTGCAGAAGGAGCAGCTGGAGAAGAGATGCCCGGCGGAAAGTCCCGTGGGAAGACTTCAGCTGACGCAGCTACGGCTCTTATCTTCCTGAAAAGGGAGCACCTGTGGTTGGCGCTGCAGTGCCCACGCCAGGTGAAGCCCTACAGGTGTGGTGGAAGGCGACATCCCACCGTGGCCAGCCCTCTCATGGACACTCGCTGAGGACATGCCCGTGCTCCGCCGGCGGCGGGGCTGGCGCTGGAAGCTGCGCCTGCGGCTCCTGGCGGCCGCCATAAGCTGCCTGATGCTGGCGCTCTACGCTCTCACTCTGGACCTCCCCGGTGTCCCGCGGCCGTGGGGCCACAGCCCGCCGCCTCCCCCGCTCACAGTGCTCCTCTGGTGGGAGCCCTTCGGCAGGCGGCGGCGGATGGGCGACTGCCAGCAGCTTTTTAACATCAGCGGCTGCACGGTGACGGCAAACCGCACGGCACGGGAGGCGGCGGACGCCATCGTCTTCCATCACCGGGACCTGGAAGACGCCAGCCTGCTGCCTCGCGGCTCCCGCCCGCCGTCTCAGCGCTGGGTCTGGATGAACTTTGAGTCGCCCTCACACTCGCACTGGTTGGGCGACGTCGAAGGGGTCTTTAACTGGACCATGTCCTACCAGACTGACTCGGACATCTTTGTGCCCTACGGACGCCTGCAGCCCCGGACGCGGACGGCCACCGTCCGTTTGCCCCGCAAGCGGCGGCTGCTGTCGTGGGTGATCAGCAACTGGAACGATGAGCACGCGCGGGTGCAGTACTATCGCGCGCTCAGCCGCTACGTGCATGTTGACGTGTACGGCAGGTACGGCCTGCCACTGCGCGAGGACAGCGTGGTGCGCACGGTGTCCGAGTACAAGTTCTACCTCGCCTTCGAAAACTCGCAGCACAAGGACTACATCACCGAGAAGCTGTGGCGCAACGCGCTGCAGGCCTCGGCCGTGCCCGTGGTGCTGGGGCCCAGCCGTGCCAACTACGAGCGCTTCATCCCCGCTAACTCCTTCATCCACGTGGACGACTTCTCCAGCCCCAGGAAGCTGGCCGCCTACCTGCGCTTCCTAGACCGCAACGGACCCCTCTACCGGAAATACTTTGCATGGAAGAAGCGCTACACGTCGCACGTCACCCGCTTCTGGGATGAGCACTATTGCACTGTGTGTCGGGCCCTGCGGGCGGCTGGTGACCAACCCCGCACCGTGGCTGACCTTGGACCCTGGTATGACAGCTGAAGCTTGAAGTGCTGGTAGCACCTGCTAAATGGAGGAAGTCTGCACCTGCAAGCCTTAGCTGGTGCCTTGGGCAAAGCAGGGAGACTAATGGACTAAACAGAGTCCGACTCACACAATCTTCTTTGCTTTGTAATGTTTGTTTTGAAAAAGTGGCCTTTTTCTTGCGAATTTGTTTCTTCAGTACAAATCTCAGTAGGCGATAGCCCGTAATTTTAGTGCCTGTGCAAAAAGTAAAACATTGTGCCAATAAAAAAAAAATCTGTGCCTTAGCTGTGCACCGAACGTTCGGGTGCTGCTGACTAGTGATATGCACTCGTTTTCCGCCTTTTATGTGCAATTTAGTTAATACCATCCTTAAATTTACGGCAATTGTCATGGTTTTCGGCGATTAATCCGGTAATGGCACAACCACATTGTCAATTAAGATCGGTTGATATATATTGCGTTTCAAGCATAGATCCTACCTCCAGCTCGGTATTCTTTTTTAGATTAAGATAAAAGTTCATCGCAAAGCAGTAATAAAGCCATCAGCCTAAGTATGCAAATCCCATTTTAATAAGTGTGAGGAATTATATTAATTACACTTGAGTATTTTTTCAAGCATGCAAATCCACCTGCAAGTCTGTTCTAACACGTGTATGTTTTTAAAATTCTTAGGGAGCAAAGAGTAAATATTGTCCAGGAACATAATTGAGATGCAGATTTTTTTATTACTTGAGAGCGAATGTATTTTTTTGTGTAGGAATTCGAAATAATAGTTTGAGTGCATGGTTGGATTGGGAATTGGCATTGGTCGATGGACCGGTGCCCCAGAGACACATGTGGGCCGGTTTTTTTCGAGCCTCTTTAAACCGGCCCAAGAGACTGACTTTCTTTCCCAGTCTACGCCAGGCTACTTTAATGTGGCACCAGTATCTTAGTCACTCCCCTGCTGTAAATTGAAGCTGGGGTCAGGTGTTGCTTTAGCATTTGGGGCATTCTCACTTTGGCACCCTGCCTCACGTACCCTTCCAGAAGCACTGTTATCCCCCGCCGGGCCATCACTTTTAGGCCATGGCGGGTGCAGGGAGGGTTGATTTCTGTGCAGGGTCCTCACAGGGGGGCGGGTTTTATTGGGCCATTCTCACCCTTTCCTCCTTGAGCAGCAGCAATGTGCTTTTTGACACCTCCATTGACAGGTAAATGCCCATAGGCTATAATGGGCTTGGGAGGGGTTGAGAAGAAGTGGTGTCTGTAGCAGCCAGGTGTTGTGACCTCATCCCCAGTGTCTATTAGGACATGTTGGGGGAGAGGAGAGGGTTGCATAAAATTGCGCTATGGTCAGAGTTGCAGACGTTGATACTAGGTTTGAGTCCCAATGTCAGCTCAACATCCTGTGATTCTGGGCAAATCACTCTATACCGAAAATACATTTGATCTTGTGTAATGTAACTGGTGCTCCTGTACATTTCTCCAATGACTTTGGGCAGAGTTCACACTATACAAAACTTGTAACAAACACTAACCGGGCAGATTTCCGTGAGACGAAACAGATGGTGATCCATGAAAGTTACGATCCAGGAATTTGGGCCACTTTTTTGAGTGTCCTAGGGCCTTATTGTGAACCCGATCCGACCCTGCAGGCAGGAGAGTTGTTATTCTTTTGTACATCTACTGGTGCTCTAAGATTTGAAGGATTGAGTGTCCTGGGGCGGCTGCCAAGCAGGGCTTGGGAGATTCTTCCCAAAGTGCTACAGAGACCAATATTTACTCCCACCGTTTGCGTTATCTCAAAGAAATCCAGTAGATGTGTGGATTGTCTTATAAATGTGATCCAAATTAATTTGATGAATCCATTCCTAGCGTAAACAAGTGTTAGATGATGGCATCATTTAATGAACAATTAACCTGGACTTTTCCTAACTGCCACGCACTGCACATTTCATTTTTGACTCCATTTCCCACTTTGGAAAACACTGCTCTAAATGACCTCTGAATGTAATTCCTGGCAAGTAGCAGCACCACCTACATTTGCGAAATTGATCGCTCTGCTGAATGCTTAGTCAGATGCTTGCCTGAAATATTGCTTTAATTAACTGGGTTGCTTATCGTATCTACTGTTAATCTGCTGCCTCTTTCCCAACATCCTTGTTTTTGTCACCTATACTGTAGGCTATCACACTCCAATGCTGGGAATACAAAAAAGTCAAGAGGTGTATATTTTTTATATTCGATTGTATTTATGAATGATGCACTGTTTACAAGATGATTTCTGTGAAACTACTGAGGTGATGTTTAAACAGAAAGTTGAACATGAAACTCTTAATAAATGACGGGACATATTTTGCCTGTAAACTTTGAAGTCAAAGTAAGGTTGGTTGTAATGTAGAACAGGGCAAATATAACAGGACTCGGCATCCCTCTGGAAAGGATCGTAAAATGAAAACATTTAAATAGAATAAATCTATTTTTTGTCATGATCTGTAATAACGTTTTTGTCTTCAGATTCTGGTACTTGAAATAAATAGTGACTGAGAATTTTATAAATGCATGTTTATGGTCTAGAATTTCTTGAATATGATGAGTGCTACATTTATGTAGTATATAAGAGCGTAGGACTGTGGTTTAGAGGATACACTGTAGACGACATTTGCACTAAATCAGAAAAATGAATAGAAGCTTCCAAGTAACTGCCCGAGTTTATTAAGTCTAATGATAATTGTCTCTTTATGAAGTAATTCCTTAATGCTTTTTTCTAACTCTGTTTTTAACATGTTACTACTACGCAAATCAAGGGTACTTTCATCAGTTCCTAGGAGGGCCCAAAGTTGAAGAAGCCCTGCTGGGATTCAAACCAGTTGCATAACGGATCTTAAAAGCATGTACTGAACGGATAGTGTGTTTAACTCTATCCATCCTTGCTTTCTAGTTCATAAATTTTAAGAGGAACAAAATATAGCTGACCTAATGTCTCGCATGCCCAGCTAACGAAACTAAGCCTCTACATCCACAGACAATCAAGCACATTTGATGGCCAAGTCCACCCAAGTGAAGTGACTGAAGCCCTTTGATGTGCAGAGTAGATGTGCTGCGGCAACACATAAAGGACGGAATGCTGTATGAATCGAGAATTCACCCCCAGTCACGAGATCTGTGTTAAATCCATCCTTTTTCTCACTATGCCACCCCAGTTTGGACCCAGCCATATGCAAATCAGTCTTGACCCTGCTCCTCATGGGAACAGTCTGGTCGAATAGCCAAGCTGACCCCTCCCTGGACTGAAAAACAAGCATCCAGGGGCCGGTTTCGGGGTAACCCCCCCCCACCCCCCGCCTCCCCCAAATCAGCCATGCTAGCTTCATTCCAGTGGCACAGCGAGCAAGGCACTCACGTTTTGGCATACCCATCCAGCTTAGGGCGAAAAATGCTGCAGCAACAAATTATCGTGCTTGCAGTGCAGAGTAGATGGGCAGAGCATTCTGATGGAACATTCTTAAAATACTTTTTATTGCATTGACATATTAAGGAAAATGTTCTTCTTAAAGGCACATCTACACTAATCTGGTCACAATGTTGGTGGTAGTTGGATTAAATGATCATCTGATTATATTTATTTATAATTTCTTTATTTGCAGACCTTAACTATGCTGTCCAAGTAAACTTTTAAGGAACGGCTACAGCGTACTGTGCAAACATGTTGAACATGTTTTGAAATTATTTACAACATTTAAACATATTGACAAGTAAGTAACTTGGCAGAAGAGTCAACCATAAAGACAGTGTAGAATTATACTACAGTGTTTAAAGAGCAGTGCAGATAGACGTGGTAATCGTTGGTTGATGTGGCACACACATTTCAGTTTCTCAGTGCTCTAGGCTATGTGGTGCAACTGATTTTAATGTAGGACAGTGTAGATGTTCATTTGTGGAGACCACACATTGAAAATATTTAAAATTGGAAATGAAAGTAAGGGATACTAGCAAAATTGTGACTACTTGCAGAGCTACAGAATTTCACTCTGGTCTCTATGCAGCCATGTATGATATAATGCCCCAGAGTTTTTTTTTTTAAAATTAACAATGGTCTCTGCTAAAAAAAAATACAAACATTTACAGTAAATAGACAATTGTCAACTGTAATCCAAAAAGTGACACTATGAATCAATGAAATACATCTTTTAGTAACCACACTCGGTGTACAGTCTGGCATAAATACATTTTTTGTAGAAATATATACACACACAGTTGGTGATAGCGCAAACAGGTGCTCAAAGTCTTTCACATGTGCTTTTCAAAATTGGAAGGAAAACATGAATGATTGGGCGTGATCATGGACCAGAAACTGGATTTTGAGGAGCAGGTTAGTGGAGTGGTTGCGACATGCTTCCATATCCTTAGAATATTGAGAAAAATTAAATTTTCTCTTCCAGCCGATGGTTTTAGGTTAGTAGTCTCAGCCCTTATTCTGTCGCGTTTGGACTACTGTGTTAGTCAGTACCTGAACCTGAAAAAAAACCATCTGTACAGACTACAGATGGTTCAAAACTCGGCGGTGAGACTGCTAACAGGCATTCCAAGGTTTGCCTCTGTACGAGAGGGACTCCGGCAATTGCACTGGCTGCCGGTATCCAGACGAGCTCAATTTAAGGCACTATGCACGGTTTTCAAAGCAATGAAGGGCACTGACCCAGAGTTCTTGAATAGGTGCTTCGATTGGTATGTGCCCGGGAGAGCTCTGCGCTCCTCTGAAAGCAAACTAGTGGCGGTGCCCCGAATTCAAAAGGCCAGTTGGGGAGGAAATACCTTTTCCTATGGTGCAGCGAAAGCTTGGAACAGCCTGCTGGCACATATCAGGAAGGCCGAGGAGCTCCTCTCTTTTAGAAAGGGGCTGAAGACTTGGTTATTTAGGGATTGAGCCCCTCGTTCTCCAGGGAGTCAGTGTGCAGCACCAGGAAACCCTTGGGTATAAGTGCGCTTTATAAGCTCCTAATAATAATGACCATGCATGGAACAAATAATTAATTTGTATGATCAGTCAACATAATTTATTTCGGGCCAGTGCCTACAAAATCCATCTAGTATGAGTAAACATAATAAACCTCTAATACTACTAAAGCTTCCAACATAATACTTAAAAAGTACAGGTGGCTTATACATTATACACACAAATGACAGTCTGCACTTAAATAGCAGCACAGCATTTCCTAAGTTACCAGGCAATCAATGGGAATCGTGAGATGGTTAACACCGCCCTTCTAGAGGTGTCCGTTTTAGTTAAGTCCATAGCTGGGCCCACATTCCAGATGTTTTGTTTTTCAACAACTGTTAGTCATTTTCCCTTTGGAATGCCATACACCAGGTAGATGACCAGAATATATTTAGTCCTCTACCTGCTCAATTCATTTAGGACAACATGTATTTCTTTGATTAACAGCACCCCATTTCCAGGTGATTGCGTTTAATGGTAGAACCTTAGCATGATGCATAACATTTTCCCCAGCATTGCTTCTAAGTGGCGCTCATAATTAGATGCACACATCCTGTTAAACATGCTTTTGTGGTGTTCTCTATCCTTCACCCACTCTTCCAAGTTGTGTGTTGGCAGCTTACAGTGGACTGAGAGCCTGCCCATTCCCCACCATTGGTTGGTTTAATTGACACTCATTTGCTTTTTTATTCATCAGCTTTTATGGGCTTTACTTTCTCTGGTGCTTGTGTCTTCATGGAGCATGGATGGATTACTTGTGTCCTTCTGCTCACTTTTTTGTAGCACTTTTTTACTTTTTATTTTGCCCTTTCGCAGCTAGGCCTACCCTTGCGCTAAGCCTTTTTTTGGCTATTTAGGGTAGTTTGCACTAAGGGCCCATACCTTTTTGTCTACAAAGTGTCCAGGCCAAATTTGCATCTTGTTTTTTCCAGCATCCTGTGGATTCTATGTTGTTTCCATTGGAGGGGGGGGTGAGAAATTAGCCAAAACACAGCTACATTTGTTTTTGGGGGGTGAAAATAGAAGAAAAGTAGTGCTGAAGAAAGTGTCTGTTTTGACCCTTGCAAATGGCATCAACAAAGGTTTTTGGTTTTTTTGTGTCAAAGGACATGAGTAGATAGTATGTCAACGTTTTGAGCCTGGATGCAATGCTGGGTTTAATGTGCATTCATTGCAATACTCGTAACTGATTAATTCACAGGAGCTTTGTTTTCTAAAGACTGAATGTTTAGTCTTAGCCCGGAAAATATAAAAAAATATCCAAAGTGGTCTTTCCCCATTAAGGTGTATGCTGATCTCCTTGAGATATTGGATATCACTGTGACAATTTCACCTATGATTTTGATGTATACCTCACACTGGACTCCATCCATGATTGGAGAAGTTCCCTAAATCTGATTTAGCACGACTTGACTGTTTCAGCACGGTTCATTTTGTCCTGAGGAAGACCCTACGTGATGCATTTTCAGTAATACATACACCATGGTTGAAACGTTGACGTACTATCTACTCCTCTCCTTTGTCATCGTAACCTTGAATAGATGACACCGCAGGTTACTTCTGAACTTTGTAATTGGACAGAGATCCTTAACCTTTGTGTTTTTTACGCATTTATGTAATGTTTGTTAGTCCATCATTGTCACATTTAAATCACTATATGTCACATCAGTCACTGATAAATGTTTTGTTTTTGTTCATGCGTTCTATGCCATACTTACTAAATGAAATATTTATATGACTTAAACAATCATTGTGGTGTTTCCGGTTCTAGTTTTCAGATTACATAAAAAGTAATGTCTTTCATTTAACTGCCATTGTATGAAAGAAATGGTCCTTTACCCAATGGAACTTTTTGTTGACTATATCAACAGTACACTGGTTCAGAGGAACATGGGATTACCCCTTTGACTTTAATAGCAAAACACAACATGGACACGTCACATTTTTCCATTGAAAACTGATCCTTTTTAGGCAATGTGCCTAGCTGTGGATTTGGGCACTAGCTTAGCCGGGCACCTATGGAAACCCAGCCAACCTGTATATTTTTTAAAACTAGACACCTAGGGGTATTCAGGTCGGTTAACTTGCGTTGCACTCCAGGTTTTTTCTTTTACCCAGAACCCCTTGTAAACCTCAAACTTCGACTAAAAAACACATTTTCCTCACATTTCTGTGATGCAAAGTTCTGGAATCTGTGGGGAGCTGAAAACTTCTGCCCACCCAGCATTTCCTCAAGTCTCCCATTTAAAAATGGTACCTCACTTGTGTGGGTAGGCCTAATGCCTGCGACAGGAAACGGCCCAAAATGCAACGTGGACACATCACATTTTTTTCCAGCTGAAAATGGACCCTTTTTACATTGAGGCAGTGCCTATGTGCTGCTCTGCCAGGCATGCTGTATTCCCTCTGTGGGCTCTGAACACACCCACCACTTTTCAATGGTTGGTTGGTCTGCTATTACAAATTTCATAGTTTTCATTGGTGAATAGTTTACATTTGTCATGCCTTGTTGCTGTTTTGTCCCTGCCCTGGCGACTGCCCCTGCTACATGGATCCTTTCACTATGGGCCATATGTTTTGTTTGAGTGCGCTTCTTTTTTTTTTTTCCATGCCTCTTCTCGCCGCTCGCTGGCACATGGTGCTGCTTGCATTTCAATAAATCTCCCTGTGCCTTCCACCAAAACACCTCGCGGCTTGTTTAGTTCTCTATCACAACCCCGCACCTCCATCCCACTCTCTCTGCCTCCCTCTCTCTTCCAGTCAGCTAGTGGGCTCCTGCCTGCGCTGACCTCGCAGCAGAGTAGCGGATCCAGGTGGACGGAGAGGGAGGACTGTGCTGCTGCCTGCCTGCGAGCAGGGGGCACTGCTGCGGCTGCTTGCTTGGGTCTCTCCTCATTAGCCCAGTGCTGGAATTGCCATGCTTACCCTTAGCCCGGTGCTCCGCTCTACAGCTCTGCAGGCTTGCTAATTCCCCAGCCGTGGACTGTTTCCTGTCCTCACAGAGGACGGCTCTTCCCCCGCCCCTGAATCCAACTCTCTGCTCTGCCTCCCCCTCTCTTCCAATAAGCCAGTGGAGCCAGGCTGACAGAGATTTTTTGTTTGGATGATCGTGACCAACCCCCATTACATTTGAGTTGGATTATGGCATTAGGAAAATCTGACAGCCGTGCTGCAAGTACATACTAAAATCAAAACGTTATTGTTTCTTTGTTTTTCCCTATTTATTTGTCTGGGACCGAATACACTGCAACATGGCCAACGTTTACACTAACCCCAAGTCGTCATTCACCATGGTACCTTTTTCTTCCTTATACGACACTTTGCATCAGCAGTCATCCTGCAGACTGAGGGCGTAGCAATTTCACAGCCCCAGCAGCCGCAAGTCGCTGTGTTCCACCTTGAGGCACGGGCACGGCCACAACAACCATGTGGTGCTGACATACGCACGAGAGGTGAGAGGGAAGGGGTTAATAATCACTGTGTTTTGCATATGCTTTAGTAAAATGCAGGGCAAATCTATTCCTCGTAAACCTGGGACTCCACACAGCAACAGCTTGCTCCTATGGTGCACTCTATTCCTCCCACTGTTGATATTCGCACGTCCCCATCATGAAGCTGCAATGGGAAAAGAGCTTGGTTAAGTGCTAGTTTTTATGTATGAACAAACACTCCATCTACACCCCCCCCACCTCCCACTCTCGGTTGTGTACCGCTAGCATAGCTCATTACATGTGCTGGCTGACATTTGAATGAATTTTTAACAATACACATTGCTTGATTGCTTTTGGCAGTTTTGTATATGTTGTTGGGGAACACCATCTATTTGCTGTGTGGTGCGCTTGTTGCACTTTCTTGAAAATGCATTTGAGTAAACTGCCAATGGCGTCCTCTTGTTGGACACTTATCTGCAGATTTGGCAGTCAATTTGAAACTGGGCATTGAAGTACTTGCACATTGAACTGAAATCAGGATGGAAAGTTCCTTGTGTAGAAGTTGTGATTATGAAATATTAAGGGAGCTTGATGAATATTATGAATACTTGTGGGCTGCCACTCATGCTTTGTTCACCTCAGCCATTTGTTCCTGGGCTTGACACACGCCATGCTTCTTCCTTCCTATTTGCACACTCACCGCTGCCTCTCATAGAGGTTCCTTGTGAGATTACTGCACCTCCACCACACTCAGCCTGTTGGATGTAAAGGGCATAACACTGATCAAGGTACTGGTCCCGAGGTGCCAAAGCACTGGGATGTTTCAAACTCTTTTAATTTTTCACATGTACTTGGGGAGTGCATGTGCCAGCAGTGCCTCTCCCTCCCCCTGCTTTCTGTCCTTGTTTTTAACCCACCCCCACCATCCGTTGTTTCTAAAACCCTTGTCCTCCCTTGTTTCTATTCCACCCTCTGTTTCACTAACCGCCTCCTTTCCACTCTCACATTCTGTTTCTTACCGGCCTCCCTCATGTTGCTTATTTGGCACCCCGTCCATTCCTAGGTGGGCATATGTGTGTTTTTGATAACACCATAAAAGGTAGTTTGCTAGAAACTGGTGCAGGTTGTAAAATAAGAACATGCATTGTAATGATTCAGGTGGAACACGACTCGCACTGGATTGCTTGGAGTCAAAGCACACGCTTGGTTCAGGCTTTAATTGGAGTTTTAAGTGCTGGGAAGGTGCAAGCTGTTTGCAAGTTTATTTTATCTAAAAATAAGAAACGTTTTTAATAAATCCCTAAACATCTGCTTTGTGTTCGACCATCGCTTACATAATTATGGGATGCCTCTCATGCTTTGTTTATGCCAGCCATTTGTTCCTGGGCTTGTCACGCACTGCGCTTCTGCCTTCTTGTTTGGCTCTTATACAGGTTCCTTATGAGAATACTGCGCCTCCACCCGTGCCCCACAGAGCCTGTTAAATGTAAGGTTGTAACACTGAGCAAGGTACAGCTTCCAAAGATTTGCAGCACTGGGGTGTTGGATGAAGATTATGCAGTCAGACTCCACCTTTTATGTGAGCAGCTTATCAAAATTTGGCTCTCCCGGTATTCCCACTACTCTGTGCACAGAACATTATGGACACAGGCCACTTCTGGAACAGAATATAAGCATCTATCCATCATTTGGTATTGAGTCCTTCCTGGACCGCCAAACAGATCTTATTTCATGAACTCGCTACTCTTAACTCGGAATACTGTAGGTGGGTAAGCCAACAAATTAACAGGATGCAAACCAGAGCCAAGCCAGGAGTCTGGCTCAAATCTCAGCCATTGAAAGTTCTTGCTGTGTAAATCACCAAACAATTATCACATAAAATATGATGAAGTCTCTTCACAATTCGAAAATGTTATATACATTTAAAAAAAAGTGACAAATCCAATAGATCTTTCTTAGGCAAACCTATTGGCTTTGCCAATGCTCCATTAATGAATCCATAAGCTGCAGAAAAATTATATAAAGAAATCTGTATCCCAATTTCAAATGAGTGCATGCTACATTAGTCTTTTTGCAGTCACATTTGCACTGACCAGAAGAGGAGTTCAAAAATCTTTTGTTTGGCTTGTGGTGCTCTCGGCCCACTTTAGGGCGTCTGAAAGGTAAAACTAATCAAACATGCTTTCTTGCAGCTTGAAAGTGTTTTTTGTTTATTCAGCTGTAGTACTTCGGCTACTTCCATTTTGTTCCCTGCTATTATTATGACAAAATGGCTCAATAAAAAAACCTAAGTAAAATCATTGTCATTTACAAGGCCTATAGCTCTAAGTTTAACAAATACGAGACTGAATTGCAAATGTTTGTTTTGCAATGTGCCTAGCTGTGGATTGTGGGCCCTAGCTCAGGCAGCACCTAGGGAAATCTAGCACACCTGTAAATTTTTGAAAACTAGATGCCTAGGGAAATCCAGGATGGGCTGACTTGAGTTGCTTTCTCCACATTGTTTTACCCAGAACCCCTTGCAAACCTCAAACTTTGTCAAAACAATACATTTTCTTCACATTTCTGTGGTGAAAAGTTCAGGAATCTGCAGGAAGCCACAAACTACCACCCACCTAGAATTCCCCCAAGTCTCCCGATTAAAAATGGTACCTCACTTGTGTGGGTAGGCCTAGTTCCCGCTACAGTAACTGGCTCGCAAAGCAATGTGGGCACATCAAATTTTTCCAGTGAAAACCGACCCTTTTTTCACATTGTGCTAGCTGTGGATTTTGGACCCTAGCTCTGCCTGCTCTGAAGGAAACCTAGCAAACCTGTACATTTTTGAAAACCAGACATCCAGTGAATCCAGGATCGGGTGACTTGTGTGGCTCTTACCAGGACCTGTTACCCAGAATCCCTTGCTAACCTCAAACTTTGTCAAAAAACACATTTTCCTCACATTTCTGTGATGTAAAGTTCTGGAATCTGTGGGGAGCCACAAACTTCCAACCACCCAGTATTCCCCCAAGTCTCCCGATAAAAATGGTGCCTCACTTGTATGGGTGGGACAAGTACCCACGGCAGGGAAGGGCCCATAACGTATTGGGGAGACATCAAAATTATCTATTACAAAACTACTTGGTTTTGCATGGGGGGGCACCTATGTTTTTGGTCCTGGACTTGGCGGGCCATCAAATGAAACCTACCTTAACCAGACACTTTTCTAAACTAGAAACCCGCGGGAGGCCATGGATATATGGCTTGCGAGGATCCCCCAATGTTTTCACACAAGACCATTCACACTGTGAGTCGCGGGCCCAGCACATTACATCATTCACATCAACAGACTGCGCCATTCATGGGCCCATCACTTTCATGACTGAAACAGCAATCACACCGGCTGGGGGTTGACATAGTGTGTGCTGTGGCGTAAGGCTAGCAGTGTGTGTAATGACCATCAGCAAGTCACTACTCACACACTGCTAGCCAAGCCCGAAACCATGCACACCACCAGCCAAACGCAAGTCCACGCACGCTGCCAGCCAAGCGCCAGTCCACATACACCACCAGCCAAGCGCCAGTCCACGCACACTGCCAGCCAAGTGCCAAGTCTATGCACACCGCCAGCCAAGCACCAAGTCTATGCACACCGCCAGCCAAGCGCCATTCTTGGCACACCGCCAGCTAAGTGCCAGTCCATTTATACCACCACGAAATTCCAGTCCACGCACACAGACATGACATTTTTTTAACAAAAAATAAAACCAACCAATTGGAAGTAGATATTAAACTATAACTCCGAACAGAACATCTGTAACTAAATACAGCACACTAATGCCAATCGTGAAACTGAACAAAAAATATAAAACAATTCAGACCAGGCAGTTCACTTTTACACTCACGATTGCTCGCTCGCAAAAACTATTTTGTGTGTGATACAATCTGAAACTTGTGGGCGCACACAGACCAGGAATAGAATGACAATCAGCGCAGTGCATACTGACTCTCCTTCGGTATACCTCTTTGCAAACAGACTCTACATCTCTTATAGGGATTGGCTTTTTTTGGGTGTGGGAGGAATGTAATTAGGGAATTGGCGATCTTGCCACCTAGCCACATCCTCTACCACTCCAATTCTAGGAACACTTGCCTGTTTCACTACAAAAAGGCTGCCTAATACAGACTCCTAAAACTGAACAAAAGTCATGCTTGAGTCTGGAAAACAATCCTTGAACCCAACAAATGCATTAAAAGTTGAAGAGATGGATGGCCTACTTCTTATACCAAATCTTAGCCTTACAAAAAACGTTATCTTACCAAACACATGCAACTATACAAACTGTAGGTCTAACAATGCCGAAACCACAAGCAGAAGTCACAGCATAAGAAAACAAACGCTTTGCACTATAATGAAAAGGAGAAATAAAGCATTATGATCACAAACGATTAGAAGAAATAAAGCAGTTAACATTATAAAAAACTATAAAATCTGCCCATCCACATTAAAAGGCCAGCCACTCACATCGTCAGGCAAATGCCAGTCCACTAACACCGCCAGCCAAAACCCAGCTCGTAAACACTGCCAGCCAAGTGCCAGTCCGCTCACACTGCCAGCCAAGTCCCAGTACTCGCACTCCAAGAGTCACTTCACGCACACCGTCATACAAGCACCAGTCCATGCGCACCACCAGCTAATCACCACTTCATGCACAGCGCTAACCAAGCCCCACTTCACGCACACGCCAGTCAAGACCCAGTCCTCCTACACCGCCAGCCAAGCATCACTTCACACACTCGCCAGCCAAGTGCCACTTCAAGCCCACCGCCAGCCAAGCACCAGTCCACGCGCACTGCGAGCCAAGCGCCACTTCAAGCATACACCCATCAAAGCACCAGTCCACATATACCACCACTACATACACACCGCTTCGCCGGCGGTATGTGTGGACCCTGCTCACACTCCAGCAAATAGATAAACCTCCCAGCTCCACAAAGCAAAAGCATTGTTGGTCAAGTTTAGACACCACAAGCTGGGAAACATCCCTAGCCAAATCCACCCCAAAAATGGAAGAGGAAATAGATGAGAGATATAACAAGTTTGAGAACTAGCCCACAGGCTCTCTAGCTGCCTTTGTCCCCATGAAGGCCCAGGGTCAATGTCACTTGGCTGACCGTGCTCCATGGTTCTCAGCAAACCTTGTGGAACTAAAAAAGTAAGTAAAATAGCTGAAAGAGAATGGAGACAATTGTATGATGAGCCTAGCAAGGCATTATACAAGAAATCAATAAAAAAGTACCAATATGAAATGAAAGAATCAAGAGTTTAGTACGTAAGTGCCAAAATAGGAAATGCCCCAAACTCCTCAAATGAGCTATTCAAACTGGTAAATAGCCTTACGAAGCCAGCTAGGAGTCAAAGCAGCCCACACCCTGAGTGGAGTGGTGTAACATGCTTTCAAACCTTATCCTAGGAAAGGTGAACAACTTTCTGCTAGCCGTACCCAAAGACGCCATCCAAAACTCAACTCAGGTCGCTCCAGTGCTGGAAAAAAATCACACTTGCGGCCTTCCCTCAAATGAAGAGAGAAGCAGTAGGGGAGACCTGCAGAGCAATCAAATCAGGGTAGCAGCTTGACCCAGCCCCCCCCGATATATTAAAAAGAGGAGGAAACTCAATCCTGGCCAAACTGCCCAACCTGTTTAACCACTCACTACACAGCGGCAAGTTGGTTTGGAGACCTGAACTGGTTAATACGCCTCCTAAAAAATCCCACAGCAGTTCCCTTGCGGATAGACCACTATTGTCCCATCTCCCTATTTCCGGGGGTTAGTAAGGCCCTTGAAAAGTATGTTAACAAGCATCTGTCTGCCTTCCTGAAGACCCACTCTTTCCTACACTCAACTCAAACAGGGTGTGGGCCAGGCAGCAGCACTGAAACTGCACTATTTGCTGCATCGAAAGAACTCAGAGCCATTCTGGACCAAGGCGGCTCAGCAGCAATGATTCTGTTGAACCAAAGTGCGGCCTCCCACACCGTGCCACACCCTATGCTAATTCAAAAGCTAGAAGAGGCAGTAATAGATGTAAGCACGCTCAAATGGCTTGCAGCTTTTTTAGAGCATAGGAGCTTTCATGTTCAGAAGTACTCTTCACTCTCTGCAACATATGCATGTGTGGTGTATCACAGCGATCTTACCCAAGTCCCACTCTCTTCAATTTCTATGTACGCCCACTGGCAGAAGTAGTGCAGGCTCATGGGATTGCCCTTGTCTCTTATGCAAATGACACAGATCGTGGTCTCACTCATGCAAACTCCAACAAAACCTTGAATCAGTTAAACACATGCATCAAACAAGTACCAAACTGCTAGTCTGACAGTTTTTTTAAACTGAACTGGGACAAAACGGAGGTCTTTCATGGGATGCAACCCCTCCCGCTAGTTGGAACTCAACTGGCCTGATTGTCTTGGTCCACTTCCCAAACCTTCTCTTCAGTCAAGAGCCTGGGATTCTGGATAGATGACAGGCTGTCTATGGCAGTTCGGACCAAGAATCTAGCCGCATGCTGCTTTGAACTTATTAGTTTTTTGAGAAAACTACTAAGCTGGCTCCTGACTCCACTCCATAGAGTGGTAGTACAGGGACTAATCAACTCGCGTCTGGATTACGGAAACTCCCTTTACCTAGGCAGTCCCAAATGTGTGAAAAATCGACTGCAGTTAATCCAGAACCCTGCAGTACGTACTCTACAAAATCCCCAAGCGTAAGTCAGCAGCACCTGCATTGGCAGCCCTGCACTGGCTGCCAATTCAGAAGAGAATACTGTTCAAATCTCTCTGTTTGGTCCATCACGCCCTGAACAAAAAAGGCCCCCGCCCATTCAACGTGCGGTAACTCCTTACACATCAAGCAGAACATTATGCTTTGGGGATTTGAGCCTACAACTTCTCCCAAGGGTCAAGAAAGCAAGATGCAGTGGAAGTTCCTTCGCATATTTGGTGCCCAAACTCTGGAACGCTCTCCCCGTACACTGCAGATTGGACCGATCATAAATTCGCTTGAGAAACCAGCTGAAAACACCTATTCTAATCGCTGGTCAGGCATGTAGCACCGTCAGCAGAGGTTTATTACCAGCACTGGGCGGCCCTTTGGGTAGCCATGCACTATATGAATCCAGTAGAATAGACTTGTCCAGTGATAGGCGAAAGTGGTCCAAAGGCCAGCCATTTTGGGGGGGTCATGCACAGCAGAGGGGCTCAAGGCCTGCAATAAAGCGTCAGCCATGTTGGAGAGAAACGTGAGACTAATCACAATAATATCTGTCTTATACTCAGAGCAGAGGGGTGGCTGGAATTTTACAGGTGGAACAGGGGTGACCCAAAGTTCTGGAAAGCTGAAAGTGAGAAGCAGAAGATGACAAAGCCTGAGTGTCATGGGAAGAGGAAAAGTGATGAGTGGTCTTCCCAGTTTTTTGTTCGGCCATTTTTGAGATAACCTCATATATGTGCCCAAAAAACCAATCAGTCTAAGAAATCACTGAAGGAAGGAAAGGAAAAATGCAAAAATGTGCTTGAGGTTAGTTTTCTTTTCAATCACCCAGAAACTTAGAATGCAAGAGTGTGGGGAATACCGAAAAACAAAGAAAGGAAACCGGAAATAGACCAATAGATAACACAAACATTACAAAAAGTTTGATTCTTGTTCTTCGCCATTTTTTGTTCTCACCATCTACCGAATATGTGATTTAGCTTGTTCTGGAAACCACCAGGAGTCTGGAGCCAATAAAATGTCATCAACTAACAACAAGGCTGCAATTTTTCGTTCCTTCTAGTTTCGGGGCACCATTCACGCAGGCTTCAACAGCCTCTACCATCACATATTTAAACAGTTAAAATAGCATAGCGGCCTCAGAACAGCCTTTATTCACAGATAATTATTTAGTTTCCCTCACTGGCCCCCACCGTAACATAACATTGTTCCCATCATGGAGCCAAGCCAAAATATCTAAAAAGCCTGGGGGTATACCCAAGTGTATAGTGCGAACCAGAAAGATGACTTGTGACAATGTCGAAGGCACACCTTAAGTCCACAAATAACTGCAGAAAGTGGCTTCCCTGTAAGAACCACATACTTTTGAAAGAGTGGATGGAACTTGAATTCTTGTTTGGTCGTGCTGTGTTTTTTTCAAAAACCACCCTGGAGACCTGATTAGATCTACACATCATCAGCCCATTTTTCTGTTCTGAGGAGTGGTAGTCATGCAAAGACTTTGTTGAGATTATATAAGCGGCCCATTGGGTCATAGTGGCTGGCTCCTTTCTTATGCAGGATGTATGTACTATTTGAGCTCCCATCCAGTTTGCAGGCAAGGGTATTCCTCTTAGCTTAGCGCTTCTCAGTGGTGTAAGGTATCTTCCTCTTTTGCTTAGGAAGGAAAAATCAGAGCCATCTTTCCGAAAGAAGCTAAAAACCAGGCTTTTTAGACCAGCATAGTACCTTGGACTCACCTGATCTGGACTTCGGGAGTGAAACCGTAGCGCTGGGACACTTCAGCCGAAGTAACCATGCTCTTTATAAATCGCTTTATTAATATTAATATTTATTAATGTGCCTGCCCATAAAATAGGGTCTGATCCAAACGTATCTGCTGGTATTTTATCTGAACCAGGTGCCTGCCTCCTTTTAAGTTTTTCGATAGCTTGCATGATATAGTTCAATGTAAATGGGTCGATGTACGTCTGCTGTTCTTGGTTTTCTGTGAGAAGAGGGTCTATATCAAGCGGACTGCCCTGGGTACAATACAATGTGGAGAGGTGGGCATACCATTGATTATCTGTGCAATGATGCGCAGGTCTTATGATGGTTTGCTTACTACCATTAGTCCGCCAGAATGGATGTGAATTCTATGTTCTTACTGCGTCCAGGAGGTCTTGCCATCTTTTGAGTCACCACATTACCCTTTTCTCGTTCCAAATGGGTATGTAAAGATTCCTTCTCTTTTCCTCTCGCCTGTGATCTTAATTGTTAACAGTAAGGAAGCCCTTGATAATCCGCAATCTTTAGTAAACCTTTGTTGTGTTGTTTAAGGGATGGCTTTCCTTTCAGATGCTGTTTGTGGTAAAAAGGGGGGGGGGTCTTGGTGCTGATCCACAGCGTGTACTAGTTCACCTCAAGTGCTATAATATCTGCTGAGCTCAGGATGGAATTAATGGAATTGTTTATCTAGGATTGGACCAAATTCCATCTCTTCCCATTTTTGTCTCCCACAGTTTTCAGAAACCTGTACAGTATTCTTCCCTTTGGAACAAACTGATGCAGGATTGCAGACCGATTGTGTTAAATTAAAGGGTTGGGATCACTTTCCACGCACGCCCAATTTACATTTTACTTGTGGTGGTCCAACTTGGTTGGATCAACATTTTATAATCAGTTATACTTTGTGGGTGTCTCGGAGGAGGGGCGTGGGGTCAGATTTGGCCCTTCCATTGAGACCATAAGGTATGTCTTATTAGAGCTAATTGCATTCCCGTTTTTGATTCATTTTAGATGTTTTTCCAAGCTAAAATGGCAATGCCAAAGGCACGATCCTCCATGATGACTGTGCAATCCATACTTTGGTTTTCAGGTAGCATTGACTTCTCCGACCACCATTAAGAAAGGTGTTCATTTACCCGCGCTTAGGATATAAAACATATGTAGTTTGACATCGAGCAAAGCTAGGGTTGGAGATTGAGCTGCATGTTTTCGTCCCCTTTTGTAAACCTTCAAAATCATCATTTCTTTCCTGATTTCACATTTTAACCATTCTTGTTGGATATCTTGGTGGCCACAATTGATTTCTTTACCTTACTTTTCAGTGTAATATGAACCCGAACCAGATAGTCTCCCAATTGGCTAAGTTAAAAAGATAAAATAAAATACGTATATTCACTTTATGTATGGAGATTTACAGCCCAGGTTAACTGAAAAATGCAAATTTCATGTTTTTCCCTAAAATCACAATCCTTTTTCTGTGCTAACCCAGCAGCGTTCCAAAATATCACATCTCGGACCGCTAGCTCATAAGGAGTCCCACAATTAGCATAGGGGTGTGCACATTATTTGGCTGCATAGACGGAAGAGACTGCTATACAGCTTTGTTCTCGAATACAATGTTCAGAGTATCAAAATAGTTCCAGGATAACTTCTAGCTATGGTGAACAAAGGGAGGAGTTTGATGATTTTTGCAGAAGTGATTGCAAGAGCCATTCATATTTAGGTTAAACGACTACTCTTTTGATACTGTACATATCATGGTTTACACTCTTACTTATCCCCTCAGCGGTAATATTGGAGTCAGAGTCCTTAGCATTAACCAGCCGTTTGGTCTGCAGGTCATATTAAAAGAAGGAGATAACTGATAGGGCCTTTTTAGGAGGGGATGATTCTGTAATGTTAGCTTTGCCACATGAATACCAGTACTGCCCATTTTTAGGTCTTGCTAAGTGAGTGTGCTTGGAGCCGCCCATTACTTACCATTGGTTGGCATCAAAGCCACTCTCAATTGCTTGCTTCCTGCAGTCAGCACTTCCCTCTTCTTGCATGTGACCCTCTCCTGGATCCTGGCCCCAGTACTTGTGTCCTTACACGGCCTGCGCTTTTGTGAGCTTTTTTTTTCTTTTTGTTGAATCACTCTACATTGTGCATCTTTCATAGCTGGCTCTGTCGTCTGCTCCATCCCATTGCCTGCCCCCATCCCATTGCTTGTTCCCCCTCCTTCCATTGCCTGCCCCCACTCAGCACAATTGATGAGCCAGGAGGCCAGATGCCTTTGTTCAGTCCTTTGACTTTTGGACCCAAAGGTGTTGGAGCGCTTTACACAAGGACAGAGTAATTCTGTGTAGACCCGGGAATATTATGTGATTTGCCCAGAGTCACAGGATGTTGTGCGGGCATCTAGTCTCAAACCTGATTCCCCAGCTCCAGAGTCGAAGCTTTGGCCTTTTCCCCATATCCTCTCCCCTGGCTTCCGTGTTTGAAGTCCCCGAAGACAGAGTTTCCCAGAGCAAACACTGACGTTATTTATTTTTGCATCGGGAAGCTCTGCCTTAGGGGACTTCAAACAGATGACATATTTCTGCCTGAAAGAAATATGTCAACAAATAAATGCATCACATGTTCAATTTAGTTGTATAATCTTAAGAATTTTCCGGGGAACCAGATGGAAAATTTAACAAAAGCAACATGCAAGCTCTTTCGACACAGCGGAAGCAGTGGCGCAACGAAACTTGAGGGGGCCCCCCTGCAAAGAATATGGAGGGGCCCCCCCACGCTCCGGATTCAGTCAGGTGTTCTCAGGTCGGGGGCCTGCTGCGCATGCACCAGTGGCGGCTGGTGAATTCTAAAAGTGGTGGAACGAAAAGCTGAGAACCAAGTTGAAGAAGGAAGTGAGTACAGCAAGCACACCAAAGTGAAAGAGGTGTGTTCGGGGTTGGCTTTCCCAAGTGGGCCCTTTAACCACTCAAATTTCAGCTTTAAATAAATTCAGTCATTTGTCTCCAAAATATCAGCTTGTCAGTTTATGAAAGCAGACACGTTTTGCTATTAAATACCAGCTTTGCCTTCTTGAAAAATAATTTAAATTTACATAAATCAAGACGTTATCTTTTTTGTGAAAAAGTTCAATTATTGTCATGAACCACTAAAACACATGATAGATTCCGCCTTGTTTGTTTGTTTGTTTGAAAAGTTTTATATAGCGCTGGCTAGACCCGGAGGTATCAGAGCGCTTTACATGAAGTAGGACATTGTTTCAGAACATTGTTACATCAGTTGTTGGAGTTACAAAAGTTACATGAATTACAAAAGCATAGCATAACATTAGAAAAAAAAACGGTAAGGGGGAAAGTACTTCAGGTGACACAGGAGAATCAGGCTGGAAAAGGGAAGGCAGACAAAGAATCACGGAGGGAGGAGGTGGGGGAGGGAAAAGAAACACAACGTGGAGACGAGGAAAACAATGTCCGATGTCCGGCTGGGTAGGTGGCGGCCAAGGGGTGAACCAGAGCCAAACTCCTCTATAGCTGCATAGGACAGCTCCTCCGGGCATCACCCAAAGTTGCTCGGGCACCGCGGTGCGTACAGACAGTTTTGGATTCCACCTTGAATATCTATGTGTCATAGTTGCATGTCATATGCGCCAATCTTATGCCAAGAATTACCGCCATTATGCCGAAGCAAGTATGAGGACTGTGCACCACGCAATCAGACAGGAATTACCACTATTATGCCAGCGCCCGCATTTTACCTGGTTTGGGCTCCATTATACCATGGGTGAGCACATTGGGCCGATATGTGCCACCATTATGGCAGGGCCAACATTATGTCATGTTATTTTATTTATTAAGTACACAATCATGGAACATTGCTGGTGTTGAAATGGGGTAGCTCTGTAGAATCTCACTAGTGGCTGTGACAAGCTCCCCTCTTTACCTAGTGATAGTTTTTTCTACACAAAGGCATGTCGCAGGCACAATGGAAAAGAGAGAGAAAGATATGAACGGCTTCCTTGTTTGTCTCTAACAGTCCACCCCCTCTCGTCACAGCCCTTCCCACAGTACACAAGGACACCCATATGTCCCCTGTACCCTTCTACAGGTCAAATGCATATCAACCATCCTGGAATGGTTACTTATTTAGGGAAGTATGGGGAGAAATATTAGAGAATAAAAATAGCTTGACCTTTATGCGTGATGCGGGGTATGAAATTGACTATGGGGCACTTGAGTACAGTTCTCTGCAGGACAGCTGAGGGTCACGACTTCAGAGCCCACTGTGTTTACTCCCTGCCCTGTGTTAATTCAAGTCTATGTTGTGCAACCTTATTTACGCCCTGTAGTATTTCATTGTCTCTCATTCACCACTGTCCACCTACTGTATTTACACCCTGTAGTATTTCATTGTCTCTCATACACCACTGTCCACCTACTGTATTTACACCCAGTATTTCATTGTCTTATTCACCACAGTCCACCTACTGCATTTACACCCAGTATTTCATAGTCTCTTATTCACCGCTGTCCACCTACTGTATTTACACCCTGTATTTCATTGTCTCTCATACACCACTGTCCACCCACTGTATTTACACCCTTTAGTATCTCATTGTCTCTTATTCATCGCTGTCCACCTACTGTATTTACACCCAGTATTTCATTGTCTCTTATTCACCACTGTCCACCTACTGTATTTACACCCTTTAGTATTTCATTGTCTCTCATACACCACTGTCCACCTACTGTATTTACACCCTGTAATTCATTGTCTCTCATACACCGCTGTCCACCCACTGTATTTACACCCTGTAGTATTTCATTGGTTCTCGTTCACCACTGTCCACCCACTGTATTTACACCCTGTAGTATTTCATTGTCTCTTATTCACCACTGTCCACCTACTGTATTTACACCCTTTAGTATTTCATTGTCTCTCATACACCACTGTCCACCTACTGTATTTACACCCTGTAATTCATTGTCTCTCATACACCGCTGTCCACCCACTGTATTTACACCCTGTAGTATTTCATTGTCTCTTATTCACCACTGTCCACCTACTGTATTTACACCCTTTAGTATTTCATTGTCTCTTATTCACCACTGTCCACCTACTGTATTTACACCCTGTAGTATTTCATTATCTCTCATTCACCCTTGTCCACCTTCTGTATTTACACCCAGTATTTCATTGTCTTATGCACCACTGTCCACCTACTGTATTTACACCCAGTATTTCATTGTCTCTTATTCACCGCTGTCCACCTACTGTATTTACACCCAGTATTTCATTGCGGAGCAGGAGAGGTGGTGGTGGAGGCTGGTGCTTGCGGCTCGATAGTAGTGAGCTGAGCGCAGGACCTCCCGCAACCATCCCGCAGCCATCCGGAAGCCCCTGCAAAATTTTTTTGTGAATTCAAGTTCGGCACCGGCGGCAGTTAGTAAGTACGGTTTGCGGTTCAAGGAGCGGAAACCCGAGCCGCGAGAGGAACATCCCACGGTTAATGTTCATCTGCAAGCACCCGTGAGTGTTTATGAAACCATTTGAGGGTGGTCTGCGGTTGTTTTTTCACCTACCTATATTGACGCATATTGACGCATATTGACGCATATTGACAGTTACATGACTGCCTGCCTTCCCGTTGGAGCCTGTGTGTTAGAGCCCTCAGGGGACCCTCAGGGGACCCTGAAGGACGCCAGTTTCTCTGCTTCCCTACGGACCTCTGCTAACGGGTCCCGCGTCGCAGGAGGAGGACAATCCAGGCTGCTTCCTGCTGGGCGGTGAGTGTGCGACAGGGCTGCGAGCTGCAACCCGGACTCAGCCTCCCAGGAGTCCCGGGTTGCTCAGGCCGTCTCAGCTGGTCCGCTCCCCCTGACCGCCCCGCCCAGCCCAACCCGCCTTGGAAACTCTGGTGATTCTCGCTGGCTTTGGGACCCTGAAGGACGCCAGTTTCTCTGCTTCCCTACGGACCTCTGCTAACATCTAGCGGTACCCGCTTTGCGGGTCCCGCGTCGCAGGAGGAGGACAATCCAGGCTGTTTCCTGCTGGGCGGTGAGTGTGCGACAGGGCTGCGAGCTGCAACCCGGAACCAGCCTCCCAGGAGTCCCGGGTTGCTCAGGCCGTCCCAGCTGGCCCGCTCTCCCTGACCGCCCCGCCTCTTCCTCCCCTGCCAGCATATTTCCGGCTTGAGTGCACAGCTGCGCGGGAGCGCGCGGGAGAAGCCCAGGACAAGGGCGGGACCGTCTGTGGCCGTCAGGGGTCAAAGGAGGCCGGGCTGGGCCATATCCCTTACCTTTTTCTTCCAAATCTGATTAAGGTGATGCCCTCGCCAGGACCACGTGGAACTCCATTAAGGGAGGGGGGTAGCAACACAGGGACACTGGACAACTACTTCAAATCTGCCAAAGGAGACGCAGGCAAAGAAAATTCTCTGGAGAGACGCAGGGCGGAGCGGCGGCGCTCCATTGAATCCATGAAGAGCAGACCCTTGACAGAGATCATCCCGTATCCTATCTCCCAAGAGGAAGGTACGCCCCCCAATAGCTTAAATCCTCCGACTCTTGAGGACTTCCCCCTCTTACTTCGGGAAATTCCTAGTTCCCCTGGGTTGGTCCCTGGAAAGTCCATAGACACAACTCCTCCCACGACATGTGTTACCCCCGTTAATTTGGTTACCCAAACTCCCCCTTTGCATGCAACTAAGAAAAGTAAGCCAAAACAAAGTGTTGTGGGGGAGCTGCATAGGCCTCCACCAAACAAACGTAGTAGGAAGTCAATGGGGGGGAGGGGGAAAGCCAAACTATCCCATCTAGATTTTGGCAAAAAACATATAAACGCACTACAATCTGGGAAGGACAATGAGACTGTGCCAATTGCTCTTCCCTCCAAGGCCTCCAGCTCCAATATAGCTGTTACTAATAACGATCCAGTGGCCAATACATCTAATATAAATCCCCCTCTCACATCTATAGGGAGTATAGAATTCCTACTTCGTTCCCTTCTGCAGCCCATTAGCGATAGCCTGAGAAAAGTGGAGATTAGGCTCACTCTACTAGAGACATCTCTTACTACCTTGAACACCTTAGTTAGTAAGCAATCTAAAAATATGGGACCTCATCTCCCCGCAGGAAACCCTCCTAAAATAGGAGCCCCACAGGGTGCCAACAAAGTCCCCCCTCAGAGCGTGCCTACTGCCCCCCCCCCTGCAGCCATTAATGGCTATTTCAGTCCAGGCACCGCGCAGTAACTCAACCAATAGGCCTTCACAACCAATAGACTCTGCCCCTCAAAGTTCCCAGACAGGGATTAATGGCGGCCATCAAGAAGCCGGCAGCGCCCCTCTACTCTCCCCGGGCCGGCAAGCCCCAAGACCACGGAGACCAGATCTGCCGCCAGAAGCTAATAGTCTAACGGTGGTCCTAGCAGGTGCCCCCCGTCTAAGATCAGGGGAAAATGAAGACTACCAATCCCTAAAGAAAAAGGTCATTAAATGGCTAAATTGGAACCGACCCCTACCATCCCATTTTAATAATGAGATTATTATGGTTAGAAGGGTCACTTGGTTAGGGAAGACCAGAAAAACAATAATAGGGGATTGCATCTTGGTAACTTTTAAAGATCCGGGCACTGTTCTGCATATCTGTGAAGGAATAAATAGATCACTGGATTCCACTTTTCAGACCCTTCCAGTATCCTTCTTTTTCCCCCCTATCCGCATGCACCATGCTCCACCGCATGATGAGTGGATAGGGGTGGAACATAGACGCAGACACAAGGACTATGTACAACGCCCAAATCTCCAATTGCAGGACACACCCTATTTTCATTTCAACCGTTTCAATTGTTTGAATGGTTTGGATGGGGTTGATTGACTTTCCGCTCACACACCAATGACCCGAGATTGCGGCTCCTGTAGACTTTCCAAGCCATCCACCCCGATTGTTGGTAAAACCCTTGGTCCACTGAACGATCCAGTGTTCCTGGATGATGGCACCAGCAGACTTTCTGATCTATTTGCCCACAATGTTGACAATGCCTCTGGAATATTGAATGAGCCAACACTTGTGGAGAATGGCTCCAGTGGACTTTCCGAACCATCGGTCCCTACTGTTGGTAATGCGTCAGAATTCCCGATTGCAGTAGAGTCTGGAACCATCTCCTCTAACCCCTCTGGCACGGCAACTAACACCCCTGAACATTTGAGGTTAATTTGCTGGAATGTTGCTGGACTGGCTAATAAACTGGGTGATCCGGACTGGGCAAATTATATCGAGACTGGAGACGTATGCATGTTCCAGGAAACCTGGGCCAGAGAGGACTATGGTCACCAAGGCTACATGTCATTCTTCATTCCAGCGAGGTGGGAAGGCAAAGGTCGTCCGTCAGGAGGGCTTACGACCTGGGTCGCATCTCATCTGGGCTGTGTGGCAACGCGGTTGTCGGCTAACTCTGAAGATATCCTTGTGGTTTCATTATCATGGCCCAACCAAGCTAAACTTGTGTTTATTAACATTTATTCTAGGCCAATGGGAATTGCAAAGGAATCACCGACCATAGATGAACTCTCCAACTTTATATCTGATCTACCGAGTGATTCATTCTATGTAGTGGGAGGGGATTTTAACTCTCATTTTGAGCCACTCCCTGGCCTTCTGGACGGGTTATCATCGGAAGAAGAGGCCAGATGGGCAGTGCCTCTAGTGGAAGCTCCACCGCCGAAGGCTTGGACCCCACTAGCACTACAAATTACAGCCCTCACCCTAAAGTTCGGAATCAGAGCTTGTAATGGGCGAATGAAATCCGACATACCCAGTAAAACCACCTACAACAGACCAGGAAGAGAGTCCCGTCTGGACTATGTCTTGGCCCAAATAGTGAAGTGGCCGACAATCCAGGATTTTAGGGTGACGGAAAGGACCGATAGTGACCACAATGCACTTGAGCTTGACCTTGTCCACCCTGGCCCCCAAGCTTTCGTGACTAACGCGGAAGGGAACAACCCTGCGCTCCTCCTTGATAACAGCAGGAGAAGAATCAGGTGGGAGCACTTGGTTACAAGCAAGAATAAACTCCCCATGCTCTATGATGGGATAACTCCCATCTTGGAAACTGTGGGGAGCTTGGACACCGAGGCAAACAACGAAGACTCCCAGGGCAAATTGTACAAGGCTCATGAGGACCTCATAAAAGCTGCGGCACCTCATTTTACCTGTAGTTCACGAAAACCAAAAGGGGGGCGGCAAGGCAAAACATCATGGTATAACCTAGCATGCAGAAGGGCAAAAACAGAACTCCTTAGACTAATCAAGGAGGGTTTAGGGGGGGATAGCCTTAAACAAAGCAGGCGAGCTTACAAGAAACTCATTGCCCACGCTAAGGCAGAATGGGAGGAAAATCAGTGGGAAGAACTCACCAAGGCCCTAGCGACCCAAAACCAACGCCTGTTTTGGAGGATAGTGAACGGGGGGTCGGGGAATTTACAATCGGCACTAGAGCCCAACATTCCCCAGGGGTGTGGCAGGCTCACTTCCAGACCCTATACAGTTCTGAGCCGGGAGAATCTCCTGCTGTTGTTGAGGTGGGCTGGCCGGACTGTGAAGGGGAGCCAATAACGCTGGGCGAGGTCACCGCTGCCATCTCAGGACTGGCTTCTGGAAAGGCGCCGGGACTGGACGGATTACCAGGGGATATGTTTAAACAGGAGCCCACTGTTTGGGCCCCTTACCTTGCCGCCCTTTTCAATGGAGTTCTTGGTGGCATGGAAATCCCTAGTACTTGGCTGGGGGCAGAGGTGGTCCCCATCTTTAAAAAGGGCTCGCCTCTCCTCCCAGCCAACTACAGACCAATCAGTTTAATAGACGTGGCGCAGAAACTGTTTGGTAGGGTTTTGCTGAATAGGCTCCAGGACTGGATGGAGGAGGTGGGCGCCCTTAGTCCCTACCAGGCGGGATTTAGGAAGGGGGTATCCACAGTGGACCAGGTTTTCAGATTGAACCTAATCTATTGGAGGACAGCAAAATTCGAGGGCGGTAGTCTGTACACAATTTTTGTGGACTTACGGGCCGCCTTCGATCTGGTGCCCAGGGGGAAACTTTGGAGCGTCCTGGCAGAGATGGGCGTTCCCCCGGACATCCTATTGATCTTACAGAGGCTGCACCACAATAATTACGCCCGAGTGAGGTGCGGGAGGTCGGGGGAACTGACCGATAGATTCCCCGTTGGCCGGGGGGTAAGACAGGGTTGTGTGTTGGCACCCAACCCTGTTTTGCCTCTTCGTCAACGGGGTAATCGCCCATCTGAATGCCACTGACTATACTGACGCCCCCAAATTAAATGGCAGCAGGGTGCCCGCAATTATGTTTGCGGACGACACCCTGCTGCTATCCAAAACCCCTATGGGTATACAGAGGATTCTTGATTCCTTCGTGGCCTTCTGTACTGATAGGGGGCTGGAAACTAATGCGGCAAAAACCAAATTCATGGTTTTGAATCCGAGCCAAAAATTGCGGCCAAATCCGCAATTGGGAGCTGTACGGCTCGAGAGAGTAGCCACCTTTGAATACCTTGGTGTGACTCTCAACGAAACCATGACTTGGGGATCTCATCAGAGTAGGGCTAACCTCAAACTCATACAAACCACTGGGGGCATCGCCCGGATGATGACTGGTTCATCATACCGTCCATTGGGGGCACTAATCCAGATATATAAGGCCCAGGCTAGGGGAGCGATAATGTATGGGGCGGAACTATGGGGTCACACATCTTGCCGGAGTCTGTCACTAACGGAAAACAAGTTTATAAGACAGATACCCGCACTCCCGCCCAGCACCCCGCTCCTCCCCCTGAGGCTTGATTTGGGTTTACGACCGTTAGCTGATGAAATAAGCCTGAGACCCATAGCCTTCTGGCGTAGGCTGTGGAGTAGCAATGATCTTGCAGAATATCGGGCGGAACTGGTCGAACTTCTGAATCACCCAAAAGTGCTCAATATCCCTTGGGTCAAAAACATCCTAGCCACTTGCATGGAAATAGGGCTCCCTGATTTATGGACTGAGCCGGCGAATGCCGCACTAAACATCTCTAAAAAGTCCCTGGCTAATGTATACCACGAACACAAATTAGCCAGGGCCCAAGCTACCTAGGCAGTAGGGTCCTTATCCTCCGTGTTTCTGCAAAGCAAGGATCTCTATAGGTTTGAGAAGGTAGTGGATCCTATTTCCCCTGTACTGGCCCGAAAGCTGTTTCTCCAATGGAGATACGGCACACTGCCCTTCCGGTCTTTTACAAGCACCTGGTCATCGGCTCCCACCACAAAGCAGTGTCCGGTTTGTGATGCTACGGAGGAAACTGACTTGCATGTGGCTTTCTTCTGCCCAGCCTACAAGGTAGCACGAAAATACTGGCTCCTCCCGCTGATAAGGAATATGGGCTGCAGGGAATATGCACCAATGTACAGGATTTTAAAATCTGATGTCTCTGGCCCAACTGTCTTCGCATTAACAAAATTTCTTACCAATGTTTGGCATACGCGTAACCGTATTTTAAAGGCGTTGGGTCCCTCTTAAAAAAAAAAAAAAAAAAACATTTTTTTTTTTCTCTTTATATATAGTTTGTATAGCATTTTTAGCACATGCATTCCAATGGTTTTATCTTTTTATGAAATGACTTATCTGTGATTGTATATGTGTATTGTGTATTTTTTTATGGCCAAATGGCCGAAATAAAATAACATAAAGATACATTGTCTCTTATTCACCACTGTCCACCTTCTGTATTTACACCCAGTATTTCATTTTCTTATGCACCACTGTCCACCTACTGTATTTACACCCTGTATTTCATTGTCTCTCATACACCACTGTCCGCCCACTGTATTTACACCCTGTAGTATTTCATTGTCTCTCATTCACCACTGTCCACCTTCTGTATTTACACCCAGTATTTCATTGTCTCTTATTCACCACTGTCCACCTACTGTATTTACACCCTTTAGTATTTCATTGTCTCTCATACACCACTGTCCACCTACTGTATTTACACCCTGTAATTCATTGTCTCTCATACACCACTGTCCACCCACTGTATTTACACCCTGTAGTATTTCATTGTCTCTCATTCACCACTGTCCACCTACTGTATTTACACCCAGTATTTCATTGTCTCTTATTCACCACTGTCCACCTTCTGTATTTACACCCAGTATTTCATCGTCTTATGCACCACTGTCCACCTACTGTATTTACACCCTGTATTTCATTGTCTCTCATACACCACTGTCCACCCACTGTATTTACACCCTGTAGTATTTCATTGTCTCTCATTCACCACTGTCCACCTTCTGTATTTACACCCAGTATTTCATTGTCTCTTATTCACCACTGTCCACCTACTGTATTTACACCCTTTAGTATTTCATTGTCTCTCATACACCACTGTCCACCTACTGTATTTACACCCTGTAATTCATTGTCTCTCATACACCGCTGTCCACCCACTGTATTTACACCCTGTAGTATTTCATTGGTTCTCATTCACCACTGTCCACCCACTGTATTTACACCCTGTAGTATTTCATTGTCTCTTATTCATCACTGTCCACCTTCTGTATTTACACCCAGTATTTCATTGTCTCTTATTCACCACTGTCCACCTACTGTATTTACACCCTGTAGTATTTCATTGTCTCTCATTCACCCTTGTCCACCTTCTGTATTTACACCCAGTATTTCATTGTCTTATGCACCACTGTCCACCTACTGTATTTACACCCAGTATTTCATTGTCTCTTATTCACCGCTGTCCACCTACTGTATTTACACCCTGTATTTCATTGTCTCTCATACACCGCTGTCCACCTACTGTATTTACACCCTGTAGTATTTCATTGTCTCTTATTCACCACTGTCCACCTACTGTATTTACACCCTGTAGTAGTTCATTGTCTCTCATTCACCACTGTCCACCTACTGTATTTACACCCTGTAATTCATTGTCTCTCCTACACCACTGTCCACCTACTGTATTTACACCCTGTAATTCATTGTCTCTCATACACCGCTGTCGCACCCACTGTATTTACACCCTGTATTTCATTGTCTCTCATACAACGCTGTCCACCCACTGTATTTACACCCTGTAGTATTTCATTGGTTCTCATTCACCACTGTCCACCCACTGTATTTACACCCTGTAGTATTTCATTGTCTCTTATTCACCACTGTCCACCTTCTGTATTTACACCCAGTATTTCATTGTCTCTTATTCACCACTGTCCACCTACTGTATTTACACCCTTTAGTATTTCATTGTCTCTTATTCACCACTGTCCACCTACTGTATTTACACCCTGTAGTATTTCATTGTCTCTCATTCACCCTTGTCCACCTTCAGTATTTACACCCAGTATTTCATTGTCTTATGCACCACTGTCCACCTACTGTATTTACACCTAGTATTTCATTGTCTCTTATTCACCGCTGTCCACCTACTGTATTTACACCCTGTAATTCATTGTCTCTCATACACCGCTGTCGCACCCACTGTATTTACACCCTGTATTTCATTGTCTCTCATGCACCGCTGTCCACCTACTGTATTTACACCCTGTAGTATTTCATTGTCTCTTATTCACCACTGTCCACCTACTGTATTTACACCCTGTAGTTCATTGTCTCTCATTCACCACTGTCACCTACTGTATTTACAACCTGTAATTCATTGTCTCTCATACACTGCTGTCGCACCCACTGTATTTACACCCTGTATTTCATTGTCTCTCATACACCGCTGTCCACCCACTGTATTTACACCCTGTAATATTTCATTGTATCTCATACACCACTGTCCACTTACAGTATTTACACCCTTTCGCATTTCATTGTCTCTCATACACCACTGTCCACCTACTGTATTTACGCCCTGTAGTATTTCATTGTCTCTTATTCACCACTGTCAACCTACAGTATTTACACCCTGTATTTCATTGTCGCTCATACATTTCTATCCACCCACTGTATTTACACCCTGTAGTATTTCATTGTCTGTTATACACAACTGTCCACCTGCTGTATTTACACCCTTTCATATTTCACTGTCTCTCATACACCACTGTCCACCCACTGTATTTACACCCTGTAGTATTTCATTGTCTCTCATACACCACTGTCCACCCACTGCATTTACACCCTTTAGTATTTCATTGTCTCTTATACACCACTGTCCACCTGCAGTATTTACACCCTGTATTTCATTGTCTCTCATACACCACTGTCCACCCACTGTATTTACACCCTGAAGTATTTCATTGTCTCTCATACACCGCTGTCCACCCGCTGTATTTACACCCTTTCGTATTTCCATGATTCCTTCATGTCTTTCTTCTCTCAGCATCCATTAGCCATCTTGGAACAATAAATTCATAATAAACTACAGCAAAAGAAACATACAATGGTACAGCCAATAGTCCTCCAACCAACGTCAGACCTATTGGTTTTGCCAACGCTTATGAGATATGACATCTTACATGGATTCTCCCCTTCCGACCCACAATGTCCTTCCATTCTTATGTGTGTCCTACTCTCTCCCATATGACTCTGGTGATAGTTTGCTACACTCCAGTCCCATTAATTTCCCTGAATATATCGCTATTATTTTTAGCATTTCGTTGCTGTTCTGGGCTCATTCTATGCATCATTAGACTTTAAGTACCAATTCATAACCTGCTCTTTATTGGATTCTTCAATAAAAAATATTACCAATGTGAATAACAAGAAATAGAATTCATAGCAAAACAAACATAAAATAAAAAGTGCACAGCATGGGCAGAAACTGGATACCTAAAATGTATTTAAAAAAAAGAAAATAAAGGTTCTGTGCTGTGGAACCTGGGAATGACTTTCCCCAACTCTATAGTACTCTGGAGGCCCCTAAAATGTGAGTTTTTCAGTTAAGCTGGAGTCAGTGGCGTAGCACGAGCCTCACGCGCCCTCATTTAAGGAGGTGAAAATTGCTCCCTGGCTCCTGGTTGGGTAGTGAAAGAAAGCTATAGTCAGTGTGCCCCTCCCATTCCTAGGACCCGATGCCACTGCACATGCTGAACCATTGGTATGTACGCCCATGGCCAGAGTCTAAAAGTAAATAAAGGGCTGATGATAAAGCGAGTTAATAATACTAGGCAGGTGCCGATGGTGCCAGCACCAGACAGAGCCAAATTGACACCAAAAGCATCAAATATTACCAATTAATTCTAAGGAGGAAGCAAAAAACATAAAAATAGAATTTTGCTGAAGGCTCCAGATAGTTTTGCACTTGGTCTCAAATGTCGCTCAAAAATGTGCAACAACCACAGACATGTTCTCCCTTCCTTTGCAGCTGGGAAGACCACTGATACAAATGGAATGTGGCATAACAGCCAGAGATGCTGGCTTTGGAACTGGGGGATCATGCTCGAGTTTCAGCGTTGGTTCAACATCCTGTGATTCTGGGCAAATCACTTAATAACCCCGTGCTTAAAAAATAAGTGTGGCCTTGTGTAACCCTCCAACAGTGCTCCTCATCTTTACGTAGCGCCTCTCTCATATGCATTTCATTTGTTGTGTAGCGCTACTCATATCAGTGTAGTGTGTGTCAGTACTTTACACCACGCACACATTATACAGAGACAGTGAATCATACAAGTATGTAAATCAGTCTACAGGGAATGTAACATAAGCCAATGAGGATTACAAGGTGTAGGAATCACATGTCATCCATACTGGTGGGCAGTATATTTTAAGAGGGTTTGGTCTGGGGAAACACAAGCTCAGGATTTAAAGAGTATTCCATGGGGGTCAGCTTTACTGATAAAAATGTATATCTGCCTGGATAAGTTCTAACTATATCACAAAAAAAGAAAGCGAAGTTCTAACTATACCATTCATGTTTGTCTGCAGCTGTTTGATGACAGGTCATTGGTCACTGTCCTATGTTAGGATTGTAACTACTGAACTGCAAGTAGCACAAGGATCTCTGTGACAAAGGCAGTAACCCACTGAGCTTCCACATGAAATACAGCTCATCTGCATTTAAAAACTACTAACAGACAAATGATTTCTCTCCAGCAGGATCATTTAGCACCAGCGTTATCTGGGCATTTTGCATTGTCTTATTGTTGTCCTGCATCAGCCATGATAATGATAAAAACTGTTTAAATGAAGCACACACAAAGTATGTGTCCTGCTGGGCATGTGCATATTTTAAAAAGAAAAACAAATGGTAATACATTCTCTTACCTACACCATTAGTCAAACTTTGTGTCACAGCCTGATGTGATAAGCAGCTGCAGGGGTCAGGAAAGGTGATAGAAATAAACAAACTTATTTTTTCCTGCGCTGCATAGAAAAAGAAATATCCATGTAATGTAACTGGTGCTCGTGTAAAGCGCTCCAATACCTTGGGGGCGAGCTTACGCTATATTGAACTATTTAAAAAAGGATTCTCTGTCATTTTCTACACATCCATTTTCAAACATTCTTGAGCCATTTTTTTTTCTCTCTTCTGTGGAGATCTGGGAACGTTTCCATGTTCACTATCAGCATCGGGGACACTGCAGGCCACAGAGGATCACTCTGTGCCATCCAGGGAGACTGCGAAGCCAATTGCATTTCCAATGCTTGCTTACCTTCCAATGTGTCCCAGCAGAGTCCTGTCCCTGGAGCTGCAAACCTTCTCCGCCAACACTCTGTTGCCTCGTCCCTTCTCAGAGGCTGTGCCTTGTGGGGAATGCTCTCTCTGGGGCCCCCACCCCCATCCCTTTTCCGGCCGGGCTCTGACTGAAGAGAAACAATGTAACTTGTTACTTTGTTTCTCTTCAGTCCTGCCCTGGGTCAGCTGAGGAGCTCTGAGCAGGCTGCAGACTGCACCTGCTTTTTACAGCAAGCATTTCTCTCCCAGCTCTTTACCGAAGAGCTGAGGGGGCCCCCTTCACCTAACCGAAGACTGGGGGCCCCCCGCACCTCGGGGGCTGCGGGGGTGTTTGTTACGCCCCTGACCTTCCAATGTGTCCCAGCAGAGTCCTGTCCCTGGAGCTGCAAACCTTCTCCGCCAACACTCTGTTGCCTCGTCCCTTCTCAGAGGCTGTGCCTTGTGGGGAATGCTCTCTCTGGGGCCCCCACCCCCATCCCTTTTCCGGCTGGACTCTGACTGAAGAGAAACAATGTAACTTGTTACTTTGTTTCTCTTCAGTCCTGCCCTGGGTCAGTGTGAGGAGCTCTGAGCAGGCTGCAGACTGCACCTGCTTTTTATAGCAAGCATTTCTCTCCCAGCTCTTTACCGAAGAGCTGAGGGGGCCCCCTTCACCTAACCGAAGACTGGGGGCCCCCCCGCACCGCGGGGGCTGCGGGGGTGTTTGTTACGCCCCTGAGCGGAAGGAAGAGTAAATAGTTTGATAACTTAATTTTGTGTAGGCACGGGAAGAGTAAGTGTTTTGACCAGAGTCACAGGATGTTGAGCCGGCACTGAGACTCGAACCTGGTTCTACAGCTCCAAAAGCCGGCAGCTTTGGCCATTATCCTCTCCCCTGACTTGTTTGCAGATTTCAGATGGCCGATAAACATGTTTACATCACCGACAGCATATACTCTGTCACTGAGAAGCTTATATTTGAATCCATCTCCTCCTGTCCTGCCCACTTTCTTCTTCTACCACCCGCCATCCCATCCTTGTCCACTCCACATTATTCCACTCCATGCCACACAATGCCACTACATGCCACACAATTAAGTGTCACGCAGTTCCACAACACAAATCCACACTGGATAATTCAAATACACGCAACACATGTAAACATCTCACAATTCAACACCACAAAATTAAACTCCACACAATTCCATTCCACAGCATTCCATTCCCGGCCACATAATTACGATCCAACAAATTCAATTTCTCACATTTCTGCTCCAGGCCACATAATTCCAGTTCACAACTACCACTTCACGCAACTTAATTCCACTCTACGCAACCCAATTCAACTGCAGATAATTCCACTACACATAATTCCACTGAGCTCCAAAACACATAAGTACATTGCACAAAAGTTTCCTCCACGCCATGCCACATAATTCCACACCACACTATGCCACATAATTCTACACATTGCACAATTCCATACCACACAATTTAACACCAAACAATTCCACAGCACACAACATAATTACACTCCTCATACTACTACTCCACACCATATAATTCAACTCCACATAATTACACTCCATCCCATACCACATAACTACCCTCCATATAAATCCACTCCATGCCATATAGCAACACTCCATATAAATGCACTCCATACTATGCCACATAATTCCACTCAATACCACACAGTTCCATGCAACAGTATTGAACTCCACACCGCAAAATTCCACACCAAACCACATAATTCCACTTCACAATATATTATTTCACCACACCACATACATTCAATTCACACCACCTAATTGCACATCATGCCACATAAGGCAACACCACTCTACATAATTCCACTCCATGCCACTTCACAATACCACTCCAAATAAATACACTCCATGACATACAATCCCACTCCACGTAATTCCACTACACTCAATACCATATAATTACTATCCACATAATTGCACAGCACACCATGACACATAATTCCACTACACACAACTCCAATCCAACCCACATAATTCCACTCCACATCGCATAATTGCGATACACATCACATAATTGCAATCCACACCATATAATTCAACATCATGCCACATAATTCCACTCCATGTCACTCCATACAATGCCACTCCACGTAAATCCACACCATCCATATAACTCCACTCAAAGAGACATATTTTAAAGCCACACCATTCAAAGCAACACAATTCCACAACAAACAATTCCACTCAACCCACACAATTCTACTCCACACCACATAATTGCAATCCACACAGTATAATTCAACATCAAGCAACATAATTTCACCCCCCTCCAGGCCACACAATGCCACTCCATGTAAATCCACACCATGCAACATAATTCCACTCCACATAATATCAGTCTGCACCATGCCACATATTTTATTTACACTACACATATTTCAACTCCACACCCCATACATCCAATCCATAACACATTATTCTACTCCCCTTCATACCACATAATTAAACGCCACAAAATTCCACACCTTGCCACATAAGTCCAACCCACATAGTTCCACTCCACACCACATAATTGCACACTACAAAATTCAACTCAGCTCCATGTTGCATAAATCCACTCAACATACTTCCACTCAACGCCAATGGCACAGTAAGAGCAGCAGGTTGCCTCTATTTAAAATTTCATTTTATTTATACATATATTTTCGATCCCTGGGATCATAAAAGTACATTCTTCAAGAATAAATAGTACATATTTATGAAAATCCTACAGTCAGATACAAATAAAAGTACAATATTATAAAATTACCTTCATGTGCGACAAAGGTAAAAAGCTATTTTATAGTCCTAAAAACTCAAGCGATCGGGCAACTCAAAGCATCAAGATTGAAGATAAAGAGCTTCTCAACGATTTCTTGCACAATACCTGCTATGGGTAAACAACAGATCACAATTTTCATTTGAGCAAGCCATTTCCCCAAGCATTGAAAACCATAGTAGTCCAAAGCATCTGATTTCACAAAGTTGCTAAAAACGAATAATAGCTCTATTATAGTTAACAAGGGAGGAGTTAAAACAAAAATAGCACAGACCATGTCATTGCAATAGTTTTGGGCTAGTACATTTACGGCTATATGAGAACATTCTGACCCTCTTGTCGCTGTGGCTTATCGTTGCGTTGGCAATATGTCTAATAAAAGAATCCCTTTGGGAAACACAGATTGCACACCAAATTCTCACTGTTCACTCAAACACCAGGAGCTTATCCCAATAGCCAACCAATCAAATATGTAAATGTTTATTCATTAATTCAATATAAACAATATAACAAATTGATACGTGAAGAGACCACATCTGAAAATATAACAAATTGATACGTGAAGAGACCACATCTGAAAGAGACACGTTAGTGATAGATTCCTTACCTTAGAATATTCCCCAGGCGTCACTCTGGATCCGGAAAGTTTTCTGCTTAGCAGTACCCCTGCGCACCAGTAGGTGGTGCCGTGCAGTTCCGCGCCCGTCACTGGCGTCGTGCCTGGCGGGATGACGTCACGGAGGCTACTTAGGCGATACCCATGCGCGCTGACGTCAGTTCTTTCTTTTTTCGCGCCGAAAGCGCAGATCCGGATTGAGCACGTACCTCGGTCATTTTTTGACCACATTTTTTTCGAGACTTTTTTTGTCTCCTTCTCTTGTCTCCTGGTGCACGTAGGGATGCTCAGCTTTAAGTCTTGCGGGTCGTGCCACCGTAATATGTCGGTGGCGGACCCCCATGATGTCTGCCTCTACTGCCTGGAGAATGCCCATGACTCCCGGGATTGTCGGGACTGCCGTGCCATGGCCCCGAAGGCATTACGGGAGCGGTGCCGGAAGTTGCTGGAGGTCCAGCACTCCTCTCATCGCCGCTCCGGGTCTAGGGGCCGTTCGTGGGACCGCTCGCTGGACCGCAGCCGTTGCTCCTCGGACTCTAAGTCTTCACCTTCAGATTCCGGTAAGCGACGCCATAAGAAGAAGTTGAAGAAGCGTGTTCGCTCTCCGACGTCCCCCGGTCGCTCCCCGGAGTTGGACGTGGGGGACAGGGGCTCTGCCCCTGCGGCTCCTCTGGAGCCTGGGAGTCCTGCGGCCTACCCTCTATACCCGGGTCCGTCGGCGACACCCGAACAGTGGCAAGAGTTTCTTGCTGCCTTGGACCGCCTGTTTAGGCCTCGGGCTCCCGCCGGTGCGCCTGCGGGCCCTGCGGCCCCATGTCCAGATCCTGTTGACCTGGCGGAACCGCCTCTGGCGCCAGCCACGGAGCCACTGGATTCAGCGCCCGCGGCTCCGGGCCACATGGTGCAACGCCGCTGGCTCCGGCCCCAGCGCTGCCCTTGGCTCCGGCCCCAGCACTGCCCCTGGCTTTGCCACAGGCGCCGCACTGGGTGCTTTTTATCCCGCCCCTTCTTCGGTTCTCAGACCATTTTGTTCCAACCTGGGATCCTCATTGGGATGCGGCTCTAGTTCGGCCCCGGCCGGTGCCGCTCCTGGCGCAGCTCCTCGCCCCGCTCCCGGTGCCGCTGGCCCCCTCTCCGGCTCCGGTCCTGCCGCCGCGACCGGCTCCTTCTACCCCGGAGCCGGATGAGGACTGGGACGGCTCAGAGGACCTCCTTGCGCGGCAGTGTGACTCCGAGCAGGATTGGGAGGATGACCTTCAAGATGCTGGTGAACTTGATGTGTCTTCCGACCCGGGGTTTGCCTCGCCTCCGCCTACTATGGAGGAGGGCGCTTCCTACACTATGGTGCTGCGTCGCGCCACGGAGACTCTCCACCTCGACCTCCCTGCGGTGGCCCTTAAGACCAACCTCCTTACGGAGGTGCTCCAGACGGCGTCTACGTCGTCGGAGCCGCTGCTCCCTTACAATGAGGCCCTTACCGAAGTCCTCTTGGGTACTTGGTTGCGGCCGGCCTCGGGAGAGCCGGGGGATAAGAACGTCGCTAGGCGTCATCGCCCGGCGCCTGGTGATCCCGCCTTCTTGACCACTCACACCACGCCTGAGAGCCTGGTCATTCAGGCCTCGACATCGCAGAGTGCCTTTGCCTCGGCTCCACCGGATAAGGACTCTAAGGGGCTGGACCAATATGGCAAGAGGTTATTCTCAGCCAGTTTTGGGTTGAGATCGGTTAATACCCCCTACTTATTGGGCCAGTACTCCCACGCAGTGTGGGATTCGGTGGCGGAAGTTCTGCCTCAGTGCTCTGAGGAGGTCCAGGCTGTCCTTTCCCAAGCAATTGTGGAGGGCAAGGATGCAGCGAAGTTTGCCATCATGTGTGGTTTGGACACCGCTGATTCGTTGGGCAGGGTGATTTCCACGACGGTGGCGTTGTGGCGCCACGCCTAGTTGCGTTCCACTGGCTTCTCACCCGATGTCCAGAGCTCGCTCATGGACATGCCCTTCGATGGCTCCCGCCTCTTTGGTGATAAGGCTGACAATGCCTTGGAGCGCTTTAAAGACTCTCGTGCCACGGCCAAGTCTTTGGGTCTTTCCTCGAAAAACCCTGCCACAACGGGGTTTTGTTCCTTTTGCGGCCAGGGCAGGGGTACCCAGGCGCGCTCTTCCAGCAAGTCTCTGCAGAACCAGCCTCAGCGAGGCCGCGGATGTTGGTTCCGCAGGGGCGGGTCTGGTAACCAACGTGCGGGGCAGTCCACTTCCACCCCTGCTGCTTCTGCCTCGAAACCTACCTAATCCGAGCTTCAAGGGGCACCACACGCCAGTGGGTGGCAGGGTTCACCTCCACCACTGGCGCGAGATTATGTCAGACAGTGGGTGCTGCAGATAATCTGCCAAGGTTACTCGCTCCCCTTTCTGTCCTCCCCTCCAGCCATGCCACCTCGGTACCATTGCATGTCGGGGGATCATTTGGCTCTTCTCCGCCAGGAAGTCACGGCCCTTCTGGCCAAGGGGGCCATTGAGTACGTTCCCGATCAGGAAGAAGGGAGTGGTTGCTATTCCCACTACATTCTGGTCCCCAAGAAGGACAAGGGGGGCCTGCCCCCTATCTTGGACCTCCGGGACGTCAATTGCTTCCTCCGGAAATAGAAGTTCAAGATGCTGACTCTGGCTCAGGTCTTGTCTACCCTGGACACTGGAGACTGGATGGTAGCATTGGACTTGCAGGACACTTATTTTCACATTCCCGTCCTGCCGGCCCACCGGTGTCACCTGCGGTTCACGGTAGGCCAGGAGCATTTTCAGTTTGCCGTGCTCCCCTTCGGCCTTACCAGCGCCACTCGGGTGTTCACGAAGGTGATGGCGGTGGTCGCAGCTCATCTGCGCAGGTCAGGGGTGTCCGTCTTCCCCTACCTCGACGACTGGCTGTTAAAGGCGGGTCCGCCCCAGGCAGTTGTCTCCCACCTCCAGACTACGGCTGACCTCCTGCATCTGCTGGGGTTCTCCATCAATGTGCCGAAGTTGCACCTGAGTCCCTCTCAGAAGCTCCCTTTCATCGGAGCGGTTCTGGATTCAATGCTGTTTCGGGTTTATCCTCCCGAACAGCGAGTCGGGGATATTCAGGCTATGGTTCCGCTCTTTCAGCCTCTATCCAGGGTTTCAGTCAGGATGACCCTCCGGCTTCTGGGCCTGATGGCCTCCTGCATCCTGCTGGTACCGCATGCCAGATGGCATATGCGTGCTCTGCAGTGGGACCTGAAGTTCCAGTGGGCGCAGCATCAGGGCAACCTGACCAATCATGTCCAGATCTCGGAGGGCACTGCACGGCAATTGCAGTGGTGTTTCACGAATCGCGATTGGGTCAATGGCAGATCCCTCTCCCTTCCCCAACCGGAGCACACAGTAGTGACGGATGCGTCCCTCCTGGGTTGGGGAGGCCACATGGGAGAGGCGCAGATCAGAGGCCTCTTGTCTCTGGCGGAGTCACGGCTCCATATCAACCTTCTGGAGCTGCGGGCGATCCGGCTTACACTGAAGGCATTCCTTCCCTCTGTCTGGGGAAGTGTAGTGCAGGTGTTCACGGACAACACCACCGCCTTGTGGTATTGCAACAAACAGGGCGGGGTGGGGTCATGGACCCTATGTCAGGAGGCTCTGCACCTCTGGACGTGGCTGGGACATCAAGGCATTACCTTGGTGGTTCAACACCTGGCAAGTTCTCTGAACGTCAGGGCGGACAAACTCAGCCGCCGGTGCATGGTGGATCACGAGTGGCGTCTGAACTCGGACCTGGCGCAAGGTCTCTTTCTGCGATGGGGAGAGCCTTGGTTAGATCTATTCGCCACCGAACTGAACGCGCAATGTCATCAGTTCTGCGTGTTGGAATTTCCAAGGCGGCACTCCCTCTGAGACGCTTTCGTCTCGAGTGAAGCTGAGGCCTGTTGTACGCTATTCCGCCTATACCACTTCTGCCCAGAGTGCTGAAGAAGATCAGACGCGACTGGGCCCAAGTTATTCTTGTGGCTCCGGACTGGGCTCGAAGAGTATGGTATCCTGAGCTACTCAGTATGAGCATCGATCTCCCGATCCGTCTGCCTCTTCGGGAGGATCTTCTGTCGCAGCACCAGGGGACTGTCCTCCACCCGAACCTGTCCAGCCTCCACCTCCATGCTTGGAGATTGAGTGGCGACAGTTGAAACCTTTCGATCTTCCTTCCGAAGTCTGTGATGTCATCCTGGCAGCCAGGCGTCCCTCCACTAAAACGGCGTACGCCTGTAGGTGGAACAGATTTGTGGCATGGTGCACAGCTAAGACTGTGGATCCCCTTTCTGCCCCTCTTTCTGAGGTTCTTCTGTTCCTTCTCTCTTTGGCCAGCAGTGCTCTGCTCTGGGCACTCTTAAAGGTTATCTTTCGGCCATCTCTGCCTTTCTACGGCTCCAGATCAGCCTTCTCTTTTTAAGTCCCTGGTTGTTAACCGTTTTCTTAAGGGCATTACACATACGTTCCCACCTGTGCCCTTCATAATACCTCAGTGGGACTTGAATTTTGTCTTGACTTTTCTGATGTGCGCTCCCTTTGAGCCCCTTCATAACTGTCCCTTACGTCTTCTTACTCTCAAGACGGCTTTCCTGGTAGCTATCACCTCTGCCAGGAGAGTGAGTGAGCTCTAGGCTCTTTCTTCCAAACCTCCTTTCCTTTCTGTTCATCCGGACAAGGTGGTTCTGAGGACACGTCCTTCTTTCTTGCCAAAGGTTGTCACGCCCTTCCACATCGGGCAGACCATCACTTTGCCCACCTTTTTTCCGCCTCCGCGTCCTTCAAGGGAAGAGGAGCGGCTCCACCGTCTGGACCCAAAACGTGTGCTCGCATTCTATCTGCAGCGTGCACACAGCAGGTGGATGATCAGCTCTTTGTTGGCTACGTGGATGCCAATAGAGGTCGGGCGGTGCACAAACGGACCATCTCCCGGTGGGTCGTTCTGTGCATCAAAGCCTGTTACTCCTTGGCCAAGAAGGAGCCTCCTGTGGGACTGCGTGCCCATTCGACCAGGGCAACTGCAGCCACTACTGCCTTAGGACGCGGTGTCCCCTTGCAGGATATTTGTCAGGCAGCTACATGGGCCTCTCTGCACATGTTTGCCAAGCACTACTGCCTTGACAGTCCGGTCCGGAGAGATGGCTTCTTTGACCGTTCTGTGCTCCGTGACTGACTTTCTGGTGTAATCTTGTTTGCAGACCCACCACCGGGGTTGGTATTGTTGGGGTATCTATTCTAAGGTAAGAAATCTATCACTAACGTGTCTCTTTCAGATGCACAAGTTACTACTTGTGTAACAATATATCTGTAAGAGACATTAGTTAGTGATAGATTCCTTACCGCCCCACCCATCCTCCCCGTTCTGCGAACTGATTACTTGGGTTAAGGTCATCCCCTTTTAGGGCCCTAGTTTTGTGCACCAAAGGTCGGTTTTTCGCATGACTCTGTGTTTCGGCGGGGAAATTTGTGTACAGAACTGACGTCAGTGTGCATGGGTGGTGCCTAAGTAGCCTCTGTGACGTCATCCTGGCGTGCACGATGCCAGTGACGGGCGTGGAGCCGCACGGCTCCACCTACTGGTGCGCAAGGGTACTGCTAAGCAGAAAACTTTCCAAGTCCAGACTGACGCCTGGGGAATATTCTAAGGTAAGGAATCTATCACTAACTAATGTCTCTTACAGATATATTGTTACACAAGTAGTAACTTGTGCTTTTGGTTTGTTTTTCTGAACGTTTTGTTCGTCTTTGGACTTTACGCGTTCTTCTTTGTGATCTGACCGTCCTCTTCTTTCGGATGTCTGTGACGATATCTGAAAGGTACGAGAGGAACGTGTATCAGTATCTTGATACCTGTCAGGTTTTCTCAAATTATCCCTATTCCTGAGGTTATACCTCCTTTCAGAGGGCTCCTTTTGAGGAGACCTACCTCGAGATTGAGAACGATTCTCTTTTGAATGTTGTTTGTTATTTTCCCACTTCTTTTTAGAAGATGTAGGATTATGTTTAATAGAGTCCTTCTCAGGACCTTCAGATAGTTGTGGTTTAACTGGTTTCCCACCCAAACTATCTCTACCTAATTCTTCATAGGATTTTTCTATTATTCTGGGTAGTTCTTGTTGATGTTCTGTTACATCAAATTCCCTTAAGCGTTGGCGTATCGCCACTGATGCTGCCTCCCCTTTAATATTAGATAATATTATTGTTGAGACCTGGTCGAAGTTTTTTAGTAATTTCATACCTAAATTCAGAGCAGGCTCTGCCCCGTATTCATTTTGAATTTGTTTCAGGACATCGGGTATTACCGCAATAGACGGAACGCCATGTGTTTTAGTATAGATGGCAGCAAAGACTGTGCCCCAAGTGGTGCAGTTTTCCAGATGTGGTGTGATCCCCATTAGTAGACAGATTCTTAAGATTCTGTGTTTCTCATAAGGGCTAGTATTAGGAAATACTGCTTCAATTTGAGTAATTTTTTGAGCTATCCAGAATGGAATTTGTTCACGTTTTGTGGGCATATTACCCATGACTGCGTGTAAAGTCTGTGGAGTAATTTTTAGTGTATTCCTCTGGTGAGGGGTTTGATTTGGAATGGTTATTGGTGGTTGGACTGTGAAAGTCCGCATGACATATTGGACTAACTGTCTGTAAATTTTTATTAACTCTTTAAGTTGAGTGAGTAATTCATCGTCTGACATCTCTTCGATGTCAGGATGAGGTGTGTAGCTGGCTAAAATCGGCCATGTTGCTCCTGGTCTACCTAGTGGACCGAGAATGATAATGTGATTGTAATGGTTTAGGGCGCCTTTAAACCAGAGATTATGTTCCTGGTATGTGAGTGGAATTTCAACATCCTCGAAGGGAATATATTCCTCAGGTGGTTCATCTTGTAAAGTAATGTAATGTAAAATGTACTTCTATAGCGCTACTATCACTCCAGGGAGTATCTTGGCGCTCACCCAACCCAGATGGACAAGTTGGAGGGAATAGACACAATTCACGCTAGGCACTACATATTTACACAATTGCTGTGCAAGCTGCGTCGGAAAGGGAAAATATCCAAGTTTTTAATGCCTTCCTGTACTGGGTTTCGTGGGACAAAGATCGTAGGGAGGGAGGGAGCTTATTCCAGGCCTTGGCACCCAACACAAAAAGGGATTTGCCGCCTTTAGTTGTTAGCTTGAATCTGGGGATTACAAGCAGATTCTGGCCCACAGACCTTAGGCAGCGTACCGGGTGGTATCGTCTAAAACCATTCCATAGGTATTTAGGTCCTTGGTGGTGGAAAGCCCTAAAAGTGATTAAAAGGATCTTGAAAAGAATCCTTTTACCAATTGGAAGCCAATGGAGCGCATTCAGCGCTGCTGAGGCTGATGACTTACGTGGCCAACGTAGTACTAGGCGGGCCGCTGCATGTTGGACCATTTGTAATCTGTGTAGTACCGATTTATTGGCTCCAGCATATAAACTATTACAATAGTCCAACCTTGAAGTGATTAGGGCCACTGCAACCGTTTTCCTAGCTGACAACGGAAGAAGATCAAAAAACTTCCTTAAAGCTTTTATTATGTGGAAACATGTGCCAGCTACGGTAACCGCCTGTTGTTTAAAGGACAGTTGGTTATCAAATTTGATGCCTAGATTTCGGGCTGATGTGATGGTATTAGGGGGGGCTTCTGCATCGTCAGGCCAACAGATTTTCGGGGAAAACAAATTTTGCTTTCCAAATGGCAGGATTTCAGTTTTTCCAGCATTACATTTAAGGTGATTGTCAGTCATCCAATTAAATGTTGCTGCTAGGCACTCTTTAAGATTTTCCTCAGCGCCAGCCTGCTTCCTATCCAGTACTAGGATAAACTGAGTATCGTCAGCATACGAGATTGTACTGATCTGAAAAGAAGCGATCAGTTTTACCAGGGGAACCATATACAGATTAAAAAGTATAGGGCTTAAACTCGATCCCTGGGGGACTCCGGAGCTGAGGACCTTAGCTTCAGATTGATAGTGACCCAGCACTGTAATTTGGCGTCTGTCTCTAAGGAAATTTCTAAGCCAAGCCAGAACCACCCCATCCACTCCTGCGGCAGCCAAACGGTCCACTAAGATGTTATGTGAGACCGTATCAAAGGCTGCCGACAGGTCGAGTAGAATTAAGACAGCCTTCTTTCCCTGGTCAATGGCCATACGAAGGGTCTCTGCTGTAAACAGCAGGGCAGACTCGGTAGAATGATTTGACCGGAACCCTGACTGATTTGGATGTAGAATATTATTTACTTCCAGGAAGCTCGTGAGTTGGTTATTCACGAACTTCTCTGTCAGTTTGGACATCTTCTTTATATAAGTGAAACACTATTGTTACTGGATTTGATTCTGGGAATACTATCCATGAATAGAATACCTCTGTCTGAAAAGATTCATGTGCCTCTATCACGAAAACTGCTCTACCACCTTTTGCTGTTAGGCCATGTTTTATAAGTTTTAGAGTGATGGCTCTCCTTAAATTTGGATGGATGTTTATAACACCCTCATCGGTTTCATTTAAACCTGTAAGAATAAAAGCTGTTACGACTTGGTCATTCATAGCCTCACCGGTCACGGTATTATTATCCCCGTTTTGGGACATTGTTTTTGAAAAATGTAGAACAAGTTTCAAGGAAACAAAGATAAGGTGCACAATGTTTTGGAACACTGTATCCTTCAACGTTGAACAAACCAAACAGCTAATACATAGGATTTTCGTCATACTCCGCTATGGCGGATATTAACCCTACCCACTCCAGACGTCTTATGGAGTATTATGAGTAGGGGTCTCTGAGAAAAGCACGACTGAGTTACTTCAGTATCTAGTGTTAAATTAGTGCCTTAACAAACATGTTGGGCGCCATGTAGTGTAGTTCCTATTTCCCTTATAGGCTCAGCGCATTGGAATAATATACACTATAGTTGTGGCATAGGACCGAGGTCAGTATGCCTCTTTCGAGTACATTAAACTTAATTACTTTGTGTGCCAGCTAACTCAGAGGCAACTTGAAACTCCTTGAATAAACAAGAAGGGAGTAGTTTCTGGCACGCGCATAAACATAACAACTTTGATTCCCTTAGAATCGGAACATGTCTCAGAATCGTGGAAACAACAGATAACAGTTCCACTCAGTCAATCGTGCATGCTTAGTTTCTTCAGAGTTACACAGAAATAGATAGACGGGCGTTTCAATTAAAGGTTTTATTGAACAGTCTTGTTTCTCGTGTAAGAAATATGAGCTGTTACAATCGCAAGACAGTATGCGAGATATAATACGTACAGCGTAACAGTAAGAAGAAATAATACTGCAACAGCATTGTTTTCTAGCTATGACATATTCTTATACACATACATAATTAACATAGGCTAAAAAGTGGATACTCGTTTGATGTTTCTAAATAGTTCTACCCAAGTATACCTAATCTAAGTGTAGTACAAGGTAAGAAGTAGGTGCTGTATTCTATAGTATGGTAAGCTATAGTATTGCATATGCCAAGAGTCCCTCTAGATTCTAGTCAGCTCCATACCTTAGAATGAGAGAGGTGGGAATCTCTTTCCGGGTCTCAAACTCTAGCACCCCACGAAGGGAGTCAGAACACTGGAAGCTGGATTCTCTGCGAGCAGAGATAACAGCGTCTGGACAGTGCATCACGCGGGACTCGAATTCTTCCAAACTTGCCGTGGCGAGCTGTATCGAGCTGTGCAGCCGAGCCGTGGTTTGCCATGGTAAGGGAAGGTATATTTATACCTGGAAGGTGCTTAGGAATGTTAGCATTGACGTAAAGTCAGGCAGAGGAAGGCTTCATGAATGAACCCCTAAGGAATAGTAGTTCATGCATAATAGATGAGTTCTTGAAGAAATCAATAATCCTAGCTAGGGAAAGTCCCAATGGCTTAAGGGTCTGGTTTCTAAGAACTCGTTGTGACGTGGGGATGGAAGGATGTAGGTGACCATGCCTGTATTTGGATAGCATGGCTAATGCCTAAATAAGGACTGGGATTCTATGCCTAAATAAGGGCAATGCGAATTGTGCCTATATAAGGACATGATTTAGGAAAGCCTATGTACGGACATCTAAATCGAAACACAACAAACCCGTCAAGACCGCTTCCACAGGGCCAATTATCAAGGTGGAGCAGCTGGGAATACAGGCTCTTCATATTCAAGTACCCATTATTCCTCCTTCGAAGGTCATTCTGGTGTGCAGAGTGCGTCATTTCCTCTCCAATTTGTGCCAGATTAAATCTGGCACTTGGGTGCCAGAGACGGTCCAGGGTTTCAATCTGGAGTTCTATGGTACGTCAATGCAGCATGCAATCCTACTCTCCCATATTTTTTTCCCAACAAGAGAGCCGCTTTGTCAATGCAGAGATTCTAGAAATTTTGCATAAAGAGGCGATCGTGAGGACTCGCCTTCATCCCAAGGGTTAGTCTGCACAGTCTGTCGAGTGAAGAAGAAAGTGGGTGGTTGCTGATTGTTTCTGAATCTCAAGCAGTTCAGTGCTTGGGTGATCTATCGTCACTTCCGAATGGAAAGCATATATTTATGGAGAGACCTCCTTCAGGAAAAAGATTGGTTAGTCAGGCTCGACTTGAAAGACGCGTATCTGACAGTGCCTGTTGTCCCCCCACACAGCTGTTTTCTTCAGTTCCAGTGTGTCCCACAATGGTACAAATTTGCTGCCCTTCCTTTTGGGCTCCTTGGTGTTTTTACCAAATTAATGAGACTAGTTGTTGAGTAACTCCAACTCCGGGGTGTGAAATTGATAATTTATCTGGACGACCTAATCCTAATGGCCCAGGACTAAGACATGGTCCTGTTCCATCTAAACTGGATGATTCAGTTGTTGCAAGACTTTGGGTTCATCATCAATGTCCTCAAATCGTGACTGATTCCCGCCCAGTCTCTGGAATTTCTTGGCTTCCAGATAGATTCAATTCAAGCCCATTTAAAACTTCCTATTTAAAAGATTATGTCAATCAAAAAGGAACTCAGGCGAGCTCTCTCATCTTCGACTGTCTCTTTGAGAGTCGTTGCCAGGATAGTAGGGCTATTGGCATCCTCCATTCAGTTGTTTTTTCCCAGTCCCCTCTATTACCCTGCCCTTCAATACCTAAAGATCCTTCATCTGAGGAATGGCTTATCATATTTGGAGCAGATTTCTCTATCGGAAGAGGCCAAAATAGAGATGAGTTGGTTGCTAGACCATATGGATGCTTGAAACGGCAGAGCCATTTTCGGCGGCGATCTGGGTGTCATTAAGGAATCAGACGCCAGCAGATGGGGCTAGGGAGCGAAATGTGGCCCTGTTTCTACTGGAGGCTGCTGGTCTCCGGTGGAAGTAAAACTGCATATCAACTGCCTGGAACTATTGGCAGGTTCATTTGCAGTCAATCGATTATCCCCTCACAAGACTCAATTCGGTATTCTCCTGCAGATGGACAATGTCTCTGTGGTGAGATACATCAACAAGTTGGGGGGGGGGTTGTACACGGTCCGACTCCTAACAGAGATTGCCAAGAATTTTGGCTAATTTTGTCTCCAACACAGGATTTCAGGGATAACAGGGTACATCCCTGGGAAGACAAATGTGGTAGTGGATTGGAATTCCCATTTGCTGAGAGACTGAAGCAACTGGAGTTTGCACACTAGAGTTTTCCAGTGTCCCAACCAGCAGTGGGGCCTGTGTGGGGCAGATCTCTTTGCCTCCTGTCTGAACTCACAACTCCCGCTTTTCTTCACCTGAAGGCTGGATCGCCTAGCAGTGAGCTTGGATGCTTTCCTCCAGTACTGGCCGGGGGAACATCCATTATGTGTTTCCCCCCTCATCATGATCCTGAGGGTCATTTCTCAGATGAGATGGCAAGTGGCGGAGCTGGTTCAGTGACACCTTATTGGAGGGCTCAGCCCTGGTTCCCTTTGTTGTTGTAAACGTCATGTCATGTCTGAATCTAATTCTGATTCCAAACTTTCAGGACCGTCTCACCGATCCATTGGGATTTCCTCATCCTCTTATTCTGTCAGGCCCCCTGGCTGTGATTGCTTTAGAGTGTTTCGGAAGATGCTGGCAAATGCTGGGTCTTTTGGAGCAGGCTTACTTTTATCTCAAGCAATCCTGAGCTTCCAGCACTCAGACGAGATACTTCAGTATGGAAGAGGTTTGTTGGTGTGACGAATGGGGTGTGGATCCCATGGGTGTAGATTTGCATCTGATCATCACTTTGCTTTCAAAGCTGTAAGACCAAGGATTGGTTTATAGATTGGTCAAAAATTTCTGCTGTTATTTCTGCGGCTTATCATCCTGTAGATGGTTAACTGGTAGGGGAAACATCCCTTAGTTTGTAAGTTGCTACTGGGCATCCGTTTAATCTAGCCTCCCAAGCCAAAATATTCAGTCTTGTGGGATGTAGATAAAGTCTTTACATTCTTGAGATTCTGGCCGGCTAATGAAGATCTCTCCAGGAAGCAATTGTCAGCATAGCTTACAGTATCTTTGTGCCTCATTTCATGCATTAGATGTTCATGCCCTGGACTTAACAGGTAGAGGTTTTTTTCACCTTCTAGAGTGTTTTTTAGGGTTTCTAATGGTACTAAGACATATTCACGCTCCGTTAGTAATTCAGCTTTCCCTGAAAATCATAAGATCTGCGTACTGTGCTGCTTAAATGTATCTGATATTTGTAAAGTGTGAACAAATCACCCCTAGGGGTCTCAAGGCGCTGGGGACCGTCAGAGAGATTAAGTGAGCTTTTTCCCAGGGTCACAGGGTGTGAAGCTGAGCTGCCGCAAGGTGCTGGGGATCGAACCTTGAGCCCCGTGCCCCGGAGTTAGCCACTAAGACTGCTCTGGCCACTGCACCACACCTCTCTCTAAGACTTATGAAGATTTTAACAGGCAGGTACACCAGTCAGTTGGTGGGCGATTGCTTATTTCTTTATAGAAGCCTTTTGGGCCTGTGAAACCAGCCACTCTGGCCGGATGGATTAAGTGGTTCTTGTCAGAGGCAGGTGTAGACACCTACTTATCTGGTGCACATTCAGTGAGAAGCGCAATGGCCTCCAAATCTTACTCGTTGGGGTCCTGCTTTGAAACATTATGGCAGCTGCTGATTGGTCTTCAGACTACATTTAAGATTTTCTATCACAAACCAATTGCTGATGTTGTTTCGGTTGTTGCGGGTCATATTTGAACAAGCATGATCTGAAGCCTCCAGTCTTGACATTTTTTTTTATAGCTAGTGCGTTAACTAAATTTTCTATTCTTTTAAGGACACAGAGGCGAGGATTATCTCACCCATATGTATCTTGCTGTATTTTGTTCATGTTATTTGATGAAATTGATATGTTCAACTGCAGTTTTATTCATAAGATACTACCCACCCCCGTTGATATAGAAACAGATTGAGTGATATCACGGATTGAGTATGTTTTTTTGCAGGTTCGTACAGCAAACAAGGTTGAATGCCGGAGCTCAGGACGTTGTTTTGGATGAGATGTTCCAGTCAATTCAGGAAGATTCAGCTTTCCATCGCAGGAGTCAACCGGATGGCATACTCATCGAAACTGGGAGAGGATCAGTGGTGGACACTAGCAGGGTCTTCAGGATCGTTGTTGTTTTGTTTTTGGCTAGGATTCTGGCAAAGGAAGAGGAAGTGGTGCAGATTGGGGTGTACAAATTCTCCCTACTTCCACGGATAGAGTAATTTCACAGATACACGCACATGCACTCATCATACACTTGGGCCCATTTCACTAACATATACTCATTTGCTCTATCAACGCTGAACCTGTGGAGAGAAAACTCCTAAACACCCTAAATCTACACTGAGGCCAATAGGATCAGTTTGATGTCATCCTGAGTCATGATTTAAACAGTAATCTAAACACCAATAATCAAATAGAATACTCAATAATTGACAAGAAATAACCACCAACACTGTATTTAAAATTATGGTACTTTATCTAAAATTAGTCAAAGAAAATCAATCAAAGTAAATCATTATTCTCATAATTACCTATTCTAGCTAAATGTCATAAATGGGTCAGGACAGGTCTCTCAGTAGAAGTCTCCCGAGTCGCCGTCCTCACAGCATCGATCCTCACCAACGCAGGTTTGGGAAGAAGTGGCCTTAGACCCTCTCTAGGCTAACAATATTGATAATAAATTTAACAAAAGAAGGCAACATAAAATGTTCTAGATATCCGCTGAACCGCTGAGCAGAGCGAGCAGGAAAGGATGTAGCATCGCTACATTTGGAAAATCTCCGCTCAGAAAAATCACAAAAATAAAAAGACGGAAGAAGGAACTCAAATTTGCAAATGTTTCTTTTTACGTTCACATTTCCTCGGAACCAGCATTGTGATCACAAAGTTCATTGTGGCTCCCTTGTCCTCCAAGGACACTTGGATGCACTTGGATGTTCGCCCAGAGCTGCTGTCCTCACGGAAAATTTTAAACCAGGCGAAGACTGTGGTCAGATGACTCTCGACCATGTTCAGCAAGGCCTTCTCATCACAAATCGACTACTCGACTGCAGGCTTTAAACGGCAGCCATTTTCTACTAGGCCAAAACGTATCATCTTAATTAAAAGAGACAAAAACAACGTTACCACAGCATAGTGATTAAACAGTGTTAACCCCACTAATACCCTTATGTGTATGTAATTATCTAGCCTTTGCAACATAAGAAAAGCATTAGTACACGACATTTAAAAAGCGTTTTATGCTTTAAAATAAACAGCACTCAGCAACATTTATTTAATAAACATGCACATTATTAGTAAGCACATGAATGCATCCCCACGTATAGTTTTCTCTCATTAGTACGTATTGATTAATCAGAACATTTACACAAAACAAATAATTAGTAGTTATAAATTAATAATTTTAATTTTCTCGACAATAGACAAACCAGAGCTTAAAAACCCAATAGATTTTCAACAGAAAACCCTGCTCCAGCAATCCCCCCTTTGGTGATATTATCACCAAATAAACAACCCAAAAAAAAAATTTAGTAAAATTTAGTCCCAAATTTAGGAGAAATTGGAAATGTCTTTTTCTCCTTACACAACACTACACACCAGACTCCCTTTCCTCATCCCTCTTTGTTTCCAAATAAACACTCTCCCTCAATTCTTCTAATTCTATTTCTTGTGGTTCTCTTTTCAACCTTTTATTTCTCTTTTCATTATTTCTTTTAATTAATTTCTTTTTATGAGGAACCTCATCTCCGTCCCAGTATCATCCCCGTTAAAACCTTTGTTGCATGACCTGGGGAGACACTCAATCCAGGACATTGCACGCCTACGCCCTTTACTATTCTGGGCTAGACTGCGGAGGACCCCTGAACTTGCTAAATATGCGGCAGGTCTAGATGATCTCCTATTAGCAGACACTGGGCGGAGGTTAAAATGGTTCACCCACATAAAGCAAACACTGAAATCCATTGGCTACGAAGACTCCTGGGTATCTCAGGTACCCCCTCAGAAACAGGATCTTAAGGAAGCATATTGGAGTTGGGTAAATGCAAGAGATCTGAATAATCCCAAATTGGGGAAGTTGAGTGTGGCTTTCTTAGAACATAAGCCCGTTTGTAAACTTGAGGCATATCTTGACTTCATCCAGTCCCCTCTGGACAGATCCCTGTATGTACGATTTAGATTAGGGTCCCTCCCCCTTAATTCTGTGACTGCTGGTTGGAAGGGATCCCCACCGCCATCTGCTGGTTGTCCGAGTTGCACAGCACCTAGTGAGTCTATTCCTCACTTCCTATTTGCTTGCCATCATTATCGAAGGCCAAGAGCTAAATGGCTCCGTCCGATCTGCAGAACGTTGGGATGTCGTGACTACTGTACTGCGCTACGCATTCTGCAGACGGATACTTCGTCCCTTACTATTGTCTGCGGCATTGCCAAGTACTTGGGTTGTGCGTGGCTATTGCGTAAGAAAAACATTCCATCCCAACTGCACTGACCCATTTATGAGATCGACGGCCACCATGTATTTTAACGAACTCTAAATAACCATGCACTTTATTCTCTGTTTCTTATATGTTGTTTTTAACTGTTTTTATAACTTTTTAAGACGTTCGCGACTACTGATGTTTTTTATGTACACTTGATCCTCTTTTTTATCATTGTATGTTGTGCTTTTATGATATTTTATATCGAATAAAGCTTTACCTACCTACCTACCTTACACAACACTACACACCAGACTCCCTTTCCTCATCCCTCTTTGTTTCCAAATAAACACTCTCCCTCAATTCTTCTAATTCTATTTCTTGTGGTTCTCTTTTCAACCTTTTATTTCTCTTTTCATTATTTCTTTTAATTAATTTCTTTTTCCCTCCCCTCTTTTTACAACACACACACACACCAATCTTAGTATCAATAAAGCAACAATTATACAAGTCAAAGGAAACAATATCTTACCTATAATAGTACTACCTATTTTTGCAATAAAATTCTTAACAGCAACTATTTTATTAGCTATTTTAGTCCAGATACTTTCAGCTTCCAGTGGTACTAATTCTTCATGCAAATCAGTAATATTTTTTATATAGACCTTCAGGTCTTTGCTTTCGTCTGGAATGTAAGTGCAACAATGTTGAACTTTCAGCATTCCACAAACTCCACCCTCCTTGGCCAATAGAATATCAAGGGCAAGTCGATTTTGCATAGACATGGCACGTACGGCAATCAATTCCGTATTCACCAAAACAAACCCTCCAGCGGTATTTGTCGATAAGCGATCAACCACTGTTGACAGTTTCCGAATTCCATAAGCATTCAAAGAAATTCCCACTGCTGGAATTAAAGCTCCAAAAATATCACCCACTATTTCTGACCAAGTTTCTCTCTTAAAACGTGTTAGTAAATTAATATGTTCTACATCTTCTATTCTATCTATATGAAAAATCTTTGGAAAAACCATACCCACATAACACGTGCCATACCAATGGTCAGGCAACCTGTAATAAGCCTTGTTCCCACAAACATAATACACTCCCGGGAAAATTGGATCTTCTCCACCTCTGAAACCCCATCCTGTTGCAATGAAGTATGTATCATGACACTCACTAGTCCCAACAAAGTATGTATCATATTGGGATTTCCTTCTTGTAATGCACAGCTTACCCTTTTGGGGTGCATCTAGAGCTAAAGTTGGACTAGCCCCATTTCTCAATTCTTTCCCCATCTCAATGTCCCAAATTGTTTCACTCACTTTGTATTTCCCTGCCTTTTCATGCATGCTCATTCTCCTTTCCTCTACCATGTTTAGGAAAGCTTTCTCCTCTTTTTTCAGACTGCAAGTTAAATTGTTCTTAAAAATGTAATCTAATGTTAATTCTTCTTCCTCAATAAAAATCTCACCAAAAATGTTAGCTTCTTTAGCTGGATTCAGCTTTTTGTTCATAGGCAAGTGCCCAAAAATACTATCTTTGTTAGACATCTCATAATCTATTTTCCCTAACAAATAAAAAACACTACTCAATATACTACATGAAATTCCATACGTAGCTGGTAAATGGTGATAAGTAACACCCTCTGAAATGGATGCAGGTAACTGCATACATACGTAGCAATCCCTAACTTCCATTGTCTTCACATATTCATATAACAATTTTGAAAAAACATTACTAGAAAAATCATTAATTGACCTATCTTTATGTATGTAAATATTACTAATTCTAGTTGGAACTACTTTTTGCAAACTCTTCTCTTCATTAGTCACATTCTCTTTGTGTATCTCAAATGTACCTATTGTAACTTTAAAAGTAACTAATAAAGCTAATACACCCCATAACAGCATTAATAATCCAGTACAGCAACAGCACATTCTACACCATCTTTTCAAAAAGGCACATCTACTTTGATTATTCTCTATGTTAGCCATTTTACTACTTTGACCTTGTCTTTTGACTTAGCCTCTACTACTCCACTACTGACATTTCTTGAACTCTGGATTTTTCAACAATTAATTTTCAGACTTTCTTCTTTTCACTTTTCTCCAAGTGATTTCTTCTATTCACTCTATCCAAGTGAATTCTTCTCTTCACTCAATTTGGATATTCATCACTCTTCACTTCATGTTCTTCAACATCAAATTGTATTAGATCTCCAACAATATCCTCAGTATCCGACTTTTCTCCAATGTCAGTCAAGATTACTTTCAGGATTTCACCTGTATCTTCCTCAACCACTTCACGTATGGCCTCCTCTGGATTTCTTTGACTTTCTGCCTCTTCACCTTCAGACAGTGCCAGGTACGTCCATTCCGGCGACCTATACTTCTGGTTAGGTTTTCTTATCCTCTTGATCTCCTCTGGTTCTTTTGACTCTTTTCTCTTTTCACCTTTTGCTGGATTCTGACTCGATACCTCATTCACTTGTTCAGCTTTCGAGGTATTTGCTCTTATCAGTCTGTATCTCAGCTTCTTTATTCTGTTGTTAGGCCAAAGATCTCCTCTTATAACCTTTTTCGGCCTTATCTCTTTATTATTTCTTTCTCCAATCCAAGTTCTCTTTCTCAGAACTCGACCCTCTGATTTCTCATTCTCACTTTCATCCGATTCTGTTTTAAATGCCTCTTGCTCTTCAGCAGTTTTCTTTTGCTCCACAGTCTTTTTCACCACTGTTTGAGACTTCCCTATTTCTGTCCCTCCTCGGGTCTCCGACACGCAATCTTCTTGCTGTCTACTTATCCCTTCACCTAGCTTATCAGGAATGTTCCCTACACCTCCTCGGGGGTCTTCTGCAATCTGTCCCTCTCTATCTTCTTCTAACCCTACTTCTTCAGGTATAATCTCAAGTGGTTCTTCAATCTCAATCTCCTCTTCTGATTCAGGAGTAGTCTCTGTGGAATTACTCTTTTCTCTTCTTTTTCCTCCACTGCTTTTTGGAACTTCAGGCTCTCTTACAGAATCTGATTTCCCTTCTGAGACTTTCAATGGTTCTCTTGAAGCCAAAAATGTTATCTTTGTTAGACATCTCATAATCTATTTTCCCTAACAAATAAAAAACACTACTTAACACACTACAAGAAATTCCATACGTAGCTGGTAAATGGTGATAAGTAACACCCTCTGAAACGGATGCAGGTAACTGCATACATACGTAGCAATCCCTAACTTCCATTGTTTTCACATATTCGTATAACAGCTTTGAAAAAACATTACTAGAAAAATCATTAATTGACCTATCTTTGTGTATGTAAGTATTACTAATTCTAGTTGGAACTACTTTTTGTGAACTCTTCTCTGCATTGGTCACATTCTCTGTATGCATCTCAAATGTACCTATTGTAACTCTAAAAGTAACTAATAAAGCTAAAACACCCCATAGTAGCATTAATAATCCAGTACAGCAGCAGCACATTTTACACCATCTTCTTAGGAAGGCACATCTACTTTGGTTATTCTCTATGTTAGCCATTTTACTACTTTGACCTTGTCTTTTCACTTAGCCTCTACTACTCCACTACTGGAACTTTTAAAACTTCAAATTCTTGATTACATCAAACAACTAATTTTCAGCTTTTCTTCTTTTCACTTTCTCCAATTGATTTCTTCTGTTCACTCAATTTGGATATTCATCATTCTTCACTTCATTTTCTTCAACATCAAATTGTATTAGATCTCCAACAATATCCTCAGTATCCGACTTTTCATCAATGTCAGTCAAGATTACTTTCAGGATTTCACCTGTATCTTCCTCAACCACTTTCCGTACGGTCTCCTCTGGATTTCCTTGACTTACTGCCTCTTCACCTTCAGACAGTGCCACATACGTCCATTCCGGCGACCTATACTTCTGGTTAGGTTTTCTTATCCTCTTGATCTCCTCTGGTTCTTTTGATTCTTTCCGCTTTTCACTTTTTGCTGAATTCTGACTCGACACCTCATTCACTTGTTCAGCTTTCGAGGTATTTGCTCTTATCAGTCTATATCTCAGCCTCTTTATTCTGTTGTTAGGCCAAAGATCTCCTCTTACAACCTTTTTCGGTCTTGTTTCTGTATTATTTCTTTCTCCAATCCAAATTCTCTTTCTCAGAACTGGACCCTCTGATTTCTCATTCTCACTTTCATCCGATTCTGTTTCAAATGCCTCTTGTTCTTCAGCAGTTTTCTTTCGCTCCACAGTCTTTTTCACCACTGTTTGAGACTTTCCTACTTCTGTCCCTCCTCGGGTCTCCGACACGCAATCTTCTTGCTGTCTACTTGTCCCTTCACCTAGCTTATCAGGAATGTTCCCTACACCTCCTCGGGGGTCTTCCGCAATCTGTCCCTCTCTATCTTCTTCTGACCCTGCTTCTTCAGGTATAATCTCAAGTGGTTCTTCAATCTCCTCCTCTTCTGATTCAGGAGTAGTTTCTGTGGAACTGCTCTTTTCTCTTCTTTTCCCTCCACTGCTTGTCGGAACTTCAGGCTCTCTTACAGAATCTGATCTCCTTTCTGAGACTCTCAATGGTTCTCTCTCTGAACTTTGATCTTTTCTCACTGGTTCTGTGTCTTCATCATCACTGGAATCTGACTCTTCAAAATACTCCTTGCCAGTCCCATCCTTTGGGTTTGGAACTCTCAGAGTATGACTTGCATGTACCCAGTTTTTCACACCAGCACACTTCACTGCAGTTGTCGTAGTCAGAATGACTTGTCTTGGCCTTCCCCACCTTGGAACCAAGCAATTTCTTCTTCTGTGTACTTTGATTCTCACCCAGTCTCCTGGACTCAGATCATGAGCTTGCTTCTTCTCAAGTGTGGTAGCTTCTTCTCCAACCTGGTGAAACACAGAATGAACTGTGTCAGCCAGGCCTTTACAGTAATCCAAAATCATGTCATCAGTTATTGTCATCAACTTATTGACAGGTACAAATGCATGGCGCATTGCACGTCCCATCAGCATCTCGTGTGGACTTAACCCAGTAGTTCTATCTGGAGTAGATCTAATAGTCATTAGCACTAGAGGCAAGACATCAGGCCATTTCATTCCAGTGGCTAAACACATCTTACCAATTCTGTTCTTGATTGTGCCGTTCATCTGCTCAACCACACCAGAAGCCTCTGGCCTGTATGCACAATGTAGCTTCTGCTGTATGCCCAATGCTTCACAAATCAAACTCATGAGCTCATTATAGAAGTGTCCACCTCTATCAGACTCAATCGTTACTGGAAACCCGTACCTAGGAATCAACTCTCTTAACAGTAACTTTGCCACTGTTATTCCATCATTTCTCCTAGTCGGATAGGCCTCCACCCATCTTGAAAACAAGCAGACTACCACTAGAACATACCTCAATCTGTTCACTTGGGGCATTTCAATGAAATCAATCTGCATTCTCGTGAAAGGACCACCTTCTCTGCCTATCGTTCCCAGACTCACCACTGTCTTTTTCCCAGTGTTAAATTGCTGGCAAATCAAACATCTTTGACAGATGCTCTCTGCAATTGTCCTGAACTTTGCATTGTACCAAGTCTGTTTAAAATACCTGATCATCGCATCCCTTCCCAAATGTCCCTGGCCATGATACATCCTTGCCATTGTCGACAGGATAGAGTTAGGCATGACTGGTCTGCCATCTCTATAGACCCAAACATGGTCTGTTTCTCTTGGGGCACAACCTGCCTTGATCCAGTCTTTCTTTTCTTCCTTTCCTGCCTCATCCTGCAACTGTTTCACTTCATCCCACGTTTCTAGGACATTAGTAAACATCACAGAACAAAAAGACATTTCACCTTCTCGTTCCCTATTAATCGAGTGATTATTTTTAGCACAATACTGTGCAATGTCTTTAGCAAATCTATTGCCAACAGTTACAAAATCATCTCCTTGTCCATGAGCAGCACATTTCACAACTGCTAACTCTTTGGGCAGCTGTATCGCCTCCAGTAATTTTCCAATCACTTCAGCATTCTTTATTGGAGTCCCACTCGACGTCAAGAAACCTCTCTGTAGCCAAAGCTGGCCAAAATCATGCACAACTCCAAATCCATACTGACTATCAGTCATCACAGTCACTCTCAGATCTTTCCCAATTTCACAAGCTTTCGTCAATGCCACCAATTCAGCAACTTGTGCAGATTTCACTCCTTTCAATGATGAAGCTTCCATAACTTCTGAAACCTTGCACACTGCATATGCTGCACACAGCACACCTTCATCATTCCTCAAACATGATCCATCCACAAACAGCACATGATCACTCTCAAGCAAGGGAAGATCCCTTATGTCTGGTCTCGGTTTCGTACAGTAATCCAGCACATCCAAACAATTGTGATCATCTTCTGTCTTCACACCCATATTTTCAATATCCGGCAACAATGTCGCTGGATTCACATTCACACATCTCTCAAGAGTCACATTTGATGCTCCCAGAATGACTTTCTCATATTTAGTCAGCCGACTATGTGACATGTACTGAGTTCTGCTTCTTGTCAAAAGAATTGCCACATTATGAGGTACAAATACCCTTACAGGATATCCGATTATAATTCCCTCACTCTGTTCCAGGCTTCTGCATGTCGCAGCCACAGATTTCAAACAACCTGGTAAACCCACAGCTACAGGGTCAAGTGTCGATGAGAAGTACGCAATAGGCCTTCTCAGTAGTCCATGCTTCTGGATTAACACTGAAAGTGCACATCCATTCCTCTCACTGCAGTACAACTCAAACTCTTTTTCATAGTCTGGCATACCCAAAGCAGGGGCTTCACACATTCTGTTTTTCAGCTCCTCAAATGCTGCCATCTGTTCTCCATCTAGTTCCAATGGGTCTGTCATTTCACTTTTTGTCAGCTTAATCAGTGGCTTTGCTATCAGGGAGAAATTAATTATCCACTGACGACAATAACCCACCATCCCCAGAAACATCCTCACTTCTCTCTGGGTCCTTGGGGCTTTCATTTCCCTGATGATTCTGATCCTGTCATCAGTTACCTTTCTCAGACCTTTTTCAATATTGTGTCCAAGATAATGCACCTCTTTCTTGCAAAATGGCAATTTGGCTGGAGACACCTTTAACCCTCCATCTGCCAGATGATTCAGTAAAGCTATGGTATCTACTTCACAAGCTTCACGTGTCTTTGATGCCACAAGTAAGTCATCAATATACTGCACTAGTACTGAGTTTTCAGGCATAATCAAACTCTCCAACGACTTTTTCAATAACTGATTGAATATCGAAGGACTCTCTGTATACCCCTGTGGGATACGACACCATGCTAAAATACGCTGGCCAAACCTAAATGCAAAAATCGGTTGGCTGTCATGATGCAATGGAATTGAAAAGAAAGCATGACACAAATCAATCACTGTGTACCACTCAGCATCATGTGGAATCTGATACAAAATCACTGACGGATTTGGCACAATGGGACAACATGCCACCACAATTTTGTTAACTTTTCTCAAATCTTGTACAATCCTGAACTTCCCATTAGGCTTCTTTAGCCCCATGATCGGTGAATTACACGGACTACTCAGTAGTTCTCTCAAAACTCCCTGCTGAATCATTTTCTCAATTATAGGAGTTATGCCTTCAATTATTTCGGGTGTCATTTTGTACTGAGGAATGTTAGGATATGTAATTCCCTCTTTCACTGCAATTTTCACTGGATCTACATTATTCATCAATCCCACATCCTCTCCTGTAAAATCCCAAACTGCTCTTTTCACTGTGTCTCTCAGCTCTTGAGGCAAATCCTCCGGATTAAACACAGCAAATGCACCAATTAACTCACGTTCTCTATTTTCTAGAGTCATTCGGTAGAAAACATCATCATCCGGTGTTTCAAAAGCTATTCCATCTGGTGTACAAACAATTGTGCAGTTCATCTTACACAATAAGTCCCTACCTAACAGGTTCACTGGACTCGTGTCACAGACAATAAATCTGTGCATGTCTGAAAATTTCCCTATCTGTACTCTTACTGGTTCAGTAAGACGTGTTCTGATTTGTGTATTGGCTACACCAACTACTTGGATTGCTTCATCCGAGAGAGGAAGATTTCTAATATCTGCTGACCTGACAGTTGATCTTGTCGCACCTGTGTCTACTAAAAAAGTAACACTTTCTTCATTTATTTTCCCATCTACAAATGGTCCTGCCTGATCTATTTCTAGAGTTGCACCAAGTATGCACTCTTCCTCCTCTCTTCGGCACCGTCAATAGTCACCTTCAGACTCACTCCCTTCATTCTTTAACAAGTACTGTTGTACCTGGTTAGAACGCCTTTGTTTGTTTACCTGCTCATCATTGTAGAATCCCGAATCCTGATTGTACTTTTGTGACCCTCTATTCAGCGGCAAGGGCGGTTTTGGCTCTTGAGTCTGCTGTCTCACAACCTTCTGTTGTTGCTGCTGTTGATTATTCCCCTCATTCTGCACCTGTTGATTTAATGTTTTACCATCATTATTCGCTAATGGTGGATTGGTACATTCAGATCTCCAATGTCCCAGTTGGCCACAGTTGTGACACGGGAATTTCTTTTTGGCTTCCTCAAGATTCCCCTTTCCTTTCCCTGCATATCTGGGCCTATTCCCTGCATTATTCGCCTGTTCCACCAACTGTGCTTCTTGTCTTTCCGCAACTTTCACTTGTGCCCACATTGCCTTTTCTTTCAGCTTTCTCTGTTTTGCTTCAATTTCATCACTGAAGTATTTTGCATGTCTCAGAATCTCATCTATTTTCTTACTCTGCCAATCCACTGTATGCTCACGAATTCTTTCACTAATCTCAGGTCTCAGGCCATATACAAATCTGTATACAAAATGACTCAAATCCTTGTCACCCAGGTGCTCATCTCCACTGAATTGTTTAAAAACCAGTATCAGCCTCTCGTAAAAAGCATGAACTGATTCTTTTGCCTCCTGATGTGTTCGATCTATTTTAACCCAGTCTGTTTCTTTGGGAGGAACTTTACTTTTCAGATATACCATCACCTGATCATACTTTCTCATTACCTCTGGATCTGGTGCTCCTGTTCTTTGATCTCTTGGATATTCCTCAGTAGGCCAACTTACAACTATTTTACACTCAGCCCACAAATCTGCTGGAAAAATTATATCAAACAGACTATTCAGGTCAATCCACAGCACTTTTGACAATTTCACAAACCTGTCTACCTGCCTATACCACTCGACGGGCTTTTCTCTCAGTCGAGGGAAATCATTCGTAAATGATAAAATATCCTGTCTGGTCCATGGAACATGTACATATCCTCCTCCAGGTATTTCTCTCATAGGATAAGCATCCACTGTTTTCTCTTTTTCTCTCACAGGAAATGCTGAATAAGTCCTGTCCCCTGATTCTTCCCTTTTCTTGTACCACCTATCCTTCCACTTTTCTACATCACCCCATCTTCGCAATAATGCGACCATTTCCTTAATCTGTCCGGTTCTACCAGCACCATTCAGATTCTCAATATCCTTATCTGTAAAATCCATCCTGTAAGACTTCTGCAAGGCTTTCACCTTATCAATGTCAACTCCTTGTTCATTCGCTACTGCTCTTAACCTGTCATGTGTATTTCTTGCTCTCCAGGTGATGTTTTTACACATAAACAACAACTCACCATCATGATGATTTTTTAGAATTTCTGTAGGAACTGTCCCTGCAACAAGCTCCTCTAATTCTACACGTAACCTAGCCACATCAATTGCCAGTGAATCTTTATCCCTCTTTTGAAGGACTTTCATCCAATCATTCAAGTCTTCAGCTGTTATTTCAGTAGTTTTTCTCACTGGAACCACTTTCTTCTGCGGTTCTAAAATCGGCATCCCTGAACAACTAGCTTCACTAGCATCCAATCTCGAATTAGACTGTACCTCTAATCCTTCACTACATGTGTCATGTCTGGATTGTCTCAGATCACTACTTTCTGTCCTTCTTCCTGAATCTCCTGAGGGACCAGCCAAACTTGTTATTTTATTCCCAACATACGGAATCACCAAACCATTTTCACTTCCCCTCTGCTTATCAAAAACAGACATAACTGGACCTATTGTTACAGGCACCGTAACAGCTTCCAGATTCTTTGTCAGCTCTCTAATCTTTTCAGTCAGCTCTGATGTAGTTCTGGCTAATTCTCTCGTATTCTCGTCACCACATCGATTCTCTTTTTCCCTGAAAGGATTACCACTTCTTAACTCAGGTGTCACATTTTCTGTCTCAATGATACGCAATGTATCTCTTATCGGAGAAACAACTGGTGTGCTCTCTTCTGGTTCTGGTCTATATGGAGGTGGTCTCTTGTAAATCATGTCATTCAAGACCTCATCCTCATACTCATTAATTCCATATCTTTTCACTTCTGCCTCCGGAACCCTTTCCGTACCCTTCCTTTCTTCCCTTTCGTCAACTGTTCTCATAGGATATAATCCCTCTGACATACTAGCATCTCGCCATCTCTTCATTCGATCATGATGAGTTTCACGATCATGTCTCCTTCCGAACATATATCTGTAGTTTCCTCCAGACCTCTGTTTTTCTCGCTCATGTACTTCCTCTTCCCATTCCACTAGAGCCTCAAACTGTGTCGGCCTTGGTCTTGGGTCAAGACACAACATCTTTTCCCGTAAATTTCTCAACACGGCCAGATTAAATGAACCATGTTCTGGGAATGCTAGGACACCATCTTCTCTAGTATACCTAACCCAATTCTCCAACCATATACAGGTATGATACCCATATTTCGCAGCCATAAAGAATGCAGGCGTTTTCGTTGGAGGTAGCAATTCACCTTCTCTTGTTTTAACATCTGTATCCTTGTCAAACCATCGTTTTATATTTCCGAACAAAGATTTTTTCTTCTTCTCTTCTTGGTAATACATTTTAGCTTTTACCAAACTTTCTAATCCCTTCTGTAATACAACTGTACAATACGATATTTATCCAACAACAGCGCGACTCACACCAACGCACCAATCCTGGAGCGTCTACGTCACTCTGTATTCTTCCAATCCTTGCGCCGCTCCCACCAACGCACGAATCACAGCGCGAGCACTGTACTGATCTAGTATCCAATCAGAGCGCGGTCTGTATGACGTCAGCAGTCGCTGCAGTCTCTCCTACTCCTGTCTCCTGTCACTCGTCTACCCCTCCTTTACAAAACTTCTCAGTAGACTTCGTGTCAAATTCTACAAAATCTATTAGTTACAACATATAAACATCTCCATTGTCTGCTTCGCTAACCACAGAATAGTAATAGAAAATCTATTTCACAAGAATCCCGTCTTCCACTCACTTTTGTTTCAGTACGGAATTAATACTCTCGTTGACACAGTAGCACATCCCTCTACTCTGCCCTTCTATCATGCATTCATTAACTGTTTCCTCTAGGACTGCTCCAAAGAGTTTTACAATCAACTAAATGCTTATACATTCACGCACATTCATACAAGAAAATGTAGTACATACACACAGAATCCTGCCTTCCCGAGAACAGCGAACAATCTGCCCTACTACAGAATTATAACACACGTTAACCAAGCAGCTTACCTCTGCCCAGTCCTTCAAACAAGCTCAGAGAATACCTATTACTTCTCCCGCGATAAGCTTTAACGGTGAACCTTACGGATCCCTGGGACTTAAGACCAGAGTTTCACAGATAACCTTCGCTACCATACACACTCCTTATATACCAGAGATATATCCCTAATAGTAACACACGACGATGTCACTGATTCCGAACCCAGACAATGTGACGCGCAACTTCAATTGTCACACGTTTCTCCTGCATACATACAGGACCAACAATCCCGTCTTTCCCGAGAGCAGTATATACTTCCCTCTGCCCTTCTACGGAACTGCTACTAGCTTCCAAGTTCCAGAAGCACTACATAAAACTCAACACGACGACTCCAACATATAGTATTAGTACATATACCAACATCTATCAATAATCAATAAATCAAAAAGCCAATGTACAAGCAATCTAATCAGATCAAGACAATCACCAAAACCATCCTCTGCTACCAGGAAATTGGTGCAGATTGGGGTGTACAAATTCTCCCTACTTCCACGGATAGAGTAATTTCACAGATACACGCACATGCACTCATCATACACTTGGGCCCATTTCACTAACATATACTCATTTGCTCTATCAACGCTGAACCTGTGGAGAGAAAACTCCTAAACACCCTAAATCTACACTGAGGCCAATAGGATCAGTTTGATGTCATCCTGAGTCATGATTTAAACAGTAATCTAAACACCAATAATCAAATAGAATACTCAATAATTGACAAGAAATAACCACCAACACTGTATTTAAAATTATGGTACTTTATCTAAAATTAGTCAAAGAAAATCAATCAAAGTAAATCATTATTCTCATAATTACCTATTCTAGCTAAATGTCATAAATGGGTCAGGACAGGTCTCTCAGTAGAAGTCTCCCGAGTCGCCGTCCTCACAGCATCGATCCTCACCAACGCAGGTTTGGGAAGAAGTGGCCTTAGACCCTCTCTAGGCTAACAATATTTATAATAAATTTAACAAAAGAAGGCAACATAAAATGTTTTAGATATCCGCTGAACCGCTGAGCAGAGCGAGCAGGAAAGGATGTAGCATCGCTACATTTGGAAAATCTCCGCTCAGAAAAATCACAAAAATAAAAAGACGGAAGAAGGAACTCAAATTTGCAAATGTTTCTTTTTACGTTCACATTTCCTCGGAACCAGCATTGTGATCACAAAGTTCATTGTGGCTCCCTTGTCCTCCAAGGACACTTGGATGCACATGGATGTTCGCCCAGAGCTGCTGTCCTTACGGAAAATTTTAAACCAGGCGAAGACTGTGGTCAGATGACTCTCGACCATGTTCAGCAAGGCCTTCTCATCACAAATCGACTACTCGACTGCAGGCTTTAAACGGCAGCCATTTTCTACTAGGCCAAAACGTATCATCTTAATTAAAAGAGACAAAAACAACGTTACCACAGCATAGTGATTAAACAGTGTTAACCCCACTAATACCCTTATGTGTATGTAATTATCTAGCCTTTGCAACATAAGAAAAGCATTAGTACACGACATTTAAAAAGCGTTTTATGCTTTAAAATAAACAGCACTCAGCAACATTTATTTAATAAACATGCACATTATTAGTAAGCACATGAATGCATCCCCACGTATAGTTTTCTCTCATTAGTACGTATTGATTAATCAGAACATTTACACAAAACAAATAATTAGTAGTTATAAATTAATAATTTTAATTTTCTCGACAATAGACAAACCAGAGCTTAAAAACCCAATAGATTTTCAACAGAAAACCCTGCTCCAGCAGAAGGACAATGATGGCAGCAGGCCTTATAGGCCTTGCCAGGCCCTGATTGGTGGAAAGGGTGCTGATGTCATTGGGCAGATCATGGGAAATGAAGTTTTGGTTGTTTGCTGTAACTTGATTGGCTGCTGTGTTTTTGCAGTAAAGTAAGAGTAGCAGCCTAACCTGAAGCCTCCGGTCCTGACATAGAATTTGTTGTGACACCTGCAGCAAGGAGTGAGGAGAGCTGGGGAGAGGCGAGAGGGAGGGAGGGAGGTAGGGATGCGGCATCTTGCTTTGTTTTGGTTTTGTCACTGTAATGTTTACTGTTACTTGATTGACTGCTGTGATTTGCAGTAAAGTAAGAGAAGCAGCATAATCCTCACCTGCTTGTCCTTAATAGAATATCAAAATTCTTTTGCATGCTAGCTATAACATTTTTTACTATAGCTTCTCCCCACAGGGGGAGAGTGGTTGAAACAGCTAACTTCAGCGACTCCCTGAGGGCAGGAAGTGATGGTCTGAAGCTGAAGAACAGGAGCTGCAAGCCCAGGTCTGAGAGCCAGTAGTGTGGGACACATACATACAAGGATGTCCACCTGCTTCCACAGGCTCTAGCGTGGTCATGCGTGCTCAGAGGGAGAGAATGGCAGGAGGCGGTGCAGAATTCAGGGTACACAACACTACATGTAACAAGCTTCCCTTGTACATCTGTACATGCACTAGCCTGTCTGGTTTAAAAACACCTTTAAACTTGGTTGATTAAATGATGCTGTCAAATCGTCTTCCTGCTGTTCACGTGCTATATTAAGACTCATATAACATAACATAACATGTATGGTATATATGTTATAATTCGGGAGAAAAGGGAACTACGCTTGGAATGACTGTCCAGCAATAAATTAAGGAACAAACAGCCTCATGCATCAAGCCAAAATCCAGTCGGTAAAATACCGAATCGCAAAAACCACCCGTTACCGATTAAAAAATACCCACTTCAAATGCATGAACCCAAAACGTGAGCAAATAACGAATCGCTAAAATAAATCCGCCAAAATACCGAATCGCTAATAACCAAAAAGCAAAATTACCGAATCGCTAAATACCGCTTTAGCAGTTACCGAAATCACTATTAGCTCCCGGAAAGTGCCAATAGCAAATAACGAATCGCACCCCAATGCAACAACAGTCGCTAATAACGAATATCCCAAAAATCACTATTTTGCAAGAGCTAAATAAGGGGAATCAAAACCTGGAGGTAAAGTTAAAAAAAAAAAAAAAAAAAAAACAATTTCAACATGTGCAAATGATTGAGGCAATCACAAAACCCTTAAATGTGGCCCAGGAGACCCTGTTGGCTCCCACAAAATGGCTGCCCTCTACGTGCTTGCAAGGAGGATGCGTATCAATGCTGAAGGACAGCGCAGGAGAAGGGTCCAGGAGCGAGTTTTCAGACTGCGCATAACCTTGCTCTGGCAGAATGAGGACGAGGTGTACGAGAAGTATCGCCTCAATCGTGCAATGATCATGCGCCTGATTGCAGACCTGGAACCATTACTGCAGCACCTGACACACCGGACCAATGCAATCCCTGCGCACGTTCAGGCCTCAGGGAGTTTCCAGGGGGTAATTGCGGTGGCCGGAGGCGTATCGCAAAGCGCACTGTCACGCTTCTTCAAGAAATTCCTCGATGCCATGCTGACAATGCTACACACCCACATCAGCTTCCCCACAACCCCACAGCAGTTGGACCGCATCAAGCAGGCATTTGGCACAATTCCCATATGTGATTGGATGCATCGACTGCACGCATATCCCCATATGTCCACCCGCAGCAAATGAGTAAATTTTCCGGAACCGCAAGTCATACCACTCAATCAACGTGCAGGTTGTGTGCGATGCCAATAACATCATAACGGACCTAGTGGCACAATTCCCAGGGAGCACACACGACTCCTACATCTTCCGCCACAGTGGAATGCACAGGTGACTAATCAACGGAGAATTTGGAGAGGGACTCCTGCTAGGTACGTAAATATACGCTTCCCCACACCAACACCACACATGTATGTACATCACCAATGCTAAGTCTATGCTTCTATCTTCTAGGTGACAGTGCTTACGCCCTGCGTGAATACATACTCACCCCATACATCAATCCAGCAACCCCGCAGGAACATCGCTACAACGCTGCACACATCAGCACTAAGAATGTCATAGAGAGGACATTTGGGATTCTGAAGAGTCGCTTCAGAATCCTACACAAGACTGGCGGCGCCTTGCTATACAAACCTGAAACATGCTGCCGGATAATTGCTGTATGTGCAATGCTGCACAACATTGCGACCAGAAGGGGGATGCCCATAGAGGTGGACAGGGATGACGACCACCGGGATGACCAACCACCCGCCCAACAACGACAGGCACACGTCCCTAACACAGCAGAGGGCCATAGAAGGCGGACATACATCATGCAAAATCATTTTTGAAACATGTGAGAATGAGACATTACAAGTTAGTTTGGGGTGCAACTGTTTAATGCACAGTAGCACTGATGTTTGTGCAACAAAACTAGCTATGTAAATCATGCTCCAATTGCATGAAATAAAATAAAAGGTGCCTTAAAGTCACGCCTGTGCACACTCAGTAAGTGGATGTCCATGGTTGCCCCACCATGGTCCTGTATGCATGTCCAACTGTCTAGTGGCGCTTCCCACGTACCCCAAGCCTCCGCTCAGGTGTCTCCAAAGCCTCACCACGGCCTGTCCCCGTGGATGCCCGCGAACTGCGGCGCCTGGTGCTGCCCTCTGCCACAGACACACTGCTCACACTCGAGGCAGCCTCACTAGCGTCATCCCCCCCCAAAGCTGCAGCACTGCATGTGCTGCTCTGGATGTGTTCCACAGCAGTGGTCAACTGCCCCAGTGCCTTTGCCACATCCCCGCAGAAGTGCCCAAGGTCGACCTGCAAGGACACAGTGCGGCGTGCCAACACTGCGGTACTGTTGCTGTGGCGCGTGATAGCCTTAGTAGCGGCAGCGGAACGCAACAATTGCTGTCGGTGCCTCCTCTTCGGGCACTCATGGCCCTCCCTCATGGCACTGGTGAGCTCCTGTACATCTTCCCTGAGGTGAGCATTGCCCTCTGCCACCACAGTGCTCATGTCCCTGACCGCCGTGCCCATGGCTGTTACTGCGGCAGTCATGGCTCGCATTTCACGAACAAGGTGCACGATGTTGGTGCTGATGGTTGCCATGTGGCGGCCCTGCACGCGCTTGACAGACAGCATCCTCTCCTCAATGCCAGGAGTGTGTTGGAGATCAAGGTTGCCTGAGGAGACCGAACGTTGGCGAGACCTGCGCCGCTGTGTTAGCCTGGCGCGGACAGGTGGTGCATCAGGTGGTGTGATGGCACGCTGACCGTGTTCCGTTTGTGTGGTGGGTGTTTCCATCACCGCCAAGTGCGCAACCTGGGACCTGCGCCGCGGCGCTTTGGTGGCTGTCGTGGCAGCAGCTTGTGTGGCTGGTGCTGGTGCTGGTGGTGCTGGTGTTGCTGGTGCTGTTGTTGCTGCTGCTGTTGTTGCTGGTGCTGTTGTTGGTGGTGCTGGTGGGGTGGCAGGTGTAGGTGATGTGAGGGCATCCTGCACTGTCTCAAGGTCTGAATCAACCGGTGTTTCGGAGATTACCAGCTGGCCGCTGTCATCTGAATCCCCAGGTGATGCATCTGTGTGTGAAACAGTGCATGGTTAGTGGGATAGTTAGACCTACGTAGTGTTGCACACACACATCTCCCTCTGTGATCCACTAAAAATACTGTCTATACCCAGCTTCTACTGATCTGGTGAATGGTTATTGCATTTACCCCTGTACATGCACACTTGCCTGAGTAGACTACAACTCCCACGATGCACTAGTGTTAGGAGTAAAGCTGTGTGTCGCAAAGCTGCATGCACACTCAGATCCTGCTGGGGGCCTGGAATGGGATTTACGCTATGCTGGGTATGGCAACAGGCATGCATCTTACCTTGGGCACTTGTGGCTGCGCCGGACGTGTCCATCTGGGTCACTCCCACGACGGCTTCCCGCTCAATTGTACCTTCCACCAGCTCCTCCAGGGCAGTGTTAGCCTGGACCGTGGAAGGCCCGCCTCCCGTTCTGCTAGCGTCCCGGAGCCTCTCTGCTATCCTCTCCTTCGCGCGCTTCCGCAGGTCGTACCACCTTTTTTTTAGGTCGTCGATGCTGCGGGGCGTCACACCAACTGCATTCACCCTCTCGCGGATGCGCAGCCATATGCGGTGCTTCTCCGCCTCAGGCACCTTGAGGGACAGCTTGCCGAAGAGGCGATCGTGCTTGCTCGACACTCCCTCGATTAGGTGCTCCAGCTCCCTGTCGGAGAACTTGCGCTTGCGCTTGCGCGCTGCCTCAGCGCTGGATGGGGCTTCCTTCTCCATGGATGGTGTTTGTTTGCAGATGGAACAGTCTGTGTGGCTTCAGTCTGCACAGGCAGTCTGCAGTCAGTGCTCCTGTTTGCTCCTCTGTCGATGCAATGAGGGTGGGGCTGCTGTATTTCCTGGTTGGTGATGTCATCTGCACGTTCCCGGTGCGACGCGGTCATTTGCGATTTCGCTAATACCGAATTCGCTATTTGCTAATTCGGAATTACCGAACTCGCTAATAGCTAATCGGAGTTTGCATGCCCCGCTATTGTATAATCGGTAAAAATAGCGATTTTTAAGGAATCGCTAATAATTACCGAATCTGTTGATGCATACACAAAAGCAATTCCTTAATAACGATTCCTTATTTCTCGCTATTAAGGAATCGCTTTTGGTTAGCTTGATGCATATGCCCCAAAGTCAGTATCAGCTCAGAATTTCATTTAGACAATCTGAGAAGATTGAAAAGAAAATGAGCACTACATTGGACCGGGGAAGTGAGCACATGTGATAGTTTGTGAAAAAGGAAGAGTGGTACTTAAAATAATTTAGAAGGCTTCAGAGGGTAAAGATAAAACAAGGTTAGAGCTCCAGGGTCCCACCGCTCTTACCTGCATGGACCGCGGCTGGAATCTAGATAGAGTAGAGGCAAGAAAGATCGGGGGTGTGGTGTCGAATAAAAGAAACGTCTGCAAGGGAACAGATTGGGCGATCTCTTGTGAGAGGACCCATGAGGGAGAGGGAGATCGTCTCAGGGTCATATGTGTCTTGCTCTTGCGTAAATCAATTAGGAGTCCAGACCATTGAATTGTGGGGAAAAAAGAAAGGCCACAGAGCTGTCGTCTTTTGTCCATCTGTGGCGGATAGCCAATGGCTGTGCATGAAGGGTGTGTTCTTGTAGACATTCATGGAGCAGGGCTGCTAAATAGAGGGACAGAGAAGAGGCACCATTGCAAGTAAAGATGCAGGGGGTTTAATGTATCTGTGCTCTCCACACTCCTCGACCTAGCCTGTTAATATGCATGAGCAAGATAGAACTACATTTGTGATTTCCTGATTTACCATACTATCTAAGGCCACCCCAAGATTTAAAGTGCCTGGTGTATTGCAGTGCAGTGATAGTTTACTAATAAAGCAAGGCATTTTGAGATAAAAATGTACTATTAAAAATAAATTAACTATTATTCTTCAAGCGACTAATCAGAAACACATTTTGAAGTGTTTTCCAAATTAAATCTCTACATTCTCCATTTAGAAATTGTTAAACTGTTTAGAAAACATTTTTATTCTGGTGGAAAGATTTATTCTATGGGCCTGACGATGAGTGTCCCATGTCAGATGTGAAAAACAGAGGTGTTCGGAATTAATTGTGTATGATAATTATCGCCTATTCTGACTTGCAGGAGAATAAACATGGAATTATGGTGCATATAACGCCATTGACATGTTCTGGTTAATATTGTTCCTTTCTCTCCTTTTAAAATTCTGTAAATTTGACCTGATAAAAAATGTGGCCAAGTGTGCAATAAACATAATGCTACTTATAATTGCAACTTGTTTGCACAGGGATCTCAATTTAATGGGCCAGTTGAGATCAGGCCACAAGCCTTGTAAATTGAGATATTGCCATGTCAGTGTGAAGGTCTTTTTCTGCACTGCTCTCCTTATCCATGTATTTAATAGTATTAGGGAGGCGCTTGTGCCAGGTAGTGTGAGTGGGTGTGTGATGAGAAAGTGCATGATTGAGGTTCATGCTCGAGTTAGTATAACCATGTGCATGTTGAGACAGTGAGCGTATGCAAGTGTGCATTGGTGTCAGCGAGTGCACAGGTTACTGTCAAGAGTGAGTTGTGTGAGTGGGTGCTTTATGAAACAGTGAATACTTGAGTGTGTGGATGTGAGGGCTTTGAATAAGCTTCTGCAAGGAGATCCTTGGTAAGACAGTACATGAGTGTGTTGTTGGGAATAAGGCATGGACAACATTTAAGGGTAGCAGCTGCGACCCCTGGCATGCCCTTTGCGCCCTCTAACCTCAGAGGCTACAGGAGCAGCGCTAGGAGCAGCCGCCGCCCGTGCAGGTAAGAGCGGTGGGCCCGTGGGAGGAGGGGGTTTCGACGCACGATGACGTGGGAACATTAATTATTGATTTAATTTCCCCTCGTCATCGTTCGACGATATCGCTCCCACACCGGGCCTCACCGCTCTTACCTGCACGGGCCGCGGCTGGCTAGGATAGGGGGACGAGAGAGCCCTCAGAGATGTTTTCTCTATGTCCACACAGTCCCCTCCTTGTGAAGTTCAGATGGGCACTCTCCGGCTCCTGGTGCTTAGCAACTGTATTGTTTTGACCTGGAGAGCTAGGAGGAACCTGCGGATCATTAAAAAACGGAAAGTTAACAAAGGAGGCCCCAGCCGCGACCTTGTTCTGCTTTTCAGGTGAACTGAAGAAAACGAGTTTTTCAGGCTTTGATGGGATGAGGTTTAGTCTTTTGTTACGATGTAAAACATATCTGATTTGAAAGGCACAAGCACCCCAAGCCTTCCTGCACTAACACCTGACACAATATAATTGATTTCACGGATTTTTAGGTTTGAAAATATGAACAGGATCCAAATTGAAGTGCAATTTTTGTAAGACCCCTGGCCACTGCAGTCTAAAGCTATAACCACTGAGCCATCAGCAAATAAAACACACCCACTGTAATCTATAACAGAACTACAAATAGAACACTGGGGATGCCGCTCCCGAACCGGACCAGACTCTGGTCTGTGGTCAAATCACTACCTCATAACCATGGCTGGACGGTACCAGACCCCGGTAGAGCTGCACGACACGTCTGTCAAGCATAGAGTTTGTGCGGGAATGGAAACCTACCTGTACAAAACCTATTCTTTAATACTTTTCCCTCCTTTTATGTGTGCTGTACAGTGCAGCACACAGGCAAAGTTGAGAAAATGTGGAGATTTTTAAATTTGCTTCTCTGTTACATCTGTCTTTAGGAGGCATAATTTTATTTGTGCAAACCCCTGTCTGCAAACGTTAGTAGATAGGGGTAAGCATAAAAACATTTTGGGTGGCTGCATGGGAACATCCATGTACAATCCATAATATGCACCTTTGAACATTATGCTAATAAGGGCTAGTTTGGGCAACATCCCACAGCAAATCATGATTTGTGTTGGAACGTAAATCCTGCTACAACATTTAGCACTAGTTTTGTATCTCTTTTGTGACCAAACATGACGCAAAGTGTTAGTTAACCTGGGTCAAGGTGTCCTTTTAACATGGAATCATATTTTAACTCTAAAGATGGATTTGTAAGTTATGTACTCCCAGTTTTTATAAATTTGAGATATTATAATTCAGGACTGAAGTGCAAGGTGTGCACTGTGGGAGTCCCAGTATTGAGTTACAATGGGTGCTGTAGCACAGCTGGCTGATTGGACCTGGCTTCTTATTCAGTTCCTAAGGCAATCAGTGGTAACTGGGTAGTTATTACTGATTAACTAATGTTTACCTCTTGCGTCTAGGGTCTGATTTGGAGTTTGGCCGATGGAATACTCTATCACAAACATGGCGGTTATCCTGTCCGCTGTATTACAAGTGAATGATATCCTATGGAACTTGAAATAAGGTGAGCATGAAATCCATCACAGAGTATCCCAGCCGCCAAACTCTTAATCAGGCTCCAAGTGTCTTGTGCAATATTTTATTTCACAGTGAGTGCCAAGTATTCCTAAGAGGCTCTATGGTGGGGTTGAGCATTTAAGGTTTTGTCTAGGAGGTAGAGTTTCCACCTTTCCAGTCACGTCTGCCGAGGTCCTGTGTGGTCTTGCGAATGCAGCGGAGCGCTCGGGAAATAAAGTCAGCATCGGCGGGCAGGAAGTTGCTTGTCGTTCTAGTTGTTTCGGTCTGCAGCATCCTGCTGTCACATCCCTTACCTTGCTTCCGCGGTTTCTCTCGCTGATCAAGGCGTCCTCCGTTGGCTCCTCACGTCAGGCTGGATTCCATTGCATTTCAATGGTGACCTCTTTCCTCGGGCATATTCTCTTGCAGACCTGGAAAATCTTTGTTGACGAGCCTGCAAAAGAAAAGAAAGTATAGAAACAAGAATCAAGTCACTAAGTACACTGACTGGTAACACGCTAGCGTGCTTGCATGCATAACCAAAGAATTTATTCAACACCATGTTATGTTATGTTAAAAGGTTCTTATAAAGCGCCTATCACCACCGGTCTCTAAGTGCTTATCTGACTCTGAAGTCTTTCATTCTGCTGCGGGTACTGAAGGAAAACTTCTGATTTCCCTAGCTTGAGGGAGCACAGAAATACAAGCAGTGTTATTGCTTATACTAAACTGAATCATACCCTATTAACACTTTGATTATGCATAATTGTTCTTTTTTTAAGGCTTATGTTTGTTTTGTATTTTTTAATTTCTTTTATATATGTTAAACTACAGTCATGCCATATTAGTTTTCAATAATATGACTTAATTAACACGAGGTATGTTATGATTAATGTATATTTAATAAGTCAGGAAATTCTATAGTGATGGCTGATTCCAACACACACTAGTGGTTCTCCTTTTTTGTTTTTTTTCTCTCTACCTTTAAATTTGTGTTTTTACCAGTTGACCTTTGCCCTCTCTACATTAGACGGAAGAGTGGATTCATGCAGGTATCAGGTTACTAGTGATACTCACACTCATAGGAAGTACTAGAGATTTACTGATAGGTAATTTCTCTGATAAATCTTTTGATTCTTTCATACAGGGAGAACCTTAGACGTTTCCCGATAGAGACATTTCCTGCAGCACAGTCATTGGTGGATGCACTCTCTTTTATTTTCCCTTCCTTTCTTCCTCTTTGGTCAGAATTGAATTTGACTATTGTTCGGTCATCTTGGTCGATAGGCAAGTTGGGACCTAGCATCGTGGCCTCCTCTGACTCCTGTGGAACTATCAGGTGAGATCCCCATATTCCCAAGAGAAAATTACTGGCCGTATGTTCATGTTTTTTAGAGTCTGCAAAGGCCCAGGCATGAATGTACAATGCGGGTACTAACATGAAGTACACTGTGCGGAGAGTCCAGTGGATCCCCAATAGGTATGCAAAGGTGAAAGCAGATAATTGTAATGCTCTTTTGGTAGTGTGGGTGAGCAGTTAGGCTTTTCAGAGGGTAGTGCTAATCATTTGTTGTCACACACAGGCAATAAATGAGACACACTCAAGAATAAATCCGAGACCAATTATGGAAAATAATCATATATATATATATATATATATATATATATACTCATTCTTTTAGAAACCACAATTTCGTTCAACAGTGAATAAATGCTATGTTTGTTGATAGTTAGCCAAATGCAGTTCAAGACAAAAATGCTTACGAGTTTCAAGCAACAGTGGTCACCACCATTAAGCAGAGACCGTCGTAGTCAAGGGGAAGAAAAGCCTAGGGTTAGATAGCGGAGTACTGCCAACACATTTACAGTCGTAGTCAATGGAAGCAACACTGCCGTGAAGGTTTGGGAGGACAACAGTCTCCCAGAGTTTAGAGGACGTTTTACTCCAGGGGAGTCAGAATTTTAGAAGTCTCAGATCTCAGGCACAGCAGGTAGTTTTGGGTTTCCTGGATCAGAGGTGCTGGAGGTCTTGGGATGTGGAATTAGTTCATCACTGGCAGCGTTCAGCTACAGGTGCGGACGACAGTCCATCGCGGTTGGGGCAGTTGGGCCCAAGTTGCTGCTTTCACAGAGTCAGCACCACTAGAAAGCGGGTACAGGCTCACAGGAGCGGGGCTTTTTCTATAGTTGATTACAGGTGCTGTAAGGATCGCTTAGACTGGTGGATGCATTGAAGGGGTCGGTTACTAGACTGGTGACCAACAGGCCTTGGCTGCTGCAACTGAAGTTCAGACCTCCAATAGCCACCTAAAAACTGAATTTAGGGGTATTACAATGAGAGACAGGTAGTAGCCAATGAGCTACTTACCTTTAGGGTGTCTAAACCCACTAGTGACGACTTACTGTGGGAAGGGGCACTACCCTAGCCCTTATTGGAGGTTTTCTCACCATTTCAAGATGGTGGAATTTCAGAAGAGTGTTTGACCTCGCCTGCCACACCCTAAGATTTGAGTAACGGCAAACAAATGATGGACAGAATGCTGACAATGCAAACATTCTCCCCCAGTCCAAAGATCTGGGTTAAATTCATCGTTCTTTTGCCCACTTTCAGTTTGGACCCAGCCATATGCAAATCAGTCTTGACCCTGTGCCCCATGGGAAAAATCCAGACTGAACTGCCAGGTCCTCCCTGGACTGGAAACGAGCATCCTGGGACCGGTTTCAGGGTATGTCACCCTTCTTCAGCCAGGCTAGCTTGAATCCAGTGGCACAGTGTGCAAGGAACCCACGTCTGGGTATACCCATCCCACTTAGGGTGAAAAGTGTTACAGCAAAGAAATGATGGACGGAATGCTGACAACGCAAACATTCTCCCCCAGTCCAAAGATCTGGGTTAAATCCATCATTCTTTTGCCCACTACACCACCCCAGTTTGGACCCAGCCATATGCAAATCAGTCTTGACCCTGTACCCCATGGGAACAGTCCAGACCGAACTGCCAGGCCAGGTCCTCCCTGGACCGGAATCAAGCATCCTGGGACCGGTTTCAGGGTATGTCACCCTTCTTCATTCAGGCTAGCTTGAATCCAGTGGCACAGTGAGCAACGGACCCACGTCTAGTCATACCCATCCCACTTAGGGCGAAAAGTGTTACAGCAAGCAAATGATGGATGGAATGCTGACAATGCAAACATTTTCCCCCAGTCCAGCGATCTGGGTTAAATCCATCATTCTTTTGCTCACCATGCCACCCCAGTTTGGACCCAGCCATAGGCAAATCAGCCTTGACCCTGTGCCCTATGGGAACAGTCCAGACCGAACTGCCAGGCCGGGTCCTCCCTGAACCGGAAACAAGCATCCTGGGACCGATTTCAGGGTACTGGTCCATACCGGTAACGCCAGGATGTTCGCTGGTTTCTCCTCCATGATTTGGTGAATACTTACGCGTATTCACCTCTTTCTTCAGCCACTTTGGAGATTTCGTAAGGAAGCATATATTGTTTTTTTTAGCCTTGCCTTATGACATGGGAGACACTACCCTGTTGTTTATTACTTGTCCGGTGACGCGGTGACCATTTGTCCCCATATATTTATGTGAGAATTAAGATTACCTTCATACTTCAATTGGCTTGTCTTTTTCTACTGTGCTATACACGCACCCAGCCTGGTTGGAAATTTCTCCGGTCTTGAGTCGTTTTGTTTCTAAGCCATTAGCTTCAGCCCTGAAGAGTCGTGGGATGACCTTCCCTGACGAAACACGTGTCGGCTGGTCATGTTTCCGAAAGGAATAAAGAACATCTATTAAGACTGAAGATTTGGGTTCATTTTGCTGTCGCCGTTACAATATCTAATTGACTTAATATATATGTGTGCACAGGTTTTGTTTGTCCGATTTCAGGGTATGTCACCCTTCTTCAGCCAGGCTAGCTTGAATCCAGTGGCACAGTGAGCAACTGTCCATCAATTGTGTGTCTTTTGCTTTCTTGCCCTAAGTGCGCCAGGTATGCCCAGATGTGGGTCCTGGGCTCACTGTGCCACTGGAATCAAGCTATCCTGGCTGAAGAGGGGTGAAACTGAGAAACCGGTCCTGGGTATGCCCAGACGTGGGTCCTGGGCTCACTGTGCCACTGGAATCCAGCTATCCTGGCTGAAGAGGGGTGAAACGACGAAACCGGTCCTGGGATGCTTGTTTCTGGTCCAGGGAGGACCTGGCTTGGCAGTTCGGGCTGGACTGTTCCCATGAGGCACAGGGTTAAGACTGATTTGCATATGGCCAGGTCTAAACTGTGGTGGCATGGTGAGCAAAAGAATGATGGATTTAAACCAGATCTCTTGACTGGAGGTGAATATTTTGATTTGTTCTGCATTCCATCCATCAATTATGAGTCTTTTGCTTTCTTGCTCCGAGTGCGCCAGGTATGCCCAGATGTGGGTCCTGGGCTCACTGTGCCACTGGAATCAAGCTATCCTGGCTGAAGAGGGGTGAAACCTGGCTTGGCAGTTCGGGCTGGATTATTCCCTGATTTGCATATGGCCAGGTCTAAACTGGGGTGGCACGGTGAGCAAAAGAATGACGGATTTAACCCAGATCTCTTGATTGGGGGTGAATGTTTTCATTTGTTCTGCATTCCGTCCATCAATTGTGTGTCTTTTGCTTTCTCGCACTAAGTGCGCCAGGTCTGCCCAGACATGGGTCCTGGGCTCATTGTGCCACTGGAATCAAGCTATCCTGGCTGAAGAGGGGTGAAACCCCGAAACCGGTCCTAGGATGCTTGTTTCCGGTCCAGGGAGGACCTGGCTTGGCAGTTGGGGCTGGACTGTTCCCATGAGGCACAGGGTCAGAATTGATTTGCATATGGCCAGGTCTAAACTGGGGTGGCATGGTGGGCAAAAGAATGGCGGATTTAACCCAGATCTCTTGCCTGGAGGTGAATGTTTTGATTTGTTCTGCATTCCGTCCATCAATTGTGTGTCTTTTGCTAAGTGGTGTGTAGGCTGAGGAGGGACCCTTCTCCTCATTTAACTAATCTTCTCACCTTTCCTCCCACCACCAGTGGAGCAGGAATGGGGGCTTGGCCTTACCCACTATCTGGGGGTTCCTGGGTTGGATTTCAAAAGCGACATCGCCTTTGAAGCTTCCCGTCCAGGAAGACCATCCTGTCCTAGACTAGGTGTGAAACACCCAGAGCAGGTATTGTTTCTGTCCTTTGAGAGCGCTGGCTCACACCCCATAATCCCAGAAACATGTCTGGTGGTGGCTGGCTGACGAAAACTGACCAGAGACCCCATTAGTGTTTGGTTAGGTTTTAGGGGACCCTCTAAAAGTCTCTTCTGTGTGACTGTAGTAATAAACCCCACACTGGCATCAGTGAGTACTTGTTAAGACAGGACTGTCTGCTATAGTGCAGCCAACACACTCAAAATGATAGCCCCTTTATAGCCCGACACATGCTTCCTTTGGAATTGGCCACACCAGCATGTGAGATACAGGGGCGGCTGGTAACATTTGAAAGGGGTGAGGCGTAAAGTTATTGTCATACTGCACCACAGCGAGCGAGGGCTCGGGGGTTCTACCCCCGAATTTTTTTTTTTAGAGTGAACAATTGGTGCATTTTCAAGCAAATTTGAGAAAGCAGGAAGGTTAATAAAGCAATTGTGAAAGTGCAGTCATTACATTAATAAAGAGATGTCACTAATTCCCCATATGGTAAAAAATACTAGTTCTACTATACGAGGGGGCCTAAAGAAACCTTTATCAGCAGCAAATAGACCACCAGAGACTCAAACACGCAGCAGTCAGGGACACAGTGAATTCTGGTGATCTTTCAAGACTTTTTTAGGGGAGACAGACCTACAACTCTTTTGTACTTTATCACTAGACAACACAATATTCCTGTTTCATGCAGTTGTATACAAAAACCGTGTCAGGATTATCGGCACAGCAAGCCAAAATGCATTTTGTCCTTGGCACCTCCCTACCAGTAAAATATTTTACACATTTACAGCTCCCAGATGCAACGCAGTACCCTTTTGCTATCTGTTAGCACTGTAAGGCACCTGTCTTATCTCATCTTAAGGACGGTCTTTAAGTAAGGCAGGGCCTGCCCTTAAGCTGCAATGGTGGCATTCCGCTCTAACACAATCTAATCTATTGCTTTGCCTGCTCATTATATGACTTGAATGAATTTCAATGACTGTAAACAAATGTCAATTTCCAGATTACAACATATAAAACATATAAAAGGGCATTCTTTGCAAAGAGTATTTTTTGCATGCATTAAACGTGGCTGAAAATAATGCTTATTTGACAACTGCTTTTTATTCACTGCACAGTAAAAAAAATTTGAGGCCTTATAGCATAAGTAGTTTCGCCTTTCTAAAAACATTCTTATCCATCAATGTTATTTATCACTATCGACTGATTCCAAATACTTTCTCCTCTCTGGTAAGTATGGGAGGCCCAATTCTGACAGCAGGGTCAGCTCTCTGCAGAGGTGACTAAAGATTGTACATTTGTAAATACAGTACCTGGAACAGCTTTTTCCATCTAAGGGTCAGGAGCGCGAGGGCTGAATCTTGTCACGCGCACCATGCTGGAACTTGGTGATACTCTTTCAGAATGTGGCTTCCGAGTCTAAAATGTCTAAAGTGCAGCAGACTCCAAGTTTTAAGCAAAATCCAGGCCCGCGAGAACCGAGGAGAGCTTTTACCTAGATATTCAGTAGAGGAGCTCCGAAAGCCAAGCACCTTGAGGCACTCAGTTCTAACTAAGCAAGCACTATACAAGAGTAATATGCTGCCCAAAATAAAAATCCCAAAACGCACAATCCTGGGAACAGCTAAAACTCTAATGGAGTGAAAGATTCAGTAAAAGATGTGAAATAAAAACGGGAACTAAATCACTGCCATGGGTCACCTGGATACTTATTATATTTATTGTTCACAAATTGTCAGTGTTTTTCACAGGGACCCATTTCAATGTCCGTTCCAAAATGCTACCGGCCGACTCAATGCCCGGCAGTGTTACTCACCAGAAAACGTTAAAACAGAATATGCGGAAACAAGGCGCCGTGATGTGTTATCGATACAGCAGTGATGGTCGGTTGTGGGAATTTTGCCATACACCGTTATTTGCATTGAAATGTGAAGCATACCATGTCGTTTTATTACAATCAAAGTAGCAAACTAGAGAGAGGATATTGCTAAAATGAAGAATGTCAGAACGTCTGCTTTAAATAAGGGGGACAGCCGGAGGTATTTTAACTGACTGCCCAATGTCCCTAAGGCTGAGGGTCAAAAGTTGCCTCAGACGGAAACAAGATGGTTCACCCAACTCTAAATAGAGCAGGTGGATTGTCAGTTTGGTGTCCAGGGTACTCCTCCAGGTTTGTGGTTTTTCTGCCAACAGCTATGACTTTTTTTTGTTCAATACATTTTATCAATTTCATAATGAAAAGCAGTACAGAGAAAAAGATTCAATCTCCGAAATCTGACAGTTGCCCTAGGCATACAATAATGTGGCTTTTATAGATACAGATAATAAAGGCATGAAATGAACCAGGTGGAACTCTCAGATGTTTATCTTCCACGAATGCACCAACGATGCTGTAAATGAAAAAGCGAAAGAAGGAAAGAGAGGGGAGTGGGAGGAGAAGTAGGACAGTAAAGAGAGGGGGAGTCATGTGATACTATGCGCATGGAGGCTCCGAGAGTCAGATATGATAACAAGAACAAGAATTAGTGGTCAGTAGGTGATTGTAAGATTTCCCTTTCGGCGGCAGAGTCGCGAATAAAAAGGTCAAGCATATTCCAGCACCTATGTCTTAATATCGCGGTATAGCCACAGTATTTACAGCAATATTTGCTTTCAATGAATACTGTATCATGTTAGTTGCCTTTTGGACATTTCCTTTCATTAGACCTGATGCATAATACAGCAATTGATTTCCACAGAGTTTCAGTGGTCCACACCATGAGTAACTTGGGTGTTTCACTGTCACAGAAAGTCTACTCTTCGGCCAACTTGGCCACAGAAATTTTGTTGCATAATCCCTAAATACATACCTACTACTACAGCTTCTCTTCTAGAAATAACTTGCCCTGGGGTTTTGAGGCTATCCAGTGCACTTACTCCCAAATATCTCGTATAGTCCCTTCTCCAGTGGACCTAGCACTTTTGCAAACACCACATTCCAGCTACACCCAAAGTTTTTATTTCATTATCCTACTAGCACCCCTCGTTCGGAATGCAGGGCTCATGAATGTGTCTACATCCAAAACTGTCCTGCCACCTGATCCCACTTCAGAAACAATACAAATGGTTAATATTGTCCCCAACCTACACAGTACTCTTTTACTGATATGATTCTATTAAGGCCAGTATAATCAGCCACCACTTCAAATTGTTTGTCAAAAATGGGTGCTGTACTTAATGTATCCTCTCTTTCCCTATGTTTCAAGCCCCAGTAGAACACAAATGTCAGACACCAGCAAGGAGTCGGCATGTATGTTGAGCTGGTTAAATGGGTATGCTGTTTCTAGTGTGAATTTTGTTTTCTTTCTTTCCTCACCAATATTGCAGTTGCAGCTGGCATCTTCTCTTCAAGGAAAAGGTTTTATTTCACTGATGTCAACCATCACGTGGGTAGAATTAAACAAACAGAGGATTCTGAAGACTGATAAGCCTCAGGAACATGATTCAAACCTGGTTCACGAAGGCAACCTGTTGTCTCCTGGAAGAGTACTTTGCTTTGTTGACCTCTATAATAATCCCATGAGAAGATCGGAGACCATGTCCTACGGAATTGTGAGACAAACTGTCCTGAAAAAGTTTGGGGATTCTCGCATGAGTCATATATGCACCAAGCATAGGATCTGTGTTGGTTGTGATTGGCTCATTGCCCTGTAATCAATGTGGCTTTCTCCTGGTGTCAATTATGTACTCCTGTTTGTTGTGAAAAATGTTAATCGGACAGCTAAAATATGTGCTAGGTGAAGTTAGTGAATGTCCTATTTGGGCTAGAGAAGTCCTCCTGAGGCTTGAGACTGTCGCTATCATCATAGAACGGTTGGAATTGCTGCTAAATTTTCAATCTTGCACTTATACCTGCTGCTATTGTTGGGAATTACTGGGGACCTTTCTCTTAATTATTTTTAGAAATAGTATGTTTTTAAAAACAGTTTGGCACTGAGTAAACTTACCAGCATTTTCTTCTCCCTTGAAGACGACTCGCACGAGTTGCGGGGCTTCCGGGTTTTGGGGGTAGACATCTTGCAAGTACAAGGTCAGCGGGCTAGGCCTCATGCCCCTGACCTTACTTAAGGGAACGTTGGCGTGCGCGCGCAGCGGGCGCACCACCGGTGCGCCAAAGGCAAGCCCGTCTGCACCCGTCCGCGCTAGATCTGCGCACAGCGCCAGCCCCCCTGGTCAGATCTCTCCAGGTAGTGGCACTATTTATTATTCAAGTGAAACTTTAAAACTTCTTAATACCATTTCTGTAGATCAGAGATGTTGTAACCTACATATGGATTCCTTACACCCCCAGGACAGAGTGGTTTGGGGGAACAGCCATTACAACGCGGTTTTTACCACGCAGTGCAGTTACATCGCATGCGTTACAACGCATGCGATGTTACAACGCTATGCCATTACAACGCAAGTCTTTACATCGACTTGCGCTAGATGGCGTGCTAACATTACAAATAGTGTTGTTTACTATCCCAACACCTTCCCTACTGTTAAGTGGACTGGAGTTGGAATAGTAAATTACACTTTTTTAATGTTAGGACGCCATCTAGCGCAAGTCGATGTAAAGACTTGCGTTGTAATGGCATAGCGTTGTAACATCGCATGCTTTGTAACGCATGCGATGTAACTGCACGCGTTGTAAAAACCCGCGTTGTAATGTCATACATCCAGTGGTTTGCCCAGGATGCAACACCATGTTGCCAGAGTTTCTGATGAAACCAATAAAGACCCTACGATCACAGAATTCAATTGGAATGGCTGACGGTACTCAATAGGCTCGGAAATTTGTCCTCTTAAATGCTAGGTCTCTGGTAAAACATAGTTTGGAATGCGCCTCCCTTATTGAAGATGAAGGGATTCTCGTTGCATTAATTACGGAATCCTGGACGGATGACGCATCTGGGCCAGACCTAGTTAAAGCCACACCTCCCAATTACCTTTGTTATACACTGAATAGATCTCAGAAAAAAGGGGGGGGATTGGCAATTATTTATCATAATTTAATTACAGCTTCATTTAATCCCATAACTATAGAGGAATGCGAAGCCTTAGAGTTTTGTCTTAATCTTTCACATCATTGCTCTTTCAGAGGCTCCCTTATCTACAGGCCCCCTGGTCCAAGAGCACGCTTTTTAACTCAAATTGGCAACATACTTGAAAGAGAGATTAGCATTGACTCCTATTATCTGGAATCATCCTCCGATTCGGATATAACCCGGTTGATAGAGTTGATGAGAGGTGCAAATCTAGAGCAACTGGTGAGTGGAGCAACTCACATAGCTGGCCACACTTTAGATGGTATTTTTTCAAACAATTTGCGCATATCTATTTTAAATATCCTTCCTCTGGCAGGGTCAGACCACCTGGCGGTCATTAGTGAGATTATCTTGCCTGACCACGTGGCCTTAAAACCTTTGAAAAAAAACTCAGTGACCAGATCATGGAATAAGATAGACTCAAGGGAACTACAGCAACATCTTACATTAACCCTACCACCAGTACCAAGAAACCTGGACGAGGCTACTAATGTATATACAAATTGGCTAGCAGCTGCAGGGAATAAATTGGCCCCTCTGAAATATATCCGTCTTACCAGACAACAACCCTCCGCTCCCTGGTACTCTTCTGAATTTAGGGGTCAGAAACTTGCGTGTAAGCATTTGGAAAGAAAGTGGAGGGTGGGCTACAAGGAAAAGGACAGAATGGTCTATAAAACTAGCTTGTCAGCTTATAAACATTTGCTGCAAAAAACAAAACAAAACTATTTTACTGATAAAATTAACTCAGCAAAAAACTCTTCTAAAGAGCTTTTTAAAATAGTGAAAACTCTAGCTCATCCATGTTCCCTGACTTTTTTAGCTAGTCAAGAGCTGTGTAATAAGATCGCTAAATGCTTTTTTGAGAAGGTAAATAACATCTTTGTTACCTTCTCTGATTCGACCTGTGAAAACACTCAGAGTCCAGCAACTTCTCACACAGGAACTAAGATCAATAGCCCACTTCTACTTAACTTTGCCCCTCTCACAGAACTAGATATAACTAACCTATTATTGAAGATAAAGTCAGGCTCTCCTTTTGATCCATGCCCAAGTACAGTAGTTATGTTAGCTGTAGAACCGGTCTCAAGAATACTGACTTCCATATTTAACACTATGTATTCAGATGGATATTTTCCAAGAGACTGGAAGCATGCTTCAATTTTGCCACTTCTAAAGAAACCTAATTTGGATGCCAATGACCCCCAATAATTTTAGACCAATATCTAGAATCCCAATCCCGGCGAAGGTCATTGAGAGGAATATTAATGCCCAACTAAATAAGTTTCTGCAAACTCACTAGCCTTGGACTCAACTCAGTTCGGATTTAGAGGGGGTCACAGCACTGGAACTGCGCTTTTAAAATCCACCGAAGAGATTAGGAATATTTTGGACCAAGGAGGGAATGCCGCCTTGATCATGTTGGATCTTTCGGCGGCATTCAATACCGTCCACCACGGTATACTGATGGAACGTCTACAGGAAGTAGGAGTCAAGGGCTCTGCCTGGAAACTTTTTAAATATTTTTTGACGGATAGAGTACAAACTGTAGCTTTAGATGAGTTTGAAGCTGAATCATTTTCCCTGCCTTGTGGTGTTCCGCAGGGATCATCATTAAGCCCGACCCTTTTTAATGTTTGTTTCCTCACTGGCTCCGCTTGTTGAATCATTTGGGTTTACATTAACCTCATATGCTGATGATACCCAAATAGTGTTTAACCTATTTCCAGGCGGCTCTGTGAATACTTCATTAAGGTTACAAAATTGTATGAGCGCCGTGGGAGGCTGGATGGCAAAAAACTGTCTAAAGCTCAACTCTAGTAAAACGGAGGTGGTTCTTTTCGGCAATAATCCTAATCTATGGACACCAGTTTGCTGGCCGGTGGATCTTGGCCAGCTCCCCACGCCAGTAGGGAAAGTAAAACATTTGGGAGTGTGGTTAGATGCCAAATTGAGCTGCAGGGACCAGGTAAATAAAGTTGTCTCCACTACCACCTACATCCTTAAATCTTGTAAAAAAATAATGCCACTACTATGATACCAAGATTGGATTATTGCAACAGTCCGTATTTGAAAATACATGAAGGCTCCCTAAATAAATTACAGATTCTGCAGAACATGGCCGCCAGATTACTTACAGGTACACCTAGGACTGATTCCATCTCTGTTCAAATTAAAGCTCTGCATTGGTTGTCAGTAAGGAAACGTATTCAATTCAAGGCCTTGACTTTTAAATCCCTTCACGGATTCGGGCTTGAATTTCTAAAACAGCGACTCTACTGGTATACCCCTAATAGAACCCTACGATCTTCTGACGCCAAATTGGCAACAGTACCCAGGGTAAAGAAGGCCAATTGGGGTGGTAGAAACTTCAATGTCAATGCAGCAAGAGCCTGGAATGCTCTTCCTTTATCTCTAAGAAGTACGACCAATCTTCTTGTATTTAGAAAGACATTAAAAACCTTGCTCTTCACTAACTGATCCTCTGTGTTCCCCCCTTTGACTCGGTCCTTCGTTAGGCCTTCTCCCAGCGCCAGGACACCTTTTTGGTAACAGTTGCGCTCTATAATTGGCTGTAACATAACATGTGAAGCGCTGCAATCATTTAACCACAAAACAAATGTATCGAAACACTCGCTGCCACAGCCCATGGAGCGACACCATCTGATGGTTCTACATTTAGAAAGACATAATGTGGCATGCTCTTGATAAGACAGCATAGCAACACTACCCCTAAGCCATATCTGATTCAAAAACCTTAATCAATATGGATTTTGAAGACTTCAAAACTATAATGTATTATTTAGACTTGCGTAGCAAAGGCAAGTTTAGGTGCATCTACTTTTATTGTCACCTATATACAGCTTGGTTTGAAGCTAGAGAAACTAACAGAGAGGGACAATGTCACACATTTGGTGGTCCTACCCCTTTGTCCAGTCATTCTCCTCTCCGGAGTGTCATTTACTCACACACTTCCTACTAGCTGGCAGACAAAAGCCCCCCAATATTACTATGTTGGACCAAATATGGCATATTAAAAAAACCAAAAAACAGCAGTGTTTGCCGATAAGATGCAAGTAACAAAAAATTAGAGACCATTCCAGACATATATTAAGTCCCAGTGCATGGCTTGGGGTGGCTACTTACTTAACCAATCTGGTGAGAAAGAGTCGCTACCATAGGATATAAGGTTCAAGACTTCCTCAGAGCCAGTAGCTCTGGCGGTGATCTAGGATTGCAAGGGACTTGCACCTCTAGCTCCTTCCTTTTTCCTGTTCTCTGCTCTCCCATGGTCCCTACGACTTCTCTCACTCTCCCAAATGATAAAGAGGTAGTGGTGAAATGAGTCATTAGCTTCCGTGATATGTGTCATTGAGTTTGTGGTACATGCATCATATGCATTTTCTGTAACAAAATTAAAACGAACAAGCGATAAATAAATGTGGAACGAAATGAAATCAGGAACTGATGGATGCCCATGCCTATCAGTCCCTGTTTAGGAAACTTGTTGAGCCATTTCATCCCCATTTCCAGTGGCCCTCAAGGCCCCCAAATCAATTAGGACTGACTTGTTCAGGAGGGAGATGTTTGGCCCCTCCCACTTTCAGCTGTACCTCATTCTAAGGGGTCCAGTAGAACAAAGCTAAAAGACTAAGGGCATGCAGTGGCGTAACGAAACTTGAGGCCCCCACCCCCCTGAAAAGTACATGAAGGGGCCCCCTCCTGACTTTACTTATTTAGGAGCTCTCAGGCTGGGGTACTGTGGGGGTCTTTGTTACGTCACTGAAATGTGGAGCTTTTCTAAACCCAGACGTGATTTGCCCACAAAGCGACCACTGTTAAGGATTGTCCTTTCAGGTTCCATTGCAAAGAAGAATACATATGAGATTTCCTTTATGGGGCTTTGCCAGTGGAATGAATTATTTTGAATTGTTCATCACTAAAGTCTTAGGTATATCTGATCATGCATTGAAAGAAAGTAACTGTTGTGGTTCCCTCGGAATCCTAATTATAATCCTCCACCCACATTTTTTTAAGTTATTGTTTTGTCATCTAAAGATGGTTAAAATAATTCAAACAATCTCTTGCTCCCTTTAGGTTAAACAATATATTTTTAAGATGCCTGAATTAATTATTGAATCGTGCTTGTCCTCCCCTTTTGTAAGTTAGTAGTGTGAACTACTACGAAACGCAAGCAAAACTATGCGCATTTATTTAACAGCAGCCTCAATATATTTGCACAAGTCGTGAAAAGGGTCATAAAGTAGTGCTTTGAGTACAATGCTTCACTGAAATAGTGCCTTTGAGAGAGACAGGTGGTGGTGTGTCGCCATTAAATACGTCACCTAAAACAAACCTTTAAATTCAACTTACAGTTAAAATGTAATATTATCTATTGTAAATGAAACAATTCTGATAAGAATGAGTCCATACTGAGTACTCCAAGCTGGATTAGCTGAGATGATTGTTAGTGGGTGGTGTGTTCTGTTAGCTATGATGTCTTGTGAGTGGTTACATTCTGTTCATTGATATTTGCGAAAGGCAGTGCCTGTCAGAATTGTGGTTCGTTGCCTTGGGCAGGTGTCCAGGATACACACTTGTGTTCTTTGAAATTTTTTCCTGTCCTATGCCCCAGTGAAATTCCAGAAAGGTTAAATTATTGAATGCAGGAATGTGCTGTGCTTAAAATCTGGTTTAACAAGCTTGGTGTCCGCTTGGCCCCCTTACCTACGGTGTCTCCAGAGTTCCTTCCACTTACCCAGCTGGTTGTATGACGGAACCATGCATGCCATTACCATGCATGCCTTTACAACGCGCCCATTATCATCAACAACTCCTTAACTACCATGATATTTCCAGAAGAACTCAAAAACGCATTCATATGCCCATTACTGAAGAAAACAAACTTGGACCCACTGAACCCTGACAACTACAGACGAATTACAAATGGACCTTTCCTCGGTAAACTGATAGAAATAGCAGCGTTCGCCCAGATATCACAATTCATGGAAGAGAAAGCCCTACTTTCAGACTTCCAAACGGGATTCTGTCCAGGAAGAGGCACAGAATCTGCATTCCTTGTTATCTGGGATGACCTGAAGAACACAGTTGACCCCAACGGGGTTGCTGCGCTACTTCTCTTGGACCTCTCACCGCCTCTGACACGGTTGACCAGGACACTATGATACAAAGACCCTACGAAGCCGACATGGTGGGGAGTGCTCTATACTGGATCACATTCTACCTTCGCAACAGAACTAATGTCATCCATACCCCACCTTTCTCGTCCAAACCGCACTCCACAAAAGCAGGGGTCCCTCAAGGCTCTATCATCTCACCCATGCTTTTCAACATCTACATGAAGTCATTACCGGCGCACTGATCAATCAATTTCACATCACGTGCTATAACTATGCAGGTGACACGCAAATACTCCTTCAACTGGAATGCCTCAAAGACATTTGAAACTCACCAATTTTCAGTTGTCTCAGAGCCGTGGATCAATGGATGACATGGAGCCATCTCAAATTGAATGCTTCCAAAACAGAAATACTCACGTGCGGCAATTGGAAACATTATGACCTGCTCACCACCTGATGATCTGGAAACACTGCCTAAAGTATCGAAGGAAGTAAGAAACCTCTGAATTGACCATCGACTCCAAGCTATCGATGAATGCCCAAGTGGACAAACTAGCAAGCTCAAGCTTTGTAACTATAAAAACTCTGCAACAAATCTTCCCGCATTTGGGATTTCCACACAAGGTCCAAGCTACCATTCTCCCTTGTTCTGTCCAAACTCGATTATGCCAATAGCCTCTACAATGGATCACCTTTAACGACTATAAAAAGACTACAACGGATTCAGAACTCAGCTGCCAGACTACTCTTACATATAAAACCGCAAGACCACATCTGTCCTGCCTTCAAAGCCCTGCATTGGTTAACAGTTGCCAGAAGATCCATGTTCAAGCTGTTTTGTATCACCCACAAAGCGATACATAGTACGGGACCACTCTTCATCAGGTAAAAAATCACATTCAACAAAACAACCTCCGCTTTAGAATGGCACTTCGCCTCAAAACCCCATGATATAAGAAAAAGAAAAACATGAGTAGCACATCCTTCTCTGTTCAAACAGCCAAACTATGGAACTCTTTACCCCCAACATAAGATCCACTGATAACCACCTTATCTTCAGAAAAACACTCAAGAATTGGCTCCTTCCCAACTAAGCACCATACGCAAACAAAAATATACAGCATATCCCTCTGCATATAAGCATTTATTTGTACTATAGATATGTACCAATATATGTGTGTTGCTTTGTATAAACGTGTAGAATAATTGTTTAATAAAAATAAAAATAAAATATAGATATTCATTAGTTTTGCTAAACAAATTTACATATTACTGATAGTGATTACATAAATAAATACATCTTTTATCATAACTATTTATCTACAATTGATTCACTATTGAATTGTAAAAAATATACATAAATATAAACAAATAAGTACAATTAATTTTAAGTACAACAACACTTTAAAGCCAGAGTTTATTTAATGCATCTTTAATCGACATATTCTCACTTCGTTTATGCATGTATATACCTTCCATGTACTTATGGATCAATATATTTATTACTTTTCTTTAAATTCAGCATATCCAATGCACCACCCTATTTCTCACCCTATACCGCTCTCAATATATCCTCTACCTCATCTCTTGGACTCATCTCAAATCTCGTCCTACTACTCTTTCCTATGCACTACCCTATTTCTCACCCTCCCGTACCACTACTATGATCCCCCCAAAAAACCTTTCTAAATTCTTCCCTACTCTACCCCTCTATGCATCATCTCATACATTTTTACACTATTCCGGTCCCCCAAAACAAGCCTTTCTAAACCCTTCCCGCAGACTCTTCCCCCTCCATGCCCCTTTTACTCATCCCAAGCCTCTTCCTACTGCTATGACCTCCAAAACAAACAAAACAAAGAAAATTCTACATCCTTCCCTCTTCTATCCCTCCACTATCCTTTTCAATACAAATAACTGACTAACATATCCACCTCTTAAATTAATTTCATATTTCACTATACTAATTCACCACTAATCCTTTAAGGGTTCTGGAATAGCGTGGTACTCGCCGAAAAAGAGCTTCAACACCTCATTAGGGGTGGCAAGTGCTATTTAAATCCAAACCTTTTCCCTCTTCTATCCCTCTTTCCTTCTCAATCCAAATAACGGACTATCCATCACTAAAATTACTTTCATATTTCACTATACTAATTCACCACCAATCCTTTATGGGTTTCAGAGTAGCGTGGTACTAGCTGGAAAAAATGCTTCAACACCCCATCAGGAGTAGCAAGCGCTATATAAATGCGAACCTTTTTCCATTTTCTCTCTCTCCGCTATCCTTCTCAATCTAAATAACTGACTATCATATCCACCACTCAAATTACTTTCATATTTCACTATACAAATCCAACACTAATCCTTAATGGGTTCCAGTGCCAAAAAAGTGCTTCAACACCCCATCAGGGGTAGCAAGCTTTATATAAATGCAAACCTTTTCCCTATTCTATACCTCCACTATCGTTCTGAATCCAAATAAGTGAATAACATAACCACCACTCAAATTACTTTCTTATTTCACTATACTAATTCACCACTAATCCATTATGGGTTCCGGAGTAGCATGCAACTCGCCAAAAAAGCGATTTGCCGCATCGTCAGGGGTAGCAAGCACTATATAAATGCAATTACAATACAATACATTACAAAGCGTGCGTTGTTACCACAAAAAGTTTTTCTTGAGCCTTAACCATGCCTACCTTTACAACGCGCACATTACAAAGTGCGTTTTTACCACAACATATTTTGCATATGCCTTTACCACGTGTGCCTTTGCAATGAAAATGTAAGTACTTTACAGGTAAATCTAAACATATATATTTTTTTATTTTTTTATTTAGGAATATATGTATAATCCTAAAGAAAATTGCACTCCACCTCTAGGATCATCCAAAACAAGCCCAGCCACCGTTCATAGTGACAAACCTTCATTCAGGCAACAGCAGGTAGCATATCACATTTTAACTCACAAATCTTAATTATATGCATCCCCCAAAGTTGCCACTCATTGGTCTTTTTATAGAAACAATTACTAAACATGAGGAAGGACACATGACACTACTTTAGCATTAAAGAAAACATTTTTGTTGGAAGCGGTAACCTTTAAGCAACTTTGGATGTTATTAGACAAAGTGCACAATTCACAGCTGTTACGATGCTGGGATGAATCCAGGAAGTTATTCATTTTTGCATCTCCCATTTGGTGCTCTATTTACGGAATCATTTACAACCCAGCCGTATATGGAATTGAATCCTTTGAAGGACAGATGAGGGTCTGTGACTAAGTTTGAAAGCCACGGCCATACGGACTGTATTTTAACTTTGATGATGGGACACGGACACATGTTACAACAATGTAGCATGATGGTTAATGTGGCCCCTAAATGAGTAAATGAGGTAGAACTATGTTCAGTGCACCGAATGGGAGATGCAAAAAGAAATAGCTTCCTGGATGTGTGTGTGTGTGTATATATATATATATATATATATATATATATGCACACGCAATCCGCCGCAGTACTCCACTTCACAAGTTCTGTACAAAGGACGGTACGGACCCAGGTATAGGTGCTGATTTCTTTATTTCTTTAAACCCGCACTGCCGTCATGACGCGTTTCCGCTTCAGAAAAGCCTTGATCACATGACGCCATGAGGAGTGACCATTGAATTTAAAGTGCCAGTGCAACAAACATGTGACTACGGGTTCATAGTCTATCAAATAGACATAAACAACATACTTTGACTAGTGCAAACGAAACTTCACAAATGTGCAAAATGCTGCTTTCTTTGTGCAAATTCGCATAAGTTTAAAAACATGTTCGCATATATGTATATATATGTCATGCTCCAAACCTGCCCTAGCAGTGAGCTGCACTCCACACTGGCGTTAGGCACAAGGACTTTCTTCAGGGTAAAAACGTACTGCTGGCTGTTGGAAATGCTTGACAGTCGTTCCTGCGCATTACCTTATGCGTTTCGAAATTAAATCTTTCTTCCTCAGCGGCTGCGTGAGGAACAGTTATGTGCAGCTCAGGACACAGCTCCTCCTTCAGACTCTGAAGACAGTGCTCCTTGTCACGATTCCTTCAGCTTGTCAGAAGAGTGAGTTTCAGGCTGTCTTGGTGCAGCGGCCCTTTACCACTTTTTCCCAAACAAACTGGTGTTGAGGACCATGGCGGACTTTTTGCCAAAAGTCATGAAGCAGTTCGTTGCCCTCCCAACCTTCTTTGCGTCACCTCACCCCTTGAATGTGTCGAAACTCCACTGGTTGGTTTCCAAAAGAGCTTTGAGCTTTTACACCAAGAACTGGTGCATTGATTTGGTGGATGGGGCGTGGGACGGTAAATTGTTTAGATTTCACATTTCATTTTATGCATCTGTAAAAGTGTGCACGTTTCGCATTGTGCGACAGTGCATATTGGTGTAAGTGTAGTATCCTGTTTCTAAATGGTGCCAATGCGATGCTTCACAAACAAGCATTGGCAGGCGTAATAGGTATAGGTTATAACTAAATTGCCTCGATGCATCCATTCCGACAATCACTTATCCATCCGTTCATACACGCAATCACTTATTGTTCATGCACTCAGTCACACATCTTTGCTCTTGTTAAACCACTAATTGACTCATTCTCGCATTCACCCAGTCCTCATCTTCAATACCACACGCACTAACACCTGTAAATAAGAAGCACTTTCAGTTATCAGCCAGATCTATTGGCTTTCCTCCAACTTTACGAGGGTGTGAGAGTGCTGTCAGTAGTGTGTGAACGAGAGTCTGTGGGGGTGTAGATGCTTCCAATTGTGTGTGACTGCTAATGTGTGAGGGATGTGAGAGTGTAGTCAGTAGTGCAAGACTTCTGCTTGGTGAGGGTTGTTACTGCTGTCTGTAGTGTATAAGTGCTAGCCTCAGAGAGGTGTGAGAGTGCTGTTATATTATGAGACCGCAGCTCTATGAGGGAAATGAGTAATGTAAGTAGTGTCTGACTCTGATGGGTGTGGGAGCGCTGTTGGCAATGTAAGACTACTAATGTTGGCGAAGTGTAAGATTGCTTCCGGTAACGTGTGACTGGTAATATGCAAGAGGAGAGAGAGGGAAACCATTACTGTGAGGCATGCATGGCTAAAACATGCGTGCCTCTACCATGCAGCCCGAACCACGAATGCACCTTAACCACGCATTCCTTTCACACGCATTCCTTTACCACGCATACCTTTACCATGCAAGTTCGCTGTAAAGGCATGAATGGTAAGAGGGTATATGTGGCTAACTTCATCACTACTTCGGCCCCTCTCCCCCGCCCTAAGCCCTAAAGTACGAAACCCCTAACCAGTGGCGGTGAGTCCATTTGGGCGCTGGGGCATTGCCCCACTAATCCATGGCCCCATTCATAAATTCGTCCTACTTAGAATTTAAGTTAAATTACTTGAATAGTTCCAAGTAAATAAATAACTCGCTCACTGACGTGTCGCGCTAATTGACCCGGCCACGCCCGAGGCAATCGGATGCTGAAGGGGGTGAGGCTGCGGCAGCACTGGGTTTGAGTGACTATTGTTGTGACTGCGCACTAGCAATAGTGTGCATGTTCGGTTTTGGGCTGGTAATTTTTACGACCAGCCCGAACATGCGCACTAGCCCTTCCCCCTAGGAGAGCGAGGGTTGCTTCATGCAGCAGCCCCTGGTCTCCTAATGGACGGGGAGTATCCCTGCTCTCGCCAATCCTGGCGCTGCTAATGCAGCATCTGGATTGGCTGAGACACTGCGCAGTCTGAGCCGGAGGGCAGGCATAAATGGCATTGGGTGCCGCGCGTGGTCGCACTGTCTGCCCCACCTGGTGAAACGTATGATCAATCACTGTGGCTTATGTGAAGCCATGAAGACAGTGAATGGCCATTTCCTGCTTGTTGCTTCGTGACGTGACGTCTTGACGCATCTCGTGTCGTGTTGAGTGTCACTACCTACTGCTCGTGGTGTACTTCGACCACCTCGCTCTCAGCCTTGGTTGCTGGTTCAATTGGTGCATTGGTTGGATCATTTTCAAATTAATGCCAAGAATGCCAGGCTGCCCTGGGCCCACGAAGGGAGCCCTCCTAAGAGGGCGGCCATCCTTAGTGCCACAGGATGGCACATTCGCCAGCATTGCAGTGTTGGGGGGACCCGGGATGGTCCCCCTGAGCGGCGTCACTTCCGGGAGGAGGAAGGGGCCGGGGGGAAAGGTACTTATACCTTTCCTGCCCTCAGCGCAACCTCTTTTCCTGCTGCCCAGGCGATGGTGCCCCTCCTGCCTGGCTGCCCTGATGCTGTTTTCACGAGGTGAGTGCATTCCCCGCCCCGGGCTTTTCCTCTGGGGGCCGAGCGGTACCTATCCCCGCATGCTATCCTCCCTTTCACAGTGGGAGTTTATTCTTTGCAGGGGTGGGGGCATCAAGGGGAGGGTGGTGGGGCTAGCGCTCTCCCTGCCTGCCTGGGCCGCTATGGCCAGGCCCTGAGGAGGGGGTGGAGGAGGGGTCCTTGCAGCACGCGGCGCCCTACCTGGTGGGGGTCTCTCCAGTGGGCCCGGTGCGCCTGGGGCCTTGACGTGCGGGGTGGGGGGCCTTACCTGCCGCGGCCGGTCTGCTTCCTTCTCCCTGTCCCGGGGGAGGGTGGGCGGCATCTCTCTATGGGGCCCGGGACGCTGTGGCCGGGCCCTGCTGAAGGGGCATAGGAGGGTTTCTTGTTGTGCCTGCTGGCGCCCCCGCCGGTGCCGTGGCTCTGGTCCGGGCTGGGTCCGCGGGCCCTGGGCGGCCAGGGGCCTCGTGTATCGTGCGGAGGTGGGGGGATCCGACGCTTTAGGCGACCTCACTCTCCTTCTCACCAGTGGCGTGTGGGCGGCTCCTCGCTCCTGGGTCCGGCCCGGCCTGGGCCTACAGAGAGGGCGGTGGGAGGGGTTTCCCTGCTCCCGGCTGCGCTCCGGTCATGGTGTGTGGGTACCCGCAAGTGGGCTGGGGTGTTCTCTCTCCCCTGCTCCCTCCCGCTCCTCCAGTACGGTGGCCCTTGGGCTGTCCCCACCCGGCTGCCACGAGAGGGTGCCTGCTCTTCTCGTGCTTTCAGGGATTTTCGCCGCGCCCGCTCCAGTCGCGGATGGTGTCCCCCCCCTTCTCACCACGCTGGCCCTTTCAGCACGCCCGCGGGGCAGTTTCATCACCGGGCATAGGGAGGCGGGGGGGCTGTTCCGGGGGGGATGGGCAGGGGCATCGGGCAACCTTGTTTCTATGCATTTGGCAGCAGTGTTGGGGCATTTGAGACCCCGTTTCACGCGGAGTAATCCGTAGTTGTATTGATGGGGGGGCAGGGTTTCTGATGTATGTCTTATGTCCCAATGCAGGAACCGCGCCGAATGCCGCCCTACTCACCTGGGGGGCCACCAGAGGCATCGACATGTACATGGGTCAGAGCACACTGGGGCCAGTGTGCTGGGATCTGGGGCAACCAGGCTCAGGATGGAGGGTAACTCTTGTTTTCTAATTTCAGAGTTAGGTGAACAAGTATTCAAGCAGCAATAGGAAAGGAGCTGACGGGGAACAGGATCAGGTACGGGCATGTGGTGCTTCTGGGGAGGGTGTGTTTCAGACACAGACTGGGAGGGGGTCGCGGGGTGATCGGTGACCAGCGAGGAAGGTCTCAAGACGCAACTGAGGGCCATCCTAACTTGTCTTTTCATCTCGCATGCAGAATTATCGCCGTTTTCAGTCCTGGAATGCACAGAATCCTATCTGATATCTTCTCTGAGTAAGTGGTTACGGGGAGTGGGGATGGGGCTCTGCAGCTGGCGGCAAGAGGCCTGGCCAAACTAAGGGTGTGGTAAGGTGCTGTCTGACACTAACTTTATGTCCGTTGATTGAGGGACGATCCGACATGGATAGCCAGGGCTCACCACCCCTTTTCACGCAGACGTCGCAGGTGGATGATTCGTTGCCGGATGCCACGCGGGAAGCGCAGTGGGCGGCGTTTATACAGATGGCCAAGGGGAAGGTCCTGGGCCATGAGGATCTTGAAGGCCGTCGAATCGGAGGACTCTTGCGTCGTCTGCGAACTGCCCCCTCCTGAGCTTGACCTCAACACTGAGGCCGGGCCATCGAGAGCATCGAAGCGGGTCCGCAAGCCCACATCAAAGGACTTCCCGGCAGACCCGCTGCCAGTCAAATCCAGGGCACTGCACGCGCAGAAGGAGGGAGGACCCCAGCAGGTCACCCCTCAGCCCTTGGGGCCAGCGACCCAACAAGACAATCCTACGGCCGCTTCAATGTACGCTACGCGGGAAGACCTGGGTAAGCTCACTGACACGCTCAAAAACTTCATGGCAGAGCTAAGAGAGGGGCAGGTGAGCCCCAGCCTCCCAGTATTGGGCAGCAGCACTCCTACGGGAGAGGGAGGGGCGCGGGCAGCTGCAAGGGTGTGGGTTTGCCAGGCGAATGTTCAGCAAACCCTGCAGGGGGGCGCCTGTCCCTGCCACCCCGGGGGGATCGTCGGGGGTTGCGGCCACGCCAGCGCCAAGCAAGCCATTTGAGGGAGCTGGGGAGGTGTCCCTTTCCGCGACTCCCGCCATCCTTCCGTCGCCGGCGCCTCCTAGCCTACAGGAGGCGGCAGTCTCAAAGGGCGCTGCACCAGTTGTTTCCTCACCATCCGCCAGTGCGCTTCTTAGCATCCCTGCAAGCAGTAGTCAAGCCTTGCTAGGAACGCCATCTCCTCAGGCCAGCACCCCGCTGATTGGGGTTCCCCCTGTCCAGCAGATCGCGCCCCGCGCCATTTCAGCCAGTCGCAGCAGCACCTTTGCTGTCAGGTCACTGCTCCTTGGCCTGGCAGGTACCCTTAGCGGCCAAGGAGGTTATCTGAAGGCGAGAGCTGATAGATATCTTCTCTCTGCTCTTGTTGGGTCAGGATGGGGTAGATGCCAGAAAAGCGAGGTTGAAGGAGGATGACAAGAAGGTTAAGTACCAGCCGTGGCCAGAGAAGACCATCGAGAACTGGCTAGACGGGTTTGCTATACTGTCCGCAGTCATCCTGGAAAAACATCCCGAGCAGGGTCAGGGGCTCTTGCAATACGGCGCGTTAATTTGCAATGAGGCGATGAAGTGGGGGGGGGACAGGGCTGGGTGAACTATGACAGGGAGTTTAGGAAAAGGATGTCCATGTGTCCTGACATGCGTTGGGACCAGAAGGAAGTACAGCTATGGCTAGATCACATGGGATCATGCACGCTGCAAGGCGCAGGGGCACGGCCTAAAAGTCAGGTGAACAACACAGAGACACGGGGTGACAATCAGTCCTTTCGGAGAGGGAGCAGGGGGAGAGGGAGCAATAGAGGGCTTCAGAAGGTCGCCCCCAGGGATCTGCCGTTTGTTCAACACGGGGTCTTGCTCTTGGGGGAAAACATGTAAATTTGTGCACGCATGCAACAAATGTGGGGGGCCCCACCCAGCGGTTTCTTGCCACTCTCAGTAGGGGGGCACCACCAAAGGTAAGCAGGACACTGGAAGTTAGAGGGGGCATTCTGGGTCCTTCCACCACCCCCTCCACCCCCCCTGAGGTAGCAAGTTCTTGGTCCCCACAGATTATTCAACCCAAACCCCTCTCATTTCCCACCGGAGGCCAGCCCCGGGTAGATGGGGGACTATTAAGGGCCCTTCGCCAGTCAGTTTGTCAAACCTTTTGCCTCTCTTCAGACAGTACCCGCTCACACAGGACAGTCAGATGCTACTAGCAGGATTTTGCAAGGTTTCATAATTCCTTATGTGGGACCCGAAGGGGCCAGGGGGGCCGATAACTCAGGTCAGCCAAGGAACAGCCAGAGGTTGTTAGGGCCACAGTAGAAAAAGAGAGGGCACTTGGGAGAGTGGCGGGCCCTTTCCTGCGACCGCCCCTAGACAATTTTGTGGTTTCTCCTCTGGGGTGGTGCCCAAGAAGGAACCTGGGGCTTTCCGCTTAATCCACCACCTCTCTTACCCGGAAGGGGGCTTGGTCAACCATGGGCTGGAGGAAGGCGCTTATTCTGTCACGTATTGTACACTGGACGTGGCTTTGGACCTAGTCAGGAGGGCAGGCAAGGGTGCCTGGTTAATCAAAGCAGACATCGAATCTGCGTTTCGCTTACTACCAGTGCATCCAAGCAGCCAACACCTGCTAGGCTTCAAGCTAGAAGGCAGGTACTTTTACGACCGGTGCATGCCCATGGGTTGCGCAGTGTCCTGTGCTTACTTCGAGGCATTCAGTAGCTTCCTTCAGTGGGCTCTTCAGACAGGCTATGGGGTCGTAGGGGTGACACACTACCTGGATGATTTCCTATTCATTGGGAGAGATGGTTCACAGGACTGCAGCAATGCCCTTAGGGATATTGAGCGGCTGGCCAGTCATTTGGGGGTCCCTCTTGCGCTCTTGCGCCAGGGAAGACGGAAGGTCCGGCGCAAGTGTTAACTTTTTTAGGGATCAAACTTGACACCTTAGCAGGGGAATCCAGGCTCCCAGCAGACAAGGTCCAGGACCTTGCACGGCATATCCAGGCAGCCATAGGTCAGGAGAAGGTCACTCTGGGCTTCTTGCAGAGCCTTCTGGGTAAGCTCAACTTCGCCGCCAGGATAACACCAGCGGGGAGGGTCTTTGCACGTAGGATCGCAAGGGCAACGGCGAAGGTCAACAGGAAGCATCACATAGTCAGGCTAAGCAAGGGGATGAAGGAAGACCTGAGCTTGGAAAGGTTTAATGGCTCAGTCTTATGGAGGGCGCCTTGGGCGGGGACTCCGGAACTCGCCTTGTTCACGGATGCATCTGGCAGAGAGGGCTTTGGGGTCATCCTGGACACAGAGTGGTGCGCGCAGAGATGCCCCAATGTGTGGCACAGGAAGAAGATCACGGCCACCATTACGGTCCTGGAATTGTTCCCAATAGTGGTGGCTTTCCACCTATGGCCCACTGTTCTGGCGGCACGAAGGGTCCTTTTCTGGTCCGACAACCTGGCGGTGGTGCATGCCATCAATTCTCAGTCTGTGTTCTGCCTGCTTGTCTTGTGTCTACTGAGGGAGCTGGTGAGGGTGTGCCTAGTTAACAACATTGAGTGTAGGGCGCGACATATCCAAGGGGTGCAGAACACAGCGGCTGATGTTCTCTCTCGTTTTCAGTGGCACAGGTTCCGGGAGACGTGGCCGAGAGCGAGGGCGGAGATGACCCCTTTTCCAGCACACCTATGGTTCCTACTGAATCTGAAAGGTGCTTGAGGGGGCTGGGCGAGCTGTCCTTAGCACCTAGGACTGTCAAGCGGTACAGGGCGTGTGTGGATAAATTCTGTACTGTAACTGGCGCATGGGAAGAAGGGAGGTCATCCATGAAGAGCAGGACTCTGGACCATTTTGTGGGCCTAGGACCAGGGGAAGAGCCAACCGTGGATTGGGGGACACTTGTCGGTGATCAGCCACCATGCTAGATTAAGGGGGCATGAAGATCCCACTAAGTCTTTCTTGATCCGGGCGGCACTCAAAGGCTGGGGCCAGGAGTGAGCCACGAGCACCTGACAACAGGTCAGCCATAGATTTCGAAATGCTACAAGGGATGCTGGATTGGGTGGGCAGGGTGACCCACTCTGCTTTTGAGGCGGCCCTCTTCTCGGCAACCTTTAGCCTGGCCTTCTTCGGGGCATTTAGAATGGGGGAACTGGTAGCTAGGTCAAGGCAGGACACATCGGGGGTGGCGCTGAACAAGCAGGATGCTGTGTTGGCAGGCGGGGCCCTCACCGTAAGGCTACGTAGATCTAAAACGGACCAGGCGGGGGAAGGGAGGGTGATTGTGCTGAACAAACTAGAGATCGCCAAGTATTGTCCAGTGCGTCTAGTCTCGTCTTACCTGGCGCTGCGCCCCGCGACAGAAGGCTACCTGCTAATGCACGCAGACAGTACACCCTTGACCAAGTATCAGGTACAGCGTATAATGGAGGTGTGTCTTGAGCTGTCAGGCAACAAGATCCAGGGCAAACGGTTCTGCAGCCACTCTTTCCGAATAGGGGCAGCGACCACGGCTTTCCGGGCAGGCTTGCCCGAGGAACGCATCAAACAGGTGGGACGTTGGGAGTCCAACTGTTACAAAAAATACATACGATCATAAGGGACCCCAAACAAACACGGATCAAGGAAGAGAGGTAGTTACATAAACTAGGGTTGCAACATAAGATGTCGGTGTATCTGTTTGGTGTAATTGTGTGCAAGTGTAAATTGTGGTTGCTGTGTTATGTTTAATAAATCAATTTTCAAACTTCTACATCTTCATTTGCCAGGAAAGACGGTCTGGGTGATGGGCCATTCGGGAGTCCAAAGGGTGTCTCAGTGGGCGGATAGCAGAAAATGGAGGCGCGGGTTCACAGCCACGAGGATAATGTGGCTTGGGACACCAGACATGCGATGGAATAGCCTGATGAAGAAAGTCCTGCAGAGACTGGGGGGAGGAGGTGACTCTCCGCCCAATGTATTAGTAATACACCTAGGAGGGAATGACCTGGTTCCCCTGGGGAGAAGGGACCTGCTTCACGAGATGAGGGCCACCACGTGTGAGTTGAGCAACAAGCTGGGGACCTGTGAATTATGGTGGTCAGAAATTACACCTAGGCAGGTATGGCAGGGCGCGCGTTTCGGGGAAGCCATGGAGACCTCGCGCAGAAGGGTGAACAGCGCAACGCGGAAGTTCACGCAGCAAAGGGGTTTTCGGGTTTATCGGGCATGGGTTGCTACACGCTAAGTGCACAGGGTGCTTCGATGCTGATGGGATACACCTGTCCAAAGTGGGTAAGGACTTATTCTTGCTGGATCTGGGGGAGGCCTTGGAAACAGCAGGGTGTAAGTGATTAGGGCTATATGGTGGGGGGCCCTGGGATGGCGGGGGCCACACCAAGGCTGTGGTGGAGTTACAGGGCGATCCAAAGGCTGTAAGGTACAGAAGGGTACCCTCTACAGGAGCACAGTAAGGGTGCTAAAGCCAATTATCCCCAGGGAGGTCCTCGCGTGGGATTCTGGAGGAGCGACAGTGCCCCATTAGTCCTACGGGCGGTTGTGGACCTGAGCAACTGGGGGTTGCCTGCAACGCTCTGCCCCCCTTAGCTGGGAGGGGCGTGAGTAAGGGGTGGACTGGCGGTCCAAAAGGACAAACACCGGTTGGTTAGGGCCACCGTGTTTTATGGCTCATCAGGTGGGCAGGCGGCGATGGGCTGCCTGCCCTGGGATCGCCCGTAAGTTAACCCACCATGTTGGCATATTGTTATGTTAATAAACCTGCAGCAATTTTCTCCACCTAAAATGTGTTGCGTCTAATTTATTACAATTATTGCTGTGGGAGGGCTGGGGAGTGTGCCGATATTGGCACTAAGATCCTGATCATCATCGTTGAAAAGTAAGCGTCCCTCCCTCGTTCGCTACTTGGCTGGGTGGCCCCTCAGTTTTCCTCTAGTCTAGGGCTGTCAGCAGTTAAGTGGTCACGAGTCTGGGTGGCTCATCATTCTCGTTTTAGGATGAGGATGACATGGGAGGTTGGAAGGAACTTTCTTCTCTCCACAAACAATACGAAAGAAGGCTTTGTTGAAGCCCACACGCGCGTACTGACGACCGCCAGCTGCGCATCCAAGACTGTAATTATTAAACGCATCCGAGGTTCATTTAATGCGGTCCACAATCTTAGAGAAATTATGAGAAAAGAGTAATTGCAGCGCAAATGACAGCGCGATCATTTCAGTGGTGTAACGAAACTGAGGGTGGCCCCCCTGCAAAGTGCATGGAGGGGGCCCTCCACACTTCTGACCCAGTCAAGAGCTCTCACCGGGGAGGGGGCTGTTTTTACGCCACTGGTGTGCACCGGGCTTGACAGTGACCAGCACTATTTCACTGAGGCACAGATATACCCGCTGCCTGCTACCTGACAGTTAAAGTTGTAAGGATCTCTTTCAAAAAGGAGTTTAATCATTCTAAACACATTGCTTGTGTATGCCCGTCTCTTTGATTACTGCTTAACTATTTTGCCTTGTAGGGTAATGTAAACACACATTCACAAAAGACATTGTGAAATACGTAAAGCAGGACTCCAGTAGTACTACTTCACATACTACAAAATGCAATTCACAAACCAAAGGGCAGAGATTTCCAACCCTGCTTATCCCGTCTTTTCTGTGCATAGCTCTGCGCCCGGTGGCTGTGATGATCACACACATACGTGTAGGATTTTGTAGTAAATGTGAGAGGGACAAGAGCGAGTGGTGGGAAAATGGGGAATAATTGCTACAAAATGAGTGGGGTTTACAGAAATTTAAGAAGGGTTTAGGGAGGGAAGTGCTGACTACACAGCCATATAAGAGTAAGCCATTCGATAATTCACAAAATACACTTCAAATTCTACTACAGCCCCAATAGTGACAAAATAGGGTTAAATGTCTGTAATGTTCTCCAACCCAGACTTGGTGTAAGGCAAGCACCACACGTGGCCTGCCTCTGGAACGGAAACACTTCCATTGAAAGCATTAGAGGTAGGCTATAACACTATCACCCGCTAAGGGCTAATTCTACATTTTATTATTTTGAATATAATATTAGTCATAAATTTGGAATAAATTAAATTACATTTTAACTTTGTTTAAAAAGTCTAATAAACAAATTAAAATTAATTAAAACCATAACTTATAACCAAGTGTGTTACAAATTAAATAAAAATGCATGTGAGGGTGGGTAGTACTTTTAAAGTATTGTTCGAAAATGAAATTTTAAATATTAATTAATATATTTTAATTAATTTACAATTGAATACCAAGTTAATTTAGGAGGTAGTGGCTTATATCTTTTTCGGTTTAGTAGTCATAGGTTAACATTATTTGTTTAAATGTATGTTCTATTTTTGTTTTTCATTAATTTGATTGGCTTAAATTAAGATTAATAAACCTCCCTGTGTTTTGCTATAGGGAGATCTCAATCCAGGTGGAGGAGATCTCCACAAACAGGACAAAGTTACTAACAGTAACTTTCATATATAAATTCAGTTGTAGTCTTACCCCACCCCTTATAAGGGGGCAGAAGCTGTTAAGTCTAAGTCTACACCTGGGATAAATCTACACTCAGAAATGGTAAACATAAAAGGAATGACTCATAGTATGACAGTACAAAAACAAGTTCTTATGAGAACATAATGAAATTGGTTTTTAGGCTCTTTTATACATTTTAACAATTATACAATTGTATTTTTAATTTGAGTATTTTTAATCTGATAGTATATGTAGTTTAAAGACCAATTGGTCATAATAAACTTATTTTTTTGATTTGATTGATAAAAGGAGTTGAGATTTACACCCATATGTAATTGTAGAGCTACACATGAGTGGATCTACACATATAAACTTATCTTTGTGAATTTGGCCTAAAGTGTGCTTTCGAGGTGGAAAAGAAAAATGAAATACCACCACTTTAAAGGGGGTACAGAATTTCTCTGTGGAGATATTGTTTTAAAAAGTACAATGCAGATTTTCATGATACATAATCATGGTAATTGTTCAGCTGCGGTCAATCTCCATGAGTAAGTATGATGCAGCAGGTGCACTTATAATAATAACATAATTTTAGGTCTCATCCAAGACAGCACATGCGTTGTCTCTTCTCTGACCTTTTGACTTCTAATAGTGGGCTCAGAAACTGTCCATCGCTTACCGTTTGTTGGTTTTATTGTTTCTCTTGGTCAGCTGCCATAGGCTTTCTTCCTCTTTGTGTATTTTTCCCTCCCCTGAAGCATGATCGCGTTACTTGTGTCCTTTAACCGCTCATTTTTTTAAGGTGCTACTTTTTTCTTTGTGATTAAGCACTCTACATCTCCCTCCTGTACTATTCACCCCTGTGTTCCTCCAGCCAATCCTCTGCTGTACATCTGATTATCCACAGCATCTTCCTGCCACCCTCTGTTGTCCGTCTGCTAGCCCTCAGCACCTCACTTCTACCCTTCTTTTTCTGTGTGCTTGCTCCCAGCCCTTCTCTCCAGCCCACCATGTGTCCGTCTGCTTGCCCCACCCCTCCCGACCATCCTCTGTTGTACATGTTTACCCCCACCCACTCTCCTGCCATTGTCTGTACTGCCCCCCACATGCCTCCCTCCGTTGTCTACGCTGCTGTACAACATGGTTAAATAAACATTAATGTCAATACCGCTTGTAGGAGAAACCTATTGGCTTTGCTAATGCTTGTTTTATATAGTGCTGCTTCTTAACACATTTCTGCCATTTATAAGCACTGTAAATAAGAGGTTTTCTATCACTCAGTTTAACGGTACTCAATCTACCGACCTTCAGAAAAAAATGAGGTCGGGGGTTACTTCCTTCCGGCATAATTGAAATATACAGATTTCTTGCAATTCCATAACTACTCGATGGTGCATCCGTTGTCGCAAAACATAATGTACAACCAAATGGCTGTACTTATTTTGTCATCGCAATGCAGAGTGTGAGTAGCTACACAATAATAATCCATGAAGAAGAGTAGACCACACAAATGTACAACAAGCATCTTCTCACACTAAAGTCCAATCGGGAAAAGCTTAGCAATAGGTTGCAAGAATGCTACATGTATTAAGTCCATTGGAAAACTGCTGTACACACACAAGGGCACATAGTCTTCAAAATACAATGGCAAAACGCATCCCAGATGAAGCCAGAGACAACTGCATCTAAACCTACAAGTGAGATGCAGAGGTAACAATAATGAATAGCTCACCTACAGGTTGTGGAGGCAGTTTGGGGAGTTACTGGAGAGGCTGTGTTTGGGAGGTCACTTTTGGCAGCTGCTTGATTCTGATGGATTTTGTACTCTCCGTAAAAGGGCACAGCAGGGTTACACAGGTGGCTGGCTGGATCTTGCTGCAGGTGGTGACCTCTGACTCCTGTGGGCAGAGTAGTGCTGGTCACTAGTGGTTCAAAAGCACTCTTGTCCCAATGCCTGGTGCAGGGACGTTGTTGCTGCGTCATAGAAAGAAAGGGAAAATGTCTCTCTTTAAAGGATTTCCCTTCCAGGTACAACGAACACCTATGCGACCTTATGCTGTAACTTTTCCAGCAGTGAAAACAGAGTATGCGCACATCTATTTTACACCAGTGCGTATACTCAAACCTGATACTACAGAAAAACAAGCATTTGCAATGCAATAGGTCTCGCATTTGCGAAATTTTAAGCTATTGGAATTGTAAATGACAATGCCTTTTATTTATATGTTTTCAAAAACCAACACCTAGATAAAAGGTTTGTCATTTACAATGCCAGTAGCTCAAAGTCTCGCAAATGCGAGACGTATTGCATTGCAAATGCTTGTTTGCATAGCCTTAAAAAAAATGTAATACAAAGCTAGGTAGTTTGACCTGTAAATCTTGTAAATGTGTGTATACACAAACACAATGTCTACATAGCCTTAGCAATTGCAGGACCTCCACCTTGTGTCCCCACTCCGTCTCTCTGCTGGAAGCAGACAGCGACCTACTCCTGGGCATGACTGGTAGGGCAAATAAATTGTCAGACTTCAGAGGCGTCTGAAAGGAGAGCATATCCATAAATGTTGCCAGCCCCATTAGGGGGGGGAGGGCTGGCGGTACGAAGTGGGGGCTCCCTGTCCACGCATATCTTTGTGTTTTGCAGTTTAACTAAAACCAACTCTAATCTTAATTCATGCCCGCCCCCTTTTCTTTTCCTCTCACACCCCCTCGGAGGCATAGCCCATCACCTTAGAGGCCCCTGGCTCCCAGGAGCGGGTCTTGAGAGAACCCTGCTCCCCCTTCCCCTTTCAATCTGAGGGCCCCTACCTATCAGACCCTGGTGTTCCATCGGAGGTGGTGGGGTGGCATGCACGCCCAGGTTTCGTTTCCTGCATTTCTAGATATTCAAACTGGAGAGGGAAAGTAGACAGGAGTACAGGCTGCAGATAAAGAAGAGAGGGGGATACAGGCTGCAGAGAAAGGTTCGAGAGGGGTGCAGAGTGCAAAAAAGAGGGTGCGGGAGGCAGAGGAAGAGTACAACGGGGGTACAATCTGCAGAGACAGGAGTGGAGAGAGAGTAGTGCAGGCTGCTGAAAAGGGGGCGTAGAACAGTCAGCAGAGAAAGAAGGCACAGGCTGCAAACAGGGGTGAAGCGGGGCGCAGGACCCAGAAAGGGAAGAGAAGTGTGCAGGCTGCAGTGGAGGAATGTGGGACAGGTTGTGATATCTTCCTCCTTCCGGTGACATCGTGTACATTCTTTAGAACTTAGAACACTGTTTGTGTAAGGCGGATTCTCAGCGGTCAGTTTGGACTTGGGACTGATGGCTGAGGTGTTACTTAATAAACCTCTATGCTAAGCTTTACCCTGTGTACCTCTTTCATCTTAATTTTACATTGGCGACGATTTTGGGATGGAAAAGGAGGAATAAAAGAAACACCTCAACTGTCGTGAATCCATGTTCCAGCAACAAGTTAAAAGTTCGGAAGAGAACTGTACTTCAAGTTTTTTTTTTATGCGTAGCAGATCGAGTGTAGCGGATCGACAAGGTACTGTGTCAAGTAAAAATGATTCTGCGCCCTAAAATTTAAACTTATTGAGGAAAGTCAAGCGTATGCTATTTTATAAAACTAAAAAGGAAGACAACTTACTTTCCGGAAGAAACGAGAGATAAAAACCATTGCACGCGCATATTGAATATAAAAGAAATATTTAAAGAATTGTGTAATGCTCCCCTCCAGCGGCTGAATTTAGATAAGGGAAGTGTGTTTCGCGTTTCCCCTGCGGCAGAAGTTAGCCTGTTATCGTAGAATACCTTGGAAGTGCACGTAACAAGACGAGGGGCAGGAGTCTTCGTGTTGGTAATTGCGTGTTGGGTTTCAAGGCTCTGCTGTCTGTTTCGAGAGGTAGAGCAGCATCGAGGGAGATCTCGCTCTGGTGCCGTTTGTGAGATCGGAGCTCTGTACTGTGGTGACGCAGTAGAATCCTGCAGTAGGATTCGGTGAACAACGCGCGTCATTGATCACGTGTCAGCACAATCAAAGGCGAACAAGTCTTTGTTTGAGAGACAGTCTACAAGGAATTCAGTGGTTAACGCGCGTTAGTCACTTGGCATGACAGTGAAACACGATCTAGTCTTTATTTGAAAGACAGCCTACGCAGTTCAAGAATTTTCTTTGGAAGATAGGGAGATTATTTCACAGGAATATATATATTTTTTGTTTTCTCTCTTTAACTTCACTAATGAAGTTTAAACCTTGAATGAACATCTAAAGTAGAATTTTACTATATATATATATATGGTTGGATATTAATAACAATATATTATGGCAATATATATATATATATCTGCTTTACCGTTAACTCCAGGGTGTTGCTATGGGGGCCAGTTTTTCGCCAAGCTATGCCTGTTTAGTGATGGGAGCTTGGGAGGAACTGGTCCTCAGAACTCAATTCAATGATGTAATGAATAACTATGTGGTAGCATGGTATCGATTTATCGATGACTTATTCATTGTTTGGCGGGGTGACGAGATTTTGGCCAAGAATTTCATTGGAGATATCAGCAGCAATGATTATAATTTAAGTTTTACTGCAACAATGAGCCAGTCGTCAGTAACATTCTTAGACACTGAGATATATGTTCTTAATGAGGTATTGGAAACTAGACTCTACCGCAAAAAAACAGCAGGTAACACACTACTACATGCTAGGAGTTCACACCCGGCCCATCTGATAGCTAGCATCCCCTATGGGGAAATGCTGCGCATCAGAAGTGTATGCAGTAATTCTGTTGATTTGACCACGGCACAACTTTCCAGCAGCATGAGATTTCTTGAAAGAGGCTACTCTAAAAAAGTCATTGATAGTGCCATTAGCAAATCTATGCAGCACACCAGGGAGGAGCTTTTGAGCTCCTATGCTATCAGCCAAAGCACTGTAAGTGAAAGCCTAGCTCTCATTCCCTATGCAGAAAAAATCAACACATTTAGGGTTATCACAGGATACAGTAAGCAGCATAGAGACATTTATAAAATAATCAATCGCAGTTGGCCCATTGTACTTAACGATCCAGTCATTGGTGCATCATTACCAACACGTGCCTCGCTTACTTTCAGTAGAGCTCCTTTGATGAGGGACTCCCTTGTGGACACGAATCCTGAAATTATCGAGAGAGCAACGTGGCTACAATCCAACACAGGCTTTTACAAATGTAAAACATGCAAATCATGTCTCCAAGGTGTGAACACTAGATCATATCAGGACGGGTTTAGTAGCTTGGATCACCAGATCAACAAACTTCTTACATGTAAAACGGAGTTCGCAGTTTACATCCTGATTTGCCCGTGTCCATTGAGGTATGTGGGCAGCACCAAATTGCCGGTGCATAAACGAATTCTTCAACACCTTAGGGCAATTACTAATCAAGACAACACATACCCAGTGGCCAGACATTTCAGGGAGTCCCACCACAGTGATAGTCGCCAGCTCAAATTTTATGTCATTGATGCTATCAATGCGAGCAGACGAGGTGGTAATAGGGAGGCGAAACTCCGCAAATTGGAAAATCAATACATACTACGACTTGATACTAAACACCCGTAAGGGCTTAACACGACCGAAGATCTTTATACATGTTTACCTTGAATGAGACACATGATCATGTATGAAATTGATTATTTGAATATCCTCTATTGCTGATGAACCATATTTAACTCTAGCTGTGATCCGATGTCTCCTTTCTATATTCATTGTACTGAATTTCCCCCTTTATCACAGTTTATTAATGTGATATTTTTATGTGATATGTTCAATGGGACCCATGATTTCCTTGCTCTGATTATAGTGATATTTCAAGATAATTTTCTCCAATGTTATCTCGTTACACACTAACGTTGGATAGGTTATATGTTTTTTTCCTTTTTTTCCCTTTCACAACATATGCACAAAAAAATTCTTTTAGCATTTATCTATGAATCCTTTTTAGCCTTGATACATATCATGAGAGATCTGTTGATATATTTCTTTGCACATGACCGTTATTATTAATATAGGTTTCAACCCTCTTTTTTTAGATATAGACAGTATTTTGAAGTCCCCTATATGATGACCCTAATCTACACAAATTAGTTTGTTAATCACATAGATGATCGATGCTGTTGGCATTCATGCCATTATTATTTTTTGCACAATTCCTTATTTATTAGGACAGCATCTAAAATCTTTTTCGTTTTGATTAGGGCTATAGGCATGTGTTTAATAGGCATTTACGCCATGATTACCGGATATGCCTTTACCATGAAGGGTGAAATTTGTAATTGAAATAGATTGTATGTTTTTATTTAACTTATTTATCTATTTATTGTCTTAAATTGAATTATCATGAATTACCGCGACATCTTGCACATTCTAAATAACTTTTTCCTGTTTTACATTGGGATCAAGCCGTTTGTTGCAATTTGCACAACACTATGTGAATGTAGTAGTGTTTTCTCTATGTTTATGAAACCCAAGGTCACATGCTATCAAACAGTGCACTTTGAACTCTGTATTCAGGCTATTTATTGGTCTTTGTAATGTACTGACGTTGTCCTGTGATCAAGGCTCTGCTGAGCCGAAACGTTATGACAACAGCCTCACCAATTAATTAAAATAAGCACTTTATCGAAGGTCCGTGTCCGCGAGTGTTCTTGGAGCAACTGATGTCAATCACGTCTTCCACGCACCAGCAGTAACTGGATATATATATATATATATATATATATATATATATATATATATATATATATATATATATATATATATATATATATTCACAGAATAAACCATAGGTTTCAGGCACGTTATAGTTAGGAATTAGCATTTAAAAAACCTCAGAAATTCACTGAAAAAACCATAGGTTTCAGGGGTGTTATAGTTAGCTGGACTTTTCACTTGTACAAAACCATTGAAATTCCCCCATTATAGTTAGTTCAGCTAACTATAACTCGCGCGCCCGCAATGCACTGCTGATGACGTCACATATTACATCACTCATGACATGGTCAGTGACATCACTCATGACATCACTGATGACATCTCAAATGACATCACTGATGACATCATCCAGTGAATGTGTGTTTTTCTGAAAATTAAATATGTTTTATATATGTATATCTCAAGGTCGATGGAAGAATAAATGGGTATATAAGTGTCTAAATGGATGATTTGTTTTTGAAAAATTGATTGTGTAACTGACTGATTAAGTGTATCATAGTGAATACATGGCTTAGTGAGTAATGTTTAAATATGTAAATATCTGTATCAGTCTCTCACTTTGTGTATAAGTGGCCGCATGGGTTGGTGAGTAGCTACATGGGTGTCTATATAGGTTATTAGATGGTTTTTTGAGTATCAGTCTGAGTGTCTGCATGGTTCGGTGGGGGGTATTACATAGTACATAGGTGCATGAATGAGTGACTCACTGTTTGTATGTGTTGAACACAGCATGTGTGCAGGACTGTATGGGTGGATGAGTGTGTGTATGGGTGTGTTAGTGAGTGAATGACTGCCTCAATAGTGTCTTTATGAGTAACTACATATGTTTTAAACTAGTATATGTGACTATTGGTATATATATGTGAGTATATGTGAGAGTGAGAGATTGAAAGAGTTCCTGTATGAATAAGTATGTGTTTCTATAAGTGATTGTTTAAAAGACTATGTATGTGTAAGTTTCCGTAGAAGTAAGTGTGGTGGTGTGTGTATAACTGTATATGCAAGTAAATGTATGTTTGATTCTTTATTAGCATGAGTGACTATGTGTGTGAGTAACTCTATGGATGAGTGGCATTGTGTAACAGGATGTATAGGTGTATGAGTACATATGATGAGTGAGTACATGTATGAGTGACTGTATAGGACTGTTGGTGAATGAGTGGATGTGTATGTGGATCTTAGATTTACTGAAGAGGTTGTTGTAACTGGTATTGGTATGTCCATTGTTTTGAAAATTTTATTTAGTCTCTATTTTTGAATGTGTGTATCAAAGGTTATATTAGGGTGAGAGGAGGTCTACCACTCTATCACAAGGATGATGTCATCAGTGAAGTCATCAGTGATGTCATTTGAGATGTCATGAGTGATGTCACTGACCATGTCATGAGTGATGTAATATGTGACGTCATCAGCAGTGCATTGCGGGCGCGCGAGTTATAGTTAGCTGAACTAACTATAACGGGGGAATTTCAATGGTTTTGTACAAGTGAAAAGTCCAGCTAACTATAACACCCCTGAAACCTATGGTTTTTTCAGTGAATTTCTGAGGTTTTTTAAATGCTAATTCCTAACTATAACGTGCCTGAAACCTATGGTTTTTTCTGTGAATTTCAAAGGTTTTTTAAATGCTAATTTCTAACTATGCCTACAGAGATAGGACATGTGAAGAAAGAAGAAAAAATGCACAGAAAGAAACAAAAGAAGTGCAGAAAGAAGCAACAGAAGTCCTCAAATACGAAGATAAGTGCAGGAAGAAGGATAACGTGCAGAAAGAACAAAAAGAAGAGCAGAAAGAAGCCTTATTGCAAAATCATCCTGTAGCCTCAACTTTTTCAGACGGATACTGGTGGTAACTGAGTCTGACTAACCAGTCCTAGAGCCAGTGCTATGTTAAAAGACACTTAGAATACAGTGAAAACACCTACATACACTAGGGAACATTATGCGTTGGGGTCCCCCTGTGATTAGCATGACCTCCTCTGTAAGCCCCTAGTATATAATAGGGCATGGGGATTAAAACTACCTCTTAAAACAGGCCACAGGGCGTTTTTGCACACGTTAACTCAGGCCCCGTCCCCTCCCTTCACCACTGTGTAAACACGCCCTGTGTCCGTTTTTAGTTGGGAGATTAAGTTCATTTGAATCCTGAGGGTCCCTAGGGTCCAACTAGCCCACTAGGTACCTCCAGTAAGAGCCACAGAGCTGCGTTGCAGAGATGTGTTAAAAGGGGCTTGGCCTCAGAACACCTGTCTGCAGCGCAGCTCCCTGGCGCATACTGGAGATGCCTGTTGGGGGCGCGTTTGCAGAGTGCTGCACGGAGGGGGCATGGCCTCCGGCACGATGCCAGTCTTTTATTTATTTTAATTTTTTAAGAAGGGGGGCTGTGTGGTTCCCCTTCTTATTCTAATTTATTGGCCCTGATGACCCCATCCCCCAGGGCCTGTCTCCTAATTATATTTTTTTGACCCCAATCCCCAGGGCCGGCCACTGTTTTTTATTATTTTTAAAAAATATATATTTATAGACACACCTAGGACATGCTGGACAAACCGTACGTACCTATCACCATGACGATTTGCGTGATATTCATTAAAAGGCGACTATGCATGCAATGAATCCACGTGGAATGTATTTACACCACTAGTGAAGCTCTGACATGTCTGATGCTCTACCGTGCCAAATCCCGGTAGACACCCTTGTCGTTTATTTATACAAACATGGGTAGCTCTTGACGGGCACATTTAATACACATGCACACCAAGCCATTCAAAGGGGATTCGACAAAAATTCGACCAAAACTATGCAAGAAACCCCCCTCACGGTTAATAAAACACACATCCACTGCCGGATGTGTAATACTTTTTATTTTACTCTCTGGAAAGGGGACGAACATCACTTGAGAGTCACAGCGCGCTCCTGACAGAGCCCAATGCTGTGTTACACCCACCATTGCCTGCCGAGTGCCACACACCTCTGTGTTGTATTCCACTAGCTAGTGCATATGCTATGACACTCTCTAGCCCATGTTCACTGTAACACCACCCCATGAATATGTCATGCCACACTTGTCTTCGAACGGGTTATATTGCCCCATCTAACGTGCCTTCCTCGATGCCTATGTAATAACGCACAGTGCTATGCCATACATATTACAATCTGGGATCCATATCTTTATCACAGTGCATATGCAACGTTACACTCCCCAGCACATATTTTATATTACAACTTTAGAGACTAGTTAGGTTACACAACACTGCCCTGTGCATATTACACTCCAAGGCGCACATCGCATAGCACGCGCTAGTGCCTGTGCTATCTCGCGCTCTCCAATGAATCTGTCATTGCGCACAATGTATTGCATATTATATTTCATGCCCAGTTCATCTTATATCATACTTTTTGGTGCATAGTTTATACCATACACTATATCTAGTTTTCATTTTCAATCGTGCTCTCAGGACTATGTTCTATATAACTCTGTTCACCTACCCTTTTCACGGGCATTACATTTTGCGATAGGGGGTTGAGGGTCAGGGGGTGTTTCTGCCAAGTGAGCCCGGAGTCACAGTCACAAACGTCCTCTTCTTCCTGAATAAAAGTGAGATTATGCTCCATACTTGTTCATATTTTAAGTAGTTCGCACAGACACAATGTTTTAAAAACAATAAAGTTCCTAATACCCACCTTCTCTGAACAGTTAGCTTGCTGCCCCATCCCCCTCCTCCCTATCCTCTGTTGTGTGAATCCATGGACTAGCCTCCTCCCTCCTGCCATGCATGGTCTGATGTGCTGCCACTGCCCTCAATTTAGTATGATGTACCAGTCCACTCCTCCTGCCCTCCATTGCCCAATTCTATGCCCCATCATTGACCTCCTGCTTAAACTCTGTGCTTAGCTTGCTGCCCCTATTCTCCTTCACCCTGCCCTCCGATGTCTTTGTGCATGCCCCTGCTCCATCCTTTTTGCCCACCATGTCCCATGGACCTGCCACTCCTATCTACTCTGAGTGTTCTGTTGAGCTGCCACTCCCCTCCCACCTGCCTAGCATTGTCAGATGACTGTAACCTGTCCCTGCCACCTCCACCCTGCCTGTCCACATGCCATGCCCCTATCCTCTTCCTCCTGTCCTACATGGTCCATTGTACTGCCACACCCTTCTGCCCTCCCTGGTCTGTTGTGCTGCAACTGCTCCTCCTGCCTGCCCCGTGTGGTCTGTTGTGAGGCCCCTTCCCCTGAACTTTCTTGTCTGTGCACAGGTCCTGACCCTCCCTTCTATCCTCCATCGTCCTTTGTGCATGCCCCTGCACCCTCCTTCTTGCCCATCATAGCCATTGTGCTGCCACTAACCCTCCCACTTGCCATGCATGGTCTTCTTTGCTGCCATGGCCCCTCCCACCTTCCCTGTGTGGTCAGTTAGCTGCCCCTGACCCCCTCCCACCTTCCCTCCATGGTCTGTGTGTATGCCATCACAGTCTCACTGTTGCTCTTCATGGTGTGTCTTGCTTCTAGCGCCCATCCTGCCTGACCTCCATGGCTATCTTGCTGCTCCTGCCCTGCCCCCTTGCCCCCAGCCCTCTGTTTACATGTGCAGACCCCTACTCCCTCCCTCCTGGCTTGTCTGTTCCATTGTAATGCCCCTGATCCGTCCCTCCTGCCCTTTATGGTCTGTTATGCTGCAGCTTTCTCTCCTGTCTGTCCATTATGGTCAGCTAGCTACCATTGCCTCTTGCCCCTCTGTTCTCTGTTGTCCATGTGCATGGTCCTGTCCCCTCCCTCTTGCTTTCTATGGATTGTTGTGCTGCACTCCCGTCCTGCATGCCCTGTGTGGTGTATTGTGCTGCTGCGAACCCTGATGCCTGCCCTGCAGGGTCAGTTTGGTGCACCTCTCCATGTACCTCCTGTCCTCTGTTATCCAAGTCCATGTCCCTATCCCATTTTCTTCCATGATCCAATGTACCATACTTGCGAACATTTTGAACTTGGTAAGAGGGAGATTTTGAAAAAAAACTGGGGTATTGATTTTCCACTTTGAGTTACATTGAAAAAGAGGAGATTGTAGACAGGAGACAGATCAAATAAAGCCCATTTGAGCTTAAAAACATTGGACGTTTCCTGGCTGAATCGGGTCTGTTGGCATGTATGGTTGTACTACCATTGCCTCTTCCTTCTGCCCACAATGGTCTATTACATTGCCACAGCCTCTCTTGCAAGTCCTGTATTGTTGGTTTGTTGCCCCTGCCCCCCTTTCCACTGCCCTCCATAGTCTGTTGTGCTTCCACGGCCCTTCCTGCCTGCTCAGTGTGGTTAAATTGTTGCCTTTGCACCCTCCTACCTGCCTTCAATTTTCAGAGTCCGTGCCCCTGGCCTCTGCCTCTCAACAGTATCCTAATGAACAACTAGATTGCTAACATTCTATATTTATTACAAAAGTGTGGAACGCTTGACATCATCTTGATGTAATCAAAACTGTAATACCTAGAGCATTTCCTTTAGAAATTACATATATGAGAGGGTCTTATTGGCATCAAAATTATGGTTAGTGCTCTAAAAGACTAAAATAAGGACATATTTTCTGAGTTTTCCAATAGCGACAAAGAACTTTTTAATTATTTGTTATCTTTATGTTTTTTTATCCAGTTGACCACTTGATTAAATGTTGCACTTAGGGGAGAGGATGTGGTGTTACTTCCAGAACTGCAGACTTTGCAACTGGGGAACCAGGTTGAAGTTTCTGCTTCAGCTTGACATTCTGTGATTCTGGTCAAATCACTTAGTCTCCCCATGTCTACACCCAAAATGAATTTGTTCTTGTGTGATGTAACCAATGCTCATGTAAAGCACTCCAATACCTGACAAGTCTGCACTATACAACACTTCAAAAACACAAAATAATAAGTGTTTTGCACACTTCTGTCATTGGGCTGTATTTGGGCTACATCTGGGTGATTTTGGGCTACATTTGGGCTCTTTTGTCTCCGGTGGCCATCTTGGGAGATTTATTTGTTATGAAGTTTCCTAATTTTCTCATGTACTGCAGTCTCCTCAGTAGGAAATGCTTTCAGTTTTTTACTTTGATTCCATCAAGAAGGCATTCAGATGTGTCACACATTTGCCATAAATTCTGAATGTTAGCACTCTAGTTGCTCATTAGATCACTGTAGTAAAACTACTGTTCACCATGGAAGTCTGCTCCTGGTATTAAAAGTGCATGTTTCAGTATGCATGTCAGAATTTTTTAATGAAATAGAAGAGGATTTGAGAAGTCACTCAAAATGTGCCCTCATTTTTTTTCTTCAGCATTAATCATAATTTCTATGGCAAAATGAACCCCCTCATTGTGTTCCTTTTTAAATTAAATGTTTTAAGTGTTACCAGTTTATTCCAATCAAGATGGCTTCAGGTGTGCCATACTTTTGTCATAATGAAGACAGTAAGCGCTCTAGTTGTTTTTAAGAACATTCTGGGACATTCTGTCATTGGGCTATACTTGGGCTACATCTGGGTGATATTTGGGCTACATTTGGGCTCTTTTGTCTCTGGTGGCCATCTTGGGAGACTTATTTGTTATGAAGTTTCCTAATTTCCTCATTTACTGCAGTCTCCTCAGTAGGAAATACTTTCAGTTTTTTACTTTGATTCCATCAAGAAGGCATTCAGATGTGTCACACATTTGCCATAAATTCAGAATGTTAGCACTCTTTTTGCTCATTAGATCACTGTAGTAAAGCTACTGCTCACCAGGGAAAACTGCTGCTGGTATTGAAAGTGCATGTTTCAGTCTGCATGTCAGAATCTTTTAATGAAATAGAAGAGGATTTGAGAAGTCACTCAAAATGTGCCCTAATTTTTCTTTCTGCAGCACTAATCATACTTTTTATGGAAAAATGAACCCCCTCATTTTGTTCCTTTTTAAATTAAATGTTTTAAGAGTTACCACTTTAATCCAAGCAAGATGGCTTCAGGTGTGCCATACGTTTATCATAAGTAGGACTGTTAGCGCTCTAGTAGTTCTTTGGAACACTCTGGGAAGCTGCAGTAGAACACAAAGGAATCAACTGACAGTCTCTGCCCTTGTTGGATGTACATGTTTTACTGAGAATGTCAGACTTCATTCTCACATGACTGAGAAAGATAATGTGAATTTACAGAAAATAAGCTCTCAGTTTAGCTTATAGATCACCTTCCAAACCTCTGTGGTAAAAGCATGAGAAAATATTTTTCTCTCAATCATGATATCCCAGCAGAAGGCTTTTTCACGTGGTGAAATCACCTTAGAACATACCACAATTCCTAAAATGAGTATGGTACCATCAACAAATGATTTATAATGTAACTAAAGTCTTAAAACCTTCTATTAACTGCAATGCTTTTTAATGAGGTGCTATTATGTATATTGGTCCCAAGATGGCTGCCAACACTTCTTGGATGAAGTGGTGACAGCCAATCAGATCTCAGGATGAGATGTGTGGTTAGGCTCCGCCCACATATATATATGCTTTTAAATGCTATTTTCTCAGGAAATACTGAACAGATTTACACCAGACCTGCGAAAGGCAATTCCTTGACCTTATGGCTACCTCTCTGCCAAATTTCAAGTAATTATGTTCAGCCGTTCGGGCTGTAGCTGTGTCTAAAGGTCCTATGGAAAAATGCATGGGGAAAACGTGTTTTGGGACCCCCCTTTTTTCTCGGCCCCTGCTTGACGAATCACCTCGAGACTTTCAGGGTAGGAGCTGAACGGAGCGCCCCATTAGTTTTAAAAATTTCGCGAGGATTCGTCAACCTGCGCCAAAGTTATTCAAAATAGAATTTTGAGATTTCCTATGGAAACTACGTTGTAACTATAACTATCTACTGGCGACCGCCAGTAGATTATATATATATATATATATATATACAAGTACATGATATGGATTTGATGTGTGATCTGGAACAAATGGGATCCATTAATACCAACAATGAAATCATGCTATCAGATGAGGGACATTTAACCACAGAAGAAATTGCCAATGAACAGGGGATCGACATTGGTGCAAGTGAGACCACGCACTTTCGGCCACGTTCAAAATTTATTCCCATGTCTGCAAGAGACTCGATAGACGTCTTTTTTTTTTTTTTGAAACCGTTTATTACAATCTCAAATAGTTACAAGTATGGGCCTACAACCGTCTGGCCGGCCGCTAGAGTAGCAGTAGCATATGACATACATACAGAAAAATCTCTTGGCGGTGCAAAAAGGGTAAATCAGGAGATATCAGTAGTGCAGGCCACATAACTCCAAACCAACAATACGGTTTCCTTTTGTCAAAACACAACAACACAAAAACAACCACACCCGCAAGGCAACCCGCAATCCCAAGTGACAGCACGCGCTCCTTAAGTGGGGAACCCCAAACAATCGCCAAACTCTGAAGAGGGGAATGAGAACAGATCAGGGACTGGGGAACCACGTGCCCATGGCTGGGGGAGGGGGTCGGCTAGGGGGACGGAGCTGGTGAAACAGCCGGCAGCAGCGGCGGCTCGCAAATACCCCCGCGATAGGCGTTCCAGGGGCCCCAGATTTTCACCCACGCCCCAGGCTTACCCCTCGCAACATACACCACCTTTTCACGAAACATACACCAATCCATGTGTTCTTTCCAGGCCGACACCGCCGGAGGCCTCTGGGATCCCCACAATTGAGCAATGTCACGCTTAGCGATCATGTATCCCAGAGTCACCCACCGCGTCTGCGGAACCGAGTAGTCAGTTGGCTCCCACACATTCAGCAAGCATCTCCTCGCTTCAGGCAACAGCACGACACGCGTAACCACTCGCAGGACCTCATGCACACCACGCCAGAATCGCTCCACCTTTGGGCATTCCCACAGAATATGCAAGAAAGTTGCCAAAGCACCACAGCCACGCCTACACAGTCCATCCTCAGCTAGGCCCATACGTAGAAGCCTTGGCCCCGTCACATAGACCCGGTGGAGGATCTTAAGCTGGACGAAGCGAAGGCGAGCCGGGATGGCCACTTCCTTCGGAGAAGCCACCGCGGACATCCAGTCCTCGTCGTCCAACTCCAGCCCATCGGCAACCCAGGCCTCGCGGAGGCCAGTCAGCAGGCCCGATCGGTCGTTAATCAGTTTTTTGTATATAAGGGAGATCGTGCTGTCTGGGACATGGCCATCCAGCACTCTGTCCTCCAGGGGGGAAGACTCCGGAATGGACGCGACATCCGGGAAGACGGAGCCCAGCGCGTGGCGGACTTGTAAGTACCGGAAGTACTCACTGCCTTGCAACTGAAACTCCGTCTGCAGCATCTCGAAAGTTTTGAATCCCCCCCTCGTCCAGAGATCTCCCACTGTGCTGATGCCGATCGTGTCCCATTTCTCGAAGCCCTTCAAGGTCCACAAGGAGCCCAACCTCGCCGATGCATATAGCGGTGACGCCCGGGTCAAACGGTCCTTCCACCCCATAGCTGCGTTAGCCGCGTGCCACACACGCACCATGACATGCGTCGGTCCCGTCAGGCGAAGGGTCCGGCGCGCCAGAGTAAAGCGCCCGATTGTAGTCGCCACCGGGCAGGAGCATCTTGTCCATTTCAAATGCCGGGTTCAGGGCGGGCCCGTAAAGGCCATGATTAATCGCAGCTAGCTGGGAGGCCCAGTAATACCGTTTAATATCCGGGAGGGCAACCCCCCCATCGTACCACGGGAGCGTCAATTTAGCCAAGGCGATACGTGGCCTCCCGTCCCAGAACAGGCGACGCTGCAAACTCTCCACCTCTCGGAAGTAGCGCGCCGGAACCAAATCCATAGTGTTCTGGAGAGCGTACAGAAAGCGCGGCAACGACATCATTTTAAACAAGGCCGCTCGGCCAAGCGGCGAAAGCGGCAGACGCCGCCAACGCACCACGTCCTCTTTCAAGCGCTGGAGGGGGGGCAGCAAATTCCACTCGTAGCGGGCCTCCGGGTCCAGAGTAATATATATACCCAGGTACCGAAACCCCTGGGAGGCGATCTGGATCGGACAGTCCCGTGGTAGGACCGGAGCCTCCCCGGCAAGCACATATACACAGGATTTCGCCCAGTTGATGACGAGGCCTGAGTTGCGACCGAATGAGCGCAAAACATCAACTAGGACGATCAGTGATTTACGCGGGGAGGCGAGATATAGAAGGATATCATCAGCGTAGAGGGACACACGGTCCTCATGCTCGGGGGTCCAACGGAGACCACGGATGGAAGGGTGCCACCGCAGCCACTCCGCCAGGGGCTCCAGGGCCAGTGCAAACAGGAGAGGCGACAGGGGGCAGCCCTGTCGCGTACCCCGTCCCAGTGCGAATGGGGCCGAAACTCGTCCATTCACCACCACCTGCGCCAATGGGCCGGAATACAACAATTTGACCCAGCTGATGAAGCCCGGTCCGAAGCCAAACTTCGCCAGCATCGCCCAAATGTATGGCCACTCAAGCGTATCAAACGCCATGGTGGCATCCAAGGACGCCAAGATGGCCGGTTCCCGCACGAACGGGACACGCGCGAGCACCCCGTGCAAGCGTCGCAGATTAAGAGCCGTGTTACGATGGGGTATGAAGCCGGACTGGTCTTGGTGGACCAAGTCGCCCACCACGCCGACCAGCCGGTTGGCCAGCACCTTGGCGAGGATTTTGGGCTCCGCATTCAAGAGCGAGATAGGCCTATAGGATGTGACCCGCTCACGGGGTCTCCCCTCCTTGTGGATCACCACGATCGTGGCCAGACGCTGGTCCGGCGGAAGGGAACCCCGCGAGCAGGCCGCCAGGAACATCGCGCGCAGGTGGGGCGCCAGCACATCCGGTCGCAGCTTGTACAGCTCGATAGGAATGCCATTGGGGCCCATGGCCTTGCCAGATGCGACCGAGCGGATAGCAAGGGCAATTTCGTCCGAGGTGGGAGGAGCGTCCAGCGAGTCCCTGTCCTCCACCGAAAGGGAGGGCAGCGCGATGTCCCGAAGCAGGGCATGGGAATCCTCCTCCGAGCAGGGAGAAACCGGGGAATATACCTCGCGGAAATAATCCGCGAAGCAGGAGACAATGGCGTCCGGCTCGGTGACACATACACCATCCATCCTCTCGATCAACGGAACCACACGACTCGCTCTCTCCTTTTTATCCAACCACGCTATCAATTTACCAGCCTTATCACCCACATCATACAGTCGCCCCTGTTGCTCTCTACTGAGGCCCCTGGCCGCCTCCGTGACGAGGGCCCTATAGGCCGCCTGCTTGAGGTGTAAAACATGCAATGTGGCATCCGTCACCCCGCTCCCCAGGGCACCCTCTAGTTCAGTAATTTCGGCCTCCACCCGGGTTACCTCCTCCCGCTCGCGCCTCCGGGCATGGGAGATAAAGGAGAGGGCCTCCCCCCTAAGAACTACCTTAAAAGCCTCCCAAAGGGAGAGGGCAGAAGGGACAGACCCCACATTCTCCTCAAAGTACCGCTGCAAGGATTTGATCAATTCGGCTCGAATAGTGGGGTCGCGCAGGTACCAGGCATTAATTGGGGCCACCCTGCCCTCCCCCCTCGGGAAGACATCCAGATGCAGCAGTAGTGGGGAGTGATCTGAAATACCCCGCGCCAAATGGCGCACCTCTCCCACCCTCCCAGCATAGGCCGCAGGAACAAGGATATAATCAAGCCGCGAGAGGCTACCATGGGCACCCGAGTGGAAGGTGTATTGCAGCTGAGCGGGATGCTTTAGTCGCCAGCAATCTACCAATCCTAGTGTATCTAAGAGGCCGGACAGCCACGCCTGTGCCCGGGGGAGGTCCCTGGGGGGATGACGATCCATAGACCCTGAAGCCACCGCATTAAAGTCCCCCCCAACTACCAGAAGCCCATCCGGGAGGTCAAGGAGGAGGCGCCCCAGGTCCGCAAACGTGGTAGATTGCAACCCCGGCGGAACGTACACTGATACAAAAACGACCACTCTGCCCTCCATTCTACCCACCAAGCAAGTGTAACGTCCCCTCTCATCATGGCGCACCTCATCAATCTCCAATGGGAGCGAGTTCTTAATCATGATGCCCACCCCCCGCGAGCCCGAGGTGAAGCCCGAATGGGCCACCAAGCGATAGCCTCTCCGATTCATGGCATGAAAGGAATTACCTATAAGGTGTGTCTCCTGCAGGAAGATCACATCTGGTGAAATTCGTTTCAGATACTGCAGGACCACACCACGCTTAATCCTATCCCCCAGTCCATTAACGTTCCATGATAACACAGTCAGGTCCCTACCCCCCATCATACATGAAAGCCATCAATCGTCCCCCAAAGAGCATCTCAAAAACAACAATACAGTAAAGGGTTCGCCTTGCGGTGCAAACAAACAACACTCCACCCCCACCCACCCATCCCAACAGAACTCCCCCCTCCCTGCACCCCTGCATGAGCCCAGACAGCCCCCCCAAAGTGCAGTGTGCCTGTCGCCCCATAGATGAAAAACTAACTAGTCCCCCAGAGGAGGAGGGAAAGCCCCCAACGGACCCCGCATGACCTCCATAGGAGGGGAACATACACGATCAGTGAATGGTAACCAAAATGTTGTCCAGAGCAAGGCCTACTATTCACCCCTCAGTTCTGATCCGGTGCGCCCTTCCCGCCAACCGCACCCCCCCCCCCCACCCCCCCGGCCCCGATCCCCAGGCAGAGTATCCAACCAGTCCCCAGCCGCCTCGGGACGGTCAAAAAAATGCGTGCGACCATCCACCTCCACCCTCAGCTTAGCTGGAAAAAGCATTGAGTACTTAAGGTTCATGTCCCGTAGGCGACGTTTAACTCCGAGAAAACTCAGTCTCTGCTTTTGGACCGTCGGAGTAAAGTCAGGGTAGAAATTCACGTCCATATTATCAAGCTTGACCGGTCCCTGTAGCCTGGAAGTCTGCAAGATAGCGTCTCTGTCCCGAAAGTTAAAAATCCGGGCAATGAGAGGCCGCGGCGGAGCTCCGACCTTAGGTCTTCCCCCGGGGACCCTGTGAGCACGTTCCACCGCAAAAAGTTTACTCAGCCCCCGGGGCTGGAGATGGGTGAGGATCAGGTCTTCCACAAACAAATCTGCCGCCTCCTCCTCCCGTCCCTCCGGCACCCCGACAATACGAACGTTGTTCCTCCGGGCCCGACCCTCGGCGTCCTCCAATCGACGGTCCATCATGGTGCTCGCCTGGCCAAGCCGGTGCACCTCCTTTTGAAGGGCCGCCACGTCTGTAGTGAGACTTAAGGTGGTGTGGGCCAGGGAATCGACCCGGTCATTTGTTTTAGACAAGTCGGCTCTCACTAGGCCCACCTCCACCAGGGCCGAGTCTATCTTCTGCGCCAGAGTATCAAAGCGCTGGTCCACCGAGGCCTTCATTTCGGCAATGGCGCCCATGACGTCCCGGAGGGTCAGATCCGCGGGCTGAGTAGACGCCTCAGCCGGGCCCGCGGGGGATGTACGCTGTGCCTCTGGGGATCCCTTCTGGAGGGTGTAGCGGTCCATACTGTTTGACTGATGTGCCGGGCCACGGCGGGTCGATTTCACCCTGGCCCGGTCGCCATCTTGCTTTGTGGACATGTCGCACTCCCAAAGTCGTGCCAATCTCCTCGAAAGGGCCGATAAACCAGTTCACGGGTTCCGGGGGGGGGTTGACCACTGCACCGCAGGACAAGTCACAGCCGGCGGGTCAGCCGGGCCCAAGGGCAAAGCCACACCACCGCACCCCGCTCCGCAACCCTACCTCGCTTGAGGGCAAGGAGGGCGCAAAAGCGAAAGTGAAAGTGCGGGGTACGCGAGTCGCCCAGCCCTGCCCGCCGTTGTTGTTCGCTTTGTCCCCGGATCGCCCCACAACTCCAATCCGGGGGGCCGGCGCGGAGAGGGCCGCAATCTTCGATCGGTGCTCCCACCAGTGTCCGGGGTCCGATTCGAAAAAGGAAAACGGGTGCCGCCTCAGCTCGGGTACACAGACACAGTCCCCTCGTCAAAGACAGGATATAATCAGGAGGTCGCGGAGGTCCTCGGGAGCTTCGCACCTACGCGGCCATCTTGGGTGCGCGCTAGGCTCCTCCTCGATAGACGTCTTTAATGAATTGGTAGTGAATGATTTAAAAAACTTGGAGAAATGCACTGGCGCAAGATATACAAAATGGTCACAACAGCAGAAAGAGTGTATGGATTTGATTAAAAAACTGTCCACGAATGCCAATTGTGTTGTGCAAAATGCTGATAAAGGTGGGAATATAGTCCTGTGGGGTAGACAAAAATACCTGGACGAAGCATATAAACAACTGAACAACAAAGTTAATTATGTTAGAGTTCCCTCCAATATCATGTTAACGAGGCATCAGATGTACAATACACAATTGCAACAATGGTTTGATCAAAATTTGCTAACACGTGAAGAGTTTTTGTATTTAAAAATCAATAATCCAATAGTACCAGTTTTTTATCTAATACCCAAGGTGCATAAAGATCTCAATAATCCGCCGGGGAGGCTTATTATTTCGGCCATTGGAAGTGCCTTTGAAAATACCTCCAAATTCATTGACTCCTTTCTATGCCCAATGGTCAAATTGTTACCCTCTTTTATACAAGACACGGGTGACTTTCTGAAAAGTATTTATGATCTACCGTGGGAAAAAGATATGCTCTTAGTAACTATCGATGTCACAACACTATATACAAGTATCAGGCATGAAGATGGCCTGAATGCCATCAACCATTTTTTAGGCACACGGCAAATTTCTTTATGGGCACACACACAAATGCTGATCTCTATGATAGGTACCTGTGTAAAGAATAATTTTTTTCTTTTTAATGGGGAACTATTTCACCAGTTATGTGGGACTGCAATGGGCACCTGCTTCGCCCCCAGCTATGCGAATTTGCATATGGGCTGGTGGGAGGAGCAGGTGATCCGGCAAGAGCACCAGGAGGTATGGCACAACAACATACTACATTGGAGTCGGTATATAGATGACTTATTTGTCGTCTGGAAAAGTTCTGAGTCATCAGCCAGGCAATTTGTGAAACAGCTGCAAATTAATAATCTAAATTTGAAATTCACTAGTACTATCAGTGATTCAGAAGTCAATTTCCTTGATCTTACAGTCTATGTAAAAGATGCCAAGCTACATACTAAAATCTATCGGAAACCGACGGCAGGTAACACGTTGCTTCATGCAACCAGTTTCCATCCGCACAATCTGATTAGAAGCATCCCCTACGGGGAATGCTTGAGAACGATGCGCAACTGTAGTGAGCACGAAGTCAGGGAGACTGAATTGACAAACTTACATTCCCGCTTCAAATCTCGAGGCTATGGGGATGAATGTATTAAAGCAGCTGTTCATAAAGTTAAGGACAAAACAAGGAAAGATATTCTTTTTAAAACAACAGGGTCCAGCAAGAAAGCCAAGAGCAGGGAAAACGTATCAAGTGAGTGTAGAATGATAACAACCTACAATAAACAACATGGCCAAGTAAGAAATATTCTGGCAAGACATTGGCACCTGATCCGTAATGACCCTGTGCTCAACAAGTTAGTTTCAGCCAGACCTTTAATAACTTTCCGAAGAGCTAGATCCTTCAAGCAAATGCTGGTCAGCAACATGGCACCTAAACCCATAGTTACACGCTCCAAAGCTTCTTGGTTGCAACGCAAAAATGGTTTTATTAAATGCACTAAGTGCAAAGCTTGTCATCATGGTAAGAATACTTCAAAATATGTAACGGGTTGCTCTAAAATTGAAAAGAACATCAAAGGGCAATATGATTGCAAAACTGATTTTGCTGTATATGTACTTAACTGCCCATGCAATTTATCATACGTGGGCAGTACCATTTTACCAGTCCATAAAAGAATTCTGCAGCATCTTCGAGCTATTAAGAATGGGGATAAGGCGTACCCTGTTGCTCGGCATTTTGCAAAATACCATGAGAATAATGTTCTAGGCCTTACATATTTTGTCATTGATGCGATTGCTCCCAATATTAGAGGGGGTAATAGGCAAAAAGACCTAAGAAAATTGGAATCCCGCTATATTTTAGCACTAAATAGCAGAGCCCCGTCAGGCCTCAATATGGAAGAGGACCTGTATACACATTTATAAGGGCTTGAGATAGGTCTACATCTAGGTCATCAGTATTATGCCATTGCTGCTTTCTTTCTGTAATCTCTTTTTAAACATGTTTGTGTAATTGTATGTTTTGTTAGTTTTACACTGGGTAGCACTGTATTAGACAGAATAATATAAGTCCGGGTTTGCTTTAATAAGTCGGAGAATCATGTGTAGTGCATGCCCACTAGGGCTTAATCTGAAAGACGGCAGCAAGAGCCATTGTGCATGCCCACTAGGGCAACATTTACGGTTTGGTGTGTGGAATTTAAATAATAAGGAGTACAGTATTTATTACGTATTTACGCAGAATAAGTTTTGGTACCAGTTTAATTTTAACTCACACCAATTCCGCTATGCCTGCTTTTGCTTTGATGGTGAATTTAAATGAACTACGAGTCTGTTTTCATTGCACTTTATTTGTAGTTTATCATGTGACTTATCATGTGCACAGCTTTAAAATGGTGTTTTTTTGACAAAACGCGTCCGACATTGCCGTTGATTAAAATCTGATACAGATTGTCAAGACGTGGCGTCGTCATTCCTTTTCTTGAGAGGAGTATCTATATATATATATATATATATATATATATATATATATATATATATATATATATATATATATATATATATATCGTAACACATCCATAGATGGAAGTATTATAACCAGAACTTGCATAAGATGAATCAGTACATGTGAGACAAGTGTAACATTGAAGGTCTCTGTATTGTTTATTTAAGTATTCTGAAAATATTGAAGGTTTAGTAGTGTGTTAAACTATACATTTAAAATGCCAAATGTAACTCCTCCAGCGTTTTTTCTACCCAGTCCAGGTGAACCATTAGTGAAATGGAGTAAGTGAAAGAAAATATTCGCACACTATGCAAGAGTTTGTGGAACCAATTTAAGTGCTGAAAGGAAACACTCCTTACTTTTACATTGTTTAGGTGGAGAAGGACAAGAAGTGTTAGAGAACTTACCAGAACTAACGAATGAAGAACAGAGGGGTTTAAATGAATATGAAATTTGCATTTTACAATTAGACAAAAACTATTTGCCTAGAACTAGCACCATCATGGAGAGATATCATTTTGGTTTAAGGGCTCAAGGTAAAGATGAATCTGTAGAAGATTTTGTAACGGCTTTAAGAAAGCTTGCTTCAAGCTGTAAGTTTGGGGGGCTGAATGAAGAGCGAATAAGAGATCAATTTGTTCTAAAATGCAGAGAAGAAAAAATAAGGGAAGAGTTGTGGCTTAAGGATGAGCCAGCGTTAGAAGAGGTAATTTCAATTGCTAAGTAGAGCATATGTTAAAATGCAAACCAAAGAAAAGAACAGTGGAACCTTCTCACCGTCAGCACCTAACCCTAAATTGCTCCCAATTTTTTAGTCCCTTGCGAATTTTATCACGGGTGTATGTGCACACGAAAAGCACCCACCGTTACAATGCTTGTTCCTACAGGAACTCAAACAATTAAAAACAAAAGCACAGGTGCACCACACTGAATCAATCAGGTCGGTTAGGACACTTATTTAATGCAAGTCCAATCAAATAAGAAAGAGAGAGTTCCTTGATATTATCTCTTTAATCCATTTTCATGTTAGGAACACAACACAGCCGACGCGTTTCGTCCTGGAACAGGACTTCTTCAGGGCTGTTAAAAAATACATATATATACATATATAAAAACACTTACAATCAAGACATACCAAACATAGAACAATAAAAAATCATATTCTATGGAATGCAAAGTCATACCATTTAAGCACCACATATGCTACAGATTTACAGACAGATGACAAATAATGTATTTTTCTCTTCCAGTTTGTAACAACACATGTTCAAGGTAAACATCAAAACAACATAAATAGTTTTTTACAAAAGATTTTTTACAGACAATCTATCCTTCCATTTGATAGGGGCCAATAATATCTCACAAGATTGAGAGAAGGAAGCGTAAAATTTCATTATATAATTTCTAATAATTGATTATACTAGCGTAAACCTATTAAAATGTATTATTTATTTTTTATTTTTTATTTATAAGGAGCTTGTGGTAACAAAGGTTACAGCAAGTCAGTATTGGATTATATTCATAAGGAGCTTGTGGTAACAAAGGTTACAGGAAGTCAGTGTTGGATTATATTCTCAATCCTTTCATGACAAGAACAAGAAAATACTACTACCTAATGTGTTTGAAGAGAGAAAGTCAAGAAGACAGCAAAGGGACAGAGGAGGCGGTGGGTGTACAAAAGAACACTGTGATCTAAATCAGGAGGTAGATATCCCTTATGTTCACAGTTCCCCTCAAACATAAAGACAATTGTTAGAGGTGTAGAGAGACCCTATTCTATGTTAAATGGGATCAAAATACGTACAGAATAGTGAGAGCTATGTGTGAGATGTATATCCTAGTGGTAGCCTGGCCACGTCCTACTTGGAACAAGATAAATTAAAGATACCACTTGAACAAAGATCAAACTGGTAGGATGTGTACCTACCGTTGAGTGCAGAGAGAATTAATGAATCTCCATAAGAGGTAAGGAATGTACTGAAGATGATGTCCTTTGGATCCCCAACCATGAATATCTGAGATATAAATAATACAGTATATGTTCAGTGCCCCTCTACTAGGTAGGCCCCATTAAGACATAAGTAATGGCAAGTAAGACCCATGAACATCAAAAGATGTATATAATATAACCCCAGGTCTTACATGGTTGTACCAACGGACCGATTCATTAGTGCACTCAACGTTCAATGTCCTCTAAGAACTCTTACCTATAAACCAAGTCCTGATGTTAAGGATGAGTAATAGCAATCTCCCTCCAGGTAAAGAAGAGACGATCTGGAAAAGAGGGAAAAGGAGGGAGGTGGAGATATTGATTGTGAGAAGGTGTTCTCACAAAACAAATATAAATACTATCAATGTTTATTATATAGGTCTCCCTTATACTCATGGTTCTGAGCTGCGTAGGGTCAAGGAGACGATAAACAGAAGGAAGAAGGGGAAACAATGATACACAGCAGAACTAGCAGCTTACATGTATCCCATATTTAACGTTTTAACAGTTATTGCGTCTTTATGCAGCATATATTTCATCGCGTTTAGGCGGTATAGACTTATTCGAGACATGAAGAGAGGTTGACACGAGCGGGAGCAGTCTATATGCATCATATGTTTAAAATTCAAAGTGCCCATTAGAATAGACATGGGCGGGATGTAAGTTCATACCACATCAAGGACAAGAATAAAACTTAGATGTAGATACCCACGCTACCGTGTGGCAATAGTATAAATAAAAAGTGTATATTTAGGTAGCAAAGACTCTAGCATACAGGGAGTCACACCTAGCCCGATGTAGAAAAAAAAAACCTAAAGCTCAAAGACAACGCTCCCCGATAGTGGCGCCTACCGTAATATAGTAGTCACGATCAGTAATAAGAAGCAGCAGCAAGTCTTCCTTCAGTCAGGATGAATCCGAGAGCCATTCATCCCGATTTAATATAAATAGTACGGGGAAGCCACTGAAGTTGAGACACCTGTGTGGGCTTTAGGGGTGGGCGGAATTTGCGGAATTAACCTTCGCAAATTATCGCGAGAATGTTTAAAATTATCGCAAACAAGCAGAAATATCGCGAAGATGCGGAAGTTTTTTTCCGGCATGTTCGCGAGATTTTCTGCATGGTTGCGGGTCGCCAACTTACCCATGTGGTTGCTTGCGGGCGCGGCCATCTTGTTTTGAGTTGTTCTCGCGGTGCATGATCGCGAGAAGAAAGACGTGATCGCGCGACGCATGACGTCACTGCGGGCGCGAACTGTCGCGAGACAGCGCAAATGGCTAAAAACAATACAACATCTCATGGAGAACGCGACCGGATCAAGAAAACTTGTCGGCGAACGCAGGGATTCAGGTAAGGCGATCGCGCGCGCGCGAGAATGTATTATTTTACAGCGCGAGCAAGAAACAAATTATCGCCAAGCTGCGGAAACCGGAATTTTTGACATTTTCGCGCTCTCCGCGGAACGCAAAAATGTCAAATTATCGCAATTTCCGCGAACGGAACGAAATTTTTGCCCAGGCCTAGTGGGCTTCGCAGTATCCGTGCACTCCAGGTCACATGATACAACATGTAAACCGAGCAGCCATCTTTAAATGTGCAAGCGTTGCCCAAGTGTTTCTCAAATAGGGGATTTTCAAACCAAGTATATGTGGGATAAGAGATAAAAGCCCAATAAGTAATAATGTGTGTATATCTAATTCAAACTCTTACCTTTTAAAGATCGACATTAACTATATCAAAGACGCAATGTGTATCCACTTCAGATCACATGATACATCCTGTATGGAGGCGGCCATCTTAGAGTGTGCAAAATTTATATAAGATCTGTTCCATTTTATATTTTTTTTGGAACCAAATATACGTAAAACAACAAAAGGGGAAGCCCAATATCTGACATTATGTGTATGTAAGGCTTATGCTCTAAATACAGATTTGCGGCCAGATTTCAATGAGATGATAAGCCGAGAGCCCAATCAGCAGAATTATATATATTTATAAATTTAAGCCGCTATTTCCGAACCCGATCGAATAATACATCACGTTCAAACGCGGCCATCTTAGAATATGTAAACAATGTGTAGGCTCTTCTCTAATGGGTATTGATGGGGCCAGATATGCATAAAAAGGAAAACCAAACGCTATTAATATATGTGTCATATGAATAATGCTCAACGTTTGATCGGGTCTTATCATTAGTCTTGATAAGCCAAGTTATATGTGTATTACCAGCCCTAGACTCATAGGGCCACCCTGGGATATAACCTAAAAACACGATCACGTGGTCAATCCGTTATATGAATAGTGTATTTACTACAAATATTCCCACTATCTCTTTCATGCCAAAACTTCGTAAGAAAAATGTGGCGGCCAAATTCGCCTAATCCACATAATGATATTATATATTTTGCACGCCGATATAAATTAGAAATCGGCATAGAGGCAGTCATACTCTCCATATAATCATAAATATGGTAATATCTTTATTGGTAACTGTTGGACCCGGCCCTTCTGGCAGGTTCACCCCCGAAACTTTTTGCTTTTTATTTGGTGACTTGGTGTAGTGATTTTTGGTTTCTGCGCACTTTACCGCTGTGTCCCAGGGTAAAGTGTGTGCGTGTAGTGAGGGTGGCCTGCCCTCCCATGGGAATGCATGGGGGAATGTATGTGTCCTGGTAGTTCCTGATGCGTGGGGTGTGCAGGCCCGAGTTTGGTATGTGCGGACTCGTGTGATTGAATGCTGCGCGATGATGTGTGCGGCGTGCATGTACCTAGTGTGGAAGTGCCACTTCTAGAAGTGGGCACTTCGGTGTGCAGTATGAAATGTGTGGCTTGTCTGGCGATTGGCTGGTGGAGGTCATGTGACGGGCTAGGGATTCCCCAGAGTCAGGAGGAGTCACCCAGTGGTGAATGGCGAGTTTAGCATACTGATGGCTGGGGAGGAGTACACCTGGGTCCTGAATAGGGCAGAGCTTTCCCCACACAATGCTGGCTCCGGCCCCTGTGGTGCGTCTGATGACCCTGGCCTGTCCAGTGAATAGGGAGAGGGGCTGAGCAAAACAAAGTGCTCAGGAACCTGTTGTAACTGGTTCGCCCCTTCCCTGCACCTTCAGACAAAGACTTTTACTGTATAAAAAGGGGCTGTGTCCCCTTACAATTTGTTCTCTTACAGGATCCACTTGAGGGGGGGCCTGCTGCTGCTGGGCGCCAGGAGAGACCGCCACTGGGGACTGCCTCCCTGCTGGAGGGCCCTGTGAGCTGGCTCTGGGCCCAGTCTTTGCCCCCCTGCTCTTTGAAGACTTTAGGACTGGACCTTTGTGCTTGTAGCGCCTGGGAGCGCTTTTTGGACTTTATAGCGCTGGGCGCGCTGTTTGGCTGTATAGCGCTGTGAGCGCTTTAATTCTGGAAGCCGGTGCCCACCCGGCGTTGTTATCGCCATAGCGGGTGCCTACCCCGCTTGTTTGCGTGCCTTTGGCCGTGAGGACGACCGCAGGTGCCCACCCCGCATTGTGTGATCATGGGCGGGTGCCCACCCCGCTTATTGCTTGATTACCTTGCGGGAGCCTACCCAGTACTGACGCCGAGAAGCCCGGGCCGCCGCGCTGCCTGCAGCGACCCGGAAGCGGAAAGAAGTCACGCCTGGTGGTGGGCGGGACAACGAAGCCTGGCGTTGGTGGAGGGAAGCGGACGGGAGCCTACCCCGTGCTTCCCGGGGCAGAGGAAGGAGGAAGCGAGGCAGCGAGACGCTGCTGCCCCGACCGGAGTGCTGCCAAGAGTGAGAGGACTCCCGAGGAGCGGGAGCCCTCCTGTGCCCGGAGCAGAGAAAGCGAGGACGACGCGGGAGTCCCCGGAGAGCAGCCCGGTGAGTGCAGAAGGGCTGGGGGGACTCCGTGCATGTGTTGGGGTGCGGGGGCAGTGTCCACGAGCCCCGTGAGGCTCCAACGAAGAGGGGAAATAGTTGCTCCTGAGCCCTGAAAGGCTCCATAGACGGGGCGCACTGTATTTCAGAGCCGATTGAGGCTCCAGCGAGGGGGCGCATTTCTGGTGATCAGAGCCCCGTGGCTCCCACGTATTGGGGGACATTCTTTTTGGTAGAGCCCCGAGGCTCCAACAAAGGGGCAGAATATTTGTTCAGCGCCACTAAGGCTCTAGGGGGCATTTAGTGTGGACAGAGCCCAGAGAGGCTCCACGAGAGCGGCTGATTTGCTTAGAAGGGCACAGTGGTGCCCACGCTCATTCCTCCAGCTGCCCAGCACTTAGTGGGCAGCTGCAACGTTTAGGTTGGGAACTCTACGCTCTTGGCTTGCGCAGCTGGCGCAGCCTTATCTGGACAGGGCGCCCTAGCCCCGACAAGGCCAGTTGGCCTAGGGACTGCCACAGGTGGTGGCTCATGAGAGTTTCTCACTAATATTCCTAACCTGCACCTCTGAATGTTTTATGCATCATGTGTTTTCTTTCCTAGCACCTCTGAATGTTTTATGCATCATGTGTTTTCTTCTATGACACCGCTGAATGTAGTTTATACATCATGTGTTTTTCTTCCTCACACCGCTGAATGTTTTATGCATCATGTGTTTACCTACCCGGCACCTCTGAATGAATTTATGCGTCATGTGCCATGTCCTACACCTCTGAATGTTTTATGCATCATGTGTAATGTGCGTTTACCCCTACAGGTATTGTGATACTTAGGTTGTTGTTTGTTTTCTCCTAGTACAGGTGGTGCTAGTGAGGTCCTAGTTCCCTGCGTGACATTCTCCTAAACTGGTCAGGGTTGCGTAGGTGGTACTTTCTGGTTACCAGTAGTTACTGGTTGTGTGCTATACATGTTATTTTTGTGCTGCAGTAATTTTATATGGGGTGCTAAGTGCTGTATTCTAAAAGTGCTAATTCCTGACAGTGGTCCATGTGGCCCTGTCCCCTGTACATATAATCCCTTGTAAATTCTGCCCGTGCCTGTTGGCACATTGTAAAGTGTGTGTTTTTATCTAATGTGTTTTTGGTAATACAAAGGTTATTTTTATAGAATACCTTGTGTGGAGTTTCCTTTGTGGTGGGCCTTGGGTGTTGTTGCTGGGTGCGCGCGCAAACGCTTTACACATCGTCTCAGAGATAAGCCTGACTGCTCGTGCCAAGCTACCAAGGGGGTGGGCAGGGGTTATCTTTGGCGTGTAACTCCCCAGCCCTGACTAGAGTGGTGGTTTCTGCCTGGCTTTGGCGCAAGCCCTAGCCAACCAGAAATCCCAGTTCTAACATTGGTGATCAGCGGTGGGATTTGGACTTGCGTTTGCGCTGTACCGCAGCAGCGACTGGCTGCACCACAAAACTCTGCATTTAGATAATCACATTTTAGGGATTATTGTTTTTGAAGTTTCATTATTTCTTCTCCTAAAGGTGTCCTTTGTGAATCATGTACTCCTGTGTTAGCTCAGACACCCAGGTTCCTTGTGTTAAACTTTTCTCAGGAACGTCCGCCAAAATGGAGCCGGCTTTTAATTTCTGTGGTCTGTTTAGATACAGTAGGTTGGAGTTGGTAAGGTTCTGTGAAGAGAGGGACATAGAGGTGGGTGAGTCAGATACCCAGTCCAAACTGAGGGACAACCTGATCCTATGGCAAAAGGATGAGTGGGAGCGAGAGCGCAGTGAGGAAGATAGGGCCCGGGCCGCACGCCGAGAGGGTGGTGGGTCTGAGGGGAGCCCTGAAGATTCAGAAGAGGAGGAAGATTACCTGACAGGGACGCCAGTAGAAAGTGAAGACCCCATAGATAGGGAGTCCCTTGCTGGGTCCAGTGTCAGGAGCAGCACCCCATCCCTTTACCTGTCCCCAGAGGAGTGGATAGATAGGAGGGAAGAGAGGGAGCATCAGCTGGCCATGGAGAAGCTCAGGTTAGAGCATGCCAGGGCGATGGCGCAGCTGGGGGTGGAGGAGAAAAAGATTGAGACCGAGAGGGTCTTAGCTCAGAAACAGATGGCGGAGGCTGAGAGGGCCTTCACCAGGGAGAGATTAGCTCTGGAGGGTAAGTTGTCCCCAGAGCGCAGTGGTAGTTTTCTGGATTCACCAGCGAGGGTAGAGTCCAGTGGTGGCAGCGATAGAGAGGCCAGTGCAGAGAGTCCCGTTCCCGATTCCCCGAGTATGGTACCTGTTTCCCAAGAAGAGGAGTATAGGTTGAAGTTCAGGGGCAGTAGGAAGCTGCCTCACCAGGATTGGGGGGATTTTGTGGATGAATGTGATGATGCACTGTGCGAATGGGAGTGGGTTAACAGGAAACGTGATTGTAGGAATCTGTTTAATCTGGTTCTCAAAGAGCAGGTGCTCAGGAGTTGTTGTCCCGAGTTGCGCCAACACCTGTTGGAGTATGGGTTTGCTAGTCCAGGGGACCTTGCAAAAGAAGCGGACCTTTGGGAAAGGGCCCAAGGTTCTGATGAGGTATGGGAGAGTGCTTCCAACAGCAGTGGCTCAGGTATCTTCCCGTCCTGGATGGGGGTAGAGGTTCAGAGTAGCCCAGCTAGGTCCCAGAGTAGTGAGAGGGGTGTAGGGGCTCACGGCCTATCTCAGTGGAGTAGGAGTGAGCGGGTGACTTTGAGTCCCCAGAGGCCCGAAACCCAGTCTCAGAACCTGGATGGTTTCTTCAGGGAACACCAGGTTGGGGGCCTAGGCTGTCCTGTTAGGCCACTTGAGGAGGATCGCCCAGTGTATGGAGAACCTGGAGTCTCTGTAAGTAGAGCTCCAGTGGTTCTGGTGTCAGGCAGTACCGCTCCAGTAGAGAGGGTACAGAAGTCCAGCGAGAGGAGTGGCATGGGGCTGTGTTCCCCGGTGGAGGAACCAGTGGGTCAGGGACCAGCCGGGAGGGCTGGGTCTCCTAGAGGTGACCCTGGCGACTACACGTCTGTCCTGGGGGATCTTCGCGCACTGTCAGGTGGACAGGGGGCGGGAGATCTGCGCCAGGCAGACTGTCACGCAACATATGAGGCATATGTTACTCTTGGGGGGATACTGTGTGAGTCCCCAGAAGTCCTGGAGTGCCAGGCAAGTACTCCACCAAAGGTTCTAGACCAGAGGTTGGGAGGCCAGGTTCAGGGTCAGCCTGACCTGAAGGGTAGGACGACTGTAACCAGTGTCCTGACCGGTTCTTCTTCCAGAGGTACCGCCCCAGTTGGTAGGGAGCAGGACTCTGGAAGGGGGTACAGAGGGTGGGAGAGCCCACCTCTGACCCCGGTGCAACCTGAGGGGTTAAACCCTAGGTTGGGAGACCAGTTCTCAGGGAGAGGTCCTGAGCTGGTGGGAAAGTTGATTTCTGAGAGTGCCTCTCAGAGGAGGAGAGGACGGAACCCCAGAAGAAGAGGTAGGGGGAGGAGAGCCTCACCCGTGACTGTTGGTCAGCTTGAGGGTACGGACCCTGGGCTGGAAGATCAGTGGATGTTTAGAACAGCCCTGATGAGGGGAAGAGTGGAAAATGGTCACTATGTGCCAGGGGTTACTACCCCCCACTCTGTGGTTAGGCAAGGACCAGCGGCGCCTAGATGGCCTAGGGCCTGGTCCTGGCCGCGGACAGCTGAGGAGTACCAGTGGGGTAGCCCAGTTGGTCCGCCGGGTTTTTCCAGAGGGAACCACGTGGGTTCAGAGTGGCGTAAAACCGGAGAGTGTCCCTGCCGTTGCGGGCCTGCGTCCGTGTTTTATCGCCCAAAGCAGGGAAGACCTTCACGGTGGTGATTGGTCTACCCTGCGTTTTGGCTGGAAGGGGGTTGTGTTGGACCCTGCCCTTCTGGCAGGTTCACCCCCGAAACTTTTTGCTTTTTATTTGGTGACTTGGTGTAGTGATTTTTGGTTTCTGCGCACTTTACCGCTGTGTCCCAGGGTAAAATGCGTGCGTGTTGTGAGGGTGGCCTGCCCTCCCATGGGAATGCATGGGGGAATGTATGTGTCCTGGTAGTTCCTGATGCGTGGGGTGTGCAGGCCCGAGTTTGGTATGTGCAGACTCGTGTGATTGAATGCTGTGCAATGATGTGTGCGGCGTGCATGTACCTAGTGTGGAAGTGCCAGTTCTAGAAGTGGGCACTTCGGTGTGCAGTATGAAATGTGTGGTTTGTCTGGCGATTGGCTGGTGGAGGTCATGTGACGGGCTAGGGATTCCCCAGAGTCAGGAGGAGTCACCCAGTGGTGAATGGGGAGTTTAGCATACTGATGGCTGGGGAGGAGTACACCTGGGTCCTGAATAGGGCAGGGCTTTCTCCACACAATGCTGGCTCCGGCCCCTGTGGTGCGTCTGATGACCCTGACCTGTCCAGTGAATAGGGAGAGGGGCTGAGCAAAACAAAGTGCTCAGGAACCTGTTGTAACTGGTTCGCCCCTTCCCTGCACCTTCAGACAAAGACTTTTACTGTATAAAAAGGGGCTGTGTCCCCTTACAATTTGTTCTCTTACAGGATCCACTTGAGGGGGGGCCTGCTGCTGCTGGGCGCCAGGAGAGACCACCACTGGGGACTGCCTCCCTGCTGGAGGGCCCTGTGAGCTGGCTCTGGGCCCAGTCTTTGCCCCCCTGCTCTTTGAAGACTTTAGGACTGGACCTTTGTGCTTGTAGCGCCTGGGAGCGCTTTTTGGACTTTATAGTGCTGGGTGCGCTGTTTGGCTGTATAGCGCTGTGAGCGCTTTAATTCTGGAAGCCGGTGCCCACCCGGCATTGTTATCGCCATAGCGGGTGCCTAGCCCGCTTGTTTGCGTGCCTTTGGCCGTGAGGACGACCGCGGGTGCCCACCCCGCATTGTGTGATCGTTGGCGGGTGCCCACCCCGCTTATTGCTTGATTACGTTGCGGGAGCCTACCCCGTACTGACGCCGAGAAGCCCGGGCCGCCGCGCTGCCTGCAGCGACCCGGAAGCGGAAAGAAGTCACGCCTGGTGGTGGGCGGGACAACGAAGCCGGGCGTTGGTGGAGGAAAGCGGACGGGAGCCTACCCCGCGCTTCCCGGGGCAGAGGAAGGAGGAAGCGAGGCAGCGAGACGCTGCTGCCCGACCGGAGTGCTGCCAAGAGTGAGAGGACTCCCGAGGAGCGGGAGCCCTCCTGTGCCCGGAGCAGAGAGAGCGAGGACGACGCGGGAGTCCCCGGAGAGCAGCCCGGTGAGTGCAGAAGGGCTGGGGGGACTCCGCGCATGTGTTGGGGGTGCGGGGGCAGTGTCCACGAGCTCCCTGAGGCTCCAACGAAGAGGGGAAATAGTTGCTCCTGAGCCCTGAAAGGCTCCATCGACGGGGCGCACTGTATTTCAGAGCCGATTGAGGCTCCAGCGAGGGGGCGCATTTCTGATGATCAGAGCCCCGTGGCTCCCACGTATTGGGGGACATTCTTTTTGGTAGAGCCCCGAGGCTCCAACGAAGGGGCAGAATATTTGTTCAGCGCCACTAAGGCTCTAGGGGGCATTTAGTGTGGACAGAGCCCAGAGAGGCTCCACGAGAGCGGCTGATTTGCTTAGAAGGGCACAGTGGTGCCCACGCTCATTCCTCCAGCTGCCCAGCACTTAGTGGGCATCTGCAACGTTTAGGTTGGGAACTCTACGCTCTTGGCTTGCGCAGCTGGCGCAGCCTTATCTGGACAGGGGGTCCTAGCCCCGACAAGGCCAGTTGGCCTAGGGACTGCCACAGGTGGTGGCTCATGAGAGTTTCTCACTAATGTTCCTAACCTGCACCTCTGAATGTTTTATGCATCATGTGTTTTCTTTCCTAGCACCTCTGAATGTTTTATGCATCATGTGTTTTCTTCCATGACACCGCTGAATGTAGTTTATACATCATGTGTTTTTCTTCCTCACACCGCTGAATGTTTTATGCATCATGTGTTTACCTGCCCGGCACCTCTGAATGAGTTTATGCGTCATGTGCCATGTCCTACACCTCTGAATGTTTTATGCATCATGTGTAATGTGCGTTTACCCCTACAGGTATTGTGATACTTAGGTGGTTGTTTGTTTTCTCCTAGTACAGGTGGTGCTAGTGAGGTCCTAGTTCCCTGCGTGACATTCTCCTAAAGTGGTTAGGGTTGCGTAGGTGGTACTTTCTGGTTACCAGTAGTTACTGGTTGTGTGCTATACATGTTATTTTTGTGCTACAGTAATTTTATATTGGGTGCTAAGTGCTGAATTCTAAAAGTGCTAATTCCTGACAGTGGTCCATGTGGCCCTGTCCCCTGTACATATAATCCCTTGTAAATTCTGCCCGTGCCTGTTGGCACATTGTAAAGTGTGTGTTTTTATCTAATGTGTTTTTGGTAATGCAAAGGTTATTTTTATAGAATACCTTGTGTGGAGTTTCCTTTGTGGTGGGCCTTGGGTGTTGTTGCTGGGTGCGCGCGCAAACGCTTTACACATCGCCTCAGAGATAAGCCTGACTGCTCGTGCCAAGTTACCAAGGGGGTGGGCAGGGGTTATCTTTGGCGTGTAACTCCCCAGCCCTGACTAGAGTGGTGGTTTCTGCCTGGCTTTGGCGCAAGCCCTAGCCAACCAGAAATCCCAGTTCTAACAGTAACTCACAAGCCCATAATAAGTACGTAGATGCAGAACAGACCACACACCTTTCCCAGTGGCCAACTTCCAAAACACACGGGAATTCCAACGATAGAGAGATGGTAGAGAGGAAAAGATGTTCAGTAAAGTCATGTTACCGGTATAATATAGGTATGCCAGAGTAGAACAAGGGGAGCTTCTATAGAATCCTCAGAGCTCCATACATTGTCAGGGAAAGGCTCATCAATTGTCTTAAGGGCTCCTAGGGAATCCTCAAAGTTCCTCAAAGTTCCATATTATATTATATTCAATATGCGCGTGCAATGGTTTTTATCTCTCGTTTCTTCCGGAAAGTAAGTTGCCTTCCTTTTTAGTTTTATAAAATAGCATACGCTTGACTTTCCTCAATAAGTTTAAATCTTGTGAGATATTATTGGCCCCTATCAAATGGAAGGGCCAATAATGTCTGTAAAAAATCTTTTGTAAAAAACTATTTATGTTGTTTTGATGTTTACCTTGAACATGTGATGTTACAAAGTGGAAGAGAAAAATACATTATTTGTCATCTGTCTGTACATCTGTAGCATATGTGGTGCTTAAATGGTATGACTTTGCATTCCATAGAATATGATTTTTTATTGTTCTATGTTTGGTATGTCTTGATTGTAAGTGTTTTTATATATGTATATATATGTATTTTTTAACAGCCCTGAAGAAGTCCTGTTTCAGGACGAAACGTGTCGGCTGTGTTGTGTTCCTAACATGAAAATGGATTAAAGAGATGATATCAAGGAACTCTCTCTTTCTTATTTGATTGGACTTGGATTATATAACTGTCCTAACCGACCTGATTGATTCAGTGTGGTGCACCTGTGCTTTTGTTTTTATTCATATGTTAAAATGCGTTACAGAATTGAAAAATGAGAAAAGTAAAGTAGAAAACTCTACAGAGGAAGTGCAAAAAGATGTTTGTGTAGTGAAAGAAGTTAAAACTTCCTCCTCTCAAAGTGAAGATAAAAAAGAAGATAGTGCAGATACTTCTTTTGTTTGTATTCGATGTGGTATGACTGGTCATAAAGCAAATTACAAAAAATGTCCAGCGATAAATGTTAATTGTCATGGTTGTGGGAAAAAAGGTCATTTTTTTAAATTCTGCAAAACTAAACAGAAAAGGTTTCAAAATAAAGTAGTAAAAGAAGTAATATGTCAAATTAACAAAGATGTTTTAAATCAGCATCCTGTTGGTAAAGTAAAAATTGATGGAGTTGATTTAGAAATGAAATTCGATTTGTGTTCACATTTGACCATTATTGATAAAGACATTTTCTATAAGTGGTTTCAAGGGAAAAATCGTCTACACAAAATGGATGTAAGTCCAGGAGGATATGGGGGGTCAACCCATAAAAATGTTAGGTTATTTCAATGCTACTATAGAGATGGAAAACAAATTGATTTTAGGTAAGGTTTATGTAGCAAACAAACGAGATGATGTATTAGGCTGGCCACATCAACGTTTATTAGGTGTTGCGCTTAATCCAAATGCTGAACCACAGGTTCATATTCAAGAAATAGATGCAAAGGAAAAAATAGATTTTGTGGAAAAGTTTCCAAATTTACTTAAGAATGAGTTAGGTTGTTTCAGAGGTTATAAACATGACATTAAGCTTAAGAGTGGAGCACAACCTTCCATAGCTAAAGTAAGAAGAATACCTGTGGCATTACAAGGAAAAGTGGAACAAGAGTTAGATAAGTTATTAAACCAAGGTATAATCACTCAAGTAGAAGCGTCTGAGTGGTTGGCTCCAGTTGTGGTTGCCAACAAACCCAATGGCGAGATTAGACTTTGCATTGATCTTCGCTCGCTAAACAAAGAGGTGGTTGTAGATAAATTTCCTCTACCCAATATAGATGAAATTATGTCTACTTTGGGTGGGGCTCGAGCTTACTGAAAAGTCACAGGTTCTAACATCTTTTATCACTCCCATGGGTGCGTTCAAATATAAAAGAATGCCATTTGGTTTGGTAAGTGCAGCCTCAGTTTTCCAGAGAATAATGTCATCAATCTTAAAAGGCATCAAAGGGGTAAAATGTTACCAAGACGATTTGTTAATATTTGGTGCAAATCAGAGAGAACAGGATATTAGACTGGAACTTGTTTTGAAGAAACTGGAAAATGCAGGTCTCACGTTAAAATATGAGAAATGTAAATTTTCTGTAAAAGAAGTAAACTATCTGGGTCATTGTATAACTTCCATGGGTGTGGTCCCTAAAAAAGAGTTGGTTGATACCATTGTAAACTTGGGTGCTCCGATAAACAAAGAAGAACTGGTTTCTTTTTTAGGGATGGTGGAGTTTTATGGAAAATACATTAATAACTTGTTGAGTAAGTCATTTGCAATGAGGGAATTGCTTGTAAAAAATAGAGAATTTATTTGGTCAGAAGAATGTCAAAAAGAATTAAAATTTAATTTGAAGGCTGCACCAAAGTTACAGGCATTTCTTCCTGGTGAAGAAACAACTGTATTAACAGATGCTAGTTCGAAAGGATTGGGAGCAATTCTTAAACAGTATAGAGATGGAAAAGAACAGTTAATTGCATGTGCATCTAGGAGTTTGAGAGGTGCAGAGATAAACTATTCAGTAATAGAAAAAGAAGCATTAGCTATCTACTGGGCTCTGAATAAATTTAGGAACTTTATTTGGGGGACTAGTTTCAAAGTATGTACAGATCATAAACCTCTTAAAGAGGTGTTTAAAAAGAAAGGTCTTGATTTTATCTCTTATAGGATAAGATGTTGGGTAGTTGGTGTGCAGGATTTTGACTTTGTGGTTGAACATCTTCCAGGAGTGGAGAACATAACAGCGGATTGTTTGTCTCGTTGAGTTAGTAATGTTGATGAGGATCAAAATTGTGAAGATGAATTTGAAAATGGAATAAGATTATGTGAAGTAACTTGTGGAATAATTAATGAAGAAGAGTGGAAAGAGGAATTAAAGAATGACTCAGAGTTGATGAAAGTTATTGACATATGTCTATCAGGTAACACTGGTGATAGGTCGTTAACAAAAGTCTGGCGTATGATTGCAAACGAATTGTCAGTAGACAATGGTGTCCTATTAAGAGGTGAAAAGTTAATTTCTCCCAAGTCTTTGAGGAAGAAATTAATAGAGGAGGCTCATCAAGGTCATCTTGGGATAGTAAAAACTAAGGAGAGGTTAAGAAATAGTTTTTGGTGGCCTGGCATGGATTTGGAGGTTGAAAGTGAGGTGAGAGAATGTCTACTATGTAAAGTTAGCGATAAAGTTCTCTCTCCAAGAACTTTGCCCATGGTCTGTCGAACTCTACCTAATGCTCCTTGGGAGGATGTTGCTATGGACATTGTGGGTCCACTTACTGGAGAACACACCACACCCTATTTGTTAGTCCTTATTGACTTGTATTCAAGATTCAAGTTAAGTGTGTCTGAGGTGACTTCTAGCAGTGTAATTTCATTCTTAAAAGAAATTTTCAGAAGGGAGGGCTTTCCAAAAAGTTTCTTGACGGACAATGGTCCTCAATTTTGTTCAAAACAGATGGAAATGTTCTTGGAGTAATGTGGGATTAAATATAAGAAAAGCTCAATTTACTATCCAGAAACGAATGGCACAGTTGAAAGGTTCAACAGAGCGATAAAGGAAAATATTCAGTTATCAAGAGTTAACTCTTTGTGTTGGAAAGATGAATTGCAGAAATGTATTATAGCTCATCGTTTCTCTCCTCACACTTCTACTGGTAAATCACCTTTTGAACTGTTTAAAGGGAGGACTCCAAATACGAAATTAAGCCCAGGTTGGATGATTTGGGGTAAAGGTATCAAAGACAACAGTGTTGGTAGTTGGCGAGAGAAAGAAAAAAAATTACAGGTAAAAAACAAGATAAATTATGACAAAAGGAAGAATGTTAAGATGTTCCATGCTAAGGTGGGGGACATTGTTAGAGTTAAGGCACCGGTAGGAACAATGTCTTGGTCTAAATTTACTAAGCCTTCCCGTGTTGTTAAATGTTTTAAAAATGCTGTGAAATTACAAGATGGGAGGATTTGGAATCTAAATCCTGTTGTAATTCTCAAGTCATTTCCAGTTAAATCTCATGATAGTGATATTAAATCTAATGTCAATCATTCTAATGTGTGTGCTGAACCAAGGAGGAGTGGACGGAAGTCTATCTTTCCTTCACATTTAAAAGACTTTGTCAGTTAAATTATTCTTTAGTTATTTCATGCTAAAGATGGTCATTTGGATCTGTAATATGTAATTGAATATGTTATTTCTTGTTTAATAGAAGGAAGGTGTGTGATATCTTCCTCCTTCCGGTGACATCGTGTACATTCTTTAGAACTTAGAACACTGTTTGTGTGAGGCGGATTCTCAGCGGTCAGTTTGGACTTGGGACTGATGGCTGAGGTGTTACTTAATAAACCTCTATGCTAAGCTTTACCCTGTGTACCTCTTTCATCGTAATTGTACACAGGTCACTGTAAAAATTGGAAATACGGTGTGTGGGTGAACTTAAAAGAAATAAGAAGGGTGCAGACAAGGAGGGAAGGAAAGGGGGCTTTAAAACAACGAGGAGAGGACAGGGAGAGAGGATAGGAGAGAGAGAAAACAGGCAGCAAAAAGGGGAGGGAGGAAGTACATGATGCGACACAGAAGAGAGTAGACAAGAGACGCTGGGGTGGGTTTACCAGCAAACAGGGTGGTGGAGACCGAGGGAGGAAGAATGTTGTGGTAAAAAGGAGATGAAAAGATAAAAACATATGGGTTGGGAATTGGCGAGATAGGAGGAGCGCGCAGTTTAAACAGAGTGGGAAAGGCAGAAGAGGCAAGGCTAGGGCTGAGTGATAGGGTGTTTTTTTACGAGTGAGCCGAGTTTTTTAATATAGCGCTCCCTGCGACTTGCAGCACTAGGTAGAATTGGGCCTCTCTGCATTCCAAATGTTCGCACAGGGTGATACTCCGAGCTCAGTTTTGTCCTCGCGTCCTCCAGCCATGACCTCCCAGCCCTGCTCAAGGCGCTACAGGTAAGGGTCAATGGGTATTGGGGAGATGCAGAAACATGGGACACGGACGCATGTTGGCATGACAGGCACAGACTCACACTCATGTGACCCTGTTATGCACCAGTGTTGGGACAGCCTGTACTCTTGTGTGACCATGTTGTGCACTAGGTATCAATACATGGTGTGCTCTTGTGCAAGAATTTAAGTGTGCCGCGTCTCAGGGATACTATTGAAAACCGACTTTGAGACGGGTCCACTCCAGGCTCCATTTCCTTGTGCTTCACTTTACTGGCAAAAAACTGATCAACTTCAGAACAGCACTGTAACAAGCGCCCGCCATTGCCTCGGTTAGACTCACTCACCTGAGAGCTGAGGCCTGGCCTGCCACCTGCAGCTTCAGAGGCAGGCACGAGCGGGCAGCAGATATAGTGCCAATATTGGCACACTCCCCAGCCCTCCCACAGCAATAATTGAAATAAATTAGACACAACACATTTTTGGTGGAGAAAATTGCTGCAGGTTTATTAACATAACAATATGTCAACATGGTGGGTTAACTTACGGGCGATCCCAGGGCAGGCAGCCCCTCGCCGCCTGCCCACCTGATGAGCCATAAAACCCGGTGGCCGTAACCAACCGGTGTTTGTCCTTTTGGAGGAGGGGATAGCCCCTCCCTCCGGCGGACCGCCAGTCCACCCCTTACTCACGCCCCTCCCAGCTAAGGGGGGCGGAGCGTTGCAGGCAACCCCCGGTTGCTCAGGTGCACAACCGCCCGTAGGACTAACGGGGCGCCGTCGCTCCTCCAGGATCCCATGCGAGGACCTCCCTGGGGATAATTGGCTTTAGCACCCTTACTGTGCTCCTGTAGAGGGTACCCTTCTGTACCTTACAGCCTTTGGATCGCCCTGTAACTCCGCCTGCAACACAAAGTAAAAAGGTTTAGTTGAACCCCCCCCCCGCCCGTGCGCCGGGAAAGCGCTGTGGAGGGAAAACAGCGTCAGGGCAGCCAGGTAGGAGGGGCACCGTCGTCTGGTCAGCAAAGAGGTCGCTCTGAGGGCAGGAAAGGTTTAAATACCTTTCCCCCCGCACCTCCTCTCCTACCGGAAGTGATGCCGTGCCGGGGGATCCACCCGGGTCCCCTCAACACTGCACTGCTGGCGAATGTGCCATCATGTGGCACCAAGGCTGGCCGCCCTCATAGGAGGGCCCCCTTCGTGGGCCCGGGGCAGCCTGGCATAGGGCCAATATCGGCACACTCCCCAGCCCTCCCACAGCAATAATTGTAATAAATTAGACAAAACACATTTTTGGTGGAGAAAATTGCTGCAGGTTTATTAACATAACAATATGTCAGCATGGTGGGTTAACTTACGGGCGATCCCAGGGCAGGCAGCCCCTCGCCGCCTGCCCACTTGATGAGCCATAAAACCCGGTGGCCGTAACCAACCGGTGTTTGTCCTTTTGGGGGAGGGGATAGCCCCTCCCTCCGGCGGACCGCCAGTTCGCCCCTTACTCACACCCCTCCCAGCTAAGGGGGCAGAGGGTTGCAGGCAACCTCAGGTTGCTCAGGTGCTCAACCGCCCGTAGGACTAACGGGGCGCCGTCGCTCCTCCAGGATCCCACGCGAGGACCTCCCTGGGGATAATTGGCTTTAGCACCCTTACTGTGCTCCTGTAGAGGGTACCCTTCTGTACCTTACAGCCTTTGGATCGCCCTGTAACTCCGCCACAGCCTTGGTGTGGCCCCCGCCACCCCAGGGCCTCCCACCATATAGTCCTATTCACTTACACCCTGCTGTTTCCAAGGCCTCCCCCAGATCCAGCAAGAATAAGTCAATACCCACTTTGGACAGGTGTATCCCATCAGCCTCGAAGCACCCTGTGCACTTAGCGTGTAGCAACCCATGCCGGATAAACCCCAAACCCCTTTGCTCCGGGAACTTCCGCATTGCGCTGTTCACCCTTCTGCGCGAGGTCTCCATGGCATCCCCGGACCGCGCGAACAGCCATACCTGCCTAGGTGTAATTTCCGACCACCATAATTCACAGGTCCCCAGCTTGTTGCTCAACTCGCACATGGTGGCCCTCATCTCGTGAAGCAGGCCCCTTCTCCCCAGGCGAACCAGGTCATTCCCTCCTAGGTGTATTACTAATACATCGGGTGGAGAGTCACCCCCCCAGTCTCTGAAGGACCCTCTTCATCAGGCTATTCCATCGCATGTCTGGTGTCCCAAGCCACATTATCCTCGTGGCTGTGAACCCGTGCCTCCATTTTCTGCTATCCGCCCACTGAGATACCCTCTGGACTCCAGAATGGCCCATTACCCAGACCTTCTTTCCTGGCAAATAGTGATGTGGAGGTTTGAAAATCGATTTATTAAACAAAACACAGCAACCACAATTACACTTGCACACAATTACACCAAAAGTAATACACCTACATTTATGCCGCAACCCTATTTTTCGCAACTACCTCACTTCCTTGATCTGTGTTTGCATGGGGCCACTTATGGTCATATGTATTTTTTATAACAGTTGGACTCCCAACGCCCCACCAGTTTGATGAGTTCCTCTGGCAAGCCCGCCTGTTAAGCTGTGGTTGCTGCCCCTATTCTGAAAGAGTAGCTGCAGAACTGTGTGCCCTGGATCTTTTTGCCTGACAGCTCTAAACACACCTCCATTATACGCTGTACCTGATACTTGGTCAAGGGTGTACTGTCAGCGTGCATTAGCAGGTAGCCTTCTGTCGCGGGGCGCAGCACCAGATGAGACGAGACTAGGCGCACTGGACAATACTTGGTGATCTCTAATTTGTTCAGCACGATCACCCTCCCTTCCCCCGCCTGGTCCGTTTTGGATCTACGTAGCCTTATGGTGAGGGCCCCGCCTGCCAACACAGAATCCTGCTTGTTCAACGCCACCCCGACGTGTCCTGTCTTGACCTAGCTACCAGTTCCCCCATTCTAAAAATCCCGAAGAAGGCCAGGCTAATGGTTGCCGTGAAGAGGGCTGCCTCAAAAGCAGAGTGGGTCGCCCTGCCCACCCAGTCCAGCATCCATTGTAGCGTTTTGAAATTTATGGCTGACCTGTTGTCAGGTGCTCGTGGCTCACTCATGGCCCAGCCTTTGAGCGCCGCCCGGATCAAGAAAGACTTAGTGGGATCTTCCTGCCCCCTTAATCTAGCCTGGTGGCTGATCGCCAACAGGTGTCCCCCAATCCACGGTTGGCTCTTCCCCTGGTCCTAGGCCCACAAAATGAAGTCCTGAGTCCAGCTCTCCAGGGATGACCTCCCTTCTTCCCATGCACCGGTTACAGTACAGAATTTATCCACACACGCCCTGTACCGCTTGACGGTCCTAGGTGCTAAGGACAGCTCGCCCATCCTCCTCAAGCACCTTACAGATTCAGTGGGAACCATAGGTGTGCTGGAAAAGTGGTCATCTCCTCCCTCACTCTCGGACACGTCTCCCGGAACCTTTGTCACTGAAAACTAGAGAGAGCATCAGCCGCTGTGTTCTGCACCCACTGGATATGTCGCGCCCTACACTCAATGTTGTTAACTAGGCACACCCTCACCAACTCCCTCAGTAAACACAAGACAAGCGGGCAGGACGCAGACTGAGAATTGATGGCCTGGTTGTCGGACCAGAAAAGGAGCCTACGTGCCGAGAGAACAGAGGGACATAGGTAGAAGGCCACCACGATTGGGAACAATTCCAGTACCGTAATATTGGCCGTGATCCTCTTCCTGCGCCACACATTGGGCCATCTTTGCGCGCACCACTCTGTGTCCAGGATGACCCCAAAACCCTCCCTGCCAGACGCATCCGTGAACAAGGCGAGTTCCGGAGAACCCACCCAAGGTGCCCTCCATAAGACTGCACCATTGAAGCTTTCCAGGAAGCTTGCCCACATGCTCAGGTCTTCCTTCATCCCCTTGCTTAGCCTGACTAGGTGATGCTTCCTTTTGACCTTCACAGTTGCCCTTGCGATCCTACGTGCAAAAACCCTCCCCGCTGGTATAATCCTGGTGGCGAAGTTGAGCTTACCCAGAAGGCTCTGCAAGAAGCCCAAAGTGACCTTCTCCTCACCTATGGCTGACTGGATATGCCGTGCAAGGTCCTGGACCTTGTCTGCTGGTAGCCTGGATTCCCCTGCTAAGGCGTCAAGTTCGATCCCTAAAAAGGTTAACACTTGCGCCGGACCTTCCGTCTTCCCTGGCGCAAGAGGGACCCCCAAATGCCTGGCCAGCCGCTCGAAATCCCTAAGGGCATTGCTGCAGTCCTGAGACCCATCTCTCCCAATGAATAGGAAATTGTCCAGGTAGTGAGTCACCCCTACGACCCCATAGCCTGTCTGAAGGGCCCACTGAAGGAAGCTACTGAATGCCTCGAAGTAAGCACAGGAGACTGCGCAACCCATGGGCATGCACCGGTCGTAAAAGTACCTGCCTTCTAGCTTGAAGCCTAGAAGGTGTTGGGTGCTTGGATGCACTGGTAGTAAGCGAAACGCCGATTCGATGTCCGCTTTGGCTAACCAGGCGCCCTTGCCCACCCTCCTGACTAAGTCCAAAGCCACGTCCAGTGTACAATACGTGACAGAACAAGCACCGTCCTCCAGCCCCCTTATAGACTCACTCACCTGATAGACTCACTCACCTGAGGGCTGAAGCCTGGCCTGCCATCTGCAACTTCAGAAGCAAGCGCGAGCGGGCAGCCTGGCAAAAGACAGGACAGGCGAGCGCTAGCCAGGCAGGGCCCAGGGCTTGGAGCTAGTAATAATTTAAATTATGGCGTGGCCCAGTTGGACGGTCCTTCTCAGTCTCTGGTGCCGCGTGGCTGAGTCCTGGGGATGCCTAACCTCAAGTCTGACACGCGCACTTTTAATTGCGCTCCGCAATGCGCATGACAATGGACCAGCCCCACCCTGAATACCGCGCAGACACGGAGAGTGGAGGAGACAACTGCGCACAGCACACCCACCATCATTTCCTCTTTAATTAATGAAGGGCCTTAGACTGAGGCCCGGCCGGGGCCCGCTCTTGCGCAGTTGAACTTGTGCACAATTTAATTAATGAAGAGCCGCCTCTGAGGCCCGGCCGTGTATACCATTTAATTTATTAAGAGGCCGGGTGTGTAGACCTGAGGGGGCTCCTGGAGCGCGGGGGCCTGTGTTACGCCCCTGGTGCGGAGCCGAGGGGCCCCTGGAGCGCGCCCCCCCCCCCCCCCCCCCAACGCGGGGGCTGCGGGGGCCTGTGTTACGCCCCTGGATCATTTCATTCTGAAAACCGACACTTGCAGCCATTATTTCTGCTTGGGAAATCGGCGAAGTGATACAATCCGCAGCCCTTGCGTGCAGCTAATGATGGTGCGCATTTCCAAAAAATCACTCCGGATGAATTATGTTTCTTCAGGCACTGACATCAAATTAAGTGTCAAAAACACGGATTAATGTAAGTGGGTGCTTGGGTTGCAAATCCCATCCTGCCAGGCTGGGAACTGCACTTGTGCTAAAAAGCAAGATGGACGACGCTGCCTTAGCCTTACCCAGTATTAGATGCTATGGTTATTTATAAAGTATGGATCATATACGTGGTGTAGTAGGGCGAATCCCCTGCGCCGTCTATGCCGATCAGGCTCCGCCAGATACCTCAGTGCACTGAGGCGCTCGCAGGGCTGTATAAATAGGAGGGGAGCATCCGTTTCACGGTCCCCATATGGCAGTGCGACTGTGTTTGCCAGAGGCCCCGCTGTAGGTCTCACCACTAGGAAGCACTCCACACCTCTGCTTCTGCCGAAATGAAGGTAGCGGCGCGTTCACTTCTCCTAGCCAAGCCTCTTCAGTGTGTGTCCCCGTACAATGCAAGCAATCCGGGCAGCAAGTAGGAATGAATCGTGGCCCGATGAGGAGGATTAAAGCAGCAAAAATACTCCCACACAAGTCAGTAAAGGCCACCATGTGCTCAATTATGCTTCAGAGTCAGTCAATGCCACCATGTGTCCTGTATCAAATGCCTAGCTGTGCTCTATTTGACAACCAATACCATAATATTTCCACCCCACATGCCAGGCAGCCTACGTGTTCTGAGGTATATTTTAGCAAACCCTGTGTAGTCATCACAAGCAGTCTTTTCTCTCACATACAAATGCACTTTCAGTCTCTCCCTCTCTCTTTTGGGTTCTCTCTCCCCCTTTCTCTCGCTTTCTCTATCAGTCGCTCTTTCTCTCTCTCACCCCCTGTCACAGTAGGGAAGGAAGAGGGGTAAATAGAGACAGAGGCAATGGAAATTGCAAGGAGGCACACTGAGGTGTGAACTCACTAGGCATTGGTGTGCCCTTACACTGCAGTAAATAGACAGTAACATCCATCGAGAATTGAGGGGAGCCAGGATTCCAGGAACACATGTTGTTATAATTACACACCTGCTTCTATGATGTCGGTCAGAGTATTGATTTATACCAGGGGTCTCCCACCATTTCTGTAATAGGAGCTATTTATGTTCAATAAAAGTCATCCTGCGCTACTAGCAAATATCATTATTTTTTTTACAAACAATCTTTATTGAGTTGTGTAGCATTACTTAGCATGGGATATACAATGGTCGTACATGTTCATTCTCTTTACATCATGCACTCATTGAAATGTGTATTTACGTCTCAGTATAAGACTTAGAGTTTGTCTAGTGGGAGTTTTGTCTCATGGAAAGGTAGCGCAGAAGGTTAATGTGCCTGCTGCAAAGAACATGTACCTGATGCAGATTACAAAATGCACATGATGTAAATAGGTCAGTGAGTCACTGCTTTTGTCAGAGAGATCCTTTTGTTACTTGCAGTTTCCTAACATACAACAGTGAGCTATTAACTGTCATCTAAGAGCTGCATGCAAACTGCAAGGTAAGAATTAGAGCGTTATATTTTTTCCCCCAGTCTTTGTTTGATTACCGTAATGTTTCTAAAATAAATTATTATATTTTTATTTTCAACACCTGGTAAAGCCTGACAACTATTACCTAATTTTTGGGCGAACAAGAGGCCCCAGCCTCCTTTGCTGCTCTTTCACCCCGGCTACAACCCAGCAAACACCAGTGTTAGGTAAGGAAACTGACGCTATATTTTTTTAGATTGGAGTTAGGGCTATGTATGTGGTCAGTCTACAGGGTGGTTGGGGTGGGTGCACATTTTGAACATTGTACCCTCAGAGGATGGAATTTACTAATAGCCCTAGCCCTGTGCTTTGGGCAAGGTACTCAGAAATGCATTGTATCTTGAAGTCTGTTATGAAGCTCTGTGCTTATACTGAATAAGCAGCTACCTATGGTATATGACATCTCTTTATTAATGTAATAATTGCACTTTCACAATTGCTTTATTAACCTTCCTGCTTTCTCAAATTTGCTTGAAAATGCACCATTTGTCCACTCTTTTTTCTTAATTTTCTCGGGGGAGAGCCCCCCTGAACCACCCTTAAGTTGCAGTATGACAATCGTTTTACGCCTCACCACTTTCAAATGTCACCAGCCGCCACTGCCCCTAACTGCCCCCCGATATGAGGCCCAAAACCTGCCCTGAAAATTACCCCTGTCCCCCCTGAGGCCTACAACCCAGCACATTAACATACACTACTCGACCCCTGTGCTGTCCCTAAAACTAACCCAACCCCTTCCACTGCTTGAGGCCTAAAACCCTGACCCCAATTAAACAAACAACCCGATCCCCCGGCCTGAGCCCTAAAACCGCACCATTCATACAAAACTCCCCCAAACACAGCCCTTAAAACTACCCCAACCACCTCCCCCCACACTGAGCACTACTTAAATGTACCCTTCCCCCTCCCTGAGCCCTAAAACCTGCACCCTTCCCAAAAGCACCACCCACCCCCGAAAACTACCCCCAGACCCAGCCCAAGCCAAACTTACCTGTCCTGCATCCGGAGCTTCCTGTTCCGACGCTTCGCTTCAAGTCACCGCCCTTCATGAACACTTGAGCGTTATCTGCCTGCGTGGTTAAGGCAGATGCGTTATTCAGGCAAGCACAGTGACGCTTGTGGTGGTCCGGGATGAATGGCTCTGCCCGCGTTGTTCCGGACGTTTCCTGTACTGTGTAGCTGCTAGTCTATATGGCATGTGAGAGTACTATCAGTATTAAGGGTTTGCTTTTTCATCATGAGGATTTTAACAATCCCCTTGTGTGTTTGTTGAAGCAGTGGCAGAAGACACAAAGTGCACTTAATGATGGACAGACTTATGCTTAAAACAACATTACGCAAAAACAACAGTTGATGGAACAATGTCATACATTCACCCCAGTACAGAGATCTGGGCCTGAATCCATCGTTTTTTTGCTCACCATGCCGTTCCAGTTTGAACTCAGCCATATGCAAATCAGTCTTGATCCTGTGCCTCATGGGTACAGTCCAGCCCGAACTGCCAAGCCAGGTCCTCCCTGGACTGGAAACAAGCATCCCAGGACCGGTTTCGGGGATTCACCCCTCGTCAGCCAGGATAGCTTGATTCCAGTGGCATGGAGAGCACGGGACTCACGTCTGGGCATACCCTTCCCACTCAGGTGACAAATGCAAAAACAACAGTTGATGGACAGAATGCAGAACAATGCCATACATTCACCCCAGTACAGAGATCTGGGCCTGAATCCATCGTTTTATTGCTCACCATGCCGTTCCAGTTTGAACCCAGCCATATGCAAATCAGTCTTGACCCTGTGCCTCATGGGTACAGTCCAGCCTGAACTGCCAAGCCATGTCCTCCCTGGACTGGAAACAAGCATCCTAGGATCGGTTTCTGAGTGTCACCCATCGTCAGCCAGGATAGCTTGATTCCAGTGGCATGGAGAGCACGGGACCCACGTCTGGGCATATCCTTCCCACTCGGGGTGACAAATGCAAAAACAACAGTTGACGGACAGAATGCAGAACAATGTCATACATTCTCCCAAGTACAGAGATCTGGGCCTGAATCCATCGTTTTTTTGCTCACCATGCCGTTCCAGTTTGAACCCAGCGATATGCAAATCAGTCTTGACCCTGTGCCTCATGGGTACAGTCCAGCCCCAACTGCCAAGCCAGGTCCTCCCTGGACTGGAAACAAGCATCCTAGGACCGGTTTCGGGGTTTCATCCCTCGTCAGCAAGGATAGCTTGATTCCAGTGGCATGGAGAGCACGGGACTCACGTCTGAGCATACCCGTCCCACTCGGGGTGACAAATGCAAAAACAACAATTGATGGACAGATCAGTTGACTGGGGGTGAGTGTTTGATTTGCTCAAACGCTCCATCCATCATCCCCTTTGGTATCTCTTTAAAACAACATTACAACACTTGTTTCTCAGTGGTGTCTTCATCCTCTGATTCGGAGCCTTAACACTCTACCCCCCTCAATGAGGCAGGCCAAATATAGGTGGTGCATTCATAATCCAGGCTGTTAATCTAGTCACTTCTGGGATACTTTACCCAGTGATTATTGGCAGGCCACCCACCTCCACCAACTCCATACACAGATCACTGACATTTCCCCCTTTAATTTGTACATTTGGTTGTCATCTCCAAGCACCAGTAACACCAGACAACAGCCGCCGCATCCTCTTCCCTCTGGAGCTCTTGGTGCTCATTGCTGGTACCGGACATTGACTCCAGCCTCACTTGACCAGCAAACTGCAGCAGTTTCTACCACCTGCTCTTGTTGGCAGTCACAGACAAAACACCTTATTTTGGCCTTCAAGTGTTTGCAAGTGTAATGTCCTGTGAGGACCGCAAGTCACACAGCGCACTTTGGGTCTTTTGTTCAAAAACCATAAATTGCTATTCACCCCAAATCTCAATTTAGGAAACACCAAAGTTAATTTATTATATATGTTTACTTAATGCAAATAGCGATTCAGAGGCATTCGGGATATTTAAATACTGAATAGTACATTGTGGGTCAGTCTGAATCACAATTTGCTCATCTTCACCTGGAGCTAATTAGGACCCACCCAGTTCAGAATGTGTATATACCTGGAGCAGCAGAGGGCACAAAGAGTTTGCCTCCCTGCCTGGCAGGCTTTCCTTTGAAGGTGGCACGCCAGGAGCCAGAAGTGGAGGTGGAGAGGAAGCACAAAAGAACATTTAGTGATGCTGAGCTGGAGATTCTAGTGGAAGAGTTTGTGGGTGAGCAGGACTACCTATTTGGAAAGGCTTCCATGTCTGCTCCTGAGTCCACCAAACACCAGATATGGACCAGGATAAGTAACAAATGAATGCTGTAGGAGTAACAAAAAGATCAGTGGAAGAAATCTGCAAGAGGTGGTATGACCTATCCTCCGGTAGGAAGAAGTTAGCATTCAGAAGGAAGGAGGCATCACCTACTGTAGGAGGCAATGATCCACCATCCACTCTTATGGAAGAGATGGTCGAATCCAGCTTGCAGCCAGAAGCCATCTTGATAGTACCTACTATTAATACTTCTGCCCCTGCATCAGATCATCAAGGTTAGTTGTTTACTATTTACAGTTGTAAACATAATGTCCCTTGTCTAAGTTATGCCTAAACTTTACAAAATACATATAGTTATTATTTAGTTTTACAAAAATACAAAAAAAATGAACACTATTAAAGGATTAATTTGAAATTCAAACATTATTGTTAGAATAATATATTTCAGCTTTTCTTATGGTTCTATACTAGGCGTTGAGGGTAATGTAGTCCAATGGGTAATAAGAAACACACTCAGAAAGCAAATACACAACATTTGATGGTTTTTGCCACTAACAAAAATAGTGATCATTGTGCAAGTAGGTATTCCTGTAGTGAAAACAAAACAAAAAAAACAATTAGTACAAATGTGACCATTCCTACGTTTCTCAAATATAAACCATCATAAGTAAACGTGTTTATCCACTTGCCCCTGCTCAACCCACTAATAATGCATAACCGGAAACTGAGGATGAGGGCGAGACACCATGTCAGACCGAAGAGGAACATGCATAAACTGTGATAACATACTAACAGACGCATAAAGTGGAACTAGCAGTCAGTTCAACACTACTCCATCAGTAGGGCATACTACAAATACTAGTACCTCAGCTGCAAACGAAGATCAAAGCTTGGCATCAGTGCCTGTAGTGCACAGAGAAAGAAGACCTGTAAGACAGACTGAAAGGCATGTGATGCACAATATCCGTGAGTCATCACCTACATCCGTACAATGTCACGTACTGGGGCACGCCATGCTCAAAACACAGCTCGAGCAGCATCTAAATAAGTGGAAGGTTAGGAAGATTAGAGAGAGACATTTTTTAAGCCAATGAGGTTATGAAAACAAGCTTAACTATGGCTTATACAGACAGATCAGGCCACATACATAACTCTGTTCAGCACCACACAGTCCCCAATAAAGACATAAAAACACTGCAAACATGTGGACAGTCTGTGGAAAGGCTAGCTACAATGTCATCAACTATGTGTAGAAGGACAGCCAACACGTAGGTTGAATTAGTACACCGCAGTGCTGATTTGGCAAAGACCCTTCCAAAAATTACACATAGGCTTGAGGAAATGCAAACTGCTAATTCAGTAAATAGGCAACCAAGGTCTGTTGGGGAAACTGAGGACAGCTCAAGTGTGAGCAGTATGTCAGTTTGTGAGCCTTCTAGATTGAGGAGCAATAGAAGAAAGAGTGAAGAAGGACAAGGAAGGGCCACCATGCATTCTAATCTATGACAAGCACTGGATGTCAAAGGCATAAACAGTAAATAAACTATCACAATGTGTATTAGAACTTCAAGATGAAATGATTTATTTAAATGGAACAATATTGTGTTTGAAAAAAACGACAAATCTGCTTGGGTGCATCGGAAAACATAATCTGTGAATAAACAGAAAAACAATATTTACTACTTTGGAAATTTGGAAATGCATTTTGTTTATATTAACAAATATGTTGCAAGTACATTAAAAGTAGTTGTTTATCACATCATGTCAGTATGCACGTTCTCATCAGGTCCTGGATGTTGAAAGCGAGGGCGATTTCATCATTCTCTTCTGAGTCATAGGTCACTGCTTCACTGGGTAGAATACTACACCTAGCTAGGTTGTGTAACATAGCACATGTGTGGCTATAACCTTGCAGCACATAGTAGGGTCATACTCCAGGGCACACCCACTTTTGTGAAAACATCTAAATTTGCCTTTAAGAAGTCAAAATGTTCTCGCTATAATGCAACTGGTTTGTTTGTGGGCAGCATTGTATCTCCTTTGCCTAGGAGCTGGAGGCTGTAATTATGGAGTCCTATCTCACATATGCACTGTCGCCTGAATTATAACACCGCTGGTTTATAGTGTATATCTTATTAAATGTGAGAACATAAGGAGACAAGTGAATAGTAATTACCTAACAGCCGGCTATCTTCAAAATCCCCTCCGGATAGCTGCTCATACAGGGCCCGATTCACAGAACTAATCTGAGACAAAATCCTAAACTTACTACTTTTGGTATTCACAGAAGGCTTTTAGTAGTAGTAAAGTTAGGATTTTGTCTTAAGACAGACTTAAGACAGACTTAAGACAGACTTAAGACAGGTCAGATTTTATGGCATTTATTAATTCATTCTGTTTTTGCAAGGGTGGTGAAGGGTTGGGATTTCTTACAGCTGTCCTGTTGCCCTGTTTCCACAGTATATAGAGCAGCAGAACAGTTGTCTGCTGCCATAGGTGAAATAAAATATATTTATTCTATCTCTTTGTGCTGTTTGTGATGGGGTTCTGCCCAATGTCGGCAGTTGCCCTTGCTAAAAATGTAGAACCTTGTTTCTACATTCATTTACAGTACACATAAACAGAATGATGCACACTTGGGTGTCTGAATCAAATTTTTAATTATAGTTATGCCAACACATTTCAGCTCTCCTGAGCCATGATCCGACATCCAGGCTTAAAACAGGGCCATATAAATAGTGCATGTGACCATTGTGACTGAAGAGATATTAGCACATTGAATTATAGGATCTGGTGTTTATCATAATACACCTTGAATTTCATTTGTAAATTACATCTTAAATCTAGCAAATTCCTCATTTCTCATTCCTCGTTTTCTTAGTGTGAATAGTAATGCAAACATTCTTTGAATTAAAAACTGAAAGAGGCAAGGAAAGACTGTAAAAGAGTTCCTTCTATATTTTCATTCATATTATTGTCACTATAACTTAACCTATTTACATCTTGCCCTACAGGGCTGTTTCTCACTTGTTCGTCACATCAGTCAATTAATCACTCAGATTATTATATCCCAGTGGCCTAATAACTCTTTGAAAGTCAATTAAAGAAGCAGCTCTTATATTCTTGTTAAATTCTTCCATTGTGGTTACCTGTATACTAAGGGCCCGATTACGAGTCTGGCAGTCCATGGACAGCCAGACACGTGGGATCACGGTGGTGGCGGTCTCCCAACCGCCCTATTGTGAGATATGTGTTTGGACCACCACATCCCCACCGCAGCCGGTGGTCTTGTGGCAGTGTAGAGGCATCTATATGCTTGATGGGGTTGCTGCGGTCCCACCAAGTATATTAGGAGTTTCCTCTCCGCCAGGGTTTTCATGGCGGTTCTACCTCCTTGGAAACCCTGGAAGAGAGGCCCCTTGGTACCTCTGCGCCCTGTGGGTGCGCACAGGGGGCACAACATGTGCCCCCCTGTGTGCATGCACACCAGTTCCTGCACGGCATGGACTTCTCAGTCCATGCCGTGCAGAAACTGTTTTTGGCGTTCACATTGCGGTGCCTGTTTTTAGAGGCACCGCCGTTGGAACGCCCAAAAAAGCCTGCCATGCAGGAGGAAACTCCTAATCTGGCAGGCACCCGACCACAGCTTTGGCGGGCGGTGCCGCAGCGTGGCAGACCCGCGCCGTGCTGGAGCAGAGTTTTCTATTGAAAATTTATTGAGATTTAAACTCCAGTTTATGTTTAGATGTCATGATTAAAATTACTGATAATTAATTGTTAATTATTAATTTTGTTTAAGTTTCCGACTAATCAACATTACTAATGAAAGAATTACACGTGGGAATGCCTTTATGTTGCTTATTAATACGTGAATTAAATTGGTGAATGAATTAATTAAATATGTGTGGTTAAAGTGCTATTTGTAATGTGATTGCGCTTTTAAATAACGTGCTTCTAATGCTTCTTTGTGTTGCAGATGGCTAGGTAATTACATACACATAAGGGTGTTAGTGGGAATTAACACTGTTTAATCATTATGATGTGGTAACGTTGTTTTGTGTTTCTTTTAATTAAGATGGTCCGTTTTGGCCTAAATAAAGATGGCCGCTATTCACAGCCTGCATTTGAATGAATAGAATACGACGAGAGGCCTCGCTGAACATGGTTGGGAGCCACCCGATCTCGGCCTCTAACTGTATTAAAAGTTTCCGTGAGGACAGCAGCTCCAGGCTTGCTGCCAGCTGCCCTTGGAGAAGAATAAAAGCCACAATGAACTCTGATAAACTTGCGCTGGCTTCACTATGATTCCGAGGAAGAGCATTCATGGATGTATCATCTTTTGTTTAAGCTTCCTTCTTCCGTGTTTTTATTTTTGTGATTTTCGAGAGCGAAAGTTTTTCTAAATGTTGCGAGTCAACATCCTTTCCTGCTCGCTCTGCTCAGCGGCTCAACGGACGTTTAGAGTTTGTTTGTTACTTTTTAAGTGTTACTTTCCCTATAAATATTACTAGACTAGAGAGGGTCTGTTCGCGATTATGGCCATTTCTTCCTGAACCTATGCTCGAGAGAGGATCGATGCTGATTGAGAGGACGGTGACTCGAGAGACTTTACTGAGAGACCTGTCCTGACCCACTTAGCTAGAATAGGTAACTATGAGAATAATGATTTTACTATTGATTGACTTTCATTTGAACTAATTTAGATAAACAACCATTTGTTTGAATCATAGTGTCTGGTGGTTATTTCTTCGTCATTTATTGAGTTTCAAATGTATTTCCTATGTTTTAAATCATGACTCAAGACAGTTTCTTTAGGTTGCATTGACCTCGCTTTAGATGCAGATTGGTTTAGGTTTTCTCTCTCGTACCTTCAGTGTGGCTAGAGTAATAGTTATGAATGTTAGTGTGATGGGCCCTAGCGTATGATGAGTGTATGTGCGCGTGACTGTGGAATTACTCTGTCCGTGGAAGTGGAGTGAATTTATAGGCTCCGATCTGCAGCAGTTTCCTGGTAGCTCCAGGATTGGTGCGTTAGTGTGAGTCGCGCTGTTATTGGACAAAAGATCGTACAGTTGCGGAAGGGACTAGAGAATAGTGGTAAACGCGAAAATGTATTACCAAACGGAGGAAAAGAAGAAAAAATCCTTGTTCGGTAAAATTAAAAGGTGGTTCGACAAGGATAAGAATATAATAACTAGAGAAGGTGAATTGCTACCTCCGACAAGAACTCCTGCATCCTTCATGGTTGCGAAATATGGGTATCATACCTGTATATGGTTAGACAATTGGGCTAAGTACACTAAAGCAGATGGTGTTTTAGCATTCCCAGAACATGGTTCATTTAATTTGGCCGTGTTGAGAAATTTACGGGAGAAAATGATGTGTCTAGAGCCTAGACCAAGGCCGACACAGTTTGAGGCGTTGGTGGAATGGGAAGATGAGGTGCATGAGCGAGAAAAGCAGAGGAGTGGAGGCAATTATAGGTATATTTTTGGGAGGAAATATGATCGGGAAACTCATCATGATCGAATGAGGAGATGGTGAGATGCTAGTATGTCAGAGGGATTATATCCTATGAGAACGGTTGAAGAAACAGAAGGGAGGAAGGGTACGGAAAAGGTGCCTGATGCAGAAGTGAGAAGGTATGGGGCTAATGATTATGAGGATGAGGTTTTGGATGACATGATATATAAGAGACCACCGCCATATAGACCAGAACCAGAAGAGAGAACGACAGTTGCTACTCCCATAAGAGATACTTTGCGAATTGTTAAAACTGAGATTGTGACGCCTGATTTGAAAAGTGATAGCTCTTTCACGGAAAGGGAGAGAGAGAGAGAGCGAGAGAGAGAGAATCAAATCGGTGATGAGAAAACAAGAGAATTAGCCAGAACCACATCTGAGCTGACAGAGAAAATTAGAGAGCTGACGAAAAATCTGGAAGCTGTTACAGTGCCTGTAACCATAGGTCTGGTTGTGCCTATTTTTGATAAACAAAGAATGGGTGAAAATGGTTTGACAGTTCCCTATGTAGGAAATGGTTTGGTTGGTTCTTGTTCTTTGGAGGAATCAGGAATGAGGACGGGAGAAAATAATTTGAGACAGTTGAGACATGACACATGTAGTGGAGGATCAGATGTACAGCCTAATTCAGGGTTGAATACTGGTTGTTTGGGAGGAACGATTTTGGAACCACAGAGGATGGCAGAACAAGTGAGTACAGTGAAAAGGTCTACAGAAATAACAGCTGAGGATTTGAATGATTGGTTGAAAGTTCTTCAGAAGAAGGATAAAGATTCACAGGCAATTGATGTGGCCAGGTTGCTCATAGAATTGGAAGAGCTTATTGCAGGAACAATTCCTACAGAAATGTTGAAAAATCATCATGATGGAGAGTTGTTATACATGTGTAAGAGTATCACCTGGAGGGCTAAAAGTACACATGACAGATTGAAGAGTATAGCGAGTGAAATGGGAGTTGACATGGATAAGGTGAAAGCTTTGCAGAAGCCTTACAGAGTGGACTTCTCGGATAAAGACATTGAGAATCTAAATGGTGTTGGCAGAACAGGGCAGATTAAGGAAATGATTGCCTTATTGCGAAAATGGGGTGATGTGGACAAGTGGAAGAATAGGTGGTACAAGAAAAGGGAAGATTCAGTGGAAAGGACTTACTCAGCTTTCCCCATGAGAGAAAAAGAAAAAACAGTGGATGCTTATCCTATGAGAGAGATTCCTGGAGGAGGATATGTACATGTTCCATGGACTAGACAGGATATTTTGTCATTTACGAATGATTTCCCTCGTTTGAGAGAAAAGCCCGTCGAGTGGTATAGGCAGGTAGATAGGTTTGTGAAATTGTCAAAAGTGCTGTGGATTGACCTGAATAGTCTGTTTGATATAATTGTTCCAGCAGACATGTGGGCAGAGTGTAAAATAGTTGTAGATTGGCCTGCTAAGGAGTATCCAAGAGATCCGAAAACAGGAGCACCAGACCCGGAGGTCATGAGGAAATATGAGCAGGTTATTGTGTTCCTGAAGAATAAGGTACCCCCGAAAGAGACAGACTGGGTTAAGATAGATCGGACACATCAGGAAGCAAAAGAATCAGTTCATGCTTTTTATGAAAGGCTGATACTGGCTTTCAAACAGTTCAGTGGAAATTAACACTTGGGGGATAAGGATTTGAGTCATTTTGTATACAGGTTTGTATATGGCTTGAGACCTGAAATCAGTGAAATGATACGTGAGCATACAGTCGACTGGCAGAGTAAAAAGATTGATGAAATCTTGAGACATGCAAAATACTTCAGTGATGAGATTGAGGCGAAACAGAGAAAGCTAAAGGAAAAAGCAATGTGGGCACAGGTGAAAGTTGCTGAAAGACAAGAAGCACAGATGGTGGAACAAGCAAATAATTCAGGAAATAGGCCCAGATATGGCACAGGAAAGGGAAAGGGGAATCTAGAAGAGGCGAAGAAAAAGTTCCCTTGTCACAACTGTGGACAATTGGGGCATTGGAGATCCGAGTGTACCAATCCACCATTAGTGAGTAATGAGAATAAATCATTGAATCAACAGGTGCAGAACGAGGGGTGTAATCATCAGCAGCAACAGCAGAAGGTTGTCAGACAGCAGAGTCAAGAGCCAAAGCCGCCCTTGCCGCAGAATAGAGGATCCCAAAAGTATAACCAGGACTCAAGATTCTACAATGATGAGCAGGTAAACAAACCGAGACGTACTAACCCGGTACAGCAGTACTGGTTAAAGAATGAGGGGAGTGAGTCTGAAGGGGACTATTGACGGTGCCGAAGAGAGGAGGAAGAGTGCATATTTGGTGCAACTCTAGAAATAGACCAGGCAGGACCATTTGTAGATGGGAAAATAAATGGGGAGAGTGTTACTTTTTTGGTAGACACAGGAGCGACGAGATCAACTGTCAGGTCAGCAGATATTAGAAATCTTCCTCTCTCGGATGAAGCAATCCAAGTGGTTGGTGTAGCTAATACACAGATTAAGACTCGTTTTACCGAACCAGTAAGGGTAAGAATAGGGAAATTTTCAGACATGCACAGATTTGTAGTCTGTGACACCAGTCCAGTGAACTTGTTAGGTAGGGACTTATTGTGTAAGATGAACTGTACAATTTTCTGTACTCCAGATGGAATAGCTTTTGAGACACCAGATGAGGATGTTTTGTACAGGATGACTCTAGATAATAGAGAAAGTGAGATTATTGGTACATATGCTGTGTTTAATCCAGATGATTTGCCTCAAGAGTTGAGACACACAGTGAAAACAGCGGTTTGGGATTTTACTGGAGAAGATGTGGGATTGATGAATAATGTAGATCCAGTGAAGATTTCAGTGAAAGAGGGAATCGTTTATCCTAATATCCCACAGTACAGGTTAACACCAGAAATAATTGAGGGAATAACACCAATAATTGATAAGATGATTCAGCAGGGTGTTTTGAGAGAGTTACTGAGTAGCCCATGTAATTCACCGATAATGGGGCTAAAGAAACCTAATGGGAAGTTCAGGATTGTACAAGATTTGAGAAAGATTAACAAAATTGTGGTGGCATGTTGTCCCATTGTGCCAAATCCGTCAGTGATTTTGTATCAGATTCCTCATGATGCTGAATGGTACACGGTAATTGATTTGTGTCATGCTTTCTTTTCAATTCCATTGCATCATGACAGCCAGCTGATTTTTGCATTTCGGTTTGGACAGCGTATTTTAGCATGGTGTCGTATCCCACAGGGGTATACAGAGAGTCCTTCGATATTCAATCAGTTGTTGAAGAAATCATTAGAGAGTTTGATCATGCCCGAAAGCTCAGTACTAGTGCAATACATCGATGACCTATTGGTAGCATCGAAGACACGTGAAGCTTGTGAAGTAGATACCATAGCTTTACTGAATCATCTGGCAGATGGAGGGTTAAAGGTATCTCCAGCCAAATTGCAATTTTGCAAGAAAGAGGTGCATTATCTTGGACACAATATTGAAAAAGGTCTGAGAAAGGTGACCGATGACAGGATCAAGATTATCAGAGGAATGAGAGCCCCAATGACCCAGAGAGAAGTGAGAATGTTTCTGGGGATGGTGGGTTATTGTCGTCAGTGGATAAGTAATTTTTCCCTGATAGCAAAGCCACTGATTAAATTGACTAAAAGTGAGGTGAGAGACCCATTGGAACTGAATGCAGAACAAATGGCAGCATTTGAGGAATTAAAGAGCAGAATGTGTGAAGCTCCTGCTTTGGGAATGCCAGACTATGAGAAGGAGTTTGAGTTGTACTGCAGTGAGAGAAATGGATGTGCACTTTCAGTGTTAATCCAGAAACATGGACAACTGAGGAGGCCTATTGCGGACTTCTCATCAACACTTGACCCCGTAGCTGTGGGTTTGCCAGGTTGCCTGAAAGCGGTAGCTGCTACATGCAGAAGCTTGGAACAGAGTGAGGGTATAATAATGGGATATCCTGTAAGGGTGTTCATACCTCATGATGTGGCAATTCTTTTGACCAGAAGCAGAACTCAATATATGTCACATAGTCGACTGACTAAATATGAGAAAATCATTCTGGGAGCATCAAATGTGACTCTGGAGAGGTGTGTGAATGTGAATCCAGCGACACTGTTGCCAGATGCTGAAAATGTGAGTGTGGGAGACGATGTTGATCATGATTGTTTGGATGTGCTTGATTACTGTACGAAACCAAGACCAGACATGAGAGATCTGCCATTACCTGAGAGTGACCATGTGTTGTTTGTGGATGGATCATGTCTGAGAACTGATGAAGGTGTGCTGAGTGCAGCATATGCGGTGTGTAAGGTTTCAGAAGTTATGGAAGCTTCGTCTTTGAAAGGAGTAAGGTCTGCTCAAGTGGCTGAATTGGTGGCATTGACAAAAGCTTGCAAGATTGGGAAGAATTTGAGAGTGACTGTGATGACTGATAGTCAATACGGATTTGGAGTTGTTCACGACTTTGGCCAGCTTTGGCTACAGAGAGGTTTCCTGACCTCGAGTGGAACTCCAATAAAGAATGCTGAAGTGATTGGGAAGTTGCTTGAGGCGATACAGCTGCCTAAAGAACTAGCAGTTGTTAAATGTGCTGCTCATGGACAAGGAGATGATTTTGTTACCCTTGGTAATCGCTTCGCAAATGACATAGCACAGTATTGTGCAAAGAACAATCATTCGATTAACAGGGGACGAGAGAGAGAAATGTCTTTTTGTTCTGTGATGTTTACTAATGTCCTGGAAACGTGGGATGAAGTGAAACAGTTGCAGGATGAAGCAGGAGATGAGGAAATGAGAGATTGGATCAAGGCAGGTTGTGCCCCAAGAGAGACAGATCATGTTTGGATCTATAGAGATGGAAGACCAGTTATGCCAAATAGCATGTTGTCAACAATGGCAAGAATGTATCATGGCCAGGGACATCTGGGGAGGGACGCAATGATTAGGTCCTTTAAACAAACCTGGTACAATGCAAAGTTCAGGCTGATTGCAGAGAGCATCTGTCAAAGATGTTTGATTTGTCAGCAGTTCAATACTGGAAAGAAGACAGTGGTGAGCCTAGGAACAATAGGCAGAGAAGGAGGTCCTTTTACCAGAATGCAAATAGATTTCATTGAAATGCCCCAAGTGAACAGATTGAGGTATGTTCTAGTGGTAGTCTGTTTGTTCTCAAGATGGGTGGAGGCCTATCCGACTAGGAGAAATGATGGGATAACAGTGGCAAAGTTACTGTTAAGAGAGTTGATTCCTAGGTACGGGTTCCCAGTGACAATTGAGTCAGATAGAGGTGGTCACTTCTACAATGAGCTCATGGGTTTAATTTGTGAAGCATTGAGCATACAGCAGAAGCTACATTGTGCATACAGACCAGAGGCTTCTGGTGTTGTTGAGCAGATGAACGGCACAATCAAAAACAGGATTGGTAAGATGTGTTTAGCCACTGGAATGAAATGGCCTGATGTCTTGCCTCTAGTGCTAATGACTATTAGGTCTACTCCAGATAGAACTACAGGTTTGAGTCCACATGAAATATTGATGGGACGTGCGATGCGACATACTGTCGTACCTGTCAACAAGTTGATGACAATAACTGATGACATGATTTTGGATTACTGTAAAGGCCTGGCTGACGCAGTTCATTCTGTGTTTCACCAGGTTGGAGAAGACGCCACCACACTTGAAAAGAAGCAAGCCCATGATCTGAGTCCAGGGGACTGGGTGAGGATAAAAGTACACAGAAGAAGAAATTGCTTGGTTCCAAGGTGGGGAAGGCCAAGACAAGTTATTCTGACTACGACAACTGCAGTAAAGTGTGCTGGTGTGAAAAACTGGGTTCATGCAAGTCATACTCTGAGAGTTCCGAATCCAAAGGATGGGACTGGTAAGGAGTATTTTGAAGAGTCAGATTCCAGTGATGAACCAGACACTGAACCAGTGAGAAGGAAAAAGAATCCTGAAAGGGGAGAAGGAGAAAGAGAGTCAGGTGATTCTTTTTTCTCACCAAAAGAGACTTTAAGAGAAACATTGAGAGTCTCAGAAGAGAGATCGGATTCTGTAAGAGTGCCTGAAGTTCCAACAACGAGTGGTGAAGGAAGAGGAGAAAAGAGCAATTCCTCAGAGACTACACCTGAGTCAGATGTAGGGATTGAAAATCCACCTGAGATTACTCCTGAAGAAGTAGGGTCAGAAGAAGATAGAGAGGGACAGATTGCGGAAGACCCCCGAGGAGGTGTAGGGAACATTCCTGATAAGCTAGGTGAAGGGACAAGTAGACAGCAAGAAGATTGTGTGTCGGAGACCCGAGGACGGACAGGAATAGGGAAATCTCAATTGGTGGAGAAGAAGTCTGTGGAGCAAAAGAGAATAATTGATGAACTGGAGGCAAATGAAACAGAATCAGATGAAAGTGAGAATGAGAAACCAGAGGGTCGAGTTCTGAGAAAGAGAACTTGGATCGGAGAAAGAAATAATAAAGAGGTGAGACCGAAAAGGAGTGTAAGAGGAGATCTTTGGCCTAACAGGATAAAGAGGCTAAGGTACCGACTGACACGAGCAAGTTCAAGTTCATCAAAAGCTGAACAGGTTAACGAGGTGTCAAGTCAAAATCAAGCAAGAGAGGAGGAACAAGAGAAATCAAAAGAACCAGAGGAGATCAAAAGAATCAGAAAACCTAACCAGAAGTACAGGTCACCGGAATGGACGTATGTGGCACTGCCTGAAGGAGACGAAGAAGAGGCAGAGAGTCAAGGAAATCCGGAGGGGACCTTGCAAAAAGTGGTTAAGGAGGAGAAAACTGTTGGAATCCTGAAAGTTATCTTGACTGACATTGGAGAAGAGTCGGATGCTCAGGATGTTGAAGATCTGATACAATTTGATGTTGCTGAAGAAGAAGTGAAAAGTGTGGAAAATCCAAATTGAGTAAACTGAAGGAGTCACTTGAAAAGAGTGAAAAGAAGAAAATCTGAAATTGGCTGTTTGAAATAATCTAGAGTTCTAAAATTCAGTAGTGGAGTAGTAGAGGCTAAGTCAAAAGACACTGCCAAAGTAATAAGATGGCTAACACAGAAAATAATCAAAGTAGATGTGCCTTCTTGAAAAGATGGTGTAGAATGTGCTGCTGCTGTACAGGATTATTAATGCTACTATGGGGTGTACTTGCTTTACTAGTTACATTTAGAGTTACAATAGACTCTTTTGGAATACATACTGAGAATGTGACTAACATAGAGAAGAGTTCACAGAGAGTAGTTCCAACTAGAATTAGTAAGATTTACATACATAAAGATAGGTCAATTAATGATTTTTCTAGCAATGTTTTTTCAAAGTTGTTGTACGAATACGTAAAGACAATGGAAGTAAGGGATTGCTACGTCTGTATGCAGTTGCCTGCATCCGTTTCAGAGGGTGTTACTTATCACCATCTTCCAGCTACGTATGGGATTTCATGTAGTGTGTTAAGTAGTGTTTTTTATTTGTTAGGGAAAATAGATTATGAGATGTCTAACAAAGATAACATTTTTGGGCAATTGCCTATGGATAAGAAGCTGAATCCAGCTAAAGAAGCTAACATTTTTGGTGAGATTTTTATTGAGACAGAAGAATTAACAATAGATTACATTTTTAGAAACAATTTAACTTGCAGTTTGAAAGAAGAGGAAAAGGCTTTCCTAGACATGGTAGAGAAAAGGAGAGTGAGCATGCATGAAAAGGCAGGAGAATATAAAATGAGTGAGACAGTGTGGGACAGTGAGATGGGAAAGAAGTTAAAGGAAGGGGCCAGTCCAACTTTGGCTTTAGATGCACCACAGAAGGGTAAACTATGCATTACCAGAAGGAAGTCTCAATATGATACTTATTTTGTTGGGACTAGTGAGTGCCATGATACATACTTTATTGCAACCGGATGGGGATTCAAGGGAAGAGAAGATCCGGTTTTCCCGGGAGTGTATTATATTTGTGGGAATAAGGCTTATTACAGGTTGCCTGACCATTGGTATGGCACGTGTTATGTTGGCCTGGTCTTTTCATATAGATAAGATAGAAGATGTAGAACACATTAATTTACTAACACGTTTTAAGAGAGAAACTTGGTCAGAAATTGTAGGAGATATTTTTGGAGCTTTAATTCCAGCAGTGGGAATTTCATTAAATGCATATGGAATTCGGAAACTGTCAACAGTGGTGGATCGCTTATCGACAAGTACCGCTGGAGGGATTCTTTTGGTAAATACGGAGATGGTTGCCGTACGCGCCATGTCTATGCAAAATCGACTTGCCCTTGATATTCTATTGGCTAAAGAGGGTGGAGTCTATGGAATGCTGAAAGTTCAACATTGTTGCACTTACATTCCTGACGAAAGCAAAGATCTAAAGGCCTATATAAAAAATATTACTGATTTACATGAAGAATTAGTACCACTGGAAGCTGAAAGTATCTGGACTAGAATGGCTAATAAGATAGTTGCTGTTAAGAACTTTATTGCTAAAATAGGTAGTACCATAATTGGTAAAATATTGTTTCCTTTGACATGTGTGATTGTTGCATTATTGATACTTAGATTGGGGTGTTTGTGTTGTAAAAACAGGGGAGGGAAAAAGAAGTTAATGAGACAGAATACTGAAAAGAAACAAAAGAGGTCAAAGAGAGACCCACAAGAAATAGAATTAGAAAAATTAAGGGAGAGTGTTTACTTGGAATCGAAGAGGGATGATGAAAGAGAGTCTGGTGTGTAGTGTCGTAAAAAGACATTTCAATTTCTCCTAAAAATGGGACTTAATTGTTTTTTTTGGGTTGGTTTTTGTGGTGATAATATATCACCAAAGGGGGGATTGCTGGAGCAGAGTTTTCTATTGAAAATTTATTGAGATTTAAACTCCAGTTTATGTTTAGATGTCATGATTAAAATTACTGATAATTAATTGTTAATTATTAATTTTGTTTAAGTTTCCGACTAATCAACAATACTAATGAAAGAATTACACGTGGGAATGCCTTTATGTTGCTTATTAATACGTGAATTAAATTGGTGAGCGAATTAATTAAATATGTGTGGCTAAAGTGCTATTTGTAATGTGATTGCGCTTTTAAATAACGTGCTTCTAATGCTTCTTTGTGTTGCAGATGGCTAGGTAATTACATACACATAAGGGTGTTAGTGGGAATTAACACTGTTTAATCATTATGATGTGGTAACGTTGTTTTGTGTTTCTTTTAATTAAGATGGTCCGTTTTGGCCTAAATAAAGATGGCCGCTATTCACAGCCTGCATTTGAATGAATAGAATACGACGAGAGGCTTCGCTGAACATGGTTGGGAGCCACCCGATCTCGGCCTCTAACTGTATTAAAAGTTTCCGTGAGGACAGCAGCTCCAGGCTTGCTGCCAGCTGCCCTTGGAGAAGAATAAAAGCCACAATGAACTCTGATAAACTTGCACTGGCTTCACTATGATTCCGAGGAAGAGCATTCATGGATGTATCATCTTTTGTTTAAGCTTCCTTCTTCCGTGTTTTTATTTTTGTGATTTTCGAGAGCGAAGGTTTTTGTAAATGTTGCGAGTCAACATCCTTTCCTGCTCGCTCTGCTCAGCGGCTCAACGGACGTTTAGAGTTTGTTTGTTACTTTTTAAGTGTTACTTTCCCTATAAATATTACTAGACTAGAGAGGGTCTGTTCGCGATTATGGCCATTTCTTCCTGAACCTATGCTCGAGAGAGGATCGATGCTGATTGAGAGGACGGTGACTCGAGAGACTTTACTGAGAGACCTGTCCTGTCCCACTTAGCTAGAATAGGTAACTATGAGAATAATGATTTTACTATTGATTGACTTTCATTTGAACTAATTTAGATAAACAACCATTTGTTTGAATCATAGTGTCTGGTGGTTATTTCTTCGTCATTTATTGAGTTTCAAATGTATTTCCTATGTTTTAAATCATGACTCAAGACAGTTTCTTTAGGTTGCATTGACCTCGCTTTAGATGCAGATTGGTTTAAGTTTTCTCTCTCGTACCTTCAGTGTGGATAGAGTAATAGTTATGAATGTTAGTGTGATGGGCCCTAGCGTTTGATGAGTGTATGTGCGCGTGACTGTGGAATTACTCTGTCCGTGGAAGTGGAGTGAATTTATAGGCTCCGATCTGCAGCACCGCCAATGTCATAATTGGGCCCTAAAAGTTCTCTTTTACAAAGATCTTTTTCTACAACAAACACCCTTCACAAACCAAATATCATCTTTCACTGTATACATATTCAATGTTGTCCATTAGGTTTTATGTGTATTAAAATTTCTTCTTCTATGTTCAATGTATCAGCGATATGACATTGTAAACCAATAATATATTTTGATTCTTAGCATCTTAATTGTAATGTTCTATTTCCTCCCCTAGGATTCCATTATACCCGTTGAAATCCAAAGTATTTCAAAGAGTTCTCATTCCCTTCATGGAATTCCTCAAAATGTCTTGCAACAGAGTAGCCATAATCCTTTTTAGGTCTCGCCTGAGCCAGCGCATGCACTGCTCTGCGAGACATTTAGTAGGTGGGCTTTGAAAGTGCTACCCACATTTTGGTGCTGGCTACAAGGTACAGTTCAAGAGGTCGTGCACGCGCACATCTGTTTCACGCATTCACCCCTTCCTTCTCTCCCAGCCCTTTGATGCTCTGCTCGCATTTCCCTCCTCCCTTTTCATCCTTTGCCCCTCCCATTCCCCACAGCGCCAAGCATGTCACCCTCCCTTTTTTTTCACCCAGCCTTGCGCAGCTCTGCTCGCATCTCCCCCTCCCTTTTCCTCACTTTCAGTCGGTCTCCTTTTCAACAGTTTCATTTATATCCGCTCCTTTTCGTCAGTTTCATTCAGCATCCGCACATCTGCCCCTTGCATTCCCCTCTACTAAAAGCATTGAAACCTTCCCTTCTCGCCCTGCCTTGCTCTGCTGGCATCTCCCTCCTCCCTTTCACTCACTTTCAGTCGGTCTCCTTTTTGGTTATTTTCATTCATCATCCGCTCCTTTTCATCAGTTTCATTCAGCATCCGCTCCTCTGCCCCTTGCATTCCCCTCTACTAAAAGCATTGTATCCTTCCCTTCTCGCCCAGCCTTGCTCTGCTGGCATCTCCCTCCTCCCTTTCACTCACTTTCAGTCGGTCTCCTTTTTGGTTATTTTCATTCATCATCCGCTCCTTTTCGTCAGTTTCATTCAGCATCCGCTCCTCTGCCCCTTGCATTCCCCTCTAGCAAAAGCATTGAAATCTTCCCTTCTCACCCAGTCTTGCTCTGCTCGCATCTTCCCCCTCCCTTTCCCTTACTTTCAGTCGGTCTCCTTTTTGGTTACTTTCATTCATCATCCGCTTCTTTTCATCAGTTTCATTAAGCATACGTTCCTCTGGCCTTTGCATTACACTCTGATCCAAGCATTCCACACTTCCCTTCTTGCACAGCCTTGCTCTGCTCGCATCTCCTTCCTCCCTTTTCCTCACTTTCATTTGGTCTCCTTTTCGTCTGTTTCATTCATCATCCGCTCCTTTGGCCCTTGCATTCCCCTCTGCTACAAGGATTCCATCCTTCCCTTGTAGCCTATCCTTTTGATTGTCTGGTCGCATCTCTCTCCATTTTCTAAGAATCCAAATGTGCATGCAAACTCCGTCCAAATATTACATTACACCACACAAGCAATGAGACGCTCTGACGCAGTCACTCGTTGTAAATTAGATCAGTTGTTAACCACAGATTAATCCAAATTGGAATGCAAACAGCGTCCACATATTACATTAGACCACAGACGCAATGAGACGCTCTGCTGCAGTCACTTTTTGTGCATTACGAAAGGTGTTACCCACAGATTACTCAAAATTAGGGTTAGATTGCATTTTTGGCAGTGTACAAATATAACGACACTCAGTTGGGCCCTTCCTGCATTAGCTTACAGATTGTACTTGATGTAAGAGTCGATGTAAGAGTAAGTGTATTAGAATACAATTTACATAAAGAGTGGGATATAAAAACACAACACTCATTTTTTTTTTAAGGATGTTTTACAATTTGGACATTGGTCAGATTTTTAAGACAACACACAAGATACTAGCAGAATGTCTCACGCATTCTGGGGCGCTTGAATCTTGAATTCACTCCGGACACAGATTACAGGTGCCACAGGGCCTGAAGGCACACAGAGCCATCTGTGTGAATTAATGCCTTTGCATTCCCATGTGTTTGCAGTAAACATGCCCGAGGCGCCAGCCGAGCGCAAGGCACATGGTGACATCCTTCTGCATTGTTTATTGTGCTGCTCTGCTCGCATCTCCCTCCTCCCTTTCCCTCTCTTTCATTCGGTCTCCTTTTCGTCAGTTTCATTTAGCTCCGCTCCAAGCTTTTCAATCCTCCCTTTTTCGCTCAGCCTTGTGCAGCTCTGCTTGCATCTCCCTCCTCCCTTTCCTTCACTTTCATTCGGTCTCCTTTTCGTCAGTTTCATTCAGCATACGTTCCTCTGGCCTTTGCATTACACTCTGATCCAAGCATTCCACACTTCCCTTCTCGCACAGCCTTGCTCTGCTCGCATCTCCTTCCTCCCTTTTCCTCACTTTCATTCGGTCTCCTTTTCTTCTGTTTCATTCATCATCCGCTCCTTTGGCCCTTGCATTCCCCTCTGCTACAAGGATTCCATCCCTCCCTTGTAGCCCATCCTTTTGATTGTCTGGTCGCATCTCTCTCCATTTTCTAAGAATCCAAATGTGCATGCAAACTGTGTCCAAATATTACATTACACCACACACGCAATGAGACGCTCTGACGCAGTCACTCGTAAATTAGATCAGTTGTTAACCACAGATTAATCCAAATTGGAATGCAAACAGCATCCACATATTACATTAGACCACAGACGCAATGAGACGCTCTACTGCAGTCACTTTTTGTGCATTACGAAAGGTGTTACCCACAGATTACTCAAAATTAGGATTAGATTGCATTTTTGGCAGTGTACAAATATAACGACACTCGGTTGGGCCCTTCCTGCATTAGCTTACAGATTGTACTTGTTAGACCTGGCACCTTGGCGTGAGTTTCCCTTCCACTTTTCGCTGATGTGCCTCATTGTGTTTTGTTGGTGTTAGCTGCTCAGGGCACTTTGCCACTGCTAATCAGTGCCACAGTGCAAGTGCTCCCTTTGGAAAAGTGTATACATTGATTGGTGTCCATGTTTGGCGTATTTGATTTACTATCAGCCCCTAGTAAAGTGCACCAGGAGTGCCAGGGCTTGTACATACAAATGCTGCTGGTGGGCTTGCAGCACTGGTTGTGCTACCCACAGAAGCGGCCTAGTAAAATGTGTCTAGGGTCTACCACTGCAGAACCTGCGCACGGTATGGTACTGTCGCGCGGATTGCGCAAGCACACCTACTTGCCAGTCCCCAAACCTTCACTTAACTACATATTAGTCACCCCTCTGGTAGGCCCAAGGGCAGGGTGCATTGTAGGTATAAGGTAGGACATGCCCTGATGTGTGTGGCATGTCCTAATGGTGAATTACAGCCATTTTCGTTTTTCACTATTGAAGGCTACCTGCTCTCCATAGGCCAGAATGGGCTGCTGGAATTACTACACGATGTAATCCCAGTGGACTCAGAGAGCATGGTAGAAAGTCAAGTTTAGTATGCCTGAACTCAGAATAATAAAATACTTCTTTTAGTAAAGTTTATTTTAATATCCTGCGTTTGTAAATATTACTTTTAGAAAGTTAGTATTTACTGACCTGGCCATTTCAGTCCGCCTCTGCTGTGTGTGTGTGTTCTGCCTAGTAACAGTAAAGGAGCAGGGCTGGGGAATTCCAGGAGACAGGCTGGCTGCCAGGTGGTGGGTAGAGAGATTACACCAGGATGGGTGGGAGGAGTACACCTTTGACTCTGAATAGACCTGTGCTCTGCCACCACAATGCCGGCTCCGCCCCCTGTGGAGCGGCTGATGTCTCTGCCCTGCTGCTGAAAAGAAAGAGCAGAGTCACCACAACAAAGTGCTCCAAAACTGGACTGAGCCAGGCCCAGGCCCCCTGGCGACAAAGAACAACAGAATTGTGCTATAAAAGAAGGAGCCCTGCTCCTAAGAAATCAGATCCTGTTTGCGCCAAGAAGAAACTCTGCCTGAAGAGAAGGACCTGGGAAAGCTGCATGGAGGACTACTGTCTCTGACCTGTGAGACTGGCCTGTGGTGGGTGCCTTGCTGCAAGAAGGAGAGGAGGAAAAGACTTGAGGAGAAAAGACTTTTGAATCAACTTGTGCTTTGAACAATCTCCAAGGGCTTGCTGGTGAACTTGCCCCCTGATCTGCGCCCCAGGAACAGTGGGCGCTACCTTTCCCCAAGAAGAGGAGAAGCTGCTGGAGGCAATCCTGTGGCGCTGACCCCTGAGGCATCAAACAAGTCAAAATGGGTTTGGGTCTCAGGGATTAATTTTAATGACCACTCAGCACTACACTCCCCGAAAGTAACTAAACACAATACAAAAAGTAATGGAGGGTCAAAGGTATGAAATTCACAAGATACGACTATGTAATGGAGCTAGTGATATTGGTTCGCTAGACAGGGTACATCATTCATAGTTTTTGAAAAATACCCATCAGTAGCTCTTCCTGGGCGCCCTTTTCATCATGTGGGTTCCTTCTAACCATGAAGGATAGGAAAAGAGTTTAGTCATGAATGACAACATAGGAACCAGTGATGGTATAACTGGGTCACAGGGGGCTACTGAAAAGCAGTGCGAGTAAAAAAGTGAAATAGTGCAAAAGTGCAAAGTAGTGATATTAAAATTAGATGGCTCTGAGGAAAGTACTTATTTATTTGAGACCTCAAAGTCTCTAAAGCTTAAAAAGAGCGAAATTGGTAGTTTTAACTAATAGCTACCAACAGGTTGGTCGACATGTTTCAGCAGGAATTACGGATCACACTGGTATCCACTGCATTCTTCAGGACCTGTGTCGCTACTGCTAGTGTTGTGTAAAGAAAATATGAAAAAGGAAAAGGTATCACCTGGGTATTAGTGAAGGATCATTCTCCCAGCTGTGAAGTCCGAAGGAGAACAAACATAGTCGAAAACAAGGGAAAAACATATAATTAGTATATCTACGGTATCCAAAACAATTACATGGTATACCATATCTATAAAGAGAATTTATGAAGCAATCCTCTTGGTAGTGCTTTAATTACTACATGGAACTACAATACCTACATATGATATGTAGTAGGGCTCCCACTTACCATATTGTGCAGGAGAGTACTGCCTCACCTCACCTGGCAAACAGCTCAGGTAATTGAAGCACCGCTCTAGTGGAAAGAGAGAGACACATACAGAGACACGTCAGCGAGCAGCTGACTTCACACATAATCACAAATTGTACTGGTGTTAATAGTAGGTCAGAAAAGCCAAAAAACCTTGGCTAAGGCAATGGCCGCAGTTGAACAAATGGCAAAGATCAGACCCTCGATGGCCTGAAAATGTGTTTAATGACAATTAAGCCAGTGCAAAGAACAAGCATATCTGTTCCTAAACATTGAGGTATAGGGTCCGCCTGTACCTCATTTTATAATTACTTATGCATGTATCACTTAGTCATTAGAGAACTGCCACTAGTACACATCGTGACAGGATCCCTGCTTGTGAGGTTATATTTTAGCAGGTTATATTTTAGCATCAACACTCCAGCTATTATATTAGAGCACATTTCGTTAGTAATACCATCATCTGGGCGGTATCTGGTTAAACTGTAAACACATAGGCAGAGCGCCAGTACACAACACCCGCAATGACGCTTTTTGAACATTTTCTGAAAACTGCTCGCGTGTGGGTCATAACCAGCAGCCCAACGCGAGAGAACAAACAAAGCTCTAGTGCGCCGTGAGTCAAATGTCAATTACCGCGCTGAGGGTTTAAACTCCACAAAGGCAGCAGAGCTCGATAGTTAATGCAGAGCTCTGGTCCTCCGTAAAACAAATAGCTCTTACCGCGCTATGGGATTGGACTCTACACTGGCAGCAGCGCTCAATGGACTCTGGATAAACAATGCGCACACTGGTGGCGAGCGCGCACAATGGCATCCTGCTACTAGGATTGCTGACAGACAGGCAAGAAGAACGTGTCTCTCACCTGTCCGTCGGTACTTCCAGCGTCCCTCTGGCTGTAAGGGGAGGTAACGCGCGGAGTCAAACACTACAGTTTTACTTCCTCAACTGGGCGTGTCAATTGTCAACACATGACCACTAAGGATTCTGGGATATGTAGTCCTATTGAAAGAAAGGACGCTCACAGGTAGATTAGAGCTTATGAAAGCTCACAAATTTATTAATTTATTTATTAATACTCAGTCTCCAGAAACATTGATATTTGCATGTATGTTTAAAGCAGGGGCATCCAAAAGAAATGGTTTTTTTGGAGGTACTGTTGTTTGTAAAAGCTCAGGTACAGCGCACTAGCAGCTCTACATGCTACTATGGCTACCAATGTTGTAAGGCTCTATTTTAAGCCAAGCAATACCGCACCAACAAGTGAAACGGTAAAAAATAAATAACAAATAAAGATCCACTGAAATATTCTTTATTATTTATTTTTACTTTAGACAAGTGAGCACTTGTTGATCAGGCAGAGGGGCTCCAATATGTGTTAGATATAAGTTGACAAAGGCAACGGGGTGTTTATGCCCGACAATGGCCTAGAAAACACGTATGAGGCTACACCATCACAAGGAATGGAAAGATTATGGTGAATCCTACATTGAACCTCACAAGAAATGGCGAAGTATGGAGAAAAGCAAACGTAGCCTGTGAACTGGTCAGAATCAGTGCCAGACCCCATATAAATGTTGAGATGACTAATACGCTAGAGGAGTGCATCTCACAGAGACATCCACGGGATGTCATCATTCAACCCGTCCTTGTCTGAGTTCAGAGTGTACACCCATTTTTGTTCTTTCCTGAACAGAAACTTGCTAATGTCTGTCACATGGTTAGGTATCAGGGGCTGTTCTAGAATGGTCCATCGAAATTCATCAGGGCCATGTCCCACCTCCAAAAAGTGATTGATCATTTTGGTGGACTGTTTACGACAGCGGATGGTGCTCCTGTGCTCGGAAATGCGCGTCTTGACCTTCCTGGTCGTCATACCCACGTATTTGTATTCACAGGGGCAGACTATCAAATAGATGACATTGAGGCTATTACAATTTGTGAAGCGCCTTTGTTCCCATAGACGCCCTCCTCCAATGTCAATAGTGGTAGATTTGACGGTCTGGGGGCAGGCGGCGCAATTCCCACAGGGATGGTGACCTGTCACAGCTGTCATACCCCAAAGTGTTCCTACTGCTCTCGGAGTCGCTACTCTGGGTCTTGTGTGGACAAGTTGGTCTTTGAGGTTCCTACCCCTTTTGAAGGCAAATAGAGGCGGGGGCAGATTATCATTCCCCGTGTTCAAGATACCCCAATGTTTCTTGATGATCTTCTGGATCTGATTGGAACGAGTGCCAAACGTGTTGACACAGGTGATCCGAGATTCTTTGGCTTTTGGGAATGGGGTGTGCCAGTTGTAAATACAATGCCTCCTTTGATGTTATCCATCCCTCAGATAAAGCCTCTTCAACGTGTTGTTTGATGGCCAATAATAATCTCTCTGTAGGGTCCTCAGTGAGTTTACAATATGACTTTACATCACTGAGTTGTCGAATGCATTCCTAAGGGACAACCTGCCCTATGGGCAATTCCTGAGAATTCAGAGGAACTGCTCCACCAGGGAGGGCTTCATTCATCATGCCAAATTGCTAGAGAACAACTTGCTTGAAAAAAAGTACCCGAAGCAATTAATACGCCGGTCACAAAAGAGGGCGTTCAATAATAACCGTGAAAGCCTTCTGGAGCCTACATTCCCAAAAGCCAAAGAATCTCGGATCACCTGTGTCAACACGTTTGGCACTCGTTCCAATCAGATCCAGAAGATCATCAAGAAACATTGGGGTATCTTGAACACGGGGAATGATAATCTGCCCCCGCCTCTATTTGCCTTCAAAAGGGGTAGGAACCTCAAAGACCAACTTGTCCACACAAGACCCAGAGTAGCGACTCCGAGAGCAGTAGGAACACTTTGGGGTATGACAGCTGTGACAGGTCACCATCCCTGTGGGAATTGCGCCGCCTGCCCCCAGACCGTCAAATCTACCACTATTGACATTGGAGGAGGGCGTCTATGGGAACAAAGGCGCTTCACAAATTGTAATAGCCTCAATGTCATCTATTTGATAGTCTGCCCCTGTGAATACAAATACGTGGGTATGACGACCAGGAAGGTCAAGACGCGCATTTCCGAGCACAGGAGCACCATCCGCTGTCGTAAACAGTCCACCAAAATGATCAATCACTTTTTGGAGGTGGGACATGGCCCTGATGAATTTCGATGGACCATTCTAGAACAGCCCCTGATACCTAACCATGTGACAGACATTAGCAAGTTTCTGTTCAGGAAAGAACAAAAATGGGTGTACACTCTGAACTCAGACAAGGACGGGTTGAATGATGACATCCCGTGGATGTCTCTGTGAGATGCACTCCTCTAGCGTATTAGTCATCTCAACATTTATATGGGGTCTGGCACTGATTCTGACCAGTTCACAGGCTACGTTTGCTTTTCTCCATACTTCGCCATTTCTTGTGAGGTTCAATGTAGGATTCACCATAATCTTTCCATTCCTTGTGATGGTGTAGCCTCATACGTGTTTTCTAGGCCATTGTCGGGCATAAACACCCCGTTGCCTTTGTCAACTTATATCTAACACATATTGGAGCCCCTCTGCCTGATCAACAAGTGCTCACTTGTCTAAAGTAAAAATAAATAATAAAGAATATTTCAGTGGATCTTTATTTGTTATTTATTTTTTACCGTTTCACTTGTTGGTGCGGTATTGCTTGGCTTAAAATAGAGCCTTACAACATTGGTAGCCATAGTAGCATGTAGAGCTGCTAGTGCGCTGTACCTGAGCTTTTACAAACAACAGTACCTCCAAAAAAACCATTTCTTTTGGATGCCCCTGCTTTAAACATACATGCAAATATCAATGTTTCTGGAGACTGAGTATTAATAAATAAATTAATAAATTTGTGAGCTTTCATAAGCTCTAATCTACCTGTGAGCGTCCTTTCTTTCAATAGGACTACATATCCCAGAATCCTTAGTGGTCATGTGTTGACAATTGACACGCCCAGTTGAGGAAGTAAAACTGTAGTGTTTGACTCCGCGCGTTACCTCCCCTTACAGCCAGAGGGACGCTGGAAGTACCGACGGACAGGTGAGAGACACGTTCTTCTTGCCTGTCTGTCAGCAATCCTAGTAGCAGGATGCCATTGTGCGCGCTCGCCACCAGTGTGCGCATTGTTTATCCAGAGTCCATTGAGCGCTGCTGCCAGTGTAGAGTCCAATCCCATAGCGCGGTAAGAGCTATTTGTTTTACGGAGGACCAGAGCTCTGCATTAACTATCGAGCTCTGCTGCCTTTGTGGAGTTTAAACCCTCAGCGCGGTAATTGACATTTGACTCACGGCGCACTAGAGCTTTGTTTGTTCTCTCGCGTTGGGCTGCTGGTTATGACCCACACGCGAGCAGTTTTCAGAAAATGTTCAAAAAGCGTCATTGCGGGTGTTGTGTACTGGCGCTCTGCCTATGTGTTTACAGTTTAACCAGATACCGCCCAGATGATGGTATTACTAACGAAATGTGCTCTAATATAATAGCTGGAGTGTTGATGCTAAAATATAACCTGCTAAAATATAACCTCACAAGCAGGGATCCTGTCACGATGTGTACTAGTGGCAGTTCTCTAATGACTAAGTGATACATGCATAAGTAATTATAAAATGAGGTACAGGCGGACCCTATACCTCAATGTTTAGGAACAGATATGCTTGTTCTTTGCACTGGCTTAATTGTCATTAAACACATTTTCAGGCCATCGAGGGTCTGATCTTTGCCATTTGTTCAACTGCGGCCATTGCCTTAGCCAAGGTTTTTTGGCTTTTCTGACCTACTATTAACACCAGTACAATTTGTGATTATGTGTGAAGTCAGCTGCTCGCTGACGTGTCTCTGTATGTGTCTCTCTCTTTCCACTAGAGCGGTGCTTCAATTACCTGAGCTGTTTGCCAGGTGAGGTGAGGCAGTACTCTCCTGCACAATATGGTAAGTGGGAGCCCTACTACATATCATATGTAGGTATTGTAGTTCCATGTAGTAATTAAAGCACTACCAAGAGGATTGCTTCATAAATTCTCTTTATAGATATGGTATACCATGTAATTGTTTTGGATACCGTAGATATACTAATTATATGTTTTTCCCTTGTTTTCGACTATGTTTGTTCTCCTTCGGACTTCACAGCTGGGAGAATGATCCTTCACTAATACCCAGGTGATACCTTTTCCTTTTTCATATTTTCTTTACACAACACTAGCAGTAGCGACACAGGTCCTGAAGAATGCAGTGGATACCAGTGTGATCCGTAATTCCTGCTGAAACATGTCGACCAACCTGTTGGTAGCTATTAGTTAAAACTACCAATTTCGCTCTTTTTAAGCTTTAGAGACTTTGAGGTCTCAAATAAATAAGTACTTTCCTCAGAGCCATCTAATTTTAATATCACTACTTTGCACTTTTGCACTATTTCACTTTTTTACTCGCACTGCTTTTCAGTAGCCCCCTGTGACCCAGTTATACCATCACTGGTTCCTATGTTGTCATTCATGACTAAACTCTTTTCCTATCCTTCATGGTTAGAAGGAACCCACATGATGAAAAGGGCGCCCAGGAAGAGCTACTGATGGGTATTTTTCAAAAACTATGAATGATGTACCCTGTCTAGCGAACCAATATCACTAGCTCCATTACATAGTCGTATCTTGTGAATTTCATACCTTTGACCCTCCATTACTTTTTGTATTGTGCTGACCCCTGAGGACCTGTGTGCCCCTCATCTGAGCACCGCGACATCTGCCACCGGGGCTACTGCGAGCACCACAAAGACCTGTCTACCTGGTCCAAGCACTGCAAGCATCTGCCCCCCGAGCCGTAGCTCGCACCGCAAAGAAGAGACTGGTTAGGCTCTGAGCGCCGAGCCTCTGCGACCCCCCTGGCCGTGGAAGCCCCTGTAAGGACCTACGACGCACTGTGTGTCCTCCCCGTGAAGCTGCCAGCGCGACGCGCTGAAGAAATTGCCCCCGAGCTGCCCCTCCTGCTTCTGACCTCTGGTGCGTGTCAGGAAGCCTAGACGTGCCCCAGGAAGCACCGCCATCCTCTGACCTCCAGGGTCAGCAACGGGACGTGGAACACCCCTCACCGACTTCTGGAGCCGCCAGGACCTTTGCCCAACAAGAATTTCAAGGTACTGTGTGCAGCGTGCTTTTGTACGACCCGTCCGTTGCTTTGTTCGGACCGTACTAGCGCTTTGGACCCGCTACGCTGTTCACGCGTGAAGCGTGAGCTTCGGTAACCCTCGTAGCGGCCGTACGAAGCGATCCGGAAAGGTACGAATCGTCCCCCATTGAAAGTACAGTGCGTTGCTCACGCGAGAAGCGTGAGGTTTGGGAAGAGGCGTACCGAACGTGTACGACACGTACCTACGAGGGTACGGTCCATATGGTTCACGTCCCGAGCACGCGTGCTCACGCGAGAAGCGTGAGAAACGGCAAGAGACGTCCAAAACTTAGTACGAAGCATACCGAAGGCGCTACGAAGCGCACAGAACCCCAAAGAAGCTTGTTTTGAAGAGAAAAGTGCCATTTTAAGAACTGTGGACTGCCTAAAAGCATTTAAAGTAACTGGAACCTTATTTAAGTGAAAGAACTGTATTTTGACATCCTGCTTGAAGAAATCTTTTATATAAAGACCTTTATTTTGATATAAATACAGCCTTGTGTCTTTGTGTGGTGGGGTGGTGATTATTGTGTGGGACCACTTGAACGCTTAACCTAGTGCCCTCTGGAAATCTAGCCTGACTGCTCGCGCTACGTTACCTAGAGGGTGAGCAGGGGTTATTTTTTTTTTTATAGCAATCATTTTTATTGATTTTCAGAACAAGAGTATCATTGCACATGTGTAGTCATACAATAACAAGTAACTGCCGGGCGTCCCCCGGCCATAGGTATCTACTGAATGCCCCATAGGTGGTTCAGATGCTCCATGTGCGGTCCAGGGGAACCCCTCCTCAGACTCCTCTGGTACCCCATCCCACCCCCCACCCCCCCCACTACCCCCCTCCCACCACCCCCCCCAGAGGCAGCTGCAAAGCGTCCGAAAAAGAAGGGGAAACGGTTTCAGTCTGTGGAGTGCCAGGTCCTGAAGATACGCATCGTCCTCCACGTGGGTGGGAAGACGGCTGCCGGGAGGCCCCTAGATAAGTAGGTCAGCAACGAGCCCCAAGACTCCTCAAAGGCTGTGGGATCATCCCTAAAGCACATCGCCAAGCGCTCCATCGAGAGCAGGCGCCACAGGCGGGCGTGCCACAGTGACATAGCGGGAGCAGCCTGTTTCTTCCACGCCGCTGCCACCGTGAGCTTAGCTGCCCCCACGCAGAGCCACCATATAGCTTTATCCCCTCTGGACACCCCCTCCCAGTCCTCTCCCCGAAGACCCAGGATGACATGAGCAAGGTCCCCAGGGGGTTCAAAGCCCAAAATCTCTTTAATCTGCGCTAAAATTTCCGCCCAGAAGGGTTGAATACTAGGGCAGTCCCACCAGATATGTTTGAAATCCCCGAGGAGACCACATCCCCGCCAGCAAAGTGCAGAAGTCCCCGGGAAGATCCTAGCCAATTTTGTGGGGTATAGGTACCAATCAAAGATGGTCTTATAGTGAGCCTCCCGTAAACCTACCGACAAGTTATGCCTGGGAATGTCCCGCCACAAGCCCCTCCACTCAGCTTCAGTTACCTCTCTCCCCAGGAGTTGCTCCCAGAATTCCATATGCCTGGGCCTGGGTGTGTGTAGTGTAGTCAGCAGCATCCCATAGAGAGACGAGATTGCCCCCTTCATCGAGCCCGCCCGCGACAAAACCAGTTTCTCCATATCCGTAAGGCTCCGGCAGCCCGCCTCCCTGAACGGTGGCGCCGTGGCCCAGTGTTTGAGCTGCAAATAATGGAACTGCTCACTGTTGGGGACCCCAAATTCACTCTTACAGTTCTGAAACGAGCGGAACGCCCCCTTGTCGAATAGGTCCGCCAGCTTTAGACACCCTCCCTCTCGCCACCCATCAAAGGGACCCTCCTCTCTGGCTGGGGCGAAGGCCGGATTAAAGTGTATCGGGGTGTATGGTGAAGGGAATGTCGTCCACCCCTCCCTCCGCGTGACCCTATCCCAAACCTCCAATGTCGTGCGCGTTGGCGTGCTAAGATATGCATTCGGCGGTCTATCTCTCCTCGGTTTCCACAGCAGATCCCAGATGGATCTGCCGGCTATCGCGCGGTCCATATGAAGCCAATGCTTCTCTGATTCCCGTACCGTCCATTCCAACACGACCCGCAATTGGGCCGCTTGATAGTATAGCTCAAAGTCCGGCAGCCCCATCCCTCCATCCGCCCTGTGTTTCCGAAGCACCGTGAAGGGGAGCCGGGCCCTCCCTCCCTGCCAGATAAACTGAGTGATCAACGTCTTCAGCTGCGGCAAAAACGCCTTCTCCAGCGGGATCGGCAAGGCCTGAAACAAGTAAAGGACCCGGGGCAGCACCATCATCTTCACCGCATTGATTCGCCCCAACCAAGATATGTACAAGGGCGTCCACCGCCGTAACTCCTGCCGCAAGTGTGGCAAAACTGTGGTGTAGTTGGCCCCATACAGTCCCGAAACCGTCGATGTCAGCTGCACCCCTAGATATTGTAGCGAGTGTTGGGCCCATGAGAGCGTCGTCTGGGATTTGAGCAGGGCCACCTCCGCTCTCGAGAGTGTGAGATTGAGTATGTAGGATTTGGTCATGTTGACCTTGAACCCTGCCACTCTCTCAAAGTCCCTCAATTCCCCCTGCACCGCGGGCAGTGAGACATGTGGCTCCCCCAGAATCAGCAGAATATCATCCGCGAAGAGGGAGATTTTGTGGTCTTCCCCTCCAAATCGGATCCCTTTAATGGAAGCATTCTCCCTCACCCGAATGGCCAGTGGCTCAATGCTGAGGGCGAAAAGCAGAGGGGACAACGGGCACCCCTGTCTAGTACCTCTAGTCAGCTGGAAGGGCTCGGAAGGTGTCCCGTTGACCACCACTCTCGCGGAGGGATGGCTGTAGTTAGCTCGCACCATCTCCATGAAAGCATCCCCGAACCCAAATTTTTGCAAGGTCAAGAAGAGGAAGGGCCAATCCACGCGGTCGAACGCTTTTTCAGCGTCCAATCCGACTAGCACCGCTGGAATCTTAAATCTGGATGATTTCTCGATAAGGTGGATGGTACGCCGTATATTATCGTGCGTCTGGTGCCCTTTAATGAAGCCCGATTGGTCTGGGTGGATCAATCGAGGCAGCAGGTCATCCAGGCGGCTAGCTAGGATCATGGAGTAGAGCTTGGCATCTAGGTTCAGAAGTGCTATGGGGCGGTATGATGCACACACCAGCGGGTCCTTGCCCGGTTTGGGCAGGACCGTAATCACCGCCTCTGCCATTGACTTGGACACTCTCGCCTCCTTCGCCACCGCCCGAAACAGAGCCGTCAGATGCGGGGCGAGCTCGTCTTCAAAGTGTTTATAAAAGTGGGCGGTATAGCCGTCGGGCCCAGGTGCCTTGTGGAGCTTGAGACGCTTTATGGCATTCCGCACTTCCTCCACGGAAATAGGTTCGTCCAGCCGTTCCCGGTCCAGCGCTGATAGCTGGGGGCACTCCACCCCATCGAGATATGCCGTTTGCGCATCGTGCGCCAGCGTGCTCCCCTCATACAGCTCACCATAGAAATCCCTAAAGGCTCTGGTCTTCGCTGCCTCCTCGTGTGTGACTCGGTCTGGCCCTACCCGAATGCCTTCCACATAGGATTTTGCCCGCTGAATGCGAAGCTTTCGAGCCAACTGAGAACCCACCTTGTCCCCCTGTTCATACCCCGCGCGGCGCAGCCTCAGCAAGGTATATTCCGCCCTGGCGCTATAAATCGCCCGCAATTTACCCCTCACCGCCGTGAGTTGTCGTTGCAGGTCGCGAGTGGGTTTATCTTTATGTCTGCCCTCTAACCCCCTAAGTTCCTCCTCCAGTGACTCTCGTTCCAATGCTTGTTGTCGCCGCAGCGACGCCTGTAGTTGGATGCATTTGCCTCTCATCACCGCCTTGAATGCGTCCCACGTATTCTGATGTGAGGTGTCTTCAGGCGGGTTGTCCTGGAAATATTCCCCTATGGCCTCGGTCAGTTCCACCCTCCGCACTTGGTCTCGCAGGAGGGCCCCCGGAAAGTACCATCTGCCACGACCCCGCGCCCCCCACTGAAGCTCCAATAGGACCATCCCGTGGTCTGAGACCGAAATGGGGAGAATCTGCGCCCCTGTCGCCTTCCCCACTAATGCCTGACTGATGAAGATGTAATCTATTCGAGTGTAAGTCCGGTGAACATGGGAATAGAAAGTGTAGTCTTTTGCCGTCTCGTGGAGAGCCCGCCACCCATCCCGCAGACCAAGGGAATCGAAGCGGTCCTTGACTCGCTTGGAAAACACCGATGATCTGGCCCCCGCAACGTGAGAGCCGTCCAGGACACCATCCCACAGGCAGTTAAAGTCCCCCAGCAGAATGATGGGGCCCTCCGCGAATCCGCCCAGGGACCCCAACATGCGAGCTGTGAACACCGCCTGGCCCGTGTTCGGAGCATACACGACCGCAATGGTGCATAGTTGGCCCTGAAGCCGCCCCTTGAGCATGAGCCACCTCCCCTCCTTGTCTCTCTGTGAATCCACTACTTGGAAGGGCATCGAGCTGTGGAACAATATCGCCACTCCATTATGTTTGGTGGTGGCCGCTGAGTGAAAAATCTGCGGGAATGCCCTATGCTTGAGCCTACCCACATCCTCCCTTGTAAGGTGTGTTTCCTGCAGAGCAACTACCTTGGCCTGCCTATCCACAATGTACTTCAGGACCTGCTGTCTCTTCTGGGGCGAGTTCAGGCCCTTCACGTTCCATGTAGCCCATGTCACCATCTTAAGTGAGTGTAGACCCCCCTCTCCGCCCCGTTTTGTGGGATCCGCCGATGCCAGACCTCAGCGCCTGTCCTCCTCCCCCTCCCGGGTCCCCCTTGTAATATCTCGCTGTCCCTCCCCGGTCCCCCTCCATGTCTCCGTTGCAGCCTACCCCTGTCACCCTCCCCCCTCGCCCAGGCCCCCCCACATCCCCCCCCCCCTCCCGCACCCCCCCACCACAAGCACCCAGCCATGGAACCCCTCATGCCTGGGGTAGTTCCAGGGAAAGTAACCAAGACCCCGCCCCATCGAACTCCTAACCTCATCAACTTGCTCCGCAACCGGCAGAGCATCAACAACAGGTGAGCCAGACAAAGGGCTCATAGAGAAAAACAAAAACCTCAGTGTCCATATAACCTCAGTGTCTCTGTGGAGACTGCCGCATCCCTCCGCTGGGCCTTCACAGACTCATCGCCAGCCACCTGGCTTCGCCGCTCGGGCTCCCGGGTCCCTCCCGGCCGGAGGACCACCCGCGGTCGTTCTTGAACTGCATCCCGGAGAATCCCGTTCTTCCAGCTCGCGACCACTACTCACGGTGAGGCCCTCCTCGCTGGCGTTGCGCCCTGCGCCACTGCTCCCCCTGAGAGCCGACTGCCACTGTTCCGGATGGCCCCGGGCCGCCTCCTTCCTCCGGTTCCGTCGGGAGGCCCAGGATACGCAGCCCATCTCCCAAGTCAGTGATGTGGTGTCGTTTATTTTGCCATTCGAAGCTGAGCCCAAAGGGATAGGTCCAACGATAGCGCACATTGTCCTCTCTGAGTTTGCTGGTCACTGGGCGGAGCTGCTGCCTCCGAACAAGGGTGGCCTGCGACAAGTCCTGGTAAAGAGAGCAACTGTGACCCTGGAACGAGACTTCCTTCTTCTTCCTGGCCGCTTCCAGGATGGCCTCCTTGACTGGGAAGGCGTGTAGCTTTGCTAGGACATCCCTAGGTCTCCGGCGTTCGCCGTGAACCGGTGGTCCGACCCTGTGCACCCGGTCCACTTTTATTTTTAGGTCTGGTTTGTTCACCACCTCTCCAAAGAGGCCTATAATAAACGCCTCCAGGTCCGGACCCTCTGCGCCTTCTTCCAAGTCTCTCACCCGTATATTCTCCCTCCGGGAACGATCCTCCAAGTCCTCCAGCTTCAGAGCAGATTGCGCCAGCTGAGCGCGAAGCTCCGCGCACTCCGAACGGGAAGCCCGAGCTGTACTCTCCAGGGATTGCACCTTCTTCTCCACCTCCAGGATTCGCGACCCCACGGCGTCCACATCACTGCGCAGATCACCAAGCTTCTCCGTCAGGTCCCCACGCAATTGGTCCAGGCTGGCGTGGAGGTCCCTTTTAAGTTCACCACATAAATCCCTCTTGAAGTCCCGGAGCGTAGCCACCAGGTCATCCTTCGTCAAGGCCATGCTTTCCCCTCCGCCTGGACCTCCCTCGTCCGCAGTGCTGGAGAGCGCCTGGAAGTACTTCGCCACGCGGTTTTCCTGAGGCTTCGGCGCCTTTTTTGTCGGGGGCGCACGGGACGACCTCCCCATCAGACCATCCCCTCCGTGCCACACGACGTCGCCTCCACCGGTTCTATGGTCTTGTCGCGTCCGACCACCCCCGCTCAGCCACTGGGACCCCGGAAATCAGAGTAGGGACCGACTCAGCTCCGCTCGCCGCCTCAGGCACTCAGCCAAGCCCCCGTGCTGTGCCTCAGAGAGTCCTCACCAGCGCCAACCTGCACCTATATTCCACAGCGTCCTTCCCATCTAGCGTGCCAGAGAACCAGTGCTGCGGAGGCTCCGCCGGTCCCGGCGCCGGCAGGTGTCTTTCTTGGCCGCCATCTTGGAGTCAGGCATCGTCTCTCTCCCGGGCGCGCGGTGATTGCCCCCTGTGCCCCTGCTCCCTCCAGCCTGTCTCGGTCTCCGTCCGGGCGGACCACTTATCTCCTGTTGGCCCTCCGCCCTTCCTCATGGGCTCCGTGATGGCCGCAATCTCCGCCTCCTCATGCGCGTTCCACGGTGAGGTGTCCCCTTGTAATGTCCCGCTCACCGGCGCCGGCAGAATCCGGGTCAGCCTCTCTCCAGCCGCGGCGGGCCCTCCCGTTGCGCGGTCACTGCGACCAGCCTCCGGTCACTCTCCTGAGTCCGGGGAACCGCCATTCGGCGAGCGATCGTGGCCTTCCGCCGCCATTTTGCTTGATCACCGCTCCCGGGTCAGTGCTCGTTTCATAGCCGCTCCGGAGCCGCCTCATCCTCGCCGCCGGTCCATTCGCCTCCACAGGTGTCCCGCGAGTGTTTTCCCCCAAGAGCGCCAGTCCAGAGCCCCCGCTTAGCCGCTCACAGGAGTCCGTGGGGCCGGAGCTGACTCGGTGCACTACCAGTCAGCCATCTTACTTGGCCACGCCCCCCAGCAGGGGTTATTTTTAAAGAGGTAATCCTACGCCCTGACTTAGAGGAAAGGGTCCCTGCTTGTTGCAAGTGCATACCTGCGCCAACCAGAGACCCCGGATTCTAACATTGGTGGCAGCGGTGAGGATTCACGGATTTGCGTTCTTGGTGTCTGCGCAGTGATTACTAACCATTGCACAGTGAGGACAGTCCAGTAGCTTGAGCCACAGAACTTTTAAATTTTGATTTCGCTTGCCAAGTAGAGAAGATCCCTTGTGTTTGAAGCCATGCCGGGCTCAAACAGCACAGAGAATACAGCATCTGGATCCTCTGAGAGAGAGGAACTAGTATGGGATGAGTCGAAACTGGATGACTACACGAAAACCCAACTCGAGCAATTCTGCAGAAAGCTCAAGGTCCCACGTAAAGGATGCCGGCTCAAAACAGATTTCCAAAAGGCGATGAGAGCCTGGATAGAATCAAGGGGTGCAGCTGACAATGTTGTACCTGAGGTTGACCTAGTGGATCCGGCGGAGAGCATTCACAGTTTTGGCAGAGGCCTGTCGCCAGAGGAGCTGGGAGACAGACAGGCCGCAAGGGAGCAAGAAGACACATTGGCAAGGCTGAAATTAAACGGTCAATTGGAGCTAGAAAGCAAAAAGCTGGCTCTAGAAGAAAAAAGAAGGGCTCTTGAAGAAAGAACGATTCAGATGGAGCACGACGCGAGAATGAGGGAGCTGGCGATAAAAGAGAAAAGTTTGGAAAACCCTCCCTCTGGTGGCAGCGCAATGCCGGTGCAGGTAGAGTCAAGGGTGTACATGCCAAAAGACGTAGTCAAGGAATACTTTAAGAATGATGACATAGGGCAATGGTTCAAGGTCTATGAGGTAGCCATGTCTTCCCACCGGGTCCCTGAGAGAGATTGGGGAGCAGGGTTGTGGGGACGGTTCCTCAGTGAGGGGCGGGACACACTTTTAGATTTGCCCTCTGACAGGTATAATTCTTACCCCCACATGAAGGAAGCTTTAATGACCAGATATGGGCTAACTCCTGAATTATTTAGACAGAGGTTCAGGGGGTGTACCAAGATTGCGGGGAATACGTATGTGGAGTATGTGACCTTTTTCTGCAAAGCACTGGATGCCTGGGTGGAGGGTAGCAAAGTTGATGATTTCCAAGGTCTCTTTGATTTAATTGCATGGGAGCGCTTAATTGTTTTCCTGAGCTACGCCAACACCTGATAGATAGCAAGCTGACTAACCCTAGGAAGCTTGCTGAAGAGGCGGACCGCTGGGTCAGCACCAGGGTCCACCAGGGTCAAGTGGGAGACTCCGCCAAGGGTGGGCAGGGTCGCCAGCAGAAGAGTGGGGGGGACAAGGGAAAACAGAAAGGGCTCCAAAAAGGCCCCCAAAGTAATCCCCAAGGGAACCAGCAGAAAGGTTCTCAGCCTCCCCCACCCCCGAAGCCAACAGGGGTGCCGACAGGTAAACCTGTTCCCAAGGGGCCCCCTCAATGTTATAAATGTGGTGAACTAGGTCACTTTGCCAGTGATCCCAAGTGTCGCCAGTATGTGAAACCAGCACCCACTGGTGCTCTACCGAAGCAAGTGGCTAGGAGGTAGATGTCCCAGGTGGGTGGGACCCCGTCCAACTGACCTTAGTCTCACTAGGAGACAGTGAGATGGTCCCAAACGCCGACTTGCCCTCTAACACTAAGAAATATGGGCAAGTGGTGACCGTCAATGGGAAGAAGGTAGAGGCTCTTAGAGACACAGGAGCCAGCGTGACTGCAGTGCGGCAGCACCTGGTATCTCAAGAGCAGGTCGTACCCCATGCCTATTGTCGGGTTGTCAATGCTGACAACACAGAGAGTCATTGTCCAATGGCTCAAGTTCCCTTTGAGTGGGCGGGGGTCTCTGGTACTCTGCAAGTCGCTGTGAGAACTGCCATGCCTGTAGACTGTCTCCTAGGGAATGATTTGGAGAGCTCCCCTTGGGAAAAGGTGGAGAAGACAGCTCACCTGCGGATGGTGGGCTTACCTGATTGGGCGTGCATGACCACCCGGTCGATGGCAGCCAGTAGGGGTGTTGAAGGGACCCTGGAGCCTGTGGGAGAGGCCCAGGAACCGGCTTTAGAGAGAGGGCACGGGAAACCGGCTCCTAAAGTTCCCACGGCCCAGGAGGAAGCAGACCCATAACTCTTTGAAAGTCAATTAAAGAAGCAGCTCTTATATTCTTGTTAAATTCTTCCATTGTGGTTACCTGTATACTAAGGGCCCGATTACGAGTCTGGCAGTCCATGGACAGCCAGACACGTGGGATCACGGTGGTGGCGGTCTCCCGACCGCCCTATTGTGAGATATGCGTTTGGACCACCACATCCCCACCGCAGCCGGTGGTCTTGTGGCAGTGTAGAGGCATCTATATGCTTGATGGGGTTGCTGCGGTCCCACCAAGTATATTAGGAGTTTCCTCTCCGCCAGGGTTTTCATGGCGGTTCTACCTCCTTGGAAACCCTGGAAGAGAGGCCCCTTGGTACCTCTGCGCCCTGTGGGTGCGCACAGGGGGCACAACATGTGCCCCCCTGTGTGCATGCACACCAGTTCCTGCACAGCATGGACTTCTCAGTCCATGCCGTGCAGAAACTGTTTTTGGCGTTCACATTGCGGTGCCTGTTTTTAGAGGCACCGCCGTCGGAACGCCCAAAAAAGCCTGCCATGCAGGAGGAAACTCCTAATCTGGCAGGCACCCGACAACAGCTTTGGCGGGCGGTGCCGCAGCGTGGCAGACCCGCGCCGCACCGCCAATGTCATAATTGGGCCCTAAAAGTTCTTCTTTTACAAAGATCTTTTTCTACAACAAACACCCTTCACAAACCAAATATCATCTTTCACTGTATACATATTCAATGTTGTCCATTAGGTTTTATGTGTATTAAAATTTCTTCTTCTATGTTCAATGTATCAGCGATATGACATTGTAAACCAATAATATATTTTGATTCTTAGCATCTTAATTGTAATGTTCTATTTCCTCCCCTAGGATTCCATTATACCCGTTGAAATCCAAAGTATTTCAAAGAGTTCTCATTCCCTTCATGGAATTCCTCAAAATGTCTTGCAACAGAGTAGCCATAATCCTTTTTAGGTCTCGCCTGAGCCAGCGCATGCACTGCTCTGCGAGACATTTAGTAGGTGGGCTTTGAAAGTGCTACCCACATTTTGGTGCTGGCTACAAGGTACAGTTCAAGAGGTCGTGCACGCGCACATCTGTTTCACGCATTCACCCCTTCCTTCTCTCCCAGCCCTTTGATGCTCTGCTCGCATTTCCCTCCTCCCTTTTCATCCTTTGCCCCTCCCATTCCCCACAGCGCCAAGCATGTCACCCTCCCTTTTTTTTCACCCAGCCTTGCGCAGCTCTGCTCGCATCTCCCCCTCCCTTTTCCTCACTTTCAGTCGGTCTCCTTTTCAACAGTTTCATTTATATCCGCTCCTTTTCGTCAGTTTCATTCAGCATCCGCACATCTGCCCCTTGCATTCCCCTCTACTAAAAGCATTGAAACCTTCCCTTCTCGCCCAGCCTTGCTCTGCTGGCATCTCCCTCCTCCCTTTCACTCACTTTCAGTCGGTCTCCTTTTTGGTTATTTTCATTCATCATCCGCTCCTTTTCATCAGTTTCATTCAGCATCCGCTCCTCTGCCCCTTGCATTCCCCTCTACTAAAAGCATTGTATCCTTCCCTTCTCGCCCAGCCTTGATCTGCTGGCATCTACCTCCTCCCTTTCACTCACTTTCAGTCGGTCTCCTTTTTGGTTATTTTCATTCATCATCCGCTCCTTTTCGTCAGTTTCATTCAGCATCCGCTCCTCTGCCCCTTGCATTCCCCTCTAGCAAAAGCATTGAAATCTTCCCTTCTCACCCAGTCTTGCTCTGCTCGCATCTTCCCCCTCCCTTTCCCTTACTTTCAGTCGGTCTCCTTTTTGGTTACTTTCATTCATCATCCGCTCCTTTTCATCAGTTTCATTAAGCATACGTTCCTCTGGCCTTTGCATTACACTCTGATCCAAGCATTCCACACTTCCCTTCTTGCACAGCCTTGCTCTGCTCGCATCTCCTTCCTCCCTTTTCCTCACTTTCATTTGGTCTCCTTTTCGTCTGTTTCATTCATCATCCGCTCCTTTGGCCCTTGCATTCCCCTCTGCTACAAGGATTCCATCCTTCCCTTGTAGCCTATCCTTTTGATTGTCTGGTCGCATCTCTCTCCATTTTCTAAGAATCCAAATGTGCATGCAAACTCCGTCCAAATATTACATTACACCACACAAGCAATGAGACGCTCTGACGCAGTCACTCGTTGTAAATTAGATCAGTTGTTAACCACAGATTAATCCAAATTGGAATGCAAACAGCGTCCACATATTACATTAGACCACAGACGCAATGAGACGCTCTGCTGCAGTCACTTTTTGTGCATTACGAAAGGTGTTACCCACAGATTACTCAAAATTAGGTTTAGATTGCATTTTTGGCAGTGTACAAATATAACGACACTCAGTTGGGCCCTTCCTGCATTAGCTTACAGATTGTACTTGATGTAAGAGTCGATGTAAGAGTAAGTGTATTAGAATACAATTTACATAAAGAGTGGGATATAAAAACACAACACTCATTTTTTTTTAAGGATGTTTTACAATTTGGACATTGGTCAGATTTTTAAGACAACACACAAGATACTAGCAGAATGTCTCACGCATTCTGGGGCGCTTGAATCTTGAATTCACTCCGGACACAGATTACAGGTGCCAAAGGGCCTGAAGGCACACAGAGCCATCTGTGTGAATTAATGCCTTTGCATTCCCATGTGTTTGCAGTAAACATGCCCGAGGCGCCAGCCGAGCGCAAGGCACATGGTGACATCCTTCTGCATTGTTTATTGTGCTGCTCTGCTCGCATCTCCCTCCTCCCTTTCCCTCTCTTTCATTCGGTCTCCTTTTCGTCAGTTTCATTTAGCTCCGCTCCAAGCTTTTCAATCCTCCCTTTTTCGCTCAGCCTTGTGCAGCTCTGCTTGCATCTCCCTCCTCCCTTTCCTTCACTTTCATTCGGTCTCCTTTTCGTCAGTTTCATTCAGCATACGTTCCTCTGGCCTTTGCATTACACTCTGATCCAAGCATTCCACACTTCCCTTCTCGCACAGCCTTGCTCTGCTCGCATCTCCTTCCTCCCTTTTCCTCACTTTCATTCGGTCTCCTTTTCGTCTGTTTCATTCATCATCCGCTCCTTTGGCCCTTGCATTCCCCTCTGCTACAAGGATTCCATCCCTCCCTTGTAGCCCATCCTTTTGATTGTCTGGTCGCATCTCTCTCCATTTTCTAAGAATCCAAATGTGCATGCAAACTGTGTCCAAATATTACATTACACCACACACGCAATGAGACGCTCTGACGCAGTCACTCGTAAATTAGATCAGTTGTTAACCACAGATTAATCCAAATTGGAATGCAAACAGCATCCACATATTACATTAGACCACAGACGCAATGAGACGCTCTACTGCAGTCACTTTTTGTGCATTACGAAAGGTGTTACCCACAGATTACTCAAAATTAGGATTAGATTGCATTTTTGGCAGTGTACAAATATAACGACACTCGGTTGGGCCCTTCCTGCATTAGCTTACAGATTGTACTTGTTAGACCTGGCACCTTGGCGTGAGTTTCCCTTCCACTTTTCGCTGATGTGCCTCATTGTGTTTTGTTGGTGTTAGCTGCTCAGGGCACTGTGCCACTGCTAATCAGTGCCACAGTGCAAGTGCTCCCTTTGGAAAAGTGTATACATTGATTGGTGTCCATGTTTGGCGTATTTGATTTACTATCAGCCCCTAGTAAAGTGCACCAGGAGTGCCAGGGCTTGTAAATACAAATGCTGCTGGTGGGCTTGCAGCACTGGTTGTGCTACCCACAGAAGCGGCCTAGTAAAATGTGTCTAGGGTCTACCACTGCAGAACCTGCGCACGGTCTGGTACTGTCGCGCTGATTGCGCAAGCACACCTACTTGCCAGTCCCCAAACCTTCACTTAACTACATATTAGTCACCCCTCTGGTAGGTCCAAGGGCAGGGTGCATTGTAGGTATAAGGTAGGACATGCCCTGATGTGTGTGGCATGTCCTAATAGTGAATTACAGCCATTTTCGTTTTTCACTATTGAAGGCTACCTGCTCTCCATAGGCCAGAATGGGCTGCTGGAATTACTACACGATGTAATCCCAGTGGACTCAGAGAGCATGGTAGAAAGTCAAGTTTAGTATGCCTGAACTCAGAATAATAAAATACTTCTTTTAGTAAAGTTTATTTTAATATCCTGCGTTTGTAAATATTACTTTTAGAAAGTTAGTATTTACTGACCTGGCCATTTCAGTCCGCCTCTGCTGTGTGTGTGTGTTCTGCCTAGTAACAGTAAAGGAGCAGGGCTGGGGAATTCCAGGAGACAGGCTGGCTGCCAGGTGGTGGGTAGAGAGATTACACCAGGATGGGTGGGAGGAGTACACCTTTGACTCTGAATAGACCTGTGCTCTGCCACCACAATGCCGGCTCCGCCGACTGTGGAGCGGCTGATGTCTCTGCCCTGCTGCTGAAAAGAAAGAGCAGAGTCACCACAACAAAGTGCTCCAAAACTGGACTGAGCCAGGACCAGGCCCCCTGGCGACAAATAACAAAAGAATTGTGCTATAAAAGAAGGAGCCCTGCTCCTAAGAAATCAGATCCTGTTTGCACCAAGAAGAAACTCTGCCTGAAGAGAAGGACCTGGGAAAGCTGCATGGAGGACTGCTGTCTCTGACCTGTGAGACTGGCCTGTGGTGGGTGCCTTGCTGCAAGAAGGAGAGGAGGAAAAGACTTGAAAAGAAAAGACTTTTGAATCAACTTGTGCTTTGAACAATCTCCAAGGGCTTGTGGTGAACTTGCCCCCTGATCTGCGCCCCAGGAAAAGTGGGCGCTACCTTTCCCCAAGAAGAGGAGAAGCTGCTGGAGGCGATCCTGTGGCGCTGACCCCTGAGGACCTGTGTGCCCCTCATCTGAGCACCGCGACATCTGCCACCGGGGCTACTGCGAGCACCGCAAAGACCTGTCTACCTGGTCCAAGCACTGCAAGCATCTGCCACCCGAGCCGTAGCTCGCACCGCAAAGAAGAGACTAGTTAGGCTCTGAGCGCCGAGCCTCTGCGACCCCCCTGGCCGTGGAAGCCCCTGTAAGGACCTACGACGCACTGTGTGTCCTCCCCGTGAAGCTGCCAGCGCGACGCGCTGAAGAAATTGCCCCCGAGCTGCCCCTCCTGCTTCCGACCTCTGGTGCGTGTCAGGAAGCCTAGACGTGCCCCACGAAGCACCGCCATCCTCTGACCTCCAGGGACAGCAACGCGACGTGGGACACCCCTCACCGACTTCTGGAGCCGCCAGGACCTTTGCCCAACAAGAATTTCAAGGTACTGTGTGCAGCGTGCTTTTGTACGACCCGTCCGTTGCTTTGTTCGGACCGTACTAGCGCTTTGGACCCGCTACGCTGTTCACGCGTGAAGCGTGAGCTTCGGTAACCCTCGTAGCGGCCGTACGAAGCGATCCGGAAAGGTACGAATTGTCCCCCATTGAAAGTACAGTGCGTTGCTCACGCGAGAAGCGTGAGGTTTCGAAAGAGGCGTACCGAACGTGTACGACACGTACCTACGAGGATACGGTCCGTACGGTTCACGTCCCGAGTACGTGTGCTCACGCCAGAAGCGTGAGAAACGGCAAGAGACGTCCAAAACTTAGTACGAAGCGTACCAAAGGCGCTACGAAGTGCACAGAACCCCAAAGAAGCTTGTTTTGAAGAGAAAAGTGCCATTTTAAGAACTGTGGACTGCCTAAAAGCATTTAAAGTAACTGGAACCTTATTTAAGTCAAAGAACTGTATTTTGACATCCTGCTTGAAGAAATCTTCTATATAAAGACCTTTATTTTGATATAAATACAGCCTTGTGTCTTTGTGTGGTGGGGTGGTGATTATTGTGTGGGACCACTTGAAAGCTTAACCTAGTGCCCTCTGGAAATCTAGCCTGACTGCTCGCGCTACGTTACCTAGAGGGTGAGCAGGGGTTATTTTTAAAGAGGTAGTCCTACGCCCTGACTTAGAGGAAAGGGTCCCTGCTTGTTGCAAGTGCATACCTGCGCCAACCAGAGACCCCGGATTCTAACATTGGTGGCAGCGGTGAGGATTCACGGATTTGCGTTCTTAGTGTCTGCGCAGTGATTACTAACCATTGCACAGTGAGGACAGTCCAGTAGCTTGAGCCACAGAACTTTTAAATTTTGATTTCGCTTGCCAAGTAGAGAAGATCCCTTGTGTTTGAAGCCATGCCGGGCTCAAACAGCACAGAGAATACAGCATCTGGATCCTCTGAGAGAGAGGAACTAGTATGGGATGAGTCGAAACTGGATGACTACACGAAAACCCAACTCGAGCAATTCTGCAGAAAGCTCAAGGTCCCACGTAAAGGATGCCGGCTCAAAACAGATTTCCAAAAGGCGATGAGAGCCTGGATAGAATCAAGGGGTGCAGCTGACAATGTTGTACCTGAGGTTGACCTAATGGATCCGGCGGAGAGCATTCACAGTTTTGGCAGAGGCCTGTCACTAGAGTAGCTGGGAGACAGACAGGCCGCAAGGGAGCAAGAAGACACATTGGCAAGGCTGAAATTAAATGGTCAATTGGAGCTAGAAAGCAAAAAGCTGGCTCTAGAAGAAAAAAGAATGGCTCTTGAAGAAAGAACGATTCAGATGGAGCACGACGCGAGAATGAGGGAGCTGGTGATAAAAGAGAAAAGTTTGGAAAACCCTCCCTCTGGTGGCAGCGCAACGCCGGTGCAGGTAGAGTCAAGGGTGTACATGCCAAAAGATGTAGTCAAGGAATACTTTAAGAATGATGACATAGGGCAATGGTTCAAGGTCTATGAGGTAGCCATGTCTTCCCACCGGGTCCCTGAGAGAGATTGGGGAGCGGGGTTGTGGGGACGGTTCCTCAGTGAGGGGCGGGACACACTTTTAGATTTGCCCTCTGACATGTATAATTCTTACCCCCACATGAAGGAAGCTTTAATGACCAGATATGGGCTAACTCCTGAATTATTTAGACAGAGGTTCAGGGGGTGTACCAAGATTGCGGGGAGTACGTATGTGGAGTATGTGACCTTTTTCTGCAAAGCACTGGATGGCTGGGTGAAGGGTAGCAAAGTTGATGATTTCCAAGGTCTCTTTGATTTAATTGCATGGGAGCACTTAATTGTTTTCCTGAGCTACGCCAACACCTGATAGATAGCAAGCTGACTAACCCTAGGAAGCTTGCTGAAGAGGCGGACCGCTGGGTCAGCACCAGGGTCCACAAGGGTCAAGTGGGAGACTCCGCCAAGGGTGGGCAGGGTCCCCAGCAGAAGAGTGGGGGGGACAAGGGAAAACAGAAAGGGTTCCAAAAAGGCCCCCAAAGTAATCCCCAAGGGAACCAGCAGAAAGGTTCTCAGCCTCCCCCACCCCCGAAGCCAACAGGGGTGCCGACAGGTAAACCTGTTCCCAAGGGGCCCCCTCAATGTTATAAATGTGGTGAACTAGGTCACTTTGCCAGTGATCCCAAGTGTCGCCAGTATGTAAAACCAGCACCCACTGGTTCTCTACCGAAGCAAGTGGCTACAGTAGCCTTTGGGGAGGAGGTAGAAGTCCCAGGTGGGTGGGACCCCGTCCAACTGACCTTAGTCTCACTAGGAGACAGTGAGATGGTCCCAAACGCCGACTTGCCCTCTAACACTAAGAAATATGGGCAAGTGGTGACCGTCAATGGGAAGAAGGTAGAGGCTCTTAGAGACACAGGAGCCAGCGTGACTGCAGTGCGGCAGCACCTGGTATCTCAAGAGCAGGTCGTACCCCATGCCTATTGTCGGGTTGTCAATGCTGGCAACACAGAGAGTCATTGTCCAATGGCTCAAGTTCCCTTTGAGTGGGCGGGGGTCTCTGGTACTCTGCATGTCGCTGTGAGAACTGCCATGCCTGTAGACTGTCTCCTAGGGAATGATTTGGAGAGCTCCCCTTGGGAAAAGGTGGAGAAGACAGCTCACCTGCGGATGGTGGGCTTACCTGATTGGGCGTGCATGACCACCCGGTCGATGGCAGCCAGTAGGGGTGTTGAAGGGACCCTGGAGCCTGACGGAGCGGCCCAGGAACCGGCTTTTGAGAGAGGGCACGGGAAACCGGCTCCTAAAGTTCCCACAGCCCAGGAGGAAGCAGACCTTGAGGGGGATGCCCTGGAGCCTACCGGGGAACAGATAGCCGAACTGGGGGACCTGCCTGAGCTGACCCATTGGCAGCAAGAAGGAGGCCCCTCGAGGGAGGAATTCTGCAGGGAGCAGAAAGAGTGCCCCTCTCTAGTGGGTATGCGGCAACAGGCTGCAGCCCAAGCCAATGGTGATCAGTCCGGTACTCACTTAATCTACTGGGAGAACGACCTCCTGTACTCAGAGCCTAAGGTTGCTGAACCTGGGTCAGCCCGTGCGCTGGTGGTACCCCAGAAGTTCAGAGCCTTCCTACTGGGGCTGGCTCACGACGTTCCGTTAGCAGGGCATTTGGGGCAGGACAAGACCTTCGAAAGGCTTGTCACCCACTTTTATTGGCCTCAAATGCGCAGGAGTTCTGACACTCACTGCAGGACATGCCAGACTTGCCAGGCAAGCGGCAAGAGTGGAAGGAAGCTGAAGGCTCCACTCCAACCTTTCCCTGTGGTCAGTACCCCATTCCAGCGAATGGGGATTGACATTGTGGGGCCACTGGACCCCAAGACAGCCATGGGCAACAGGTTTATCCTGGTCTTGATGGACCATGCCACCCGGTACCCTGAAGCCATCCCTCTGAGGACAGTGACGGCCCCCGTGGTGGGACGGGCACTGATGGGAATTTTCTCACGAGTAGGATTCCCTCTAGAGGTGGTGTCCGACAGGGGGACCAATTTCATATCGAAATATATGAAATCCCTTTGGCAAGAGTGTGGTGTGACATACAAGTTCACCACCCCTTACCAACCCCAAGGAAACGGGTTGGTTGAGAGATTCAAACGAACCCTAAAGGGCATGATTATGGGTCTTGAGGAACCCATGAGGCGTAAGTGGGACGTCCTCTTACCATGCCTTCTCTTTGCGTACCGCGAGGTGCCACAAAAGTCTCTGGGGTTCAGTCCTTTTGAGCTTTTGTATGGCCACCCAGTACAAGGACCTCTTAGTCTGGTCAAGGAAGGCTGGGAGCAATCTCCCAGGAAACCCCCCCAGAATGTATACAGTTACATGCTGGCCTTCCGGAACCAGACTAGGCGTTTCAGGCAACTTGCTGAGGCAAATCTGGAAGCCAGCCAGGACGAAATGAAGCGGTGGTACGACCAGAATGTCACTCTGGTTGAGCTTCAACCTGGTCAAAAGGTATGGGTCCTGGCCCCTGTGGAGCCTTGTGCACTCCAGGACAAGTGGACAGGACCCTTTGAGATTGTGGAGCGCAAGAGTTCTGTCACCTACTTGGTGGACTTGCAGTCTCCTAGGAACCCCTTGAGGGTCCTCCATGTCAATCGACTGAAGCCCCACTTGGAGAGGTCCGAAGTGGGCATGCTCCTGGCCACAGATGATGGGACGGAGGATGAGTCTGAGCCTCTTCCTGACCTCCTGGTAGCCTCAGAGCAAGACGGGTCAGTGGATGGAGTTAGCCTCTCACCCACCCTGACCCCTGAGCAACAGGATGACTGCCACCAGCTGCTGGGGCAGTTTCCTGACCTGTTCTCCCTGGTTCCTGGTATCACAGATTGGTGCGTCCATGATGTGGATACAGGAGACAGCTTACCTGTGAAGCACAAGGCTTACAGGGTAACTGACAGGGTCAGAGCCTGCATCAAAGAGGAGGTTTCAAAGATGCTTGCTCTTGGGGTGGTTGAGTCCTCCAGCAGTCCTTGGGCCAGTCCAGTGGTCTTGGTCCCAAAGGCTGCAGCGCCGGGTGCCACTCCCGAACTCCGGTTCTGTGTGGACTACAGAGGACTCAATTCAGTCACGAAGACTGACGCGCACCCCATCCCCAGAGCTGATGAGCTCATCGATCGGTTAGGGGCTGCACGGTACCTCAGCACGTTTGATTTAACGTCTGGGTACTGGCAGATCGCCTTGACTGATGGGGCCAAAGAGAGGTCCGCATTCTCCACACCAGATGGGCATTTCCAGTTCCGGGTTATGCCATTTGGGATGAAGAATGCCCCTGCCACCTTCCAGAGGTTGGTCAACCGGGTGTTGGCTGGGCTGACCGAGTTCAGCGCAGCATACCTGGATGATATCGCAGTGTTCAGTGGCACATGGAAAGAACACCTGCGACACCTCTGGGAAGTGTTGATGGCACTGCGCAAGGCAGGCCTCACGATCAAGGCAAGCAAGTGTCAGATCGGGCAGGGTTCCGTGGTGTATTTGGGACACCAAGTAGGGAGCGGCCAGGTGGCGCCCCTACAACCCAAGATTGAAACCATCCTGGCTTGGGAGCCCCCAACTACCCAGACAAAAGTGAGGGCCTTCTTAGGACTCACAGGGTACTACAGGAGGTTTGTCAAGGGGTATGGCAGCATCGTTGCCCCCTTGACAGAGCTGACTTCGAAGAAGCAGCCCAGAAAAGTGATATGGACTGACACCTGTCAGAAGGCCTTTGACACCCTGAAGACTGCCATGTGCACGGCGCCCATGCTCTTGGCTCCTGACTTCTCCAAAGAATTCCTAGTGCAGACAGACGCATCAGAGCATGGTGTAGGGGCTGTTCTCTCACAGATGACTGAGGAGGGCTGGGACCAACCTGTAGCCTTCATAAGTAGGAGGTTACTTCCACAGGAACAAAGGTGGAGTGCGATAGAGCGAGAAGAATTTGCTGTGGTCTGGGCGCTGAAGAAGCTGAGGCCCTACTTGTTTGGGACTCACTTCCGGGTTCAGACCAACCACAGGCCCCTCAGATGGTTGATGCAAATGAGGGGTGAGAACCCAAAACTGTTGATGTGGTCCATCTCCCTACAGGGTATGGACTTTACGGTGGAGCATCGCCATGGTACAGATCACGCCAATGCTGACGGTCTGTCCAGGTTTTTCCGCCTTAGTGAAGAGGAACTCCCTGGGGTAGGGTAGTTCCCCCCACATTTCAGCTGGAGGGGACACGTGTTAGACCTGGCACCTTGGCGTGAGTTTCTCTTCCACTTTCTGCTGATGTGCCTCATTGTGTTTTGTTGGTGTTAGCTGCTCAGGGCACTGTGACACTGCTAATCAGTGCCACAGTGCAAGTGCTCCCTTTGGAAAAGTGTATACATTGATTGGTGTCCATGTTTGGCTTATTTGGTTTACTATCAGCCACTAGTAAAGTGCACCAGGAGTGCCAGGGCTTGTAAATACAAATGCTGCTGGTGGGCTTGCAGCACTGGTTGTGCCACCCACAGAAGCGGCCTAGTAAAATGTGTCTAGGGTCTGCCACTGCAGAACCTGCGCGTGGTCTGGTACTGTCGCGCTGATTGCGCAAGTACACCTACTTGCCAGTCCCCAAACCTTCACTTAACTACATATTAGTCACCCGTCTGGTAGGCCCAAGGGCAGGGTGCATTGTAGGTATAAGGAAGGACATGCCCTAATAGTGAATTACAGCCATTTTCGTTTTTCACTATTGAAGGCTACCTGCTCTCCATAGGCCAGAATGGGCTGCTGGAATTACTACACGATGTAATCCCAGTGGACTCAGAGAGCATGGTAGAAAGTCAAGTTTAGTATGCCTGAACTCAGAATAATAAAATACTTCTTTTAGTAAAGTTTATTTTAAGATCCTGCGTTTTTAAATATTACTTTTAGAAAGTTAGTATTTACTGACCTGGCCATTTCAGTCCGCCTCTGCTGTGTGTGTGTGTTCTGCCTAGTAACAGTAAAGGAGCAGGGCTGGGGAATTCCAGGAGACAGGCTGGCTGCCAGGTGGTGGGTAAAGAGATTACACCAGGATGGGTGGGAGGAGTACACCTTTGACTCTGAATAGACCTGTGCTCTGCCACCACAATGCCGGCTCCGCCCCCTGTGGAGCGGCTGATGTCTCTGCCCTGCTGCTGAAAAGAAAGAGCAGAGTCACCACAACAAAGTGCTCCAAAACTGGACTGAGCCAGGCCCAGGCCCCCTGGCGACAAAGAACAAAAGAATTGTGCTATAAAAGAAGGAGCCATGCTCCTAAGAAATCAGATCCTGTTTGCGCCAAGAAGAAACTCTGCCTGAAGAGAAGGACCTGGGAAAGCTGCATGGAGGACTACTGTCTCTGACCTGTGAGACTGGCCTGTAGTGGGTGCCTTGCTGCAAGAAGGAGAGGAGGAAAAGACTTGAGAAGAAAAGACTTTTGAATCAACTTGTGCTTTGAACAAACTCCAAGGGCTTGCTGGTGAACTTGCCCCCTGATCTGCGCCCCAGGAACAGTGGGCGCTACCTTACCCCAAGAAGAGGAGAAGCTGCTGGAGGCCATCCTGTGGCGCTGACCCCTGAGGACCTGTGTGCCCCTCATCTGAGCACCGCGACATCTGCCACCGGGGCTACTGCGAGCACCGCAAAGACCTGTCTACCTGGTCCAAGCACTGCAAGCATCTGCCCCCCGAGCCGTAGCTCGCACCGCAAAGAAGAGACTGGTTAGGATCTGAGCGCCGAGCCTCTGCGACCCCCCTGGCCGTGGAAGCCCCTGTAAGGACCTACGACGCACTGTGTGTCCTCCCCGTGAAGCTGCCAGCGCAACGCGCTGAAGAAATTGCCCCCGAGCTGCCCCTCCTGCTTCTGACCTCTGGTGCGTGTCAGGAAGCCTAGACGTGCCCCATGAAGTACCGCCATCCTCTGACCTCCAGGGACAGCAACGCGACGTGGGACACCCCTCACCGACTTCTGGAGCCGCCAGGACCTTTGCCCAACAAGAATTTCAAGGTACTGTGTGCAGCGTGCTTTTGTACGACCCGTCCGTTGCTTTGTTCGGACCGTACTAGCGCTTTGGACCCGCTACGCTGTTCACGCGTGAAGCGTGAGCTTCGGTAACCCTCATAGTGGCCGTACAAAGCGATCCGGAAAGGTACGAATTGTCCCCCATTGAAAGTACAGTGCGTTGCTCACGCGAGAAGCGTGAGGTTTGGGAAGAGGCGTACCGAACGTGTACGACACGTACCTACGAGGGTACGGTCCGTACGGTTCACGTCCCGAGTACGCGTGCTCACGCGAGAAGCGTGAGAAACAGCAAGAGACATCCAAAACTTAGTACGAAGCGTACCGAAGGCGCTACGAAGCGCACAGAACCCCAAAGAAGCTTGTTTTGAAGAGAAAAGTGCCATTTTAAGAACTGTGGACTGCCTAAAAGCATTTAAAGTAACTGGAACCTTATTTAAGTGAAAGAACTGTATTTTGACATCCTGTTTGAAGAATTTTTTTATATAAAGACCTTTATTTTGATATAAATACAGCCTTGTGTCTTTGTGTGGTGGGGTGGTGATTATTGTGTGGGACCACTTGAACGCTTAACCTAGTGCCCTCTGGAAATCTAGCCTGACTGCTCGCGCCACGTTACCTAGAGGGTGAGCAGGGGTTATTTTTAAAGAGGTAATCCTACGCCCTGACTTAGAGGAAAGGGTCCCTGCTTGTCGCAAGTGCATACCTGCGCCAACCAGAGACCCCGGATTCTAACAGTACTTGATGTAAGAGTCGATGTAAGAGTAAGTGTATTAGAATACAATTTACACAAAGAGTGGGATATACAAACACAACACTGTCATGTTTTTTTAAGGATGTTTTACAAATTGGACATTGGTCAGATTTTTAAGACAACACACAAGATACTAGCAGAATGTCTCACGCATTCTCGGGCGCTTGAATCTTGAATTCACTCCGGAAAAAGACAACAGGCGCCACAGGGCTTGAAGGCACACAGAGCCATCTGTGTGAATTAATGCCTTTGCATTCCCATGTGTTTGCAGTAAACATGCCCAAGGCGCCAGCCGAGCGCAAGGCACATGGTGACATCCTTCTGCATTGTTTATTGCGCTCCTCTGCTCGCATCTCCCTCCTCCCTTTCCCTCTTTCATTTGGTCTCCTTTTCGTCAGTTTCATTCAGCATACGTTCCTCTGGCCTTCGCATTCCACTCTGATCCAAGCATCAGTGGCGGCTGGTGACATTTGAAAATGGCGGGGGCGTAAAAGTGCCCTGTAACAAAGTCGCGTCAAAACGCACTCTCAAACTAGGACCAAAACACCCCTTCCCCTCCATGGATTTTCTTCAAAACACTTGCAATCAAAATTAGACCTTCCCAACTCTGATCCCAGCTAAGTACATATCCCGCCATTTTCAAATGTCACCAGCCGCCCCTGTGTTACTGTAGGTTCAATGTTCAAATCAGTTTGAGGACGGGGAGGACGTACGCGTTGAAAAAGAGGGGTGACGAGGCTGATCCTTCGGGTCTGTCATATTTCGAAATGAGCAATATGACGTTGTCACATACTGCCCACCTCCAAAGGCGAGTTAGCCTGTCTACATAAAGGCAAGCCCTCCAGGCTCCACTTGGCCCAGCCTTGGCAACAACGTCTCATGCTCTCCACTATCAAACGCTGTGCTGGGCACTGAGAATTGGTAGTCCTGGTTCTGCAGGAGCCGCCTATAACACCGCCACCACTCAGTCCATTAGAAGGCATGAGAACATGTCCGCCTGCCATAGTCAGTCAGCAGCAAAGTTATTGTACAGAACTGAGAATACCCAATACAGGCGCCGTAATACCGTTTTAGATTCAACTTTAGATGCAATTTTAATTCATTAAAGCAAAACACTCAAGTCACATACGGCTACAATATCCATTCCAATGAAAAATGTTATATATATTTTATACTTGCTCATTTTACTATTGGTCCTCACCAAGCTCCAGTTAAAACCTAGGAGAACCCAAATGCCACAGGGTTCTTGATCTGAACAGATAGTGCACCAGCTCTCCGTTCACACTGAATACCTCTGCGTTTCTACCAGAGTCTCCAATGGCGATAAGAGGGAAACGAGAAGAAGCATTGGCAAAGCAGATAGGTCTCACCTTTTCACTCTGTCAATGCAGATCTATTGTCTTTGTTTTTTGCCGATGCTGGCCAGCAGTGCCAAAAAGGAAGCATACTAGACAGCACTGCAAAAACAGAAACCCTAAACCACCATAATGTATATGTGCAAATGCGTCATCACGCAAGTGCGCGTATGCATAGTGATGTTACTGCGGCCTGGTGCGATGCATGATTCATGACGCAGCACTGTTTCTAGCTTTAGTGGTTATGGAAATGTTCTTACAATGATATATTTTGCTGTGTCAGGTTAGGGCAGTATTAGAGACTGCGCTTGCTCTGCTCGAAAGCACCCAGTCATGTTCTTGCTGCTATAGCGTCTGGAGGATTGACCATCAGTAGTGTGGACCAACCGGTTGTATTCTTTAAGAACAGCTGTGAATACTAGTCCAGAAAAAATCTGCTTTTTCAGCCTAAATAGAGAGCAGTTGGGAAATAATACCTTTAACTTTAAAGAGTTTAGTGGGTTTGCTCACGTCACCGTCTGCATCACGGTGTCTTCTGTTACTAAGCCGCCGTGGCGTAAATACATAGCATTGAGTTGCACCTTTGGCTAGGTTAGCTCTGCTCTAAGTGGCTTCAAGCAAATGAACAATACAAACAATTGCCACAGAACTGTAGGCTGCTATGACACTGACAGCAGCTATAGACCACTCAGCAAGGCAACAAAACAACCATCGTATATACACACAAACATCCAACAGAGCAGAATGGGAGAGGAGCTAAACTTAATTGCTAAGGGAATGCCACGTGGAATTAAAATAACTCAAAAGCCCAGAATGAAGCACAACAGAACAAAACGGAAGAAAAAGGAAAGGACTATAACAGAACAGAACATAAATGATTGGCTTTCTTTCACTTATGATGCTGATCAACAGCACAAGGAACAGGAATCCTCAAACTGCACCGATTATGACTCTTGTACCCTAAAACTAAAATTAAAAAACACTTACCTGACCGCCTCTTCTCCTGGTCCGCGTTGGCGCCTCTCTGCCCCTTCAAACGGTCCGGAACACCACGTCCACGTGATGTGACGCAAGTGACTGCAACCCGGCCCTCAGCCAATCCTGGCGCAGCAGCAGCGCCAGGATTGGCTGACGGCACCGCCTACTCCTCGCCCGCCGCCTGCCCATTAGGAGACCGAGGGGCTCCTACTGGGCATGCGCAAGGCAGCAAAAACACAAGTACGCATGACTGGGCATGGAGTAAAAATTAAGCTCCATGCCCACTCATGCGCACTTGTGCTGCCTTTCCCAAAGGCGTCTGACAATGATGTCAGTCAACATGACGCCGGACCGCCCACGGTCCGACGTCATGATGACTGACATTCACAGAGGAGGGAGCTAGGAGGGAGCTGCGGGCGCGGGCGTGGGCGGGGGGGCTATGCCCCCACGCCCCAATGGACGCACCGCGCCTGCCAAGCATTCCACACTTCCCTTCTCGCACAGCCTTGCTCTGCTCGCATCTCCTTCCTCCCTTTTCCTCACTTTCATTCGGTCTCCTTTTTCGTCTGTTAGGTCTTGCCTTGCTAACGCGTAAGCGATCGCAAAGCGAGACTATGGTAAGGGGCTCCCAAAAGTGCTCCGAAAAGCGGATTGCATGGCGAGCACGCGCACAATCACGCGCATCGTGCCGCCATGCAATCCGTTTGGCATCGCACTTCAAAGGGTCCGCTCCCCCCCCTGGAATGCACTCCCCGCCCCCGCCAAGCGCGCGCACCACGCTCCGCCGGGCTTGTCTTGTTTTTCTTGGGTTTTTTTACACGCAATTAGCGCGGCACTGAAAAGACCATGGTCATACAGCCATCCAGCCTAGACGGATACAGTCTCCCCAGCCAGCACACAGGCACGCTCGCTCCCCTGCTCCGCACGCACTGCACCGAAGACATACCGCAAGGAATGTGCTTCGTAGGGTAAACTGCGAGAAAGAAATGGAGCCGACGAGATGAAAATGACTGCGGGAGAAGGGAGCCTCTGTCATTCATCCTTTCCATTCCACTAATATGTGAGCAAGTTGTTTTCTAAAAGGGAGCTTTTAATCACTTGAAATTCATCTTCTGTTTCTAACCTTTGAAGAGTGATTTTAATTTGCATCGGAGACTGCAGCCGGCTGCAGCTGCTAGCAGACAACTGTTTATCTTGCTAAGAAAATCCATACATTGAGGTAGACGATGGGCTGCCCTCGCCTCTCCATCACCGTCCTGCCTACGGGGTGCTGGCTTCCCCCAGAACTCCAGGGAGCCACAGATCGCTGCCTCCTGCTCTTTCTGTCTGTCTCTTTCTGCACTCTTTTCTCTCTCCTATCTCTCTCAGTCCCTCTGCCTAGGTCTCTCTTCACAAGCTCCTTCTATGCTGAGTATCTCTGGCGGGGGACCCGTCAGCACTTCTCTTACAAAGCATGCTTTCTCTATTTTGTCTCTGGCTGTGCCTTTCTCACTGTTCTTCAAGATGTTCAGAGAGTCCCAATACCCTCAAACCATTCCTCCCTCAGTTCATTCCCCCTCTCTTTGCACTCACCCGGCTCTCCCCGTGCCTCTTATACTCATAGCGGCTTACAACCCTCAAACACCCTAGTCTGCGGCTTCTTTCATTCTCCCCTGTCCCTCACACTCTTCCTTCATTCTGTTCTTCCAGCCTTTCCTTCGTTCACATTCCCTTATCACTCACTCTACCATCACCCTGGGCAAGTCCTTCACTTTAGCTACAGTTCCACAGTATATCTCCGCTCACTCTTTCCCGTATCTCACTACACCCACTGTGTCTCACACTCATCCCAGTGTCTCACTGTGATCCTCATGCTCCTTTCACAGGCCTCTTACTCCAGCCTGGCGCTCAGCCTTCCCTAAGCCTTTCACTGACCCACAGCCTCTCCATCCATCCACAACCTTTCTCACAGCCTATCAACCCTAATCCCAATTTCCCACTCAAGCCTCAGGAACTCCCTCTTCTAACTTTCACTCAAGCATTAGCGGCGCACTCTATGCGCTGCCTTTCCCTGTAGCCCGTCGCGCACTCTGTGCACTGCCTTTCACTGTAGCCAATCTGTTGGGCACACTATACGCTGCCTTTCACTCTAGCTCATCTGTTGCGCACTCTCTGTGCTGCCGTTCACTGTAGCCCATCTGTCGCACACTCTATGCACTGCCTTTCACTGTAGCCCATCTGTTGCGGACTCTATGCACTGCCTTTCACTGTAGCCCATCTGTTGCGCACTCTATGCGCTGCCTTCCACTGTAGCACATCTGTTGTGCACTCTATGCGCTGCCCATCTGTCGCGTACTCTATGCACTGCCTTTAACTGTAGCCCATCTGTCGCACACTCTCTGTGCTGCTTTTCACTGTAGCCCATCTGTTGTGCACTCTCTGCGCTGCCTTTCACTGTAGCACACCTGTCGTGCACTCTATGCGCTGCCTTTAGCCCATCGGTCGCGCACTCTATGCGCTGCCTTTCACTGTAGCACATCTGTCGTGCACTCTCTGTGCTGCTTTTCACTGTAACCCATCTGTTGCGCACTCTATGCACTGCCTTTCACTGTAGCACATCTGTCGTGCACTCTATGCACTGCCTTTAGCCCATCTGTCGCGCACTCTATGCGCTGCCTTTCACTGTAGCCCATCTGTCGCGCACTCTCTGTGCTGCTTTTCACTGTAACCCATCTGTCGCTCACTATATGCCCTGCCTTTCACTGTAGCCCATCTATTGCGCACTCTATGCGCTGCCTTTCACTGTAGCCCATCTGTGGCGCACTCTCCGTGCTGCTTTTCACTGTAGCCCATCTGTGGCGCACTCTATGTGCTGCCTTTCACTGTAGCCCATCTGTCAATCTTGCCCAGCTCTATATTCCGCTAGTTCCAGTCCTTCAAATTTCCACATGCCACTTTCTCTAGATGCGTTCTTTGCAGTTTCACAAGCCTCTCACTCGTGCTCTAGTTTCACATGTTAGCAACATTTTCTCTCTCCAACACCAGCCCCTCACTCAAGGCCTAGTCCTTCACGATTTCACGTGTTTCAATCCTCTGCCAGTCCTTCATATTTCCATAAGGCCCTCACTCTAGCCTTAGACCTTCACACTTCCACACATCACTCACTCTAGAATCAATACTCAACACTTCCACAAGCCTCTCACTCTAGCCAGGTCTCTCACTCTAGTCCATTACACTTCCACAAGTCTCTCACTCTAGCCACAATCCTCTACACTACTACAAGTCTCTAGTTGCATCCTCACTCACTCACTCGAGACCCAGTTACTCTCAATCTTTACCATATACCTTGCTCAACGCACAGTCTTGCTTTCAATGCAGAGCCTTACGCTATAGCCCGTGTGCCATTCTATTCCGAGGCTTTTCACTCTAGTCCCAGTTTTTCACCCCTTCACATGGCTCTCACTTCCAACCTTACCTTTCGGATTTGTGCTTCCACAAGTCTGTCGCTCTACGCCGTACACTGCTGCACGCCGCACACTGCTGCACACCGCACACTGCTGCATGCCACACACTGCTGCACACTGCTGCATTACTCACTGCTGCATGCTGCACGACACTGCTGCACGCCGCACACTGCTGCACGCCGCACACTGCTGCACGGCGCTGCACGCCACACACTGCTGCATGCCTCACACTGCTACACGAAACACTGCTGCACGCCGCACACTGCTGCACACCACACACTGCTGCACGCCTCACACTGCTGCACGCCACACACTGCTGCACGCCTCACACTGCTGCATGACGCACACTGCTGCACGCCGCACACTGCTGCACGCCTCACACTGCTGCACGCCGCACACTGCTACACGCCACACACTGCTGCATGCCACACACTGCTGAACGCCACACACTGCTGCATGCCGCTGCACGCCACACACTGCTGCACGCCGCACACTGCTGCATGCCGCTGCATGCCACACACCACTGCACGCCACACACTGCCGCACACTGCTGCACGCCGCACACTGCTGCACGCCTCACACTGCTGCATGCCGCACACTGCTGCACGCCGCACGCTGCTGCACGCCGGACACTGCTGCACACCGCACACTGCTACACGCCGCACACTGCTGCACGCCACACACTGCTGCACGCCACACACTGCTGCATGCTGCTGCACGCCACACACTGCTGCACGCCACACACTGCTGCATGCCACACACTGCTGCACACCGCACACTGCTGCATGCCGCTGCACACCACACACTGCTGCACGCCACACACTGCTGCACGCCGCACACTGCTGCACGCCGCACACTGCTGCACGAAACACTGCTGCACGCCACACACTGCTGCATGCCACACACTGCTGCACGCCACACACTGCTGCACGCCACACACTGCTGCACGCCACACACTGCTGCACACTGCTGCATTACTCACTGCTGCATGCTGCACGACACTGCTGCACGCAGCACACTGCTGCACGCCGCACACTGCTGCACGCCGCTGCACGCCACACACTGCTGCATGCCTTACACTGCTACACGAAACACTGCTGCAGGCCACACACTGCTGCATGCCTCACACTGCTGCACGCCACACACTGCTGCACGCCACACACTGCTGCACGCCGCACACTGCTGCACGCCGCACACAGCTGCCCGCCGCACACTGCTGCACGCCACACACTGGTGCACGCCACACACTGCTGCACGCCGCACACTGCTGCACGCCACACACTGCTGCACACTGCTGCATTACTCACTGCTGCACGCAGCACACTGCTGCACGCAGCACACTGCTGCACGCCGCTGCACGCCACACACTGCTGCATGCCTCACACTGCTACACGAAACACTGCTGCACGCCACACACTGCTGCACGCCACACACTGCTGCACGGCGCACACTGCTGCACGCCGCACACTGCTGCACGCCACACACTTCTGCACGCCGCACACTGCTGCACGCCGCACACTGCTGCACTCCAAACACTGCTTTTATGTGAGTTTATGCTACTGACATTGTAAATGACAATGCCTTTTATTTGTTTTAAAAACCAAAACATAAATAAAAGGCATTGTAATTTTACAATGCCAATAGCTCAAACTCTTATAAATGCGAGACCTATTGCATTGCAAATGCTTGTTTCATTCATCATCCGCTCCTTTGGCCCTTGCATTTCCCTCTGCTACAAGGATTCCCTCCCTCCCTTGTACCCCATCCTTTTGATGGCCTGGTCGCAACTCTCTCCATTAACAGCGAATACAACTCTGAATGCAAACACCGTCAAAATATTAAATTAGACCACACGCGCAATGAGACACTCTGCTGCTGTCACTCTTTGGAAATTAGAAAAGTTCGACAACTGCAAAGCATCAGTGTGCACAAAATTAACAGTTATTACAACACACCTTTCGCACTGCACTGCAAAGTAACAATCCAGAACTACAGCTAAATGAGTTATACTAAACAACAACTACATCCTTTCAGAAGGCTCACTGCTTAAAATACTGCACACACTACAGAAGGGTCGCTCAAGTCTCAAAAAATTAAACACTCTTTCCAATATGGTTTGCAAATATGTTTTTTACCCTATGACAAAGACTAATTTTGCTACATACATTTTTTACTTTTTAAATACATAAGTCAAAACACTAGATCCGCAAAATAGGAGACATCCAAACCAAAGCTTTGCATCAGAACTTAAAAGTATAAATCTTCCAATGCTTCAATCGCGACGTTAAGCAGGGGACAGAGAAAAGGCGCCACTGGGGAATAAGGCAGACTGAGCCACCCAGCTTGAATAATTACTTCTCTTTTTCACGGGTTTCCAGTAGACAACCCCGAGGTGCCACTCGAACACAAATCACATGGAGACAGCGTCCTTAATTGTTCTTTCCTCTCCGCGGTGAATCACTTTTACGCACAAATGCACAAAAAGTGTCTCTTAAAGCGAACCTTCCAAAATACGGGGCGTTTGCAAAGGGGGGTTTGTAAAAGATTGGTGGCAAGCTCTATATTTGAACGGCACTATAGTGGCCTCGTCTCAGCTTTTAACAAAGTTTGTACTTGGTTACTTTTCTAATTCAGGTAGAGTACTTTTATTTATACAAAGAACACATTTTGATTTGTCACAGGCAAGGGGAAGTGTTTTGGGGAGCAGTTTCTGTCGAGTACATTTGTGACTTGCTCTAGACACACTTCACACTACAAGAGAAGATAGTCGTGCTCATTCTCGCAATTTCATATCGGAATCTGGAAGAAGTCACATCTCTTTCATTTTAATTGGCGTTTAAAGAAAATACTATTTACTCGCAATCCCTCTTTCGGGGGTGAGAGCACACACAGGGATTGCATACATTTTGCATTTGACGTCTCAGGCTCTCAGGCTTTACAGTTTAAGATGAACATCGCATCTTTGCGAAGTGGAACACTCTCACAATGAATGCGTTTGCTTATTTCTAGAATCACTTTCACAACACCATTATTCGCTAGGGACATACTTTAGCACTTTCGCATTCTCCATCCTCTCTATTGTTTGCTCTCTGCTCTTTTGCCACACACTTTAATAGATGTCCCCAGTTTATCAAATTGGCTATACAACAACACCACGACACCACTAAGAGTCAGCACCATCCAAAGCTTCAGTCACCACCAGGACACAACTTCAACCTATACTGCATTTATCTGCACACACCGATGCCACTGCACCTATATTCTGCACCTTAACATGCAGGCAGATGGTATTGTTCAAAAAGCATGCATACTTTTTAACACCACAGCACTATTCCGCACCACACAGCATTAAACAACATCAACCCAGCATCAAACAGCTTCCACTACAGCAGCATTCATTAGCAGCACTGCATTTACACCCTTCTTGGTGGTTTCACCCTATTGGTAAATTCAGCTCTAGCCACACTTTATTAAATTATTCAATATACTTTTTGTATACACTGTATTTGTTTTTCGATGGGAAGATTTTAGACAAGTTAGCAGGGACAACTGTTGCAATTGTTTAATCTATCCTCTTTCATTACACATTTTTTCTCTTGCTTGCCACCATCAAATAGCACCACACCAGCAAGATACAGCACTAGCCACGCTTAATTAGGCAACGGTACACCAACAGTCGCCACCAAAAGAACATTAATATGAACACAACTTTAAAATGTCACCTATGATATGGCACGTTAAATGCAGGCTCATGTCATTTAACAACATAGCATCATTCATACCACTAATGCATCACTCAAGAGCACTACAACAACAGTAAGCACACCACAGTGTTACACTGACCCACCATAACTTCAAATAGCAGCACTACAGACTCATTAGACAACAGCAAAGCATCAATCAGCCCTAATTTTAGCTTACTTCCAACACACCTTTCACACTGCACCGGTGATAAGCATATCAAAATACACACAAATTGGGGTGTGCAACACACAACACCTCATTCAACTGCATCCGCACAGCAACAGTCTTCACCACTACAGCATCATTCATCCCCACTACCGCATCATTCATCAACAGCACAGCATTCACCATCAACATATACAGCATAAATACGCACACACCGATCACACTACACTTAAGAATTAAATCTTAAACAGAGAAAAAATAGATCACTGATCAGCAACACACCATCCTTCATCTCATCACTTCGGCTCTTATCTTTTTGGATACACTTTATTTTCGGTACATCCTTTAGCAAAATTTCAATCTAGGCACCCTCTTTTCTTTCATGCTCGATTTTCTATACCTCCTACTTTGCCCATTATTTAACATACCTTTTGAAAGTAATAGGCAAATGCAAAACATGATACTTATTACCCATGGTTTTATGTCACTACTCGCATTGTAATACGATGCTACTTACACACACACTGTTGAGGTGCAAAGCAAGTTTGTTGCATCTTTTGGGTAGAGTTGAGCAGCAGTGGTGGATACGTTAACTTCAATGATGCCACACAATAATTGCTTCAAGTTTGAGTCGCTCTCTCTACTTACATTACGCCTACTTTTCATGCAAGTTTTTTTATGTGTAGCCTTTTAAACTATATTGTTTGGGTGTCTTTTTGGGGTACAGATTATGGTGCAAGCTGTTGTTCACATACTATTCTACAAAGTAACACAACCCAGAATTACTGCACAATGAGTGTGACTAAACAGCAACCACATAATTTATCAAAGATTACTGTTGAAAAGACAGTACACACTACAGAGGGTTCCAGCAAGTCTCCAAAAATTCAAGATGGTTACATTATCTCTGTTAAGGGCCTTTTTTTTAATAATATGACAAAGCCAAACTTAGACACACACATTTTTTACATGTCAAATACATTAGTCAAAACACTAGATCCCAAAAATAGGAGACATTCAAACCAAGGCATTGCAGCGCTCCCAAAATCCAAAAGTTCCCAATGCTAAAATTACAAATGTTACGCAGGAAACATAGAATAGGCACCACTGGGGAAGAAGGCAGACTGAGCCACCCGGATTGATCAATTACTTTGCCATTTCACGTGTTTGCAGTAAACTTGCCTGAGGCTAAAGCCGAGCACAAGACACATGGAGACAGCCTCCTTAATTTTTCTTTCCTGTCCAAGCTCAATCACTGTGATGCAAACTCCCCAAATAAATGCCCCTGCAAATGAACCTATCTTACATTACGGCCCATTTGCAAAGGGGGGTTTCTAACACTTTGTTTTCGAGGTCAATAAATGAACGACAGTGTGGTGGACTCATATCATCTTTGTGAAATATTTACATTCGGATACTATTTAAAGCCGCTCGTAGAGTTCATTAAATTGTATGCACCACACATTTGGGATTAGTCACACAATACGGAAAATAATGTTGAGACACATTTTTGTCAAGTACATTGCTTACTTCTTTGACATATTTCACACTTCACTAGCTGATTGTCTGCCACATTCTCGCAGTTTCCTATCTAAATCTGGGAGTACTTACATTAATTTCATTTAAATGGGGCTGTAATAAATTCCACTTCACTCACAAACATTCATCCAAGTTGCTAGTACAACTACGTACGGCCTTTTACGTTTCACGGTCTGACGCTTTACAGTTTAAGAAGAACTTCACTTCTTTGGGATGTACAACAATTTAACCATTACCATTTAAAGCTACATCCTTTCTTTATTTCATCCCATTTCACAATATTGCATTCATCAGCACACACCTACGCCACTGCACCTATCATCTGAACCGTAACAGGCACACCTATGGCGTTCTGCATAAAAACATGCATTGTTTTTAACACCACTCCACCACTCAGCACACCACATCATTAAACAACATCAGCATAGCATCAAGCAGCAGCGACTACAGCATCATTCTTTTGCAGCACTACATCTACACCCTTTTTAGGGGTTTCACCCGTTTGCAAAATTCAGCTCTATACACACTTTCTTAATTTAGCCGATATACTTTTTGCATTTCTTTTTCTTTTTTTTCTCTGCGGCGAGATTTAGAAATATATTCCTGGAGCAACACTCGCAAATGTTTCATATCTCCACTTCCATTACAGCCTTTATTACATTTTCACATTTTGACTCTCTCTTTTGCCACCAACAAATAGCACCACACCAGACAAAAACAGCATGAGCTATGCTCCATTAGGCACCAGCACAGCAACAGTGAGCATCCAAAGTGCATTAATCTGCACACAACTTTAACATTTCACATATGCGTTAAACTATAGAAATACAGATACATGTCATTCAAGAACATATCATTCATACTAACATTGCATCACTCTATAGCACGAACACAACACTCAGCACACCACAGCATAAAAGACCACCACCACAGATTCTGCCAACACCACTACAGCCTGGTGGAATAGCAAAACAGCATTAGGCAACAACAATTGTGAATGTATTGCAACACACCTTTTACACTGCACTGATGGATGCATCTTCAAATACACACACATTTATAATGCAGCACGCAACACATCATTAAAGCGCATCAACACAGCATGAGTCGCCACCACTACAGCAACACTCAGCAACTGTACAGCATCGATCATCACCAATACTGCATTAAAATGCAACCATCAATAACATTGCAATTGTTAGAACCAACTTCAGCTACACACAAATGTTATTCCACAACAAGCCAGCATCATTCAGAACATCTCTGCAGTACTCCACACCAATACAGCACCACTTAGCACACAACCTCATTACATAGCATCAAGACAGCGTCATTCAGAAACACAATACCACCATTGATCACCAGAACATCATTAGCCAACAGCAAGACAGCATCAATACTCAGACCTCTCACATTCCACCTATAATATGGCCCTTACGCAAGGCATAGATTCTAAAGAGCTGCAACACAGCTTCATTTACAACACCACTGCATCACTTAAGCCCACTCCAACATCAATCAGCACACCACCTCATTCTACAGCCGCAACACAACATCCAACTGCACTGCTACAGACTCACTGAATACTAGCAGAGCATCACTCAACAACAATTCTGCAATACGTCGCACACACCTCTCCCACTGCACCAAAAACTTGATACTTCAAATACACAGCGATCTTATTACTCACAACACACCACATCATTAAAGTGCATCGCCACTACAGCATCATTCATCAATAGCACAACATCAGTCAGCACAAATACTGCAATAATGCACATATCTATGAAGACCTCTCACACTGCAACCAAAAAATTCCACTTAAGCGGGGCACAGATTCAAACGGGCAGCAACACAGCATTATTTTTACCACTAATGCAACACTCGAGAACACTACAGCATCAATCAGCACACATCATCATTCAACAGGAACAATACAGCAGCAGTCAGCAATACTACAGGATCATTCATCACCAGCACAGCATCATGCAGCAACATTGCAGCATAAATCCACACACACATCAATCACACTACACTTATGATATAATACTAAAGCGGCACCCCCCCAAGAAAATATCTGCACACTGCCCTTCATGACACCAATTACTCTATTTTCTTCATTGAAACACATTATGGGGCCGATTACGATCCTGGAAAAACCCGGTACAAACCGTGGGTCGGAGCTTTTTCTCCGTCCGACTCGTACCGGGTTGTAAAACTTTACAAACATGCAATTACGATTCGTACGGAAACACCATTTCCGTACGAATCGAAAAAAAGACCAACCGACAGAAAAATACATACAAATGTGATCCGGGACACCGCGGACGTGACGTCCGGACGGAGTTAGGCATGTTTTTACGTACCAGCAATTAAGATTCGCACCGACTGCAGTCCGGATGGGATAATTTTTACGGCACCTAAAAAGTGCTGGAAAAGCTAAGTACGCAGTGATGCGAGCTGATTAGGGGGCCCGGTACGCGCCGTACCCCCCCGCCCCGCCCCCCGTATGTACGGAGCGTACCCCCGTACCCCCCAGCCCCCCGTATGTATGGAGCGTACCCCCCAGCCCCCCGTATGTACGGAGCGTACCCCCGTACCCCCCAGCCCCCCGTATGTATGGAGCGTACCCCCCAGCCCCCCGTATGTACGGAGCGTACCCCCCAGCCCCCCGTATGTACGGAGCGTACCCCCGTACCCCCCAGCCCCCCTATGTACGGAGCGTACCCCCACCCCCGTATCTACGCGCTGGGGGTCTGCACCGTACATACGGGGGTGGGGGTACGCTCCGTACATACGGGGGGCTGCGGGGTACGCTCCATACATACGGGGGGCTGGGGGGGGTACGGCGCATACCGGGCACTTGTTTGGACATCTCCATGGTTGCTATGGGAGTTCGCTCCGGACGGTCTTTTTTCCATACAGTTGTACAATCGGACGGATGGGACGGATCGTACTTGCGCATTTGGACTTCAGTTTTCCCATTTGTACGTAAAAATGTCCGGGGACGTGTCGGAGACTTTTCCCGACCCGAGGACGTGTGGGGGAATTTTCCCAATGCGATTTGTATGGACTTTTTCCCATACGAATCGTACTTGGCAGTTTGTACGGCGCTTTTACCATTTGTACGGAAAAAAGTCCAGATTCAATTCGGTTGGGGAAATTTTTTCCAGGATCCTAATCGGCACCTATGTTTTCTGTACACACTTTAACATATCGATTGAACCTCCCTCTTTTCTTTATTTCTATATCCTCTATCCCTCCTACTTCTGACATTAATTGACATATCGTATTGCATTCATCGTGAATTTGGGCTGTATGGCACAGATATTGTCAACATCTCTCCAAAACTATGCCTTGACATTTTATAACAAGGTTAACATGGCTATGTGCTCTGTGTTGTGTGGCTTTTGGGATTGGAGCATTTATGAAAATATAGGGCACTCTGACTTAACTATTCTTGCAACATTTATGTGGCGCTTTGTCACCAAGTTTAGGGTGTGGGGAGTTACCTCACATTATAAATAAATAACAGTTTCTACACCCACAAGAGTCAACACACGGGAGCAGTGGTAACTTGTTCTGCTGCACTAAGGCCAGACATTATTACTTTGCCTCAGTAGGGACGCCACTCAGAAATACATTTCTATAGTGGTGTACTTTGACGCATTTACATTGCACACTTGTCACTGTTGCCCTAAGGCACCATTTCAGTGAACAGACGCAGTATTTTGCTAAGGGCCACGGATTGCAGCCGTGATGCCATACAAGCACATGATAATGTTAGGCATGCCATGGTTACCTGTTCCGCCCGTAGACTACTTCTGATTTATGCACAATATAGCAACCCTTTGCAAAGCAGGCAATGGACAAGCTAGTCTCACCTCCCACATTGACCTCCCGTGCACGGAAGACTTTCCATGGGGGGGGGGGGGGGGGGGGGGGAACGTTTAGAACAAAATAAAGACATTGTAATTGAAGGACTTTGACTTTTAACTCAGCCTCATTCAGCAACATTAGATTCGGTTTAGGCTTTACATTTTCAAACTAATGACATCCAATGCAAGTCACCAAGACATTGGACAATGAACATTAATACATTACAGACCGTAATCTACGCAAAGCAAAATTTTGCCAAAAAAAACCAAAAACTAGATTCAATTGCTGCACCCCAAGAAAAAAAAACTGTCTACAGGCACATCTTCAAAGGGAAGGGCATTTACATTTACATGCAAACTTTCACACTCCATGCTCTTTCACAGTATGCATGCCTCAATCTTATCTCTACAGCAGGTCTGACTTCACGTTTGATTCTTTGTTCACAGTCAAACACCTACCATGCCTTTTATAACCTTTGACTCTATTTAAACTCAGCGCACACACAGTTCCAAAGATTACCTCCTTGCTGGCAGAAAACAGACCCTTAACCTTCGATACTGCGCTCGTACAGATTTAAAGTAAGTACACTTTATAATCGTAGTAACTGAAATAAAAAATGTTTTATTTACTGTAAAATTAGGAATTAATGGATAAGTCATTGTAGTGATGTTAATGTTGTTTCAAGAACATTTTTGATACGCGTAAATGGTTACATAGCTATGTTTTAAGGGTAAAGATAAAGAGCTCTTTCGAATTACTAAGACTACTTTTTTTTCGCGTACAACCACAGGTAAAGTCCAAAGCTTGATCATGCCGCTGTGTCAAGAAAATTAGTAAGTACCGCATTACGATAAAAATGCATATTGGATGTTACAATCTTGGCATGCTTCGACTAATAAACATGGAGGATAACGCTCTCATTTACTATAGCAAAGTACTCAAGATTTGAAACTTTGTGTTGTTGTTCGCAATTATTATCCTCACGTATATGCTATAGTTTCCTATTAAAATCACAATTTACTTCTATAGCCGAGTTTACTCTTCTGTCTTTCGACATTCAAGGGTAGTTGGTGACGGACTGTGTTAACCTCCTTATCTTCCATGCTGTGAATGGTTTTAAACCTTGGTTTGCCTTTCTTACTGCCTGCCTACTATGTAATGCACTTTCCGTCTGTTTTTTTTGCCAGTATGTACGTAAAGCGCTATAATACCTACGGGTCAAGCTAGCGCTATATAACACTTTCTAAAAAAAAAAAAACATCGTCGGTGTATCGCTTTGTATTTGAATCGTTTGTACAAATAATTATGTTACATTAGCATTTCTAACTCAAACATGATGTAAGTTTAAATTGTGGCTAAGAAAAAAAAAATCTATTTAATTACAAAGCACGTACAGTTTGGAAATGACATGTACACCAAATACTGACGGGGAAAATCTTAGTTTTTTTCTGGGTAGACAACACAGAACTCCGGACGGTGAACTTGGCAGCGTCGCTTACATCGTGGAAACATTTTCAAATTACTAAGAACACAACACATTTTGTAAGTATAGACTTAATTGAGATTGCCAGCCATTTCCAGTCTTTTTAGAATTGGGCTCCTTCACTTGGAGATCCAGTTTGAGTTTCGGAAAATGACTTTCATTTGGGTGACGCTCGCACAACATGAATCCCCATACACAACTCCTCGTTCTTGAAAGTACATTCACACGCTTAGCAATGCACCCCTCCCACAGCTCGCGCAGCTCCGGACAGCAGTAATACGCTTTATTTGAGTACAACTGTGCTGCGAAGCCCCTCTGAAAAACATTACTTCACTTACCTTCAAAGCAAGGGAAACACGTTCACGCGCCTACACTCACGTACCTCTAGCAGGATACAACATTTGCAAATGATAGTGCGTTTGGCCCCTTCAATATCTCCCAACAGTCGGGAACGCAGTAAGGCGCAGTTTTTTTAAAGTTGCATTTAAAGAAATCCCCTCAGGATACTGCTCTTTCGTTTAACGATAAAACAGCTCCCCAAATTAACTCGTAAAAGACGGTTGTGCCCACTAACTTAATATTTGAAATAGGGTGCTCCTCTACTCTGAATCTTTCCCTTCTCTGCACAGCAATTGCTTCGTTCAATCCGCTCCTTCTCACCACCTTCATCCGCTAGCAGCTAGCCCAGCCCCAGCCGCCAGCCCTTCCTTTGGCGCGCTTCCATAAAGTGAACTACTGCATCCTGTATCTGTTGGGCAAATCTTAAACAGCTTTTGGTGGAAAAACCACATGTGCACTCTAGTGATTTCATGCTGCTGAAGTCGATAACATGCTACGGGCTCCGAGTTGTGCATGACATATGCTTGTTTTGCACTTGGTGTATAGACTATTTTAGTAAACTCTTCAATCTAGTCCTTGGTTTCACAGAGGGGCGAGTAAAAACATTTTTTGCGACATTTCCTGTTTGGAATTGCTCACCATGGATACTTAGCAGCTGCCCAATAAAGTATGCAAAATAAATGTCATATTGCGTGGGTTAACAATTGCATTACATTACTGTTATAGATGCCTCTGATGTTATTAGTTGCAGAGGAATGCGGAATTTGGTTGCGCAGCCTTCAAATACAAGTGTTGTTCTCCCTCTCTCTCACACCCTCTCTCTCCTTATCCCTCACTCCCGCCTTTCTCTCTATCTCTCTCTCACTCTTCTCTCCCTCTTACTCCTCACTCTCTCTCTATCCTCTTTCTTTCTCTCCCTCACTCTCTCCCTCTCTCCCTCAAATCGGAGTGTTGATATTTTGAATGATTTTGCGTTACACGTGCAGTTTTGGATATTGTCCTCTTGACAGAACCTTTTTGTAACACACACATAAGTCACCCTGTGCAAACAAGTCCACTACAACCGCTCTGGGACGCAGTAAGGCGCTTGATTTTAAAGGTGCATTTTAATTAGTAATCCCTTCGGGACACTCATCCTTTCATTCCGTGCAAAACATGTTACCTATTTCATGCATGGAATACGCCCATGGCTACAAGGTTAAAATAGGAACATGCTACCCCTCCACTACAACTCTCCTGTACACGTTAAATTCTTCTAAGGCAATAAATACACTGTCAAAACCACTCTGCTTATGCAGCTTTGCAGGGAATTACAGCGTAAGTTTGAATATACTGCTGTAACTCCAAGCGCATAGGAACAATGCTCAGGCAATGACTTAAAATACACCAACCACATCTTCATGCACCTCTGCTCACGTACCTTATGCATAAAAAAAATAGACACAGGTCACGTCCCTCAGGTCCAAAACCATTCACTTGGATGAACTGCAAGCTTATCATTCAATCCGCCCCTTTACCACCTCCACACAGCAGAAAGTCCTTCTAAACTGAAGCAGATTCGCAAGTACCCTCCAAGCAACCTTTGCTAACAATTACTTACAAAAAATAACACAAACCCCAAAAAATTCTTCAAATTGCTTCCTAAAAAGTGGAGTCGTGTCCTGTAGCGTCTGATATTTTTTGATTACCAATCAAGATACAAACATGTGCCTTCCTTGTATTTCAGGCTGCTCAGGTAATTAACATGGTAAGCTGCCCAGGCAAACAGAATTTGGAAGCCTGTTGCAGGGGTTGAAACTTCGGCCGGGGGGGGGGAGGAATAGTTACTCATGCACGGAATATTGTAGAGGGCCTATTAATAAATGTGGGGAGTGTTTAGTCTGCCTGCTCTGTTATCCTTTGCTGAGGAGCGCATTGTTTGTATGTGCTAGCTTGTAATGGGACTGTACTCCTTCATCTATTAGCGGAAATTATGCACGATTTATCTCTCCACCCTCCCTCACTCCTCTCTCTTCCTCCTCTATCTCGTCTCTCTCCCTTCTCTCTCCTTTCTCTCCCTCCTCTCTCCTTCTCTTCCCTCACACTCTCCCTATCTCCTCCTCACCCTCTCCCTCACTCCCGCCTCTCTCTCTCTCTCCCCCTCCTATCTCCATCTTACTCCTCTCTCTTTCAATCCTCTCTCTCTCACTCTTCTCTCTCTATCCTCTATCTCTTTCTAACTCCATCCCTCCCTCCCCCTCTCCCCTCTCTCTTTCTATCATCTCTCCCTCCTCTCTCTCCGTCAGTCCTCCTCTCTCTCTTATCTCCTCCCTCTCTCTCTTCACTCTACTCTCTCCCCTTACTCTCTCACCTCCCTCTCTCCCCTCCCTCTTTCTTCTCCCTCTATCCCTCTATCCCTCTCTCTAATTCTCCCTGCTCTCTCCGGTCTATCTGCTCTCTCCGCTCTCCCTGCTCTTCGCTCCCTCTCTCTCCTCCCTCTCTCCCTCTCTCTTCTTCCTCTCTCCCTTCCCTTCTCCATCCCTCCTCCTTCTCTACGCTCCCTCTCTCTCTCCCCCTCCCACCTACTTCTCTCATCTTACCTCCCTCCCTCCCCCTCTCTCCCCACTTCCTTCCTCTCTCTCTCTCTCTCTCTCACTCTGTCTACCCCTATCCACCTCTCCCCTCTCTCTCTCTCACGGCATCACATCCCACATTATTTCTCTTAGAAATACTTTGCCTCCATCTTAAGTTCATCTCGCAATTTAGTATAAAGTATTACATTTTGCACATAGATTATTGACATCTGTTCAGTACCTTCCACTATCTCTTGCATCCCTCTTCAAAATCACAATTCTCTTTACGTGATTTGCGCCTCTCTCTGTCTCACCACTCACTATCTCAGCTCTCTCTCACTCACCAAACATACACTATCTAGACTTTCAATTTAAATAAAAAAATAGACTGCCAGATATCGCTTGATAGTGTCAACATTTCCAAACAAATATTAGTTTCGCTTTAAAATACTCTCTTCCTCTTACACAACATCTATGACAATTGTAACTTGCATTTGTCTTTCTATCTAATTCACTGTTTACATTCAATCTCTGCTTGCAATGTCATACTCCTTTAATATATCGGTTTTACCTATATTTAGCTCTCACCAATTCTACATGTTAAAATACAAACTCTCACATACTCAGTATTACACTCATCTCTCTGCCTCATTTTGAGCTCTTTTCACTCTAATTCTCATATCTTTGTAATTCACATACCACAGCCTCTATCTGATGCTCTGCCTCACTACTTTGAAAAAAGAAAAAATCTGGGATTCACCTTTCATTTTGGTCAAACTGATTAAAAAACACCTCTTTCAAACCTTAATTCTATATAGTCCTTGCACCTCGCGTGAACACATTTCTTACTAGCCTACATTTACAAATGCATCTCTCTGCCTTACCAAAATATAGTGCTCTGTGAGGCTATATATGTCGATCGCTTTCACTGGCTACATTTGCATGTCTTTAAATATCAATCTGTCTTTTTCATTTTAACATTATCTCTAACTACATATATTGCAATAACAAAAACAATCATATCGACTTCAGTCTCTTAGTTTTGGTATATCTGTCTACATTTGCCAGTGTCTAAATAAATATAGTTATGCATCATGATTAAAGTCTGTCAAAACATTATTTTCAATCTATCTTTCGATTAATTGTAAAATGGGAGTGACACACACGTTATCTGTCTTTGTTTACATCTATTTCTAAATGACTCTGCATCATTATACCTCTTCGCATGACTAAGTCGGACTTTAAATGTCTATACATGGCGCTATTTGGATAAATTACTAACAATCTCAGTATATCTCTCACTTGGTCTATCCAAAATATACACAAATCTCTATACCCCTCTCATTGACCCCTATTTTTATCTCTATGTATCTCACTTTATAGTCATATGCATCCACCTGTCTACCTTACACTTCCCTCACACTGACACCATCTCACACGGAACAATAACGATCCAAATAACGGTTAATTGATACGTTTCACTGTGTCTCCAAACATATTTATCTCTCGCTAGCTCTAGCTTGCTTTATAACTGTGTGTATTTATCTGTTTTAAATATTTTCATACGCATTTCCAAATATATCTATCTCTATCGGTCTCTATCTTTCATTAGATTTTTTATTATTGTCTACCTTTACTAATAGATATTGCTCTATTTTTACACACTTCCATTTCTCTGTTTATAGCTTTCTCTTTCAAACCATATATCTGTTTAAATGTATACATCTGTATTTATAGCGATTAAAAAATACATTGCGCACACTATTACTAATAAACTAACTCATTCTCATCATTTCATTTGCACAAACTTTCAAGCATTCTCACTGTCACTAACTAAATGAGTATATATCTCACACAATAACAACCTCTTACACTAACTGAATAACAATCAATTATTAACTTAGTCTACAACGAAAATGCTGTTATAGATGCACACAACTCCCGTTATTTAAACCAAACAAAATGGGTGTAAACGGTACATAAAACATGCCAAGATTTAAAAATAATATAGGGAATAAAACAGTTTGCCAAAGGAAACTTACATATAGCAACAGATTAATTTAAAGTAAATCGGACACTAATAACTACGGATTGTCTAATATGTAATAACAACACTGTTACATATCAATAATGCTTTTTTTTAAATTGCTTTACAGGATTTCTTTTTTGCGGAACACTCAACCCAACACAAAGGTACGGCAATGGATTAATACTTATTGTACTCTAAAAGACAGATTAGTATTATCTCCTAATATACATCTATTTCACAGCAGGAATAGTAAGCATAATCTATCTAGACCATATATTACATAACACCAATACATATAATATGTATCACATTTTACAGGCTAGTTATCATCAAGGGAATGATAAATTTAATAGCAACTCACAAGGGAGACAATGCCTACCAAATAGTACTTTTTCTCTCATACATAGCTTTTACAAACCAGTTAAGACTTGGAATTCAAATGATCTACATTATATTATGGACCTTGGAGATGCTTTATATAGAGAAATGCATTCCATTAACAAAGAAACTCTTATGCATCCAGATGATTTACCAAAATATATAGAACACAATAACAACATATATTCAATTACGCTAAGGAAACCTTACTATGGTAACATTCTACAACGTTTGGATGAATTATATCCTGATTTTAGAACTGCATTAACTATAACTATCGATAGCCATTATGGCATCCTACTTTGTATGAGTGTATATGTTATTTCCATTTTCAAATACATGCCAACATACTTTGTATTTGATTCACATAACAGGGACAACCAAGGCATGCCTCACCCTAATGGGACATGCATTACTATTGAAATCCAAACTTTAGAAGGAGTTATGGATTATATTTTAAAGCTTGCACACTACATTAAAGCGCCATCTGAGGAATATGTTGCATTTGAATTAACTCCAATAGATATAAGTACCATTATTAGAAAATCCCTACAAACTGCTATTATTAGGAATAACAAAAAAAATGGAGATTTAACACAAATGGGAAAAGTTAATGTACATAAAACAAAAGTAACTTTACATCCAAGTAAAGGTACATTAATCACTAATCCTGAAACTATATCAAGAATAGATAATGAAACCGGTGACAATAACATTAATGATTTGGATCTGTCACCAACAACTAGTTCTAGTGTACCATCAAATTGCCTACAAGAAAGTCTTAGAAATGTAGGCAAAAATGTTGAAGCAAAAAAAAAAAAAAACAATTTACTAGTAATACTTCCACAGCAGACTTTGGCACAAGCAAAAGAAGGTGTGTAGAACCTAACATACACAATCAGTGTGGATAAAGCAAGGGAAAAAAGAAAAAAACATTACCGGAAAATAATTACTGGTTTCTATAAGAAAATATTAAAAGGACCAGAGTACATGTGTACTATTTGTAATCAATTATGGCATAAAAAGACTTTAAAGAATACACAAACTATTTGTGCATGTGGAATCTTTGTCAAATGTAACATTAGTAGCAAGAAAACAAACTATATTTGTAGAACTTTCTATACTTACATTATTAAAGACAGAATACCACCATGTTCTGTTGCAAATTGGATGAAGTTTCATAATATTCCACCGGAATTACATTTGCATCATTTAGAGGAAAGATTGGTTTCGCCTAGAATTCCTTTCCTACAAATTAGATCTTTACCACGGGGTTTCAGAAATCATTATCTGGTGCTGTTTTTAATGTGCCAGCAGATGTTATGACAACTGTTACTATTTTACCAAGGCAAATTAATGACACAATGACAGTTCCAGTCAAATTAAAAAGGAAGTTATCTTATAAATCATACACACATTTCGAAAATATCCGACCAAATGTAGTTAAAAAGGCAGCTACATGGCTATCCAACAATAGTGCCCTCTTTAACGAATACGGAGTTACTATTAATCCAGATTGGGAGTATATACCACCAGAAACAATAGAAAACAGTGAGACATCTGAGACAAATACTTCCTCTGATACTTCTGACAACAGAGAAGCTGGAAATGTAGATACTATGTTAGCCAATGAAACTATTACCACTGATGAACATAACACACCAAGAGGTTTATATGAAGACAAAGATTCTGAATTTTTAGCGTTTCCAACTATTTTTTGTGGCAAACAAAGACCTAACAATAATGATAGACACGTACCTGTACATTATAGTACCATTTGTCAATGGGAATTAGGAAGTGAAGATAGAAGAGTAGCTAAATCGATAACCAATGTTTTCTTTAAACTTAAGAAATTGCATATTAAACAAATACAAGGTAAAATTAACATTTCACTTAGGAAACATTTTACAGATGGGAAATTTATTACTGCCAAAGACATAAAAAATAATGTAGAAAATGTCTTACAGTATAATGAAGGTTACAAAATATTGAAAACTATCCGCAGTTCACCACCATATTGGGAAAGTTGCAAAAAAGATTTGTTTGCAATGATAAGACAACTTGGAATACCAACTTTTTTTCTAACCTTATCAGCTGCAGAAACAAAATGACACCATTTAATTAATATACTATTACGAGTAGAAAAACTAAAAGAATGCACAGAAGAAGAATTTCTAAACATGCCTTGGGAAACAAAGTGTAAATTAATACAACAAGATCCAATTACATGTGCAAGGCATTTTGACTATCAAGTTAGGACACTATTTAATTGTGTTTTATTGCATAAAACTAATCCCATTGGTAAAATAGTTGACTACTTCTACAGAGTAGAATTTCAACAAAGAGGTTCACCACATATACATGCATTACTATGGATTGAAAATGCTCCAATATACGGCGTGTCAACCATAGAGGAAGTGATTGACTTTATAAATAAAAATATTACACGTAGTAAAGCACAAGATCCACAAATACAGCCTTTAATGCCTCTACAAAGGCATGGACACACTAAAAACTGTAGAAGTGCTAGAATCTTTACCACATGACGAAACGGATAAACAGTGGAAACAAAATATACAAGTAATCCATGGAGCTATGAATAGTCCTACTTTTAATACACTAAGTTTTGCTGAATTCTTAGACCAAATACAAATGGATAATGAGCAATATCTAACTTCTATACGAGCAATACTTGAAAAAACAACTATTTTTTTAAAAAGATCACCAGGAGAATGTTTTATTAATAATTATAATTTTACTATCTTAGAAGCTTGGAGAGCAAAGATTGACTTACAGTTTATATTAGATGCTTATGCTTGTGCTGTCTACATTATTTCATATATCAGTAAATCACAAAGAGGAATGAGCAAACTCATTGCACAAGCTGCAAAGGAAGTAACTTGCAATACTAATGTAAAAGAACAGCTTAAACACATAGGGAACAAATTTCTAAACTGTACTGAAATAAGTGCTCAAGAAGCTGCTTATCTCCTTCTTCAAATTCCATTAAGGAAACGCTCACGTTCATTTGTATTTATTAATACTAGCCCTCCAGAAAAAAGAACTTATTTAATGAAAGATTTAGATACTATCAATGCCTTACCAGATACATCAACTAACATTCAATGTGATAATATTATTGGAAAATACAGCAGGCGTCCTAAAACGTTAGAAAATTGTACATTAGCTGATTATGCCTCAAAATATAATTATAGTCCTTCCAGGAAATTTAAAAGGGATAAAAATGACATTGAAAACTTGCTCATGGAAACTAATTTTTACAGCTCAGCTGAGGAAGAAATTGAAATCGAAAGAACAAAAGAAGATGGAAAAAATATACACATAGACACAAACTATACCTTAACTAAGCGCATACGTGGAAAATGTATACGTTACTGCAGATTTAACAAAAACAATGACCCTGAAAATTATTTTCGAGAAATCCTAATGCTTCACTATCCATAGAGGGAAGAAAGTAAAATAATATTAAATAACAACACATACTATGAAAGATATGTTCAAGAACAAAAAGTTGTAGATATGCACCTTGCTATTTATAATATTACCCATGGGGAGATTACAAACCGTACTCCTCAAATCAGTCATGATATAGTATTAACACCTCCTCTATCACCAGTAAATTTTACTTTGGAAAATGTTGCCAATGATGGTAAGAATAATGAACAGCCAATTAGAATGACTTGTCATTAGATTTAGGAATTAGATGCATTATTGAATAACAAAACCTCTCAAATTCGATTTTGCCTGATGACAAATACTACGATATAATGCATAATTTAACTGAAGAACAATTAAATTTTGTTTACCATTATTTGAATTGGTTAAAAACTGAAGACACTCCATGCTATACTTTTTGCACAGGAGGAGTTGGGAAAAGCTTTCTAATAACTGCACTATATCAAACATTAGTACGGTATTATAATACAAAAGCAGGTGAAAATCCAGACAAGGTACATATATTGCTTACAGCTCCAACAGGCAAAGCTGCACATAATATTAATGGCAAAACACTGCATAGCACTTTTAAGAAGCCAGTGTCGCAAAGTTTGAGTTATAAACCGCTAACTCACGAACATAGAACAGCTCTGCAAATTCAAATGATGCATGTTAAAGTGCTCATTATAGATGAAATTTCTATGGTTGGGAGAAATATGTTCAGTTTTATACATAACAGGCTACAAGAAATAAAAGCTTCTAATCAACCCTTTGGAGGAATTTCTATTTTAGCTATTGGAGACTTTTACCAATTAAAACCTGTTTTCGACAGCTACATTTTTGAAGAAGGGAAACATTCATATGGACCTTTATCTACTAACTTATGGTTAGAACATTTTAAACTATTTGAACTAACAAAAATTATGCGCCAGAAAAATGACCTTCGCTTTGCAGAATTACTAAACCGATTAAGAGGGGGGAAACATACACAAAATGATATTGCAGACATAAAACAGCGAGAAATACAACCAAATGAGAGTCTTAGCAAGATAATACCCTATATAATGTCAACGAATATAGAGGTTAATGAGATCAACAGAAACATTTTAGAAGAACATAGCCAGCAATATCCAGTGTTCACAACAATAGCTAAAGATACAGTAAGCTCAGATCTTGTGGAGAAAGTTAAAGAAACTATACTAAAACAATTACCAAAAGATCCAACGAAAACAATGGGACTTGCACACACATTAAACATAGCTTCAAAGCTAAGATATGACTTAACGTATAATGTGTATGTTAATGACGGATTACCAAATGGAGCTCCAGGTTTAGTAGAGTTAGTTGAAATCATTAATAATACACCATGTATCGGTTGGCTGGCATTTGATAATACAAAGGTTGGTAAAACGACTCGAGAAGTTAATAAACACTTATATCATTCAGGGATTTGTGACACATGGACACCAATACTTCCTATAGCAAGACATTTCCAATTTACAAATAAATTTATCACTGTTATACGCAAACATTTCCATTATGCCAAGCATCTGCAAGAACTATACATAGGACACAAGGTGACACTATAGAACCACTTTATATACACTTTAATAACAGTAAAATCCATCATTTGTATAATGTCGCTTTAAGCAGAGCAAAATCTATTGAAAACATTTATATTCAGAACTTTGACGAGGGGAAGATTTTAGTGCATCCAAAAGTTAATATTGAAATGCAAAGATTGAGGACACAAATGCAACTTACAGTACCACAATTAGAAACATACAATACACATATTATTATTATGACACACAATATTCGATCACTTCAAAAACAGTTTAGATCTATGTTATCGGATGAAAACATGTTACAAGCAGACATTATTTGTTTATCTGAGATAAACACTACAAGAAAGGCCACCCCTTATGATTTTTCCATAGAGCAATATCATCATATGATATTTGATCAATTTAATAATCAAAACACAAACCATGGGATGATACTTTACTACAAAAAGGATATGTTTATTCTGCCAATTTTCAAAACACAAGGAGGGATTGACATAATACATTTCACATTACATATTAATAATACAGATTACCTACTTGTGATAGTATACAAACCACCCATATATTGATACATGCACTTTGGCAAAAAATAATAAACATGACAAACTTTTACCCAAACTACAAGTACATTATTATGGGTGATTTTAACATAGATTTAAAAACAAATTGTGCAGCCTCTCATGAACTACTTGCTTTTATAGAAAAATAATTAAAATGCATACAAATCATGGACAGTTACACAACAAACTACCAAACTTTATTAGATCACATATACACAAATGAAATATTGGAAAACTATGGTACATTAGAATGTTATTATAGCGATCATAACGCTTTATGGGTATCAATTTAAATTGCTAATTATTATTCTATCATTTCAGATGCTGACTATTCAACAAATTATTAATAAGCCAGCAGAAGACAACAAGCCATATCAAAAACCAATCAGAGTCAACGTTATCAAGTGTTCGCCCAAAACGTACTACAAGAATGCAAAGCAAGAAAACAAAGTTTTATTTCATTTGGCATTAGCAGATGCAACTGGAACCATCAAGGCAACATGCTATCAGGAAGAATTTTATAATCTTACCAAAGAAAAGAATGGACTACTTATACGCAATTTTTTAATCAAAAACAATGCAATCATTATCACAAAACAATCAAAAATAACAAAATGTAATACAATGCCAATATCAGATTTTTTGGTCAAAGAAGCTGAGAAAATTTTACAACCTCCAGCATCACCAGCATCACCAATAAAGGTGATTAATGAAGCGAGCTTAAAAAGCCTGATGACAGTTTGTGGGACTATTTCTGAAGTAAGTATGAAAGGTTATCTTACTTAATATACTGCCAAATCACTCTACCTCTATTAACTATTATCCATAACTGAAATAGAAAATTGGAAGCCAACATCATCTTTTGTACACATCACATTTTTTACACAAACAACACACATTGACACACTATACCTCAGTATTATAATATCTAGTTACAAATCCATTGCATTCTATGGTTATAGATCTATCGCTCACTCTCTCACTGTATATCTTAACAACCTATATATCTATAAATATAACACAAACCTCACTCACTTCGACTTTCAGAAATAGTATGGGGGGAAATTACATTTTGTTAAATAGCTCACATTCACTATTTGGTGAAAGAAACACTTTAAAACAATAAGTGACTAACATTCACACATATTGGAAACACTCGATAACTCAGCTTACACACCTAACTACACCCATATTTCTAACACTTTGCCAACTTCACACAACTATACATCATTTTGGATACAGACAAATGGGTAAATTTACTTTTTTTAAACTGAGTCTACCTCTAACACAATATCTCCCACTTCATTTCTCAATAGTGAAAACATAGAGTAGCAAACTCTAAAAATTCATAATCTATTCAATATTAATCATGTTAGCTATAAAATTCTAATACACAATTTGGCAATATTATTAACAAACTAACTGTTTCGACCTAGCTAACCAACATCACTCAATGTACACCAAAAAGTACTGTTTTGATCCATAAGCGGCTACCAATAACTATCAACACATATTTACATCGAACACTCTCACAATAAATCTTTAGCAAACAAGATTTATTTTTAAAACATTACATTACTTTACTAACAACCTGTTGTGCTCAATAAGTCGATAACTCAGTTACTAACACTCTGAAATACATTAAATGTTTAATAAGAAGAAGTTGTTTTTACGCAGGAAGAAAACATAAAGACAGTGTTCATCAACGGCCAGAAAACAAACCTCTAATCGATCACCATAAAAGATGCTACAGATTTTGTAAAGGTGACTTTATGGAGAGAGGCAACTGAGTTTCAGACAAACATCGGACAATACGTGACTTTAACACATGTGACTGTCCATGAATTTAATGGGCAAAAAATCTTAAATACAACGAGGCACAGCCAAATTCAAGTGAGTACCAACTTTAACAATTACTGGAATTAAATATATAGTGCGGGTACTCTCTCATTATATATTTACATAACTAGTTGGCTTCATAAACAGGGAAATAGATGGACATGTCTTGTGAGGCTATTCGTTAAATAATCAAACCCTCTAATCACACAATTGCCTTATTCAAAAAAACTTCGAACACTCAATTCAATTCAATTAAGCTTTATTCGGTACAAATTAATGACCATAAAAGCACAAGGGACAGACATAGTAAAAATACAAAGGGCAAGTTACAGTAAACATTGACAATACATTAAGAATCACAATAAATTAATTAAAACTGGTTAAAAATGCGAAAAACACAATTACACACTTTGTTAAAAACACATACTCATCATCAACACCTCTTAGATGCACTGTTTGAACACTCTGACACACATCAATCTCTCTGATACAGCTTTACCCCTCTCAAAAATCTTTAGCACTAAAAACAAACACCTCTAAACCTATAACACAGCTCTTCAAAACATGGTGTGACCATCTACCCCTCTTCTAACAATCTGAGAACCCTTGCCATACAAAAACCTCTTCGACACCTCAGACACTCTTATATGCCTCTTCTAAAACACTAGCCCTAAACTACACCTCTACCCCTATAACAGTCTTTACACAATAACATCCTCTTCTAAGCAAGAGTAACACTTAAATACCCTTATAAACCTAGGCACCTCTTCAGACACATTCAAAAGACTTCTGCCATACATTAAACCCGCTACAACAACACAACTCCTAATCAAACGCTCTTATATTCCACTTTTACACCCCTCACCCTTTACTGAACCTCTCACCATCTATCTTCTAAACCTTTACCTACTTCCTAGCACAGTTGTAAACATCATCATCAATTCCAAAAGGGGAGATAGTCACATTTTAATTTATCTATATTCAACACATCAACTTAACTTCTACCCCTATACCTCTCTCACCCTGCAATCTAACTTGGTTCAAAATCTCTACCTCTACTATAACTCTAGTCTACACCTCTGACACTCTTCTAAAACTTTACAAATCTACTACACAAGGCCCACTCAACAACCCCTCTCAACATTACACAACCATTTGAGCCACAATATACACCACAGACAGCTTTAGACACCGCAAATACTTACTATCACTAATACCCCTATACCCAGCTTCTAACAATTTAAAGTTAACTACACATCTATCCCTCTTACATACCGCGAGCCCTGATTTACACCTCTAATACACAGCAGAAATAAAACATGTCTATTAACACTATGCCCCTCTACTAACCCTCTACTAACATACTCAATCACACACACTATCCTTCAACTAACGCAATAACAAAACATTTCACTAGATCACTAAGTAACTCTATAGCTACATATAGCACTCGCATAACATGCCAAAATCTTGTCACTCCTTACATCTACCAATATACTTAGAGGGGAATAAGTTGATACAATTTCAATATTATGGACTGAAATACTAATCTTTGCTTTGACTTATATTTACAGGTAACAGAGCCATCACCAGAAACAATAACAATTTAAATTTATGGCATTGAAAAAACCGAGGGAGTAATCAGTACTGTAACTGCCCAGGTTGAAAGCACTGACAATTTCAAATCAATGGATATAAACAATAAAATCCTCATCGATTGGTTTATGCTTTGTACTGAGGTGGAAGACCTAGGAGATGCTCTAATGCACTATTTGCCACAAACATGTGAAGTGTTTTTTTGCTATGGAGAAATTATAAAAATATTAAAAGAAATTTCAACAGGAGAAATATGTTAATTTGACATGCATACCATTTGAATGTAAATACTTGAAGCAAATAATTACTTTTTGTAACAGTTTAATATTATGTAAATCCTGTTAATTAATAAAAAATATTATCTGTTCACATTAACTGTTTCATATTTGGTAAAAAAACAATGCTTTGTTACATATTGTATTGCAAGGGAATAGTTTTGCTTTTTTTGTACTCTATAACTACATACAGCATCCACTACTTACTTTCTGACGGAGCTTTTTGGGGATTAGCACAGGGACTTAGTTTAAAGGTACAAGATTATAACATGACATATATGAGCTTTTATGGCCAAAACATAAAGGTTTTGGCAAAATGCAGAAAGAATGTTGTTTGCCTGCAAACTCTACACTTAGCAATATTGGAATAAAGAAACATCACAAATGTGTCTTACGGTAATGTGGCATCGGAGGGGAAAGATTTGACCTATTCTGGAAGTAGGGGGACACTTTAGAATTATGGAAGCGTCCAGAAAATTATTACAAGTGAGACACGCAGACCCGGAAAAAACACAACACACATGTCACAAACAAAGGGCAAACCAAGGTGCAAACTTAAAATAAGAACAGCAGTGGAATTATTAAAGTTTGACAACACAAGGAAGGAAGCTAGTAAGTTGCTACACTAACTTAATGTAAAGTGATTCATAGCGCAAGCAATAAACTCTACAGTGCAGCCCAAAACGGCCCTGCAACACAACAGACCCTGTGAAAGGCAAAGAAGGATTCTGAAAGCATTGTCTTAATTACGAAATTTCTAAGCAAGGGAGTCAATAGACCATAATCACTCACGCAGCACCGAAATCCCGTGCTTATCAAATCATTCTCACGTAATGGAGCGGTCCAGGTGTGAGATTAGCCGTCTTTTGCTCCCCCCCACACCCAAAAAGGGACTTGGAGCTTTGGCTTTCATTTACAAATTGCAGCGTCCATTAAAACGTTAGTTTCTATCCGTCCGAAAATTAAGAGTAGCATACGGAGAAGTGCATGCAAGGCTGCTGCGGGGCAAGGGTTCAAAAATTCTGGTGGATACATCAAATAAACAATAAAATAAAAACATTACCTGTCAGTAGATGCCGCCACACGCATAAAATACAGACTATTATGTAGGTCTCAGTTCCGGGCCTTCCACATGGTGCCACTTTTGAAAAGAATCGGCGTCCACTCCAGGGTAAGGACCAACGTGGCTATGCCTGCATCCAGCACAGCTTAGGCGGCGGCATAGCCGACCAGCTTCCAGCAGCGCCTGACTCCTTCAGGCAATACTGCCTTAGTAACGGGGAAGTAGCAAAACTATCAAGGTCGCCACAACAACAACATTAGGTAGGAATCGCATGCGGCCCCCCAAACAAATCAAATTGCACGCCATCTCTCAGCAAAAATTGCAATCACAAAGATTTTACAGCACGGACTCAAACACACATTCACTCCAAAGATATTACTCTAGCCAACTATATCACTTGAGTAACACTCAGCAACTCGCAAAAAAGATTACTGGCCAACTGTTTAGCAACATCAAAAAATAGCGCAGTTCCACTAACGGACGACCACAAAGGAAAGCTGTCACTCTCGAAAATATCATATGTCTCGACAAAACTACAATTGAATCAGAAACGTTTCCGCAAACATTAAGGTGCCAATTCCGATCCTGGAAAAGCCGGGTACGAATGGTCGTACAGAGCGTATTCTCCGTCCGACTCGTCCCGGGGTAAAACACCTTACAAACCCGCAAGTACGATTCGTACAGAAATACAATTTCCGTACGAGTCGTACAAAAGACCGACCGACAAAAAAATACCCACAATTCCGATCCGGGACACCGCGTACGTGACGTCCAGAAGGATGTCAGGCAGCGTTTTACAAACCAGCAAGTACAATCCATGCCTACGTCACTCCGCACGGATAATATTTTACGGCAGCCAAAAACTCCCGGGAAATTGAGGACGACGCGAACAAGGAGCACCGGTACGCGACGGACAGCCGTGGACCCCATCCTACGTGTCATCCCGGCCCTCATAGCCTACGACCTTGTGTACAGAAACCGACGCAGACACCGCAGAAGGTCAGAACAACCCCCAAGGGCAAAGGGGGGGGCAAGGGGCAGGAAACATATCCCACACCCCACTAAAAACAAATATATCCTGCACATTAATTACCTCCATGGTCTGGTCACTTCGGGGGGCGTGTCCACCAATCCCACGTCTCGCCACAACGGAAGTGGACGCGGACGCGTACCCGTCACCACCACAATGGTGGTACGGGACATACCCACGCCCCTCAGAGCGTGGGTACGGTCCGTACCACCATTGCAGTGGTGATGTAGGGGTACGCGTGTACAGACCGTACCCACGCCCCCCAGAGCGTGGGTACGGTCCGTACACGCGTACCCCTACATCACCACTACAATGGTGGTACGGACCGTACCTACGCCCCCAGAGCGTGGGTACGGTCCGTACACGCGTACCCCTACATCACCACTACAATGGTGGTACGGACCGTACCCACGCCCCCAGAGCGTGGGTACGGTCCGTACACGCGTACCCCTACATCACCACTACAATGGTGGTACAGACCGTACCCACGCACCCCAGAGTGTGGGTACGGTCCATACACGCGTACCCCTAGATCACCACTACAATGGTGGTACAGACCGTATCCACGCCCCCCAGAGCGTGGGTATGGTCCGTACTACCATTGCAGTGGTGATGTAGGGGTACGCGTGTACGGACCCAACACACGCCCCCCAGAGCGTGGGTACGGTCCGTACCACCATTGCAGTGGTTATGTAGGGGTACGCGTGTACGGACCGTACCCACGCCCCCCAGAGCGTGGGTACGGTCCGTACACGCGTACCCCTACATCACCACTACAATGGTGATACGGACCGTACCCACGCCCCCCAGAGCGGGGGTATGGTCCATACACGCGTACCCCTACATCACCACTACAATGGTGGTACGGACCGTACCCACGCCCCCCAGAGCGTGGGTACGGTCCGTACACGCATACCCCTACATCACCACTACAATGGTGGTACGGACCGTACCCACGCCCCCCAGAGCGTGGGAATGGTCCGTACCACCATTGCAGTGGTGATGTAGGGGTATGCGTGTACGGACCGTACACACGTCCCCCAGAGCGTGGGTATGGTCCATACACGCGTACCCCTACATCACCTCTACAATGGTGGTACGGGACATACCCACGCACCTCAGAGCGTGGGTACGGGCCGTACCACCATTGTAGAGGTGACGTAGGGGTACGCGTGGTACGGCCCGTACACACCCTATGAATGCAGGGGTACGGGCCATACCACCCGTACCCCTACGGCCCCATTACATGATGGATACAAGGCGTACACACGTTGGTCTACCGCTTGGTGCAGCACATCAGCTGTAAATTGGGGGTGGTGTATGCCCAGGACAGCAGTGTACCACAGCAAGGGGGCAAGTTTTGGGTGGGAGCAGAGGAATACCAGCAGTGGACACAGACATGTGAGGGGTGGGTGCAGAGGAATACCAGCAGTGGACACAGACATGGCGGTGGGTGCCTATCACTCCCAGCAGTGGACACAGACATAGGGGTGGGTGCCTATCACTCCCAGCAGTGGACACAGACATGGGGGTGGGTGCAGAGGAATACCAGCAGTGGACAGAGACATGGGGGTGGGTGCCTATCATTCCCAGCAGTGGACAGAGACATTTGAGGGGTGGGTGCCTATCACTCCCAGCAGTGGACAGAGACATGGGGGTGGGTTCCTATCACTCCCATCAGTGGACAGAGACATGGGAGGGGTGGGTGCCTATCACTCCCAGCAGTGGACAGAGACATGTGAGGGGTGCGTGCCTATCACTCCCAGCAGTGGACAGAGACATGGGGGTGGGTGCCTATCACTCCCAGCAGTGGACACAGACGTGTGAGAGGTGGGTGCCTATCACTCCCAGCAGTGGACAGAGACATGGGGGTGGGTGCCTATCACTCCCAGCAGTGGACAGAGACACGTGAGGGGTGGGTGCAGAGGAATACCAGCAGTGGACAGAGACATGTGAGGGGTGGGTGCCTATCACTCCCAGCAGTGGACGCAGACATGGGGGTGGGTGCCTATCACTCCCAGCAGCGGACAGAGACATGGGGGTGGGTGCCTATCACTCCCAGCAGTGGACAGAGACATGTGAGGTGGGTGCCTATCACTCCCAGCAGTGGACAGAGACATGGGGGTGGGTGCCTATCACTCCCAGCAGTGGACACAGACATGGGGGTGGGTGCAGAGGAATACCAGCAGTGGACAGAGACATGGCGGTGGGTGCCTATCCCTCCCAGCAGTGGACACAGACAAGTGAGGGGTGGGTGCCTATCACTCCCAGCAGTGGACAGAGACATGGGGGTGGGTGCCTATCATTCCAAGCAGTGGACACAGACATGGGGGTGGGTGCAGAGGAATACCAGCAGTGGACACAGACATGGGGGTGGGTGCCTATCACTCCCAGCAGTGGACAGAGACATGTGAGGGGTGGGTGCCTATCACTCCCAGCAGTGGACACAGACATGTGAGGGGTGGGTGCCTATCACTCCCAGCAGTGGACAGAGACATGGGGGTGGGTGCCTATCACTCCCAGCAGTGGACAGAGACATGTGAGGGGTGGGTGCAGAGGAATACCAGCAGTGGACAGAGACATGTGAGGGGTGGGTGCCTATCACTTCCAGCAGTGGACACAGACATGGGGGTGGGTGCCTATCACTCCCAGCAGTGGACAGAGACATGGGGGTGGGTGCCTATCACTCCCAGCAGTGGACAGAGACATGGGGGTGGGTGCCTATCACTCCCAGCAGTGGACAGAGACATGGGGGTGGGTGCCTATCACTCCCAGCAGTGGACACAGACATGTGAGGGGTGGGTGCCTATCACTCCCAGCAGTGGACACAGACAAGGGGGTGGGTGCCTATCACTCCCAGCAGTGGACAGAGACATGTGAGGGGTGGGTGCCTCTCACTCCCAGCAGTGGACACAGACATGGGGGTGGGTGCCTATCACTCCCAGCAGTGAACACAGACATGGGGGTGGGTGCCTATCACTCCCAGCAGTGGCCTCAGACATGGGGGTGGGTGCAGAGGAATACCAGCAGTGGACAGAGACATGGGGGTGGGTGCCTATCACTACCAGCAGTGGACAGAGACATGTGAGGGGTGGGTGCCTATCACTCCCAGCAGTGGACACAGACATGGGGGTGGGTGCCTATCACTCCCAGCAGTGGACATAGACATGGGGGTGGGTGCAGAGGAATACCAACAGTGGACACAGACATGGGGGTGTGCACATCCTTATCAGATGATCCCAATTCCATGGGTGTATGTACGCATCTCGATATTTGGACTATGTTGATAGTGCCATAACAACACATCACTGACAGCAGTGTCCCACTCCCATGAGGATGGATGTCTTTACCCCACTGCGTGACACACCACATGTGGGTGTGAGGAAAATTCACACATGCATACCCACCCCTGGCGGATGCAGCACAATACACACACAGAGATCATGCCACAAGACTGTATGGTCATGTCAATGCCTACTAAACTAAGAGAGACAAAGGGAACACACACTGTCACGCACATCCCAGGACTGATAGGAATGTACAGGTGCTGGGACAGCCACCAAGATGTTGTCTGTTATGGAAGGAATAGGGTGGAGTTCCCACAGATACAATGCCCACAATTGTGAGTCAGGTGTTCAAATACCCAGCAGAACAAGTACCATATGTGTGCTAGGCTGGGATAACACACATGCATTGTGCGGAAAAGGGACAATTTCTCCATGAAGGCATGGCAAAATATTCTATACACAAGTACAGTGAGTACCAAGGATGGCACAGACGATGCAGTCAGAGGCATTGCTGAGCAGGCATGGCCAGAGTTGAAGGGATCCATCACCAACAAAGGAAATGTAGACACAGGGCAACACAACAATTGTGCCACCCTCTGCAGGGGAGATGTCAGGTGCCACAGAGGAAGGAACACTCCTAGGGACAATGTCTCCAAACACAAAGAGCAGACACGACCAAATATTCTTTGCAGAGACCTTGTGAGGGCACGCAGATACCAGGTTCCACCCCATGAGATGCAGACTACAACATTTCCATGAAACATAACACATTCCCACAACCCCAACTCCTGGAGCCTCAGCATCAACATCAATACATGAAATGCAAGACTTTTCAAAACGGAAAAGAAAATGCTTTATTCAGCATGAAAAAATAAGATGTAGTAAAGAACACTATGTACAAAGGCCAATGGCCAGTCCAGATATGAAGTCCTTGGGGGGGACACATGGCCACGCGTCTCCCCTAGCTTGCCTGCACATACTAAACCTCTGGTTCAGCGACTGGGGGGGGGCATCATGTGGGGAAGGACCAGGCACCGCAGGGACAGGAGGGAGAAGGGTAGGTGTGGTGGGTGCAGGGACGGACGACTCCACCACAGGGGGTGGGGCAGCACCAAAGGTGGAGGCGAGCTCGGCGCTGCACACTTCTGCCAGATCTTCAAGCATCTCCCCTGCACCCGGAGAAACAACAGGCCCCAAGGAGGGGGGGGGTCAGAGGGCTGGCCTGCAGTGCTACTGGGGGAGGTGGTGGACAGGCTGGGGGACTTAACTCCCCTACCCGTGGAGTGCCTTGACCGTTTGCGGCCAGGTGAACTAGTGGGGCTGAGGCCCAGCCCAGCAAAGTAGGCCTCCTTCTCCGATTCTGGGGCAGGGGAGCCAAGGGGAGTGACATCGGAGGGACTGGGGAGTGAGTCATGTGGATGAGGACTGTGGCTGCGTGCCTGCCTGTGTGCCCCAGACCCAGTGGGTGTACCTGCTTCCCCCTGAGTGTGCGTGTCAGGAGGTGTGCGCTTGCCCTTACATGGTGGTGTGCTGCTTGTGTCTGGTGGGGTGTGTGTGTGTGGATGTCTTGGTGTGCTTGGGACAGGCATGGGCGTGGGACTTGTGGATGGTGCAGGGGTGGGGGGGGACGCAGCGCTGCAGGTGACTACTGCCATCAGTGTCTAGGGACCTCAGCAACATGCGTTGGTCAGACATCGCTGATGACATGCCCTCCATGTACGACACCATCTGGGTCAGCAGTCTGGTTTGGCCATGGAGGACAGTCAAAATTAATGTGTGCCCAACCTGCAACGGCCGCTGAATGTCCACAGACTTGGCAGTGAGGGCAGCAGGGGGGACAGGGGCAGGGGGTGCGGTGCCTGGCACGAAGGAGACATGTGGTCACCTAGCACGGACAGAAGGGACCCAAGCAAGTGGGAGGGCAGTGATGGGAATGGAGGGGGCGGTGATGGATGGAGTGCTGCTGCCAGCTGTTGGAGCAGCCTCCGCCCCCTCAGGGAGTTGAGCCTCGGACCCGTCAGCCTCGTAGTCAGTGTTGGTACTGGGCAGGTCCTCTGCCTCACTCCCCTCGCCCTCCGTGCCACTAGATTCCGCCGACTCCTCAGCAGTGGTAGCACCAGTGCTCGATCCCTCCTCCACGTCCGTGCCGGTGTCTCCCTCGGTGTCCTCCAAAGATGCTGTGGGCAAGGTGAAGAGACAGGAAAAAATCAGTCACCTGTATACATCTGACACATGAGTCCAAACAAAATAGGCAACAGTGCATAACAGGAAAGGCATCATGAGTAACATCTAGAATACTCCCCACATATGTAAGCCCTGCACTCCCCAGTTGGTTGACCCACCATGCCACTTGGAAAAAATGAAAATTAGGACACAACAGCAAATAACTTGAAATCCCAAGATCCTGAGAAGCTAGTGTCTGGGATCACTGGAGCACAGCAAGACTATGAAGGCATGCCACCTCTTCTTCACTGTGAACCCAACAGTAATGTCGCACCCAAGGCCAAATACCACATGCCAATGCAGAAGGTGTCCCCACACTCAGAGACCTGTGAGTACTTAGGAAACTGTTCTGCTCGATTTTCCTGGCCTTCTTGTGTTAACAAGTGATTGGATGTGACTTCAGTCTCTTATCATTCAAGCCTAAGGGTTAGAGTAGTGAATGGAGCCTATTTACTAGGCACTTTGATATGATTCTGTGCCCTTCCCCATAGATCAGGGCTTGCATATATAGCCTAGGGGATAGATTCGTTAGTATTAGGGATAACCTGTCCTATAGTGAGGGTATTTCATGGAGCTGTGCTGAATTCAGGCCGGTTAGGCCTCAAACGGGAGAGACTCCATCTTTCTTTCTGCTTCGGCAGCTTGGGATGCTTCTAGGCCAAAAGCTATGTTTTAGTTATGAGGTGTTATTCGCTTGGAGAGAACCGGTTCAGGCCGGCCCTTATCGAAGGATTGTATTTTTCTTCATGCCGAAGACACTACATCAGGCCGGCCGGCTGGGAACGTGTCCTTGGTACGGGGAGGTACAAGAATTTGGTGGGCGGCAGGTTACGGGCCGGAATTTTCCATGAGGAAATGCACCTCTATATTAGTGAAAGTCTTAGGCAGTTACATGTTCAGTCCGTAGGCGGCATCTGGCCGTTAGCAGTAAAGCTACTACTTATTCCAGGGAAGACAGACGCCATCTTGAAGGCGGAGAAGAACCGAGAGACAGATGCTTTCCTAGCAGAATAGCCAGAGAGGAGAGAGTAGCCGATAAGGAAGAGGTTCCAGTGACTCGAAGAAGGGTGACTCCCGGCGAGCCGAGATACAGACGAGAAGGGAACCTAGATGACCACTGAGTGCAGGCTACATACTACTAAGGTGATGTCGACCCTTTCTTATTAGAGTGTACAACTTAATCTTTCACTTTTCTTTGCAGGTTATGTGTTATATCGTAATGTTACGTGATTATGTATGTAATGAGTAATAAAATATTCAGTTTGTAGTGAACCAACATGTACTGCGTGTTCTTGTATAAGAGGGTAGCCTATTCTTCTAGTCAGCTGCGGCTACATGAACAGATGTTAACCCTGATCAGGTAAGTGGTAACTGAATAAGGGAAAGAGGAGCCCCTCGAACCTGAGAACAGGCTGTACTCAAACTGACAATCCTTGTGTGATCTGATGAATAGTGAGCCCTTTTTGTATGTTATGGTAACCATAGGATGAACTGCCGTATGAGACTGCCATCTGGGTAGAGAGGTCTGGGTTCGTAGGGGACCGCGAGGCCGCCACTTGTGATACTGTCGTATGGGCAGAGAGGTCTGGATTCATAGGGGATCGCGAGGCCGCCGATTGTGCTGATACTGTCGTCTGGGCAGAGAGGTCTGGGTTCATATGGGACCGCGAGGCCGCCACTTGTGCTGATACTGTCGTCTGGGCAGAGAGGTCTGGGTTCGTATGGGACCGCGAGGCCGCCACTTGTGATACTGTCGTCTGGGCAGAGAGGTCTGGGTTCGTATGGGACCGCGAGGCCGCCACTTGTGATACTGTCGTCTGGGCAGAGAGGTCTGGGTTCGTATGGGACCGCGAGGCCGCCACTTGTGCTGATACTGTCGTCTGGGCAGAGAGGTCTGGGTTCGTATGGGACCGCGAGGCCGCCACTGGTGATACTGTCGTATGGGCAGAGAGGTCTGGGTTCGTATGGGACCGCGAGGCCGCCACTTGTGATACTGTCGTCTGGGCAGAGAGGTCTGGGTTCGTATGGGACCGCGAGGCCGCCACTGGTGATACTGTCGTATGGGCAGAGAGGTCTGGGTTCGTATGGGACCGCGAGGCCGCCACTTGTGATACTGTCGTCTGGGCAGAGAGGTCTGGGTTCGTATGGGATCGCGAGGCCGCCACTTGTGATACTGTCGTCTGGGCAGAGAGGTCTGGATTCGTAGGGGATCGCGAGGCCGCCGATTGTGAGATCTTGGTATACATAGTAGGAATCCCCTGTCCTTAGGTGATAGATATATGTGGTTGTAGGATTGTAAATAGGTTCTAGGGAGGGGGTAACGTTCTGGCTGGGTTAGTGAGGCCCTGATGAGTGGGTTCTATCTGATCCGAAAACCCAAGCAGAACAGAAACCCCAAAGAAATACATTGTGATTCCTGGAGAATCACAACCCTTTACACAATGGACATGTCTAGAATGTGTGAATGTGCCACTTTGTGAACAGAACACACATGTGTCTGTATAACAGAAGTCACACAAGGAGGTGCACACCAAACTACATGTACACAGTAATTGTCTGAGCTGCCAGTCTCATTCAAATAAGCCACTGTTAGGCAGAAATGGGGTATCAGTAAGTACATATACATGGCACCACGGTGGTCTGGATGACTTGACACTCGTAAGTTAGTATCGGCAACAACCAAGGACTAACCCAAATGCAATCACACTGTGGGAACATGTATATGTATGAACTCTAAACAAGTTTTGTTCAAACTGTGCCTTACTTTAAAATGTGCCAGCGGGTCCCAGGAAAGTGTAAAGGTGGTGTCTTGTGCACTTCCTTGGGAGACATCTGTCACGCAGGCACATTATTGTCCTTCATAACAAAACAACAAGGTCAAGCATATGAAACATTGAGACATGATGACAGGTGTCGTGATTGCCAAGGGACAATTTCTCTGAGTAACAACTTGAATAATGTCATTTGTCACATGGCTATCCGTCACCTGATTACACAGTTGGCTACACATATGACCTACTGACTGTCATCTGGAGTGGCACACATGTCCACACCCAGGACAATGAATAAGCTAATGGGCCTGCAATTGTTTTGTAAAAAAGCCTAGCTGTACTGTGGGGACATCCTCATGGAAAGCCAGAATGTACCCACATATGTCAGCACACAAAGTCACAACTGTGTAGCATCTAAACCACACACAGGTGCAAAAAATGTAGAAGTAGGATACATGATTGTCAAAAACTCACACAGGCTACGAAGCACAAACATTAAGCACTGGCCAACATCACGGGGGCACTGCACGGTGACTTTCTGTACTGCGAATTATCACACACAAGTCAGAACTGGCAATGAAAAATCAGGGTTGAACATGTACGCCCCTCCCGCACACACCCACCCATACCTGAGTCAATGTGACTGATACTGATCAAGAAGTGACACCTCTTATTCATGATTACAATAACTGTGCTTGAAAACTCGCTTCATTAACACAACATCACCTTGTAGGGCTGGCAAAACATATTTGTCACAAACAACCATAAACAGATTGTTGTGAATAGCCACACAGGCACTGCCCAGTGTGAGTATGCACAAGCAAACGGGTGTATCCCTGTCCAGTGGACACATGTAGCACACATGTGAAAAATACAACCTAGGCCAGGAAAGAATGCCACAGAGGCAGGGCCATGCTGAACCCACAGTGAATGTGCACAGTGTTGGATGACACACATGATTAGGAGGGCAGGCTGTGTCAGGGGACTGTAGTGGGCACACTGCTCCATGGTCCAGGAATGAGCTGACTGTAACAGGAGCAATTGTCCCGGCACTATTCATATCTCCCACTCATGCACATCATGTCTGAGGCCACAACACTGGTAATGCATGCTGCAAGTCTGTTCTTTTGAAACCTCACACTCCTATGTTGAGACTCAGCATCAGTGCCAACAATTATGCACCCCCAAATGACTGAACAGGACAGGGCACAGGCAGACCACCCCCACACATGATGCTGAAAGCAGTGTGCACCTTGATTAGCTGGCAGCCTAGATGACCATGTGCAATAGTGATAACACACAGACCAGGTAACACATGTCAAGGAGGGGAAGGGAGGAAGAACAGCACAGGTTGACTTGGGGGAACAGGATATGCACTGCACATATATACCCTGGCAGTGTCTCCAGGCGACTGAGCAGCAACAAAAGCTGGCGACACACAACAAACACACATGTACCTACCCCCTTCCTGCTGCTGTAACTCCTGCATCAGCCTATCCAGGTCAGGGAAGACCACCGCCAGGACACGCTTCATTTAGTAGGTCAGGCGCCAGCGCCCGCCATGCTTGCGGGAAGCCTCCTCCTTCAGCATGACCCGGGCGATCCTCCGGGTCCAGCACCGGATGTCCTGCCATCTCTTCCTCACTTGTGGCAGGCGCTGACTGCGACCCTCCACCGATTGAACGGCCTTGACAGCCTCCTTCCAGATCTTTCCCTTATGGTAGGCGGTTACCTGTGAGGATGACAAAGTGGGACAACATCACTACACCTGCACCATGTCACAGAGACACACATTTTAACATCTTTGATTTGTTGAACAGGGCATAGTATGATGGCAGGTAATAGCACCTTAGTCATAGGGACATTTGCCACTGTGGACGCACCAATGCACGACATGGCATAGTAAGAACACAGGTGGCATGAGGGGTGCGAACCAATCCCTGATCATGGCACACACTGTGCATCCCAAGCAACACAAGGCTGATGGCCAGCACCACAAAGCAGTCACATGCCCCAGGCCACTGACGAAACCGCAGCAGAGTACACAGACACACACAGGCACAGATCAATCACCTGCCATTGTCAACAGCGGATACAAAGCTCACTCTGCACATGTGCCACTTGCCAGGGGGGTGTCACAGGTGTGGGGCTAGCTCAGCAAGTCAGACACACAGCACGGCTTCCTTCTCACATCAGATGGGTCGAGCAGTTGCCTCCTCCATGCAGCTGTGGTGCAACACTCCACATAGACGCTCACCCACATGACAAGGAACATTCACACACATCAATGTCCAGGGGGCGTACACATCATTTGGACACTCTCACCACTCTCACCACAGCTCCACTCAACTCACACACATCTGTGGGTGCAGTCACCTGTCACACCGGGGTGACCACTGAATCACCGCAGGACAATAGAACAAGAATGCCCAAGAGGATTAGCCAGGCTGAATGTGCCATGCACTATGCAGTGAATGTCACAGTAAGCACAATGCAAGTGAGGAGTGCACACATGAACTACATCAAGCCCTGCATGAGAGACATAAGCCATCCACCCCCCCTGGGACCCACTCTAAACAACATTGCATGTCTGTCACACCTGGACACAATGCCAGAAGTGACAGACACAAAAAAGGTGCACAGGCAAAGGTAGTGGAGTCAGCACTCACCTGCTCCCCTGGTCGACCATACAGCATGGGGTACCGTGGGAGGATCACATCCAGAAGGGCCTCATTCTCCTCCTGGGTGAAAGGCTGGCCCCTCTCCACAGTTCTTGACATGGTGCCAGAGGGAGACAATACAGCAGCAGTGGTATCGACTGACATGTTGTGCAGGCAAGTGCCCTCTCATGGGTTCTGCCTGCCTTATATCTGCATTGCTGGCCTATTTCATTTACAGGAGTACAGAGTGATTGGTCAGACTCATTTGCATCCTACGTTTCCTCCAATCCCTTTAAACATACACCAGTGACAGCCTTAGCATCTTTCGAATTTGCAGCATCATGTCAAGTCAACAACCACTTTGCAACAATGTATAGTGTGGCCAACTGCTTTTTCCAAACCACATGATGTAAAGTTTTGAACTTGAAACTCGGTATCCATGACAACCAGCATGCATTTATGCCCTAATACTTGTCCCTCATGTGTCCCCATTGTAATTTTTAAATCCCCACCCAGGTACGGCGCGTTTCACACGTACCCCTAAGGCACCATCACTACAGTGATACGGCCCGTACTCACGCGTGTACGGGCCGTACACGCGTGAGTACGGCCCCTATCACTATAGTTGTGTTACCGTAGGCCATAGTGATTGGGGCCGTACTCACGCGTGTACGGCCCGTACACGTGTGAGTACGGCCCCTATCACAATGGCCTACGGTAACACAACTATTGTGATAGGGGCCGTACTCAGGCGTGTACGGCCCGTACATGCACGTGTACGGCCTGTACTCACGCGTGTACGGGCCGTACACGCGTGAGAACGGACCCTATCACAATGGCCTACGGTAACACAACTATAGTGATACGGGCCGTACTCACGCGTGTACGGCTCGTACATGCGTGAGTACGGCCTCTATCACTATGTCCTACCGTAACACAACTATAGTGATAGGGGCCGTACTCACACGTGTACGGGCCGTGCACACGTGAGTATGGCCCCTATCACAATGGCCTACGGTAACACAACTATAATGATAGGGGCCGTACTCACATGTGTACGGCCCGTGCACACGGCCTCAGAGCTTGTGTACTGCGTTTCACAGCTTACACTGGTGATAGGAGGCGCACACGAAAGGAATGGAGGTGTCAGACTCGCACAAGGCTGTACATCAAGTCATTGTCAGTGCAGTCCTTCATGTGCAGGGCCTAGGTGTGTCAGGCAGTGATGTGGCACATGTCTCCTCATGTTGTGGCACAATAGATGTGTGATGAGCTGTTTACACATGTCATGTGTGATAGGGCACTACGTGGCACACTTCCCCTTCACACTTTGCACATGTGTGCATGTAGTACAAACGTGTCAAGCACTGCATCACTGGTATGCCACAGTCACCAACACCCGCAACTGTCCCCTGATGGCAGGTACACGGATAATTTCACCTGACATGTGACTACCAGCGTGCCACGATGTGACTATGTCATGTGTGTGTCGTGTGTTCCCATGAGCTTGCAGTTGGTGTTCCGTCAACTCCATCTGCTGTTGCAGCATCCAACATGTGTCTGTGTGCATATGTGCATGGCACACAATTACGTACACCATGCCACATGTGCAATACCACGTGACGTGTCTGCATGCATCGAACATGGTATTGCGACCTGAGGACATATCTGCGTTGTCTCAATGTCTGGGTTATCAGCATTTAACATGTACCCCTTCATGGAAAGGTGTGTGATCTGCCCTTTTTAAATGACATCTGACCTGTGCGTCTAGCTTCCCGCCTGCTGTCTGTATGAGATTACATCCTTCAGATGCAGATATGTGGATGTCTGTCACTCCTGTAATGTGTCTGGCTGTTCACTTACACTGGCACACAGCTCGTTTCATGGCATGTCACGTCGACCTTGCAAATAAAGTATTGTAGCTGGCTCTTCGTAGGAGTATCACCTTGCTGGCATACGTGTGCTGGATGTATTGCACAGACCAGACTCTGTATTTAGCAGTTGTGTATTAGCTGTTGAACATGTGCTCATTTCATTGACATTGTTGTTGTGATGTACTCGCTCATCGTTATTCCTTCCAAATCTCTGCAGGGCACCGCCTCTCCCCCGACCAATGCCAGACCTGGGTGCCATGCGTGAACATGACTGCATCCGAAGATACAGCTTCTCGCAAGAGTTGATTGAGCGCTTGACCACCCGGCTGGAACCACACCTCCAACCGCGACACAGGTATCCTACTGCTCTGACCCCCAGGATGAAGGTGATGGCAGCCCTACATTTTTTTTCCACCGGTATCTTTCAATTCACCATAGCTGATGTCGGTGGCATGTCCCAGACAATGTTCAGCCGTGTCCTGCATGATGTTTTAGAAGCCATGTTGGAGCACCTGGATGAATCCATCCATTTTCCCACTCATGAGCAGTTGACAGGTGTCAAGGGTGAGTTCTATGCCCTGGGAGGGATGCCTCATGTAATTGGAGCCATTGATGGGACACCTGTGGCTTTGGTACCACCACAGGCACAGGAGGTAGCCTTTCGGAATCGCAAACATTATCACTCTAATAATGCCCTTGTGGTGTGTCTACCTAACATGTGGATTTCCCATGTCTGTGCCCGTTTTCCAGGGTCAGCACACGATGACTACATCATGAGGTGTAGCAGGGTGCCAGAAATGATGCTGCGGCTGCACGACGAACGAGCATGTCTTGTTGGTGGGTATACTCTGTTTGTCCTCTGTTTAGCGGTATCTTTGTATCTTACAGCATCTCCTGACCCACTTCTTCACATGATGTTTCCATGTAGGGGACTCTGGCTATCCCAACATGCCATGGCTGATGACGCCTCTCCGCAATCCCAGAACAGCCGCAGAACACCGTTACAACGACGCCCATGGGCAGACCAGGCGCGTGATTGAGAGGACGTTTGGACTCCTGAAGAGCCGATTCTGGTGCCTCCACAAGACCGGCGGGTCCCTCCCATATGCCCCGGTGAAGGTCTGCAAAATCTTCCTTGTGTGCTGCATGCTGCACAACATGGCAGTGGAGAA